>NW_027526385.1:55135097-55735097 GCF_048455015.1 Haemaphysalis longicornis | reverse complement strand
TTATTTCGAGTCCCCATAGTCAGCACCCTCGCCATCATCCACGGGGTGGAGATGCTGCCATTTTTTTCACTGACGTCAAGCTCTGGTTTCAGGAGGGAAGGGGTTCGTTATTTTTTTGTTGTATGTGTTATTGTGAGTCCTGGCCAATTCCTTTGTTAGGCCTATATATATATATATATATATATATATATATATATATATATATATATATATATATATATATATATATATATATATATATATATATATATATATATATATATATTTATAGGCCTAAAATTAGGTAGCAGGAGCGTTGAGGCTTACGACGCGCGAAAAAGCTTCGGTCTCATTGTGCGCAAAGCTGAGGGCACCGGAGGATGACATTATGACATTAGAGATCAAAACAATACGTTAGGCTTAAGCTGACACAGGCCCATACTACTACCAACGCGGGTATAAACCCTCTAACCGAGGAGCAATGGAGTGAGGCACTGTCTAGCGCCGACTACGACGAGCAGAGCCGAACGATCGCCAGAGCAGCCGCCGGTGCCCTAGAGACTGGAGCCCTGCACTAGAGGCCCCCACCACGTCGTCGCAGTACCCAATGAACATAAGAAAGTTATTTTTCTCTCTCTCTGCGAGTGAAGATTAGGGTAAACGCGCTTTGCTAGCGACCTAAGTGCTAGTTCCGTAATTAGCGTTGTCAAATTATTCGTACAAGCCTCTGTACGTGCCTCTAACACACGCTGTTGTGGCGAATGGTACAACAAATTCCTTGGGTCCATCGATATCCACAGGACTGTGTTGGCTTTGGGGATGCGGGCTTGTACGGTTTTCGGGAGGCCATAGGGTCTTTTCCCATCCAGACCCAAATTTACCCAATGTCCTTGCCAACGGAATTATTTTACCTACTCTTGCTCTGGAACCGTCACCTTCGGACGCTTCAGTTGTCGAGGCCTTGACGCGGCCCCTATCAGGCTCACCGGGCTCAAAAAGTGTCGTTCTGTAGTCACTCCTGGCCTTTGCCGAAGGAGAGAGAGAGAGAGAGAGAGAGAGAGAGAGAGAGAGAGAGAGAGAGAGAGAGAGAGAGAGAGAGAGAGAAACCATTATTTGCCAAGTAAGGTGGCTAGTAACGCGTGGTGGCCGCCGGCCAAAGGGTGGCGCGACGGTGGCGTCTCAGTCAATCACCAGTAGCTGCACCCCGGTTGCGAGCTGCCCAGCGCGTCCTCCCACTGCTCCACGCTGGAGATGGGGGGACCAGTAGGTTAAGAGGACAGGTCCACATGCCGTGGCTTAGTGCGTCCAGGGAGTCACAGAGGGGACAGTTTGGAGAAGACAACTGAGAGGGATAGATCTTGTGGAGGAGGGAACGACTGGCGAGGGAACTGGTCTGGAGGAGTCACCATAGGCGCTCCTGGGCGTTGGTGAGGGATGTATGGGCATGTGGATAGCGGTAGCGGGAGAGGCGATATTTCTCCGTGACTTCTAGTATTCTAGTACGCGTGGGCCGACCGAGCACCCCGGGAGGGAGCAGGAACGAGCCCAGCACGGCTGGTGAGTTCTCGTGCTTCTTTGTGGGCCGCCCCGTTGCCTCTCACCCCAGTGTGGGCCGTGGTCCAGACGATGTCGACTGGTTGGTTAAAAGGATTTTGGAGGAGAATTTTGAGTGGCGTCGGCAAATGCTACCATGAATGAAGTTTTGAACGGCCGCCTTAGAATCAGTGATCATATTGTGTGGTTGCGGCCTCGTGATAAGGGCCAGGGCTATTGCCGCCTCCCCCGCCGTTGCGGGGTAATATGTCCGTACGGTGAGGGACTTGAACGGGGGAGAGTAGGGGTGGCTTACTAGTGCCAGAGCAAAGCCGTCTGGGTGTCGGTCATTGACCTCGTGTATACGCCTCGTCGGACCGAACCTTAACATCATCGCAGGCGCATTGAAATCCTCCCTGGCAAGTTGTGCGTGGGGACCGGCTTCGCGTCTCGCTAAGGAAAGTAACAAACCTTGCTTGGAAAATAATGGTTTCTCTCTCTCTCCCTCTTTCTTTTCTTCTCTCTATCATTTGGCCAAAGCCAGGAGTGACTCCAGAACGAGACTTTTTGAGTCTGATCTGAGAGAGCCATATAGGTTTAGTACGTGCAGTATTACGTCACCGCCTCGCGGAGGATATACCAGCACTAAACCGTGAGGGATCGTAATGCTATGAATTTGTATACCCTCCGCCGAGACGTTGCGACGCACCACAACGGTGGTGGTTGAATCGCGCGTTCCTTAATAGGCCTCGTAGCCGCCAAGCGAGACTTTTGTGCCTGCATCCAAAAGTGTGATTACAATAGGGGGAGTTTCTTGGGCCTGTACGAAGGTCTGCAAGGTGCATCGATTGGTACGATACCCCCTGCAGTTGATTGATTGACTGCAGTGTTTAACGCGCCGACGCAAAGCAGGCGATGAGGCGCGCCGTAGTGGAAGGCTCCGGAATAATTTTGACCACCTGAGGATCTTTGCGTGTTTCGAAATCTCGTACACACGGGCGTTTTTGCTTTTCGCCTCCATCAGAAAAGCTACCGCCGCGGCCGGGAATCGAACCCCCGTCATCGTGCTCAGAAGCACAACGCCTTAGCCACTGTGACACCGCGGCGGGTGATTCTGGGAAGTAGACCGCGATGCAGGCCTCTTCATTTCTCCACCACCCCTTTCAACTTTTCGGATAAGGTGATAAAAACACGTTGACTAGGGCGAAGTAGTGCCATACGTGATGTTAGGAAAGATGACACAGCACGCCACTGTAGTGTAAAGCTTATAGTGACGTCCGACGGAAATCCAGCCACAGCATTGCTTTCCTTCTCTTTGCCCTTTTGGCAATATTTCGGACAATTTCGTGCGCATATAGGTTTGTATGCAGGACGCCCGATTTTCAAAGTACGGAGTCAAGTGCTTTCGCATAAAAAAGACCTGTAACCCACAAATCTCCAATTGCGATTTTACGCGCCAAAGGCTGCATGGGGGCTACGGGGCGCACCGGGGTGGAGGACTTCAAATTTAATTTAGACCATCAAGGAATCTCTAACGCATACGGAAATCTCGGCACGCAGATGCCAATTTAGCTTCCGTCAGGAAAAAAAGCCATCGCGGACAGGACTGAGTTGCGCAATGTTTAAGCCCTCAGGCACATTGACAAATTTCTAGCAACAAAGTAGCTGAACACTTGCAGAGGGTGAACGCGGTGCTTTGAAACTGCTCTTAACCTTGTGTTAGACTGTCTAGTTGACAAAAAATAGTATACTCATCTCGACGGACAAACGAAAGAAAGAAAGGTATCATGGCTGTTTGCAATCTGTTCCCAGGTTATCGGCATTGTAAGGAGGAGAAAGCTGCTTCGGCGGAGTCGTTTGGAGATACCAACGTCTGAAACACGTTCACATAGAATTTACCCGACAAAAAAAAGAGAAGGAACCCGCTTCTCTGCATAAACAAAGTGGGGTGAACGGCCTTCAAATGGCTACAAAAATTTTTACATGCACTTACGTCAAGGAAGAGCTTCGTGTTGTCACTTTAAAGCATTCGTTCGGTACCATTTATAGCATTCACTATAAATGCGTAATCTCGAAAGGGGTCTTCGGAATACCTTGTTAACGGTGTCCGATTTGTTGGGGCCATTCAAAGACATCTTAAAAAGCGGCGGTCCTCGCCCTGCGAACAAAGCTCATTTTAATACGTTGCCATCCGGAAACTTATTTATGAATGCTTTATGGGAGGCAGTGACCAGTAAGCCGGCGGGCACATATAATATGCAGCGGTTCGAAACAACGTAGCTCGAGTTAAAGCCGCGGGGATATTAATAGTCACCCCAGCAATGCGTGCAGAGGGCGGACTAACTGTGACCATAGCTTGTGCTCGGAGTACGGATAACCGCCATCTTCCGTCCATACAAAACCAATTCTTGCGCACAGTGTCGGAACAGTTTTTTCCCCATAAGCTTGATATGGACCATGTTTGCATGGACATATGCATTAAATAAGGTCGAAAATCGCTTTCTAAACAATTTTTATGCACAGCCAACGTAACATGAAAGTGGGTCTCCTTAACCTCGACAGCAAAGAGAAGATTTACCGAAAAACAGGACGCCATTTTCTGTGCACAATTTCACGTCCAGTTTATTCGGAATAGAAGTAATTCAAACTTCTGGCATGGAGCATGTACGTGATATTGTCAGTTAAACGTGTACAGGACTGCATTATCGGTGGTTTTTAAACAACATGCACAAGCACTTTTTATTAATTGAACAGGCAGCGTCCGCGCCCCCATTTCAAACAACTGCTAGACAGAACGGAAGTTTTAAAAACGGTGTACTTGGCGGCGCTGTTCTCTAGGTCCGTTATGGTAGTCGACAGTCGTAGTAGTGCTGGGAAGCGGTGGCTAGGAGAACTGTCCAGTGTAGTTCGCCGGAAGCTCACGGGGTGACGCTACTCGTTCGGATCCAGCTTGCTTGAGTATCGACCACATGGACGAAAGGACTTTTCTTTCCTTCATAATCGACCGGATGCTTGTATGGTGCGAAAACCGTGGCACGGAAGTTTTGCTTTCAGGTATCGAATATTCTGTACAGTGAAATGGCAGGCAGATATGAAGCACGAGTAGCCTAAAGAGACAGAAAAAATATCTTTAATTAAGCTGGCGGTGTAAGCCCAGCTAAGCTGCCTGGCATGCTACGCCAGATGAATGCGGTGAGCATGATGATCATAATTAATATTCGGTACATATACACTTTTAATTATTTACAAGGCCCGATGATCGTTGGGGTATTTCAGGTACGCCAATGAGGTTTTTGTAGAATGAGAGGCATGTATAAAACAACTCCAACGACCTAATACGTCCCTCAGTTCTACTCCTACGTAGAGCGGCTGGCCCACAGACACTGGGGAGACGCTCTTTGTGTACTAAATCGCGCACAATCACAGATGAGGTGTTGCAGGTCTTCACGTACATCGCACGTGAGCACAGTGACGGTCAATATCGTTGACAAAGAATGGATTTTTTAAATACTCCGTGATGAAACATACGGACTGGCACGCGAGCTTAGTTGCACTCCCAGAGGGGGAGTGAGTAGCTAGTATTGGGCTTCTCAGATGTTGATTGATTGATCGTGGGGTTTAACGCGCCGACGCAACACAGGCGATGAGGCGCGCTGTAGTGTAGGGCTCCGGATTAATTTTGACCACCTGGGGATCTTTAACGTGCGCCGAAATCTCGTACACACGGGCGTTTTTGCTTTTCGCCTCCATCAGAAAAGCGGCCGCCGCGGCCGGGAATCGAACTCGCGACCTCGTGCTCAGCAGCGCAACGCCTTAGCCACTGAGCCACCGCGGCAAGTGCTTCTCAAATGTACGAGGCGGTGTTTCGCGTGGAAGGCAGAGAGTAAGGTACACCGATCGCGGATTAGTTGAAACATGTCTTTGGTGCATTCACGGTGGGCAAATCCCTTTTCTCTTTGTTGTTCTTTCTTTTTCCTCTCTTTTCCCCTTGTTTCCTTTAGTGTCCTTTCTTGCTTCTCTTCTTTTTCTTTTTTGTTTTTCTTTTTTCCTTGCTCTCCCTTTCCTCTGCTTTTTTCTTCTTTCCTGTTCCGGCTCCCAAAGCCCAACTCATGCAGGTGCAGAGTGCTGCCTGCTCCGGAAGGAACCATCATACCGAACACCTAAGAGGCTGAACTAGATAGGTGCAAACGCGCTAGAAAGGCTCTTTGGTACACAAGCAGCACTTCCTCACCAGAGAATCTGGCCACCCTGGGGAAGTAGTTGACCACCACCTCCTCTATATGACTGAAAAATGCAATGCTCGGCACTCAGTCATCAGCAGATGTAGAGCACGGGACCACGCGGCGGTCAGGCGAGCGATGCAGCCGAGGGTGCTAAGAATCTCTGTGTGCGGACAGGCCGTATTTGGAGCTTGAACCTGGCAACGTTCAATGCGGGAAGGTTGTGTAGTGAGGGAAGCTCAGCTCTACTACTAGAGAGCTCTCGGACATTAGGTGGGATAATATAAGGCTAAGTGAAGTTAGAAGAACCTGGCAATGTTCAATGCGGGAAGGTTGTATAGTGAGGGAAGCTCAGTACACAAACATGCAGGAAGGCTTCATGGAGCTCAAAAGCAGGAATATTCTGTGCTACCGAGGACCTCACGAAAAAAGAAAGAGCGTGGAGTGGGTTTCTTAAACCACAGAGAAAAAGCAGGAAACGTGGAGGTATTCTTCAGCATTAGCCAATGAGTAGCAGTCATTGTGATCAAGCAAAAGAAGCAATACAGTTTAAAGATAGAACAAGCCTACGCCCCAACACCTAGCTCCAATGATGAGGCTGTAGAAAGTTTCTACGAGGTCTTCGAATCAGCAATTAAGAAGGGAACAACACAAATTGCGGTTTTTAACGCAAAAGAAGGCGAGAAGCAAATATGAGAATGGTTCGTGGGAAACTTTGGAATAGGCTGTCGCAACAGTTGAGGAGATGCACTGGTTGGATTTTCGGAGGGGAATACCTTGAGGATAATGAACACATTCTCCCGCAAATGAAAAAAAAAACACGAAATGGACACAAAAAAGTACCGACTGTTCAACAAGACATGAAATTGACAGTATTCATTGCGACAATACACGAATTGTTCAGGACATAGAGGTGCAACGCTACATTTGAAGCAGTGATAACAGGATGGTTAGCTGCAAAGTAAGGCTGAATCTTAAAAGAGAAAGAGGGAAACTGGTAAAATAAAAAAACAACAACATGACATCAGTCGAACACAGGACGCAGGAATCCAAAATAGCCCTTCAAAATAAATTCGAGCTCCTAACGAGAAAAAAGAGGACAGTGTAGACGGGCTAAAGGACAACATAACAACGGCAGTAACAGAATCTGCAGCAGCTGCAGGAGAAGTACCTCATACATAAAAAACAGGAAAACAAATTCAGAAGACGAAAACACTGCAAAACGTCAAAAAATGAATGTGTCGAATGATGCGCATCAGACTAAATTAGCAGAACTCTCGAAATTGATTAACCGAAGTAAAACGAACGACATTCATTCGTACAACATGGGAGTGACTGAGGAAGCGTTGAAAACAGAAGGAAGCCTTAAAGCAACCAAGGGAAAGCTAGATATCGGCAAACAAAAAGTGTATTCACTCAGGTACGGACAGGGTAACATAACGCACAGCATTGACGAGATAAGAAAAGTAGCAGAACGACTCTACACCAGTGAGGTTAGACCAGGGGCAACTACTGATTATACAAGCTTAGCTCACGAAGTCCCACTAAAAACTAAAGACGAAGTTGAAAAGGTTCTGAAGGGAATGAATAGAGGAAAAGCAGCGGGTGATGACGGTATAACCGTAGATCTGTTGAAGGAGGGTGGAGATACTGTACTAAAAAAGCTTGCCGTACTATGTTCGCTATACTTAAGGACTTTAAAAGTTCCCATAGCCTGGAAGAACGCCGATATAATTCTGATTTACAAAGAGGGAGATAGCAAAGAGCTTTGGAATTACATACTGATGAGCCTACTCGCAGTTGTATGCAATCTGTTTACCAAAGTGGTACAGTGAACTCCCGCTAAGACGAACTCGAAGAGACCATGATAATTTGTACGTCGTATCAGAAGTTCATCTTATCAGAAGTTTTGCAAAAAGGAGAATCGGCAACACACCCAGGTGCATGCAACTATCTTGCTTCAAGACTGTGAATGAAGTAGATTTAGAATGAAGGAAAAAGACAAATATCATTTATTCATTAATTTGAGTGCGCAACTTGATAGAAGGCCGTCTTCAAGTGCTCTCACCTGGCTTTATTTATCCCAAGCGGCGATGGAGAGCGCACGCCGCCTACGCGAAGCGACAACGCAGCAGAGACAGAGAGGACATTTCTCGCATCCTTGGTGGTGACGCAGTGGGACTCGCGGCGCGAACCGACGCGAACTCGCATGCTCCCGCTGAGAAACGGCATTGGATAGGAGAGCTGCTATGTGCGCGAACAGGAAGTCTTTGTCGTAGCTTTCTTTACTTTTGCTATCTTCCTAGTTTTGCGTGTCTCTCCTTCAGAGCAGGGCGGCCACAAAAGTCACCCTCGCTCTTTTTTTTTGCTTTGCCGCTGGCTCCGCGGATTGAACGGTGGGAGAAGTGGTAGCTTTATGCACGTCTATTTTTGCGGTCCCATCATTCCTTCGTGGTGCGAATTTGCTTTGCGCTTTACTTTTCTTTCCCCCTGGTCGCGCGTATTCCCCGCCGCACCCCGCCATGACTACCATGTTCGCTACCCAGAATCACCAGCAGTGGTGGTCGCACCGAAAGTTGTTCGTCTTAACCGAAGAGTACGTGCAAGATTGTCCGCCTTTACTTGATTTTTCTGCATTGGGTTTGTGGAAAACCGAAAAAACGTTCCCACGTTGTTCTGCATAAGCGAGAATTCGTCTTAACCGAGTTCGAGTTAACGGGAGCTCACTGTAGTTAACCGCATAAGCGACAGCGTAGATTTCCAACAACTTAAAAGAGCCATGAAGAGAAAATACAACTTCGTTTAATTTGAAAGAACTAGGATTCAGTATCTCACTCAGCTCCATTACAGCCACAAATTTTTTTTAACGAAAAAAAAAGCAAGAAGTATTTAGGAACTTTCAAATTTTGCGCCACAGTGCGTGTTATGAGCAAGAATGACGTCATACGGGCCAGCAATAAAACATAAATTTCAGTAAGTTAACTGCACGTTAGCATTCAAGTGATGCGGTCAAAGTGCCCTCTTCAGATTGTGTAACGCAGCGGTAGAACAAGTAGAAGAGTATATCAATCTCGGGCAGGTTATCAGAGCTGAGCCGGAGCAGTTATTTTCTGTCATAAGTATGGAGCGGAGTTAAGTTGTGAAAGTTCATCGTGGAAGTTAAGAAGCGCACAACGGGGGACGGACAGAATAACACAAATAAGCGCTTCTGTTGTTTTCTTTTCGTGGCTGTTCTGCATCTCATTCGTACCGCCCGCGTCGGCCGCCTCTAGATTTTTTCTACTGGAGGTTCGGAAAGTTCTCACCCGGGGGCGCCGCACGCCTGGGTTTGGCGCATGGAGTATGTTTGGCGCCTATTCGAATCGGGGCCATTTTCTCACTTTTACGGAGGGCTGAGGACTAAAGGCGAAGGCTGTCGGAGTGCCCGGAAACTTATGTCTGTACTGTCAAGTTTGGATTATTTATTTCCATTGCCATTTTCCCTGTATAACAAGTTTTAGTGTAATAATATTAAAAATTCTATCCCTCTATGCGCGCATTGAATATGAAAAAAAAAACAGGTCTTAATTTGAATCCTTCCCCTGAGGCTGTTTCACGGAACTTGGACCATGGCTAAAACTTCGGTTTGTGGAATTGTTCCCAACGGTGTAAATATTGATGATTAAGGGTGGTGTGAACAAATGTCAACCCTTTCTAAATTTTTGTGGAGTAAAAAACACATTAACCGAATAAATAAATAAATAAATAAATTAATAATAAATAAATAAATAGGTAAATAAAAATAAATAAATAAATAAATAAATAAATAAATAAACTTACGGGCCATCCCAGCTCAAACTTTTCTAAGGCAGGTGCGTAGGGCGTCAAGATAAACACACAAGGCAGAAGTTTAGGTAAATATTTCTCAACACTGTATCGAAAAGGGGCCACATTTGAAAGGGCCCACATCTGAGCCGACTGAACGCTCTTTTACTGCGTCACGCGTGCTATGCTACTTTTTTTGGGTAAGGGTGATCGGTGTCTATGGACTTCACGTCATGCCGTTATTTTCGACATTTTGTTCTGGAACAGCACATAGTAAAAAAAATCAGTGCTAACCACCAAAGCTGTGGTGCATAATGTTAGATTCGTCGTCGCTGTAATTGCCATATAATTTGATTCTGGATAGTTCCGGTTAAACAGCAGTTATAGCCGTTCTCTGTAACCATACTCTCTCCGTAGATGGCCATATATTGACAGCAGACAGATATTCCGTAACGTTTACATCATCAATGCGTACAAACTAATTATAACAAGTTCGTAAATGAAACTCGCGGTCATGGTAGAGTCGTCCCAGAGACTAATCTTCGTGCAATTTGTGTCGGGATACGTTTGATAACACAAGATTTGGCGCTGTACTGTGTCATCATACTTCCTCGGTAGATGGACATGTTTCACAGTACTTCCATGCACAATGTGGAAAAAACCGCTTACAAAGACCCTGCTGACACCGATCTCCTTATTACAGGGTTCACTTCTAAGCACAAATGCATAGCTGAGAGGACATTTTTCAGGGGCAATATAATCCGTCTAATAGGAAAACATGAAGGGCCTGGGATCCTTGCTATCTTTTACGGATTTTTCAATACGGTGAACCGGTTTTTGCGTGAGAGAGAAACTTGTTCCACATAGAGCATGACCCTATGCCAGAAGAGGCTGCCGTCAAGGCCAGCGCTATAACAGCTCCGCTGTTAACAGCAGTTATCGAGGAGCGGTGTGATTCCAACGTCCGCTTAACTGCCAAGATTACGAATTACGATTTATGAATTCTGAATTCTGAATTCTGAATTACTGCCAAGATTACCAGCTTATGAATTTACCCCGGAGAACATATCGGTGCGCGCAACTAACATAAGAAACAAAATCCTTACCCGAAGCGCGTTGGCTGCAAAATCTCCCCTCTTTGCACTAGTAAATGGTTCATATTAGGCATCCTCGGGGCAAGTTGTAGTAGAAAACTTTATTATAAAGTCAGGCTATCTAGCTCTCAGAGGGTGGTGCCCTTAGTCCAGGGCCCCATTTGCTGCTGCGATCCGTCTTGCCCGGTCGATCAGTCCGCGCTGGTCGTCCAAGGCTGAGCTGGAAAGAACGGCTTCCCATCCGGAGGGTGAGAGGCTGGGTATAGGCAATTGGGTCGGGGGTTTGGGGCATTCCCATGTGGAATGGTACAGGTTCGGGTGTCCTCCGCAGGATGGGCATCTGTCTGGGTACATGGTAGGGTAGAATTTGTGCCGGAGCGAGAGGCTAGGAAACGTGTTAGTTTGTAGCTGGCGCCATGCAGCGGCTTCCTCACGGGTGAGTTGCGCGTGTGGCGGAGGAAGTGTCCTACGGGAGAGTCTGTAGTGTTGTAGTATATGCAAGGTAAATATAACTGGTAGCGAAACTTCCATAGAAGCCCATACGTTCAGAAAATGGCGGCTCTTAAGCTGCTCATGGGGCTTAGCGCCATCTGTGTGAGGAGGGAACACTTCCGGCGGAACAAAAAATAAACAGGATGTGACGCAAGATCCGGTCAGAAAGTGACGTCATTTTAGTGGCATTAGCGGGAAAATTTGACTTCTGTATGCATGCCTTCCACTGCTGTATAAAAGCAATCAGTTGTTTATTTTGATTGCAGCGGGTGGCAAACGTACACCCCCCCCCCCCCCCCCCCCCGACCGGAATTTTTTTTTGCTGCCTTGGGATACAGAGCCCAAAATGACACTTGAGACCACTCTCCCCGGCAATTTTAACCAACGCCACTGCTAAGTTTAATTGAGTCGCACATACGCAGGTAGGCGTGCGTGCCTTAAGTATAGATCAAGGTTATATAATGCTTGCTCAGTTTGTGCACTTCTGTTCTAAGAGAAGAAATAACGCAAAGTCATGCTATAATCAAGACATTCGAATTTTATTCCAGGATGAACATAAAACAAATTTACCACACTGCACAAAATGAGCACGTATACAATAAGTACAAAAAAAACTACATGCATTATGATTTTTCTTACGCGCCGAAAAATTGACTTTACCCGTAGCACATAGCATTATGAGCAATGAAAGCGTCAACAGCAGAACTACTTCGAAACAAGACAAAATAACTAGGCACTGCATCTTGACGTAGAAAACCGGGCCGCAGGAATGCCGATTCACGAAAGTGCAGCGAGCACACTGCAGCTGTCCCGGCGTCTTATCAAGTAGACAAGGGTTTCTACAGAAGTTCACTCAGCATTCACGCCTGCAATTTCCTGGTTGCATTATTAGGCAAGTGTCGCAACAGATATATAAAATGAGGAAAAATGGATCAATGCAAACGAAAGCGACGGCAGTATGTAAAAGCACATAGCAGGAAAGATCTGGCAGCAGCGCAGCACGGAGCAGCACAACACAGTACTGCGATGGAAATAATGCTTGCGCATACAAGTGCGGGAAGCAACGAGCACTACAAGCGTTGTAATGCAATAGAGAATACACTGAGATAGACAATTAAAGCGACTCGTTTAAATTCGAGTGATACTACGCTGAGAAGTCCTAGAGTAATTGACACAACTTGCTCTGAGCCAGCCTGAGGTGAAATCAAGAGATAACTGTGACATAACAAAGCTTTAGACCCATTTTTTTCGAAGCACCACCACGTCCCCTTACACAACCCCCGTGCAGATATTAACAGTACAATAGTTTCGCGTTACCTGTGGAAATGAGAGGAAAATGGTGCAGTAAAGCGCCAGGTGTACGGGAGTTGCTGTTGCAACTTGTACAGCACATCGTTTCTGTAGGTACCGACGAAAGCGCTCCGCTCCAACCGTTAGCAGCATCGTCCCGTAGTTCACCGTGCCTGCCGGGCACGGTACTACACGTGTTCACCGACGATACAACGCACCTCGCAACTCCACGCACAGCAAATATTAAGTGCGCACCAAATTAACACGGAAAAACGAATGCAAATGCGCACCACCAAAACACGCGAGGGGCGTTTCCTAGCAGACGAACTTTAGGAGCGCCTTTACGATCACTACAAGGACTGCATCACAAAGCAATGACATGTGCCATTCTTCAGAGGGCGCTAGAAAAAAAGGTTTTTGAGAATGAACGGCAGTTTCATAAATTATTTATACAATGTGCCTAAATAAATGTGATTCAGAAATAAATATAGTTTGTAAAATATAATTGTTGTTTTATTGTTGAACAAAACTTGGTTTTTTGTTACTAGTGTTTGTTCCCTCCTCACCTAGTCGCGCTTCAATCGCCACTCCCATAAGCCCCCATGCTGATGTCGCTGGCAATAGGTTCTGAACCGCTTTTTGCCCGAACCTTCGCTACCATTTATATTTACCTTGGTATATGTGTGTATGTGAGTGGGATACTTTCTGTCTTGTCTGGTTTGGGTTGGTCTTCCACTGGCGCCCGGAGAGTGAGGCCTCGGGCTACCGCATGAACGCGTTCATAAGTAACTATTGAACGGGCACTCTGTCCCACATACCGGACATCTTAGTTTATACTCTGCGTTTGCGATTTTTGCCTTTGCGGTGTATTCCGCATGAATTCATTATCTGCCTGAATAAAATGTAGCTTAAGCTTGATTTTACAAACCTAGATTTTACGTTTTTTTATATAACAAAATTCGGATCTTGTGGTAGTGCCCTATAGGCTTAACGTTTTATCCATTTATTGAAGTTCCCGATTTAACAAAATATATTGGCGGGGCTTTGCGACCTAAATAAAGAGATGTTCAAGTAAATATTTATTTGTAACGTTAGCATTATCCATCAAGAAAGTAGATCAGTCCGGCAAGAAAATAATAGGCTTGACACGTTGCTGTGTTCGACTGCAAAATTTGGAAGAAATTGCGAAGCGAACGTTACGCCGAAATAAAAAAAGCGTCACTGCTCGTCGTCTCGAATAACTAATCTCTCGATCTCATTGAAGTGAAGCAGCATTGGACGCAGCTAAATAATTGTAAAAACTAATCCCCACACATGCACGTACATTTTCGATTGATTGAAAAGGCGCGTCCGCGCCTCCACTTCAAGCAGTCGCTAGATCGAAGGGAGGTTTAAAAACAATCCATTGGGCGGCGCTGTTCCCTAGGTCCACAATGGTAGCCGACAGTCATAGTAGCGCTGGGAAGCGGCAGCTAGGGGAACTGTCCAGTGTGCTTCGCGTGAAGCTCACGGGGTGACGGTACTTGTTCGGGTACAGCTTGCTTGGGTATCGACCGTAGTATAGTGCCTAGAATAACCGTAGACTTTCAGGGCGCGTAAGCCTCGGAACAAAAGTTTTGCTTTAAGGTACATGACATTCTGTTATGTGAAAAGGCAGAGAGATTTGAAACCCGCGTAATTTAAAAATCGTTTGCCAAGAAGTCATATTTTAATTAGTTTGCCACCCAAAGTATGGACAGGCCCGCGAACTTACCTGCACGCATCTAGGGGGGAGTGGTAAGCTAGTATTAGGTTTTCCGAATAAAGCAAATCGGCAGAAATTCAGAGAATTGCCTAGTAAGTCTCAGCATTCTTTTGCCACTTGCCTAGAGTTTGAGTACTTTATGGTTAAATATGCCATGAGTAGCAAAGTGCGTTGAAATATTTTATTTTTTCTAGTTTAGTAATATTTTAGTTTTCTTCCGTTTCTCTTCGCCAATGATGTAAATATGTAATATTATAGCGGCGAAGAGGCTTTACTTGACAAATTATCGGTTTTTTTGATGAACTAAGGAATAATTCAAAGTGTACCTCTTGCGTTACTTTTATACGTCTTTCTAGCTTTTTTTGTGCACTATTTGTTCGCCGCATCTGCATTGTCGTTGAAATACAGCGCGTTGCATGGTTTCTCGCCATTTCTGCCATTTTTACTCGTATTCTGAACGTGTTTTCTTGGCCTTTATTTAATTATTTTTTGGTTTTGGGGCGAGGTGTATAAGATGCATATTTTTAATTTTGTCATAATATTTTGTATTTTGAACGTTTTTTTTTTCGCAGATTTTTTTATCAGTTTTGAGCTTTGGGGGGAGGTGTATAAGATGCATATTTTTTATTTTGTCAGATTTTGTTTGTAGAATATTACTTTTTTATATTTTTTTTCTATTCTTGGTTTTTCATAATTCTGTTCGACCAATTATCTGCATTCACGCTATTGTAATGATTATCGGTGGTTTTTTTTCGCCAAATGTGCGTTTTTGTTTAAGTGCTGGGCGTTACGCCGTTTCTCGTCATTGTCACCTTTTTTCCGAAGTTAGAACGTTTTTTTGCAGACTGTTTCTCCCTTATTCTTGGGTTTGGGGGGGAAACGGATAAGAAGCATATTTTTTATTTTGTCACATCATTTCTGTGAAAATATGATTGTTTTATTTTTAATATTTTTTAGTTTTACAAAATTCAGTTTCCCCAACTACCTCCGTTGGGCTATAATAACGATTTCGCGTGTATCTCTCACCAAATCTGCATTTTTGTAAATATGCAGGGCGTTTCACGATTTTTCGCAGTTTCGCCATTTTTATTTGTATTTTGAACTGCAAAGGGGCTTAGGGGCAGTAAAGCTGAGTCCGGAGGAGAGGGAACGAGAGCCCAGCAGTACAAGGTAAAACAGCCGCAGAATTTTACACGTGCGAGCGATCACGCACTGGGGATGACAGCCGTGGGTCAGTGTCTTATACTCACACAGGGATTGACCGGTCGGTGAAAGAGGTTGCAGGGGTTCCACTTTAATCAATATTTTTTATTACAGAACGTTTGTTTGCGGACTTTTCTATACTATCCTACACTACCCTGCATTCTACAAGACCTGAATTACACGGGCAGAGGATGTCCGCTGTTGCCCTGACGATGACAAATTCCCTGTGGAAACGTTCGCAAAGAGATTGGGGCTGGCCCTTGGTCCTTGCCATTGTATCGGGCTTTCTCCCATCTCTGCTAATTTCACTGTTCTCTCTCTCTCTCTCTCTCTCTCTCTCTCTCTCTCTCTCTCTCTCTCTCTCTCTCTCTCTCTCTCTCTCTCTCTCTCTCAGTTTCTCTCTCTTTGACTTTCTCTTCTGTCGCTTTCTCTCCCTCTCTCTCTCCCTCCCATTTCTCTCTCTTTCTCTCCTGTCGCTTTCTTTCCCTCTCTCTCACTCACTCACTCACTCACTCTCTCTCTCTCTCTCTGTCTTTCTCTCCTGTCGCTTTCTATATATATATATATAGTATAAGTAAAGAGTCGGATACACAGCAAGAACAATAACAAACAATGTTTACTTACGTAGCGGCAACGGGACTTGCCTTCATCAGAGTAAAGTTAGTTACAGTAAAGTTACAACTTTACTCTGATGAAGGCAAGTCCCGTTGCCGCTACGTAAGTAAACATTGTTTGTTATTGTTCTTGCTGTGTATCCGACTCTTTACTTATACTATTTCTGCGCGCTTTGTGAGTTTATCTTTCTCTAGATTTATATATATATATATATATATATATATATATATATATATATATATATATATCTTTCTCTCTCTCTTACCCTCTGTGTGTGTGCGTGTGATTGGGGGGGGGGGTGTAGGGGGAGACAAAGCCAGTCAGGTCTTAGAAAGCCAAATCTGCACCACTCCGAAGCATCTCTAATGCTGTATTCGGGTGGTCGTTTTAGAGTGCTCTGGAGCACTCCGGAAAGCGACTCCGTGTTCGGGTGGTCGAAATCGAGCGCTCGACGTATGTTCGGGTGGTCGTCTCAGAGCGTCGTACTCCACTCCGAGCGCCTCCGACTGCTCTGACTCCGAAGTGGGAGTGCCGCCGAAATCTGGAGGCGATCGGGTCACGTGACCCAGGCCGCCGTGGCTCGCCCCGCTCGCCTGCCCAGTCGGTGGCGTTCGCGGAGGCCTAGCCAGCGGTTTGTTGTGGGAGTATTTTGACGTTTTTGCTTCTCCTGCTGTTACTGAAGGCGTCTCCGCGTCATGTCGAAACGCAGACGCCTATTGAGTGTAGGGGAACCGTCTCCGCTGCTTCTGCAGCTCGAAATCGACGCCGAGGAGGACAGCAGCTCAGACGACGACGACGACGACTCGCACGTTTACGCGACAAAGTTCGCCGAACTGTTCGCCGCACCGCTTCCTGTGTTCAAAGTGCAGGAATGCGTTCGCAACTTTGGGTTGGAGCTAACGCTTCCGATCTGAATGCTGCCATTTGTTAGAATTCTTGGACGTGCCTGGCTGTTTGCAGTTGCCGTGTTGGCCGCGCCGCGGCGCCACGGTCGCGTGCTGCTCCAAGATCGGGTACGCGTTCGGTTGGGGAGCGGTCACTCTTGCTCGGATTGGGGGAAGCGGCGAATCGGCGTACTCCGAGTTGGAGTATAAGAGCGACCACCCGAATACAGCATAAAAGACGGACTAAAATTGTATTTTGAGCAGATCTGCTAAAAAGCTTTGAAGCATACTGGAGGCGTAACAACTGAAGAACTACATGAGAATGCGTCTTTGAAGAACGGTGAGTTCATTAGTGCGCCGTTCACTGAATAACCGTAAATTCCGCTTGGGTTGGTGCGGCACTGGTTATACACCCAGCTGAGAAGAAACAACCGTGCTCTGGATAGAGTAGTGGTATTGAAATCATAGCGTTGCAGCCAGTTGCGACGTTCTCCGACGCGCTGTATAGTCGCTAATCCCAGTGCCACGTGAAATGTCTTTCGGCTCGCGTGCTCGTCCGACCTGTAGCCGGGGTATTCTTTTTCGAAGCAATCGTAAACTCCCGCCAGCTTTTGGAGGGCCTCTTCAGAGGCGACTTGTTCAAAAAGGAAAGACCAAAGCTCGCTGGCCAATCCGACACCAATAGCGGCAAGATTAAGGACGGTGTCACGAGCTTCTCCCGCTTTGAGAAGCTTATAAACCTCAGTCGGGATGTAAATGGCCCGGCCATGGCGGGTAACGTCGTGTTTGGAGAGATCGTTCATTTCCGGAAGGTTCTGTTGAAGTCTAATCTTCTTTAAGGTAAAAGAATGCGAGCGAAGTGCGAGGAAGCTCGCGCTGAAAGATTGTGTCAGAGTCGGTCGGGGTACGCTGGCCAGAGCGATGTCTTCGGGAAGTAGAAGCTCTACTCGCTTGAGCTGTCGAAGAGACCACATTAAGTCACTTTGGTCGAACAGCCAGCGCGAATGGTTGACGCCGAATGAGATCTCGTCGAGAATGCGGGAAAACATATCCGTAATTCGTTTGTCCCCAACGGGTGTCTGCGTCAGTCGGGCTTTGTCGAGGTTGTCTATTTCGCACAGGTCCAATGGTTGGCATGGAATTTGGTCTCCTTGAGTGTCGTTGAAAAGTTGAGCAGACATCATTGATTCGATGCTGCTTACCGCAGTACAGATAATGGTGTAAGCTACAGAGGCGGGCTGGTTTGAAGCGTCCGCGAGAAGTTGAATCAACTCGTCGAGTCGGTCTGCATCACTCTGCGACAGTTTAACAACGCTGGGTAAATTAGGGAAGACGAAGTCGTTCAACGTGCTTGTCCAGTTGATCCTGTGCACACCGCTGAAGGGGACAACTCTGATACCGCGACCTTTAGCCCTGACGTCACGTTTGTCCCCTTTAAGGCCACGGACCTTCTTGTCAATATCGATAACGTCAGTGACCTTTAAGGTGCTGTTGAGAACATTGTTGAAAATTCTAACTGCGCTGGAAACCAAATCTTGAGCACTCAGCATCTGGAGACAGTCTGTGTTTCTGCGGAGTGTCACGGTATCGGGTGACTGAGTCGCTCTGAAAGAGACGACGGCCGGCAAACCGTATTTCTGGCTCATTTCGGCGAAGAAGCGGACGAGTTGTGCGGCACTCATGAACCCGGACACGTTGGCCGCGTTCAGTATGGCTAATGTGAAATCGGCGAGGCGTTCCTCTTCTGCGAGGTGACGCCACTTGCCAAAAACTCTTCCTAAGGCCAGCATCATGCTCTTTTTGTAAGCGTCTCGCATAATTATCAGCCGGATACGTTCGCTAAGTTTTGGCGTCATGGTTACCTTCGGCGTGGAAGGTAAGTACTTTTGGCCCAGCTTAGCCGCATTGGAGCAGACGTATCCGTATGGGTCTACACAAGGGTCAGCGCTGGTGTTGAGGCCTGAAATAATGGCGGCGACCTCGCGCGGGCAGCAGAAGACCGAAGGGCGCGGTTTGTTGCCAATCGTCGAGTTCCGTCGCTCCGGCGCCAGTGAGAAGACGATAAGAAGCAACGATGTGAGCGCTAGGGAACTTGCTACGGTGACAAGGCGGCTTGGACGGTGAGCGTTTGCGGTGTGGAGTTCATCTGCGATGTGGGCGAATGTGACGTGTGGTGGCGGGAGCTCGGAGCTGGCGCTGTGGAGACTCATTGCTTCGGTTGAGTGTGAGAGGTGATAATGATTGTGCCGATGATGATGATATGAGGGCAACTAACTAACGACGCGTTTTGGAGCTGTTCCCAGTGATCAGCCATTCAGTATCGATGAAATTGAATGGTCGATCAGTAGAAACTGCTCCAAAAATGCATCGTTCGTTAGTTACAATGATATAATCATCATCATCATCGGCACAATCATTATAGCCTCGCAGACTCAACCTAAGCCATGCGTCTTCACAGCGGCAGCTCCGAGATCTCGTCACCAGACATCGCCGTCACCCGCGTCGCAGGCGAACTCACTCCACAATAAAGAAGTTTATTCTCCCTCTCTCACTCTTCATAGCTTTTAGGGAACTGTATAGGAGGTAACTGTAAAGGAGGGTGTAGGACGAATACTAGAGGATATCTAGAATGGGTCCAGCTACCATTGTTCTCCATAAGGAAAGCAGTAAAATACCTATAAGGAAAGGCGTCAGACAAGGAGACACAATCTCTCGAATTTTATTCACAGCATATTTACAAGAGTTATTTAGAGCATTAGATTGGGAACAGGTTGGCGTAATGGTCAATGGAGAATACGTCACTAACCTCAGATTTGCTGATGACGTTGCCTAACTCGGGGGACGAATTGCAGAGCATGATTACCACACTGGACAACCAGAGCGGAATTGTGGGCCTGAAAATTAATATGGTGAAAAC
Organism: Haemaphysalis longicornis; assembly: GCF_048455015.1. Classification (NCBI taxonomy): domain Eukaryota; kingdom Metazoa; phylum Arthropoda; class Arachnida; order Ixodida; family Ixodidae; genus Haemaphysalis; species Haemaphysalis longicornis. The sequence goes on along the minus strand of NW_027526385.1, from coordinate 55,715,322 downwards.
TAAAGTAACGCTTAAAAACCTCGGGAGAGCACAGCTGTTTGAGATAGGTGGCGAGGCAGTGGAAGTGGTGAGCGAATGTATCTACTTAGGCCACGTAGTGACCACGGACCCCTACCATGAGGCAGACATAATTATAAGAATAAGAATGGGTTGGAGTGCATACGGCAGATATTTTCAGATAATGAATGGCAGCCTAGCATTGTCCCTGAAGAAGAAAGTGTATGACGGCCGCATATTACCGGTACTCACCTACGGGGCAGAAACTTGGAGGCTCACTAAAACAGTTAAACTTAAATTGAAGATGACTCAGCGAGAAATAGAACGGAAGGGGATAGGTGTAACATCAAAGGACAAGACGAGAGCGGAGGGGGTTAGGGAACAAACGCGTGTTAAGAAGAGAAATGGGCGTGGGCAGGGTATGTAATGCGAGGGCAAGATAATTTCATTGTTCATTAAGGGTAACAGAGTGGATCCCTAGAGAAAGAAAGCGTGGTAGGGGGCGACAGGAAGTTGAATGGGCAGATGAGATCAAAAAGTTTGCGGAGATAAATTGGTCGCAGTTACCACATGACCGGGATAATTGGAGATCCATGGTAGAGGCCTTTGCCCTGCAGCGGGCGTAGATAGGCTGGTGATGATGATGATAGGAGGTAAACCAGAAATGAGTGGTAACATACTGAAAAAAAGACAGTTGGAGACGTCTGTTTGTGCTTTTAGTACGGTAATTGGTGAATCAAGTGCTTTATCCGAAAACAGGTTTTCGAAAAGTCTTTCAAAGCTGTGAGAAAGAACAAACGCTTACTAGTCCAGAAACGGGCTTTTATACAGACGCTTCTAAATATGTGGGTAATCCCAAGCAACAGAAAACGCCTAGCCCAAGCATGGAAAATCATCAGTGGCCACTGTCTCCTAGCTTGGCAATACCTCGGCTGACATTATTGGTTTGTGTTTGGGAAAGGTGACAAACCGACAATTGGCCAAGCTCTGGAAGGCCAATATCCCACAATGTTGGGGAAAGCAGGTTGCCATGAAAATAGCATGATGTCCTCGCATAGGTATTATTTGACATTGCTTGACAAGGCATGTTGCCATGATAATAGCTAGGCGTGGACACCATGCTATTTTCTTGTACATTTATTGCTTTCTGGCCAGTCCTGATGGACAATGGTTATTCTATGATTACTTCGCGGTCCCGTTTCTGCTTTTGATATGCTGTTCTGCAGGAAATTATTCACTGCGCACCAATTAAATAGTTTCGTATGCAAATGCATGTATAAAATGTATATCAGGGAGCAAGGTGACTCAGTATAAGCGGTGACCGTAATGATATTGTATGTACTAACCAAGTTTATCAAGGAAATTTTCATTGGTTTCAGGTGAAGGCGTTTTTAAGTTTCTACGCTCACACATACGTCTACAGTAACGTAGGAAACATTTGTACCTCAATTGAGTAAGTAAAGACATGTAACAAATTTGGTCAGGACAGCTGAATTTGTTTCATTTCATAATAACCTTTCATTTCAATGAGCCTACGCCACGTATTTTAGGCCAAAAGACTTAAAAAGATTCAATCCCAAGGACTAAGATGAATTCTTGTGGCAATTGTTCCGAGTGTCAATGTATTTTCAGCAATAGCATAATGGCACTGGGCGCTATAAACGAATAGCAAGAAATATGGGAAGCAATTCCCTGACTTCCCTAAAAGGAGCACCACAACACACCGGCTCTTTTTATTTGCAGTTGTACAATGCACAGCACATATTTATTTATTGCAAGAAATATGGCTCAAAAAGGTAAGAATAGAAACTAATTCTCATGAATAAAAACTTACACATCATCTTAATCAACAACTTTCATGGAAGCACGTCACAAACACACTAGTATAAAAAATAAAAAAGGCTCAGAAAACACTAATCATTGTTTACACAACATATGCATTCAAGTAAATGTAAACAAGGACCTTCTACTCCGTAGTGCACCGATCTGCTGTGCAGATCGGTGCACTAGTGCACCAAAACGCGAAACGCGTAGTCCACCGAAACCCGACAGGCACGCTTGACCAATGCACACTTCTATAGCTTTAATGAATCTTGGCCTCGGATGTGCTTTATAGGTGACGCTAGTGCCGGTCGGCGTTTATGTGGGGCCCAATCAATGTATCACCGAATGTACCGATGGTGTCCAATCGCTCGGAAGCCAATGTCTTCCCATGGAGTTTCCGATTGTTGGTCATCGGCCGCTGCTGCTTGGGATATTCTGCGTGCTTACTTTAGTATATGTGAAATAGGTCTTCTGTAGGCTGCAAAAGTGCCGCAGTTTAATATGGTTTCGATATTTGCTACCACACCCGAAAGAGTGTCCAATGCAGCGATTGTGTCCCTTCTGGTCGCACACCCATTGCCGCAGCCATGTCCGTAAGATGATGATGACGATATTTCTCGGCGAATCATCATCGGTCATCAAAGTCGCCGACACGTTCTATGGTCGCCTCGCGGTGACCTCTGCACTTTTTTCCGGTATTCAAAGACTGGCGTTTGCTTGACATCGTCACAGCACCACGAAATGCGACAACTGCATTTGCGGCAGCTGGGGCGGAGCAGTGGAAAGACGGGAGGAAAGTGAAAAAAAGTGCGGATAATTTTGTTCATTACGTGAGAACCTATTCGTTGAGTCGCAACAACACTAACATTCGAATCGGCTGGTCGCCGGGCCACACTGATTCGTCGCCGGAGAATCAGGCAGTTCACACGGCTGAACAGGAAAGTTCAAGGTTATTCTTCCGCTTCCCTCTCGTCGGCCACGTCTCCTGTGGCTTATCCATAAGTACATCGCCAACGCCAGCTAGGCCCGTTAAACTCTCAGATGATGGTACAACTCTCTATCGACACCCAAAAGACTTGACTGTTTCCATGACAACAGAGCTTATCTCCATCACCTCATCTGGTTCTCCACCAAATTCACCCGATATCGCATGATACATAAGCCTTCAATCCCCATAAGCCCTCGCTCTTAAGACACCCATACCATTGCACTCACAGCACAGTTCTAGATGAACAGGGGTCTTGCACGAGTAGTCTAGAGCTGTGATCCTGCTTCTCACCCCGGAAGTTCTCTGTGCCGGGAAGATTTGAACAGCGTCTGGTTTAGATGCGCATCTCAACATCCTTAGAGGCACATCTCCAACTTGTCTTCTACCTCCACCCCACCACTCCTCTCTCAAATTGGGCCTACAGCCTTCCCTCCCAATAAAAGTGTTCCTTTCCTTCCTTCTCATTATCCGTGGCTCTTTATTCTATCTACTTTTAGCTAGATGGCGTGCAGCATAACCTGGCCAGGCTCTAACCACCTTTCGATGCAGCAGCAATGGTTGTGGCCCCCTAGAGGGGGGTGTTTTACCGTTACCTGCTCATAGGAAAAAAATAGGCGAAGTCCCGGAATTCCTTAACCGTATTATCCAATATTAGGGCGGAATACAGTCGTATCGGGCTGTCGAGAAGGTGTTATTGATATGGGTCGTCGGTTTACAAGGTAAACGAAACGGAATTATGCTGAATCGTACAAACGATCGAGGTTTAATCAATAAATCGTTCATTGGGGATCAACTTCTAAAAGCAGGAACTTTGCTTTATGAATAAGAGCTGGTTGGTTTGTTGCATCAAATGAAAAAAGAACAACGCGTAAAGAACGGTGCGAGGACTGGCAAGATAAACGCACACAAATAATTAATGTATGCATTATGCATGACTACCGCTGCCAGCATTTCCTTGTACCAAACATCCCCCTCGCGAGGGGCACGATCAAATGCAGAGCATTTCTGCGGGGGGCGCGCCTGCAAGTCGTATGGATTACGTATTGGTTGTTGTTGTTGTAATTGTTGTCTTCCAGCGTAGACATTGTCGATGAAGTCGATGGTGAAATGTGAAACGTGCCGTGAACCCCCTGCCGCGGCTATGACGCAACGTGGCGTGGCTATGACGCAACACAATCCAACACAATTCACTTTAATCCAATCCAATCCAAATCCAAACCAATCCAAGCTAATCCAATCGAATCCAATCTAATGCCCCTCGCGAGAGAGTGTTATAGCGCCGAAATCGCGCCACCACACGAACGCGTGATGTTGACGTCACGATCACGCCACAGATGTTAGCGACCGGAGCGCGCGCGAACAACATATGTGGTTTAAGCGCGAACCGACCGCGGCGAGAGAGCGCGATGCGAGCGCCCCCACCTGTTCTTGCGCACGAACCCACTGTTGCTCAGCGCGAACCCAACGCGGCGAGAGAGGGTGTTGCACACGTCCCCACCTGTTGTGCGCCCGAACCAAACGCGGCGAGAGAGGGTGTTGCGAGCGGAGAGGAGAGGAGGACGCGGGGGAGAGGGCGCACCTGTGGCCGACGGTTGAATGAGTCAAGGATATAAGGCGCGTTCGTAACCTTCCGTTCTGTGTCGCCTTTGTGGCGCAGTGGTTAGAGCACCCTGTACCTTGCGTTCCGCCCTCAGAGTCGTGAGATCGAAACCTGGCGCCGGTAAGTATTATTTTTTTATATCGTGTAGGGGGAGCGATGCGGACTACGGACGTCAACGCGGGTGACATCGTGGGTTACTGAAATGCTCTGCATTTAAAACAAAAATGTCAGCTCTAACTACTTCAAGCTAAAAAAATCAAAGCCAGCTTTCACAATGGTGCAAGCCTGCTGTCACAGGAGAGCTGTGTTCGTGTCACTAAACAAGACTTTATGAGCAGCGGTGGTTGCCCCTAGCAACGTAAAGCGATGACGTCAGGAGCAGACGACAGTCGTTTTGTGGGCGACGCTTTTTGCTCAAGCGCTGACGGGCACGTGCGCTCGGCATTTTTTTCTTTTCTTTTTGCAAGCCCCTCACGTGGCGGAAGCCTGGGTACGCATCCGAGACTAGGCGCGCGCCCCGTTTTCTTTACCTGTTCTAAAAGGTCATTCTTTTATTTCAGCCTCTCTACTTCTAGATATTTTGCCCATTCTCGCTTGTGTTTATTAGCTCACAGCTTGCGATCAGTTTCCAATCAGCTCCCCGATCAGCGCGGACGGGAGATTGTGGAGGAGGCTGAAATGCATCGTGGCTGCGAATATTTATTTTTCCATGTGCTCGTATCTTCGCCTTGCATATTCTTTTGCTTGTACTTTCGATTGCATTTTCTTTCGATCTTCTATGCAGAGTTTTTGATAGGTGTATTTAATTACATTTGTTCTTATGCTCGCTTTGTATATACTTCTCTGTTTGAACCTGTATATAACAACTAGCACTGTATAACTTCTAGAAACGTTATTGTTTGCTTTATCTAAACCGCATTTCTTGTGTAACTTTAATAATATCTCCTTGTAGATTTGTTTTTGTATTTGCAACCTAACCACTCCCTTCTGTAACGCCCTCTGGGCGTTGAAGGTATTTAAATAAATAAATAAATAAATAAATAAATAAATAAATAAATAAATAAATAAATAAATAAATAAATAAATAAATAAATAAATAAATAAATAAATAAATAAATAAATAAATAAATTGCTTTGGCATCACCTCCGTATCTTTGACAGCGAAAGAGCTGGCCTTTCTCGGTGCCCGCATGACATAGGGAGGGAACCTTGTGTGAGCCTGTACACTATTTTAGCTTTAGTTGTTTTAGTGTTTTTTGTTTCTTTCTTAGCACTGTGGCATTTATCAATGACATTTTTAAAATATAGTTTGAGCTGGAAGTTAGGGCTTGTCTCCGTCCGTTTCATGCCCTGTATAAATATTGGAGCATAAAAATCTTATTTAATAATGAAGCGTGGTTTGGACTTGCGCAAAATACCAACAACATACTATTCGTGACTTTTGTAGTACGTAAACGAGACAGGCCAGAAATGGGTGTTAATGTATTAAAAAAGAAAAATCATGAATGCAATCTTATTGGTGCGCTTCAATGAAAATTCAAGAATAAGATGTTTACCCAAAAAACATAATTGAAAAAAATTTCATCATCATCATCATCATCATCACCATAATCATTTCTAGGTGCCCACCAACAGCCAATGGCCTTAAGCGGTGGCGCACAGGATGAAACACAAGATTTGTTGCAAACACAAACAACTTAAATATGTAGCCTGAAACGAGGAAAAAAAAAATACAAGGAGAAAGAAAGAAAAATCCGATCAGTGCACTTCAGTCAAAGAAAGCTTAAATAAATGCAAATTGTTGTTAAAAATATCAAGGTGAGTTGCCTTTTCATTGTACAGTCTAAGCAACCTTTGCATAGGAGAACAAGTAGAAATGATTCGAAATAAAAGAAATTCACGAAAAGACTTACAGGGAACTCTAATCTCAATTGAGGACATGAGGTCTTCACAATCAATGATGCTGTGTAAAGACTTAAACAAAAAAAGCAAATCCGCGTCAAGCCTCTTTTTAGACAATGTACCCAATGGCAATTTCTCTAGCATGTTTTTATACTGATAGTAAACTCGGCGATCGAAATGCCTGTCGTATACAATTCTTATAAAGCGTCTTTGTACATTTTCAAGCTTAGCGCTACTTGTTATGCCCAACCAGTTCCAAACAACAGACACAAAATGAAGTTTTTGGATAACCATAGTTAAGAATAATCGAACAAAACACAAACGATTGGAAAATGGTCTCGTAATTCGCGACACAATTCCCAAGAGGCTGTAGGCCTTGTTCACAACAGAATCAACATGCGAACGAATATGCAGTTCTGAATCTACAACAATGCCGAGATAACGAGTTTCTTTAACCCGTTTGAGAACTGTTCCATTTATTGTGTAATCATGTAGCACACCAAGACTTTTTCTAGTGAAAGTCAGTACATACGTTTTGGTTACTTTAATCAACAGCTTATTTTCAGCACACCAATTAACTATATTTAAGATGTCAGACTGAAGTAGGACGCAGTCATCATGCGTGGTAATTTCTCGAAACAATTTTATATCATCGGCGTACAAAAGGGTGCGGGAATTTTCGACACAGCATGTAATATTGTTAATAAATACATTAAACAAGAGAGGGCTCACAATAGATCCTTGTGGAACACCAGAAGTAGAAATAAAAGGCTTGGACAGCACACTGTTAACGCGCACGTAATTACATCTACCTGACAAATAATCCATAATGAAAGTGCAAAGTTGATTGCACACGCCATACGCTCCTAACTTTTCAACCAGTCTCTGGTGGTCAACTAAGTCAAACGATTTGGACAGGTCAAAGTACACGGCATTAACCTGACCACGATTTTCAATATAATTTTTTTTATTAATGACTTTTTTTTATTATAATGACTTTTTTTATTATAATGACTTGTGTACTCCAAAAATGTCATTAGATTAGTTTCTACGGATCGGCCTTTATAGAACCCATGTTGTGCCTTCCCGATCTGACGTTTAAAAAAGAACCATAGGTGATGAAAGAGGGCAATTTAAAAAAATTACGCAAAAGGGCTCTGCAAAGTTATAGGTCGGTTTTTAATGACGTCACATGAATCACCACATTTATGTACATGGACAATTACGCCGTTTTTCAGTAACTCAGAAAAAATTCCGCTCGAAAAAGAAACGTTGAAGATATTAGTCAAAACGGGCACAAATATCGTGCTGCATCCTTTCACTATGAATCTAGGAATGCCATCGAAAGCGAGCGAGAACTTTGGTTTCAGTGCTGATATCGCCCTTTCGATATCACATTCGCAAAAAGAAAACGTGTGCAACACATTCCCGCTGTCATTTGAAGGGAAAAAAGTACAATGCAAGTTAGAAGGAAAGGTGTTTGCGGGCAGGACAGAATAAAAATAATCCGCAAAACAGTCAGCCACATCCTTAGGTTTGTCCATCACCGTTCCATCCTGGGCTAACGTGATGCTCGCTCGAGGTGTTGATATATCTTTCACATATCTCCAAAGTAGTTTTGGCTCACAATTTAAATAAGATTCAACAGAATGTAAATGTACTTTTTTATCACGTACTTTCTTATGAAATGTACTTTCTTATCAAAGAGACGAAAAAAAGAAACACGCTTACTAGACCAGAAAGTTACTTAAAATGGTCGATGATTTATCGGTGCTTGCTTTACAGCGTCCGTGAAATAGCTTTCCTGAAAACTGAAAGACGTCCTGCAATTTCGCACAGAGTTTCAACGTTTGCGACGACATCCTCAAAGAGTGTCCAACGCAGCCATACTGTGGCTCGTACTTGCGCACCGATTGCTTCAGCCATCTCCACATGTGGATGGTGATGTTTCTGACTGAGTCATCAGATTTCTTTTTGAGGATCATGATCAAAGTTGCCTGTATGTTCTATGGTCACCTACGTTGCCTTTGTGGTTGTTCTCTGATAGTTAGAGTTTTGCGTTTTCGTGGCGTAATACCAGTACCGCGAGAGGCAAGAATTGCGTTTGCGAGATCACAAGAGACGCAACGGAAGAACTTGAAGAAAGGTGGTGCGGTAGGTGCAAGAAATAAGTGCGGACAATCCGTTTTTAATACGTGAGGCCCATGATCCTCGGCCCCTTACTCTATCTACTTTTAGCTAGATGGTGTGCAGCATGGCCTGGCCCGAATCCAACCAGATTCCGATGCACTAGCGGCTGTGGCGCCGTAGAGGAGCGTTCTTTACCGATTCCTGCACAGAGCGAAGAAATCGGCGTAGTTCCGTAGTTCTTTAGTCACCCTTGCCAATTTCAGGGAGAAATAAGGTGGCAATAAACACAAAAAAATGCGTAAATGATATCAGTCGGTGGGTTATAATAAAAGGAATAACGATGCCGAAGCGTATAACGAGAGTTACCTCCATGAACAGTTAATTTAGAATTCCCTTTTATAAAGCAGGAGTAGGGCTTTATAGGGCTCGTTGGTTCATTGGATGCAATGATAAAAAAAATTTAGAAATAGTGTTCAAGAGAGGAGAGAAAAAAGCAAACAAAAACAAAAAAAGGTAAACTCAAGCTGCCAAAAGTTCAACAAAAACAAAAAATGAAGAAACAGAAGCGCGCTGTTTCACCGGATGCCACACGAGCCCTACGAACTCCCGAAAATAGAAATGAATTATGCCACCTCCCGGGTAAATTTCCCAAAACTGACTGGAAACTGTAGATTCGGGGTTGCGCTGTGGACACGTGGACAGCCAGTAGCCGATCACGTACACGCCGCCAATGGGGGGTCACCGTAGGAAGCGCCGGGCGCGTGAAGAAAAGTGGGCCAAAGCCGCAGGCTAGTAGCCTACATGAGGCCTGCGGGTAACTCGCACGTCACTATAACTTCCTTCGTCGTACAGCCTGATACCCACGTTATTGTAATCTGGCCCCTGACGTTGACATGATCTGAATGCCGCGTCCCAAAGGGACGTTCAGCGTTAAGGCATACAAGAGAAAAGGTCAAGTGAAGTGCACGTGTACTTTTAGGCTGTCATCGCGAAGACCCGGTAATGCCTGTCTCATATTAGACGGACGCTAACGCTAACGGCGGCAGTAATTACTTGTCGCCGGGAGACGTGCTAGACAATGGGGGTAGCGCGGGTAATTGCTATCTCGGTCCTTAGTTTTTGTGATTATCACGGGTTGGCGATCTTGAGACGTCGGTACGAATTTTAGGCGAGCTTAGTCCCCAACCCGAAGTAATTGGCATGCTGGAACTGAATGTTTGAGTGCTCCTCAAAATGCACGTTATGCAAAAGTCATTTTAATTAAATGAGTTCAAACGAGTTATTCCAAAACCACCTTTGGTGAAGGTTACGACACATCGTTCGTAGGGGAGTTCATTTACGGGAAATCAGAATTGCGATGAAGTGCCTATGACTGTGCATACTTGTGAACCAAAACAAACTGATTTCTTTCCGTCCCAAGTATTAGAAGAACACGTATACTAATAGAAAACTGATCTCCAGAAAGGGCGTTAGGTAATGCCTTTATCGAGGGCGTTTAGTATGCTATTCCTGATAGCATGCGAGAGAATATTTCTCTGCCGTGCTGTAGCGGCTGGCAGGCAACTAGGATTAATAACTAAGTTTTCATGAAAAAGAACGATTTGTGTTCTGTGAACAGTTATCATTTGGGGTTCTTGTTGAGTTATGTGCGCCTTTTGATATGCAAGCGGCGGCTGGATTATCCTGTCCGGGTTCATTGCCCTCTTCACGACAATTAACTGATGAAGTTTTAATCAAAGTAGTGCAACAATGGTATTAGTAATGACTTATCCCTTTCAACTGGTAGTTACGCAATAAACGCTTAAACACCATTTAAAACAACAGCGAACGTTCACGACACGGAAATGACTAAATGCTTTTCCTCCAAACCTCCGAAACAAATGTCTTAGTCACGCGAATAATATTTATGTTACGGTAGAGTGCTGCAAGATCCTGTTCTGGTGTAAAAAAAACTGCGGTGAGAAAAAAAGAAGCAGAAAAAAACGGAGGAAAAAGAATTTCTATGCTACTAGAACCGGCACTTTTCTGGTTGTATAAGCGGTCCATTGGTGAAAAAAACACAAAAGACTGAATCCTGAACAAAAAGGTGAATTTGACGAGGAAAAGTTTTTTTGTTGCCCCGAGGAAGCGTTTTTTATATATTTTATTATCAAGCTTATTTAAGTAAGCTTGACTGAAAGGTAACATCGCTGTGTAAAGAAACATGTGGGCAGCTCAGCGTAGAAATATTATCATATACAGGGCCGGCATGAAGTGAAGGCTAGCGCCCAGTCGAGATTTAAAACAGGGAAACGGAGCGTGCAAAAAGAAGAGGAGAAAAGCCAAGGAAGACCATAAAGAGTAACAATAGAAGCTTCGAGAAAAAAGTGCTCGCATTGGCAGAACTTACTCGGGCGGCTGATGTCGTTCTCGCGCTAAGCCGTCTTTGTAGCTCCAGGGAGCACAAAGGTAGGCCCAAACGAACTACTTGCGTCTTTCGCGACACTTCGCTTAGGCTGGCCGTGTGGAGGTGTTGAGACCAGCTGCTGCGCCGTCTACAGTTGTTTCCCTTTTGCGAGGTTGACGTTCGGTTAGTTGTGAATAATCAGTTTTCATCTTTCGCCTCGTTTTTTGTGATGTATACAAGTTGCCGTTAAGCGTGAACCCCATGGATCGTTTTCTGCTCGCGAAAACGCGCCGCGCACACCACAGGCTCGCTGACACTGTCGTGGAGCCACCCACCCGCTGCGCGTGGCGAGGCAGGCGGCGGAAACATGGCGGCGGCTTCGGCCGAAAAGTCGTGTCGGGAGCTCGAGCGAGCGCTTCTAAGCGCTCTCTAAATGCCGCTCAAGGCAAGCACGAAGTTGTTTGTGCGGTAAAGGAGCTTATAATGTGGGCGAAAACGGTACTATGAAGCATCATACGCGCCGTTGGCGAAAGCGAACATGCAATATCTGCCGGGGTGGTAAGCCTAAACATCTCCGGCGGAGTGCGCCGGTTGTCTCGAGCGCTTCGAAACTGCCGCCATAAGGTGCGCGCCTCCCTATTGGCGCAAGTCGCCAGGCTCGTCCCACTGCCGCGCGCGACGCGCGTCATTTTCTGAGCGAGGCAGAAGCTGCCGCGCGCGCGGAACCGTCGAAGCGGGCGTCAAAAAATCGCACGCGCAACGCCGACGCGCACGAATCGCGGAAAAAAACGCGCCACCCGGTTCACGCTTTATACAGCCTCTTTGTACGTTTTTGCAGTGTCATGGAGGTCGCTGAAAAAGTCGGCTTAACAATGAAGAACATAAGCTGAATACCAGTGAGAAGTTTGGTCCTGTGTTGGCAGTTATTCCAGCACAGACACAACGTGCGCTTCGGTGAAAAAGATGACGTTGATCTTAAGCAGCACAGAAGTCGACGTATTTTGACCCTGGCAGTGACTGATAGACTTCAAGGCACATTTTATTTCTTTGTTGAACTTTTTACAATCATAAGTTGCGAAGGTGCTGAGGCAAAAGGCCACTGTAATGTCGGCTGACCAAGCCCTAGCACCTGATAGCGCCAGCGACAGAAACGGAAGCAACTATGCATGCCTAAATAAATACAAATATGCATACCGACATTTAGTGTAATAAAAACAAGATTCAGGCGCTTTTTGGGTACTGAGGGTTTATTTTACTTTCTCCGCAGCATTACTGCCACTGCTTGCAAAAGCAGGGTGGGAAACCCGGCAGCTATCAGGCGCTCCACCTGTTGGCCGAAGCTCTGCTGTACAAAGTGAACACAGCTGTTTTTCAGAGCATTGTTGAAACCCATGTGCACTCTTTCTAGAGTTAAAGTTAACTTTTGGCTATGAACAGCACCTTTGCTTCATTTATGAACCGCGCTCTAAGAAAGGCATTTTGCCTTCGACTCGGCCGACTCGAATTTTGTAAAGCGCAGCATGGAAAATGTGGCAGTAATGCTGCGGAGAAAGTTAAAGTAAATCCTCAGAACCCCAAGAGCGCCTGAATCTCGTGAGAATGTGGGAAAGACAACCGTACTAATGCCTTACTACCATGGTTTGCCACACAACTGGAAAAAGGTAGCACTAAGGCATCATGTACGTTGGATATTTTTTGCCCCCAGAAAGCTTGCAGGCTTGTGTGCTTCCACTGAAAAGGAGATGAAGGAAGGTGCCTGTCACACGCAGCACCGCACCGAATTCGCTGAATTCGCAGAAGGGGTGGTTTATTCCATCCCCTTGTCATGCAAAAAGGTTTACTTTGGCCAAACAGGCCAGTGTCTTAACGACCGCATGTGCGAGCACTCTAGGAGCCTGAGGATGTCACTTCGTGCAGAACATGCGCGATAACAATTGCTCTCCAGATTTGAAAAATGTGTTCATTGTAAGGCGGGTTGCTTCGAAGAATGAGCGAGAACTGGTAGAGGCCTTCTTGATCAAGAAAAGAGGAGAGAAATGCACCATTGAGCCTTCGGTGGCAATAACTGATAAGGAGATAGTGAGTTCTGTGGTGATCTTGTGTTTTTTTATGGGGTGCATCGTTTTGCGTGGTCATTTGGCCTGCGTCGTTTTGGTGAATAAGTATCTATGGGAGTTCTTTCAATAACATTTTGTAGCAAGTCCTCTGACTGTCCTTGTCTTGCCTCTCCTCTTGCGTTAGCGTGTTTCCACTGTCTCTTCCCTTAACATCATGAACCCACAGGCACAGACTTCCACTTTACTCCACTATTTTATGTTCCTTACACAGTACATGTACACCACATATAACGTACATAATGGCATCCGCAACAACCCTCACAACGAGCAGTACTGCAGTGTAAACAAAACATGTGGAAGCAAGCCAAACTGCAACCTGCCTTTTTCCATTTGAGCCTTCTTTTTTGCCATCACCTAAAAAAACTCAACTTAAAATCAGACATACAGTGTTCATCATTTTGTTTGCAGAACAGAAATAATATGCTGGTACTTCATTTCTCTTTTTTAAAGTATTCCCTGTAATGTGTTTTCGATAGACAACCCTTGTATACAGCAACACATAAAGAAAATTCAGCACGGCATGGTATAGCAGCCTTGCACTGCAATAAACAAACCTTTTTTGAGATTTGGCATTTGGGTTTTTCTGTGAAAAGAAATTGTTAACACCAGCCTCCGACTCAAAGAAATGCATTTCAACTAACCTTTAATTTTCATATCTGTATGAGCACATCACCCCTGGGCATTTTATGTGTGGCACCCTTTCATTGAGTAGCAATTTTCAGTTTTTACAGCCTTGCAATGAGTTCATTTTTTGTGTTTTTCTGCTTATTTTCTTTGCTATAGGTGCATTTAGGTAGCGGCATACACATTCCGGAGGCGAAGTTGGCCGATTTCACCAAGGCCAAGGATGACCTAAGGTGACAAGGAATTTGGTGCGGCATTTTTGCACCGCGAGCAAAATGAAGCTGCGCTGCTTGACGGGGCAGCCTTGTAGACGGATGAGCGACAGTGTTGCCAAATTACAGGCAACACCAGAAAAAGTGGGGGCCAATATGAGTGAGTGGTATTGAATGTTTCTAGACTATACATATATGGCTCAAAGTGTTTAAAACAAAGGAGAGTGGAAAGAAATGAGGTTCTTTTTCCAGGCCTACTGTAAGGTTTTTTATATAGTCGTGTTAATATTCTATCGTATTTTTTTGGAGAATTCAAGTATTGAAGTCATGAGTTTACTTAACATTACAAATTTCAAAGACATAAGTGATAAAATTCAAATATAAAGAGTGATTTTAGGGTTGTGAAAAATAATGCCTGTAGTTTCATTCGGTCAATTTTGTATATATTCAACCAGTCATCTCTTGCAAACACTACACACCAAGGAACTGAAAATTTACTACTGCATTTATTAATCCAACTGAAATTGTTTCAATGTTCTTTTTTGCAGATGTGGTCAATAAATTAATTAACCAGACCCCACGTGAGCGTCCTGCTCAGAAGAGAGTGACGTCGGCGAGGAAGGCCCTGCTGGACCTTTTCGCCGACATAGCCCGCATCCGTTACGAATCACTGAAGGATGTGGCGGGCGCAAAAGAAAAGGTCTAGCCCAGCCGGTCACATGCAGCCTGTCACAACGAAAGTCGTCAAAATAAAAGTTCTTGTGTGTTGTAACCTTGTTGAAAACGTTTAGGAAATGCATGTACTTGCATGTGGCAACCATTGGTTGTCTTTGGGTGGGTTCGAGATGCATATTCCAGGTTGGGTGTGCAAGGCGTTGGGATTGTCGATCTGACATCCCAATCTCTAGTGCGCGAGTGTGTCCAGTATGTGTGAGTAACCAGTATGGCTAACGTCCAGTGTGGCTAACATTCGGTGTGGCTAGTATCCAATATTGCTAGTGCCCAGTGTGGCTACCATCCAATATGACTAGTGGACAGTATGGCTACCATGCAGTATGGCCAGTGTCCAGTGGGTGCTAGTGTGTAACACTGGTCCCATATCACAATATCCACTGGGCTAGTGCCGCTAGCTTTTCCACATGGGTTGGTCGTAACAACAGGACTTCTGTAGTTACAACAAAGTTTTTGTCGTACGACAGGATTTCTTTCAGGTTTTTGCGGTATTCCTATTGTGATTTTAGACTGGGGTGTGGCCCCTTTGAGAGTAGGACCATGTTATGGGGGAAGGGGGTTTTGAAAATACCATACGTTGGTATAGGGTGCGGGGGTTATTTCTTCACTCGGTTTACCCCGATGCCGAGAGAGGTCCCGGAGCGCCGTGCCTTGTATACAGACTGGGCGCCCATTCGACGGAGCTTGACCATGGCTCCGACGGCCACCGCTCGTGGTTTCTCCACCTCCACTTAAACACCTCGCCACGGTAGGTTACAGCTTATGTTTGGGGGCTCGGGGTCCACGGGGCCTCAAAACCGTCACCAGGTATACCTAAGGTGCTCCATGCAATGTTCAATTGGACATCACTTTTTTCGCATTCACAAATGCTAATAGGTGAGGATCTCTGCCTGAGTCTCGTTTTCGAGACGATTCCTTTGAAGTCTTATTAACCGATCAGCGTTTGATGTAGAACAATGCAAGCGGCTCTGTCTTCGCCATCGTGTGCCCTCGTACATGACGTCATGATTACTGTCGTCGAAGAAAACAAAGCTACAAGAACCTCGACAACAAAAAACAAGCAGCATAATGCTGAGCATAATAATCCAGCATAATAACCAACATAATAATCCAACATAATCAAGCATAATATTCCAACATTAAAATGAGCCGAAACAACAACATCATGTAAAATAAGAGCATCATCAACATCAAGATGAACAAAAACTGCATCATCAACATCATCAACAAGAACAACAACAACAACAACAACAACAACAACAACAACAATGACAACGACAACAATAAGAAAAGATGGAGTGCCGATGGCTGGCATAGGGAACATCATTCACTTCCAGTTAGGCTGTTCCACAGAGCTTATCGGATGGGTATTGTTTTTTGGTTATTCTCGATCTAAAAAAATTACGACAGCAGTGAAAGGTGGGCTTTTAAAAAAAGCGGTTCAGGTCACTATGGTAAGTGGCACCTCATACGTTTTAGCAAGCGTTTACTGCGCCCGGTGTGTTAAGCTGTCAGTTTTTCATTTTTTGAAAATTGATTTTCTTTTCACTTGCAGGCGCTGCGGGATAACCCGCCGTGGGTGTCATATACATTTAGAAAGTGACAGTTGCTACTTTTTTGAAATACTTTGGTGTATCATTCCGTCGGCCTTGGGAGATGATAAACATTATGCGTATGGCTCAGCAATCACGTTTTGTATGACACGTGTAATAAAAATATTGGAAAGATAGCTTGTTTTGGTCCCCGTAGGACAAAATATTTGTTTTGCCCCTTCATAGGCTACCACTGGAAGGCGTACGTACCCTTGGGCTCCCAGAAAATCTTCCAGAGATCAGAGTTTATCGAGTAACTAAACCTCGCATAGCATCTTGCTACCGATGTGCTTGTTTTTTGTGTGTGTCCCGCGGGACAGACACAGCACAGTTCTTCCCGTACGCTGTAGGCATCTCTCCACAAAAAGATCTGCCATTTCCGCTGAAGTGGTAAAGGAGGTCACGTTCGCAATGAGTATTGAAAGGCTTCCCTTGTAACGATTTCAGGAGGGGTGTTTTTTCCCGGACATGCAATCATCAGAACTTGCGGCAAAACGAAACAGAAATTGACGGGACATGCCCGAGAGAGGATTCCAAACACGCAGCCCTGGAGATAAATTACACCCGGTCCTCCTTGAGGCCCCTCGAAATGTCCGGTGTTTCGAAAATCATCGCGTCATTTTTCACACTGCTGGTTTCGTTCCCTTGACCGCTTTTCGTCGGCGACAACAACGTTGAAGTTGAAATTTTGTGTCAATTTTGCTTCTTTGTTAAAATTGAGCAACGGCTTTCGTCGAAGCCAACTTTAAACACGAAGAAACAGGCCACTTTTGAGTGGACGTCTGGTGAAAACACGCTATATACGGGTGCTGACGTTTCTGGACATCACAACGTACTCCAGTCGTATGTCCCGAGCAGGAACTTTTCAGCTTGTGTTTTCTACGTAATATTATTCTGGGCTGCATCAAATTTCGCTACGCTGATTTTCATTTCGGCGTTGAAGGCGAAAGGCCCACCCTCTGAATGAATAATAAATTACGAAGTCGCACCACAAAAGAATACAGACAGTTTTTCTACCACTGGCCCTGATAGTTGAAAACGGGGGAAAACGCCTTTTTTCTAAATTTTAAACGTAGCAACACTGGAGATTTACAAATTACTTTACCTCTTGGTATACTTTCTTTGCAAATGTTCGGATATAAATTGCGGCAAGAAAAAGATAGGTGAAAATAGAACGTTACCATGCATATTAATGGACGCGACAGAGCTTTTAACTCCCAAATACGACTGCATGTTTTCGATTTGAGTGAAAGGGTCAATCAATAAATTATGTCTCCACAGTTTCTAGGACCTCAAATTGTTCTCCATTGGCTGAGAAGAAACTCTTGCAAGTGCAGGTGCTCTGTGTTTAAGCATAATCTATTTCAGATATGCCTACCCGCGCACGGCAGCACGCTATGGCTTGTATTCACTGGTGAGGCACGCATGCTGGCAACCGTGGGAGCGGGCCATTACTAGTTACGTCGGACCCCGCAGGATGGCGGTACTTGTCCGGGGTAAGCACATGATTTCTGTCGGACGTTCCAAACTCTACTCCGACGAACACCAAGTAATGCCTCGAGTCCAATGTGAGTGCGATTAATAACGTCTGTGTGGACACCACCGTTGGCGATCGGGTTGAAACGGAGCAGACGACGAACGCCGGTGTTTTTTTTTCTTCCGCATGCAGGCGCAGTGGCACAAGCCTCGCCAGGTACGTGGCGCATCGGCCATGTCCTTGGCCGTTTCCCGTTTCCAGTGTTGCCAATTGAAGAAATTGACAGCTCAACTTTTCATTTAATACCACCTATAACACGTACTGGAGAGGTTTTTTTGCGGCCACTCCCAAAAAGAAGCAAGACATCGCACCATCTTTGGACATGTGGAATGATGATGATGATGATTGGTGCCTAATGGCGCAAGGCCAACAAGGACAATAGAGCGCCAGAGAAGTTACTGAATTGTTGATGAGACCGTAAATACTAAAACATGCGAGTAAAAGTAAAAGTGACAGAAAACAAAAGACAATGGAGATGGCTCGTGTATAGGGCCAGAATGATTACACGTGATATGACAAGAGCTGCAGAAATTTCACCTCAGCTAAAAACGTAACAATACGTTGACGAGAAAGCATTGGTTCGTCGGGTAAAAAGTATGATGGGTGCAGTGGAATGTGTCGTCTGTATAGTTCAGGGAAATGTTTGTGTCGTGTTGTGTCAAGCGCCGTGCATGTGATTAGTATGTGGATTACGGATACGCCCTTTCCACACCTGCTACACATGGGTCCCGAAGTTCCAGTGAGCAGGTGGGAGTGCGTCACATGTGTGTGGCCTATCCGCAGCCTAGCCAGGGCGACTTCAGTGTATCTGTTGTGTGAGTCAGTTATGTAGCGTCCCAGTTGTGGTTTTATTACGTGTAGTTTGTTGTCTGTTGACTCCAGTGTAGTTGCCATGTGTTACGAAGGTGTCTTCTGATGTTTGTCTTTAGGTCGGTGTAAGGTACTGTTGTTATGTCAACTGTGGTCATGAGAGCAGCAGCAGCAGCCATTTGATCGGCGGCCTCATTGCCAGGGATCGCATAGTGACCTGGTACCCAGCATATAGTTATGGGAAGATTTGAGGCATACGCAGTCATTATAACCTTTAAAATAATATTGATTACATAATTTTTAAACGACCTTCCTGATGACAGTGCCTGCAAAACGCTTAGAGAATCTGTGTACACGATGGACTTGGGAATTTTATGTTTGATGATGTGATTTGAAACGAGTAAGATGCCATACGATTCTGCCGTGTAAATATTGCTATGAAAATTCATTGTTTAAGTAACATTAAACTTTAGTCCGTGCGCTGCACAAGAGACAGCAGGAGAAGTTTTCGACGCGTCGTTGAAGAATTCTGCGCACCTGTACTTGTCCTGCAGGAACAGGAAGCGCTGAAGAATCGTATTCCTTGGCACCCTATTTTTTTATAGTTGCGTGAATGACTTGTCGCATAATATAGGACGAAGATGCCATGGTGGAATATAATTATGGATGGGCGTCTTGTGAGTGTCTGGAAGGGGAACATTGAGTGCAGAAGTCTACCCCCTCCATCTGAGAGAGAATGGTAAGGAAACAGATGGCCTGTTTAAAAAGAGTTGCAAGTTTGATGTATTGTTCATGATAGGATTAAAATGTTGGTTTGTGAGAGACACGATCTGAGATGCACACAGCAAGGCAACATACTCCCGCTGATGCCCTATGCACCATTAATCACACTCGACTTAAAGACACTCGACAGGGCTAGTGCGGAAAGCGCCGTATGAGAGGCGAAGGCCAAGATGCAGCACTGGGTCGAGAATTTTTGGTGCTGTTTTTGTCGCCGACCCATACACGACACTGCCCTAGTCAAGCCGAGACCCTAACAAGGCAGTGTAAAGGCGCAGCAGGAGTTGTTTGTCGGCCCCATAAGATTGGCGTGAGAGGACCTTAGATCCCACCACAGATCTGTTACCATAAGATTAGTGTGAGAGAGCAGGAGAGGAAAAAGCTCTTGTGTTGTGTTCTCCAGGAAGCGTTGGGTCTACGCAGACCCAGAAATCACTCTTAACAGCATGTCGATTCCTGTGAACAAGAAGCATAAGTTTTTAGGTATTTTATTCTATGGAAAGCTTACATTCATTCTTCATACCAAACAGCTCAAATGCAAGCGCTAAAAGCAATGAACATTCTTTGGACATGTGGAAACGAAGCGACGCGCAAAAGTTTAGCCATCTCCTAAAGTTACAGAGCAGATAAGCCCTGTGGTACAGATGTGATATTTTCGCTTCGATGTTGAGTATGACTTCGGTGACACCAACATTTTCTCCTGAGAGGGCATAACTGCGGCACTTTGGGTGTGACGCATAAGGCTACCCTAAAGTATTGATAGGCTGCGACCCGCTATTAAACCGGCGTATGAGATACCCACCCTCCCGAATTTACAGAGAATGACTTCATTTTTTATTGATTGTAGGGTTTAATTAACGCGCCGACGCAAGCAGGAGATGAGGCGCGCCGTAGTAGAGGGCTCCGGATTAATTTTGACCACCTGGGGATCTTTTACGTGTGCCGAAATCTCGTACACACGGGCGTTTTTGCTTTTTGCCTTCATCAGAAAAGTGGCCGCCACGGCTGGGAATCGAACCAGCGACCTTGTGCTCAGCAGCACAACACCTTAGGCACTGAGCCACCACGGCCGGTAGTTACAGAGAATGATGTGTAAAATTGATCTAAGGAGATGTCTACAAGAAAATGTTGTGGAGAAATAGAAGTGACGTTCATTCGAGCAAAGGGTGGTCGTTGAGTCGGCACTCGGTGGAGTGGGTATGCTCAGTCTAGGTACCGTTGGTCCTTAGCGGCAGCCTTGGCACGGATGACCAGAAAGAGCTGGTCAGCATTATGGGAGGTAGTCAGGAGGCACCCCTGACCCCCCCCCACCCCTCCTTCGCCCCTCCGCTGCTAGGTGCAAGGGTTGGGACCGGGAGAAGCGATGGGGTGTGTTGACAGGCCCACACGATGAGGTAGGTAGTATCGAAAGAGCGGCAGACGGGACAGGTGAGAGGTTATTAGGTTGCAGAAATAGTGTGGAAGATGGGTGCGTTATAAGAGGTTTTTGTAAACGACGCCATATGAATGCTTTTCCCTTGGGTAGTTGAAAGTGAAAATGAAACAGCGTAATGGTAAGACGGAGCAGAAACTTGGGGTCTTAGCAAATGACTTGAAAGAAAAAGATCGTCCCAATGGGCTATGGAATGGAGAATGCTAAGGGGCACGCTGAGGGATGGGAAAACAGCCGTACGGATTAGGGAACAGAGTAAGGTGGAGGACATTCTTGTGCAAATCAGGCGAAGGAAATATGCGTAGGCGGGTCACTTAATGCATCTGAGGGACAACAGGTGGACCATCTGTTTGACACAGTTTGACACAGACTGCAAACGCAGTAGTGTTCAGTCGAGGGATGAGCTCGGTGGAGGGATGAGCTACCAGAATTTGTGGGGAAAGCATGAAAGCCTCTCCCAACGATCTCCAACCACGCACTCGATAGGCGTGGTTGGAGATCGTTGGGAGATGATTTCATTCTGTAGTGGATAACCAGGCTTATGATTATGATGATGAAGGTGAAGATTTGAAAGGCGAGGCCAAGTCTTAATATGCAAGCTTTGCGAGTAAGTATGTCAACTTTATTTCGTTCTTTGTGTTTCAGGGTGGTGTATGGGGTGGATTATGTGATGCGACTGAACTTTACAAAAAAATTAGGTGCCCTCTGGTCCTGCAGAAGTGGACAGCCAATGACG
This sequence comes from Haemaphysalis longicornis, assembly GCF_048455015.1. Classification (NCBI taxonomy): domain Eukaryota; kingdom Metazoa; phylum Arthropoda; class Arachnida; order Ixodida; family Ixodidae; genus Haemaphysalis; species Haemaphysalis longicornis. The sequence goes on along the minus strand of NW_027526385.1, from coordinate 55,693,923 downwards.
TTGGCAATATAAATATTCCGAAACTATACACTATAGACAGACTAACAAAGTTAGAGCACGCGAAGGTATTTGCAACTAACTCTCAAACCGGCCACCCCTGTGCTTCAAAAGCTTTGCCCTATGTGCACTGCACAGGCGTAACCTTTTCTGACCAGAAATGTGTCGACTGTATTCTGTCCGGTGGACGCAGGTTGAAATAGCTGTAACCAAGTTTTCAAACAAAAGAAGTGCGACGCTTAAGGTGACTTGTTTTAGGTAGACAGTGGAGATAACACGATCTGATGTCACTTATGGGAAAGGCGGCTCAGCGCTCGTTAAGCTTTAGCCTAATTAACACATTGTGTTTACTATCCACTGGAACAATGTCCACAGCTCCTCGATCAATGTTGTGGCGTTTCTAAAGCGTCTGCAGGCAGCGCAGATGTCGGGCTGTGATAGGGCGTCAGTAAGCTTCGCTAAAATGTAAAATGCACAACCAGGTGTGCCGTTATGCCGCCTCGTTAGAGGATTAGAAAATGAGCCACCCGTCGTCGGTTGGGGCTTTGCAGAGTTTATTAAAACTTCCGTAACCCCGCTGCTTACGGTTTTATTTTCGCTGAAGATACCTTTCAGAAGGATGAAAGACAAAAAAATATAGCCTGGGCCCGACGAGCACCTATCTCAAAGCATACGGGATCGCGAGCAAAGAGGTTTCGTCTTGAAAGCTCAGGAAGATTGAAAGTTTTTCTTTCGTGTTTTTTTTTTTGGAAAACTGTGGCGCGCTTAATGATATGAGTTAGCACTCGGCACTGGATTGTTGTCTGTTGGCCCAAGAAAGTTCTGGCGATAAGGATTGGGTTTTGTGGCCGCTGCTTCATACACGCATGAGTGATGATGGTTGGGATTTTTATGGCGCTAGGCCGACTAAGCGCAAAGAGCGCCAATAAAAAGTTTTTTTATCAGAACAAAGTGATAGGAAGCGCAAAACATTTAGCTAAAAATATTTGTTAAATAACATAAAAGACAATGTAGATGACTGGTGTAAATGGCCAGGGTGTCAACATGCATGGTAAGTGATGAGGTGTAAAAACTGGACGTCGCTAAGAAACTTAAGAGTCTGTTGTGAGTAAATATTGTGTCGTCCCCTAAAAAGTACGATGGGTGTAGCGGAATGTGTTGTGTGTATAACTGTGCGAAGTGTGAGTGTCGTGTTGTTTCTAGTCCTTCGCATTGCATGAGGTTGTGGATCACGGGCAGGGCCTCTCCACACCTGCCGCACAGAGGTCTTGGAGATCCAGTGAGCAGGTGCGAGTGCGTTGCATGTGTGTGCCCTATGCGTAATCGGATGATGATGGTTTGAGTTTATTGGCGCAAGGCCGACAAGCACAAAGGGCTCCAAAGACAAATTTATTTGATGAGGACATACGTGCAATTAGATACTAAATTGTCTCAGTAAAAACAAAAGTGAAGCGAATGCATGAAGATGACTGGTGTAAAGGAGACGGCATTTAAAATACGAGTTTGTCTTGAAAGACAACACTTTTCTTTTTCTGGCAGCAGAACTCATCACTGACGAACCGACACCACAGATGGCAGTGAGGACGCGTGGCTACACGCCGACAGGCAGCTCGGGCACCTAATCGACACCGCAATCACACTAGAAACGCACGTTAGTTTGCGGTGCTGGCGAAGTTCGCCAAATTAGAGTATTTCTCCAGCTGATTTTTCAGAAAATGCGCCAGAAAAAACGGCTGATCAGCGTAGAGACTTTGTTACATCAAGGCAAACCGTCGCAACGCCTTCGTTACATAGAGATCGCCAACACATGGGTCTCGATGGGGCCGGCAATAGGGAAGTGAAAAACTTCGTTAAATCCAGGAATTTGTTACATAGAAGTTCGTTACATCCAGGTTTAACTGTACTCAAAATGTTTGTGAAATCCGCCTGTTAAGCTTTCTCTTATGAGAGAATGGAATGTGTGAGTGTGGAGCCGACATACCACATTGATGAGATGCGTGAAGTAGGCTGGGCTAATATCAGAAATCACTGTATGATTACATATTGTTGGACCTCTGGGTCCTCCAGCTGCAGCGCGATGCTCAGAAAGCGGAGCGACACGTCGTGATCCGATGAGGCTTTAAAGGAATCTATAGAAGAAGGGCGCGAGCCGGTGCAGCCACGCAAGCGTGCGACAGCTCATGAAAAGCAGCATGAAATGATGATGATCAGTGTCGTCTGCTAGCAGCGAGGAAGTCACAACAGTCTCCCCCGCTGACAGATGACGCTAGGTCCATGGCTTCCGAAGGGTGGAGTACGGCACGCTTGACTGTAGTGCTGCTGGGCAAACGTAGAAAGCAAGTCCTGAGACTTCGTCCCGTCCATCGATCGACTCTTCTAATCGCGGAGTCAAGGTCCACAGTTTTCTATGACAACGTTTTTCGCCGAGTAGAATGATTCTGTCTTCCATAAGTGTCTTTTTCTTGGCTGGATTTGAGATTCCCGTGCATCAGTCGTCCATCCTCAAGAGAGCGCTTCCTCCGCCATCGGTGTTTCCACTGCCTAACCTGTCGCTTCATGCAATTTGTCCACAGTGTTTTGGAAGCCACAGTCGTTTCATCAAAGTAGGAGCAGGAAATGTTTCTAAACCTAAACCAGGGAAAGTTGGTGCAAACGGAAAGTTTTTCTTGCAGGTGTCGGACCTTCAGGGAGGGTGTGCTTTTTCTGCATTTTCTTTCTGTTTTCCTCCATGGACATCTTGCCGTCTTAACTTCTATTTTGTTCGGTGTCTTCAGCGCAACAATTTTCCCTTGATGCCTCCCTTTGGGCTCGTCATTACGTCTTCTGGCTCGCTCTTTCTTTTCGCGTTTGTGTTTCATCGACTCGGCTCGTTTTGCAGACTTTCGCTCACGAAGATTTTCAGTTTTCTTTGACTCCTCGATGTAGTGCAGGATGTTCTGGAGGTTGAACGAAAGTGTATCGAAGCGCTGGTTCCGAAGACTTGTTAGCACTTTTAGGGTTCCCGGAGGCGAGTAGAGGGATTTCCCGTGTGAAGTCATTCTATGCTCGAAGTTGGAAACGACCGCAGTGGCGTTGCTCGCTGGTTTGCAAATGTTCATGGCAGCTCCGCGGGAGTTCTCATTCTTGTGCATCCTGATCGATTCGTTAGTGGGCGCTGCTTCCATGGGGGGATCGTTCATACAGGTGGAGTCTTGCGGTAGTCGGGCTGTCGTTGGGTGCCAGTTTATCACAGATGGAATCTGGTGTTTCAAAGTAGCCGTTAAAATTACAGGACTCGAATTATCTCCAAAGGGCACCCGAGTGATTTTTCATGCGTCTAAGTCCTGTAGGGGATGGTCTGCTTGTGGGGATGTGCGCTTGCCCTTTGTATGTGAATGAACGGTCGCTGGGCGTGGCATCGAAGACTGGCATTCCTGAATCTTGAAACGTAGGTGACAACCTCGTCGCGGTACTGTCTGGCGTCTAACGTCTCACTCTCTACCAAGTCGTCTGGTGTCTCCTCGAAAACCGCGTCATCCACGTTCTCAATCTGGGCATAAAATGCCCCGATTCGGTCGAACAGTACACTTACTGCCGATGGTATCGCCTCTCGATGACCTTTTATATGGCCTTCCGCTTCCGCTAGACGGCCATCCAGTTGCGCCCGTAGTCTGAAGCGTCGTCGAAGTTGCCGCTCCATTCGGTCGCACGCAGATGAGAACCCTCCAAGATCGCAGGCGCCACGTCGTTTCCTCTGCTTTCGCGGCTCCGTGCGTCGATGTGCTTGGCGTCGGCTAGAAGTCCCGGGTTTCGGCACCATGTGTTGGACCTCTGGGTCCTCCAGCTGCGGCGCGATGCTCAGAAAGCGGAGCGACACGTCGTGATCCGATGAGGCTTTAATGGAATCTATAGAAGTAGGGCGCGAGCCGGCGCAGCCACGTGAGCATGCGACAGCTCGTGGAAAGCAGCATGAAATGATGATGATCAGTGTCGTCTGCTAGCAGCGAGGAAGTCACAACACATATGCTTAGGGTAATATAAGGCCAAAACTTTACATGATCAATGGGATGCTGGTGAAATGCGTAATTAGTCTGTCGGAGTATAGCATTAACTCCGTAGCTGCCCCCTGCACCTGCAGAAAGAACTGCGAATGTAGTGTGAAGCCAGTATATACTCCCTCGTGCGAAACTTAAATGATGTGATCGTGCACATGTTAGTGTATCGTTCCGTGCTGGGCGCTAGACAACTTATCTTGTTGTCACGTGTCAATGTAACGATGATTTCGAAACATTTATGCAGTCATTTGAAATTAAAAAAAAACATAAAATAACCACCGCATTAGCTCTAATCACCTATTATTGGATAAGACAAATGATAATTTAAGGGCTGTTTCGTACTTTCCTTCGAAAAATATCGCCACATTTCATAATATTTTTCCAGAGGCCGGTTTTAGCTGAATGAATATTGCGAAATAAGGTCGGTTTCTTCAAACTAGTGAAGATGTTTCCAAACATTTCCGGCGAGTAAAGAAGGAAGATGGCTAACGTTTTATTTCCCTATCTCCCTTTCTTGCACGCCTATCGCCTATAATTACTGCCAAAAAAAAACTAATAACAAAAACTAAAAGCACGAAAAACCGGCTAAAGGTTGATTTTTGTTTATCTGCTCGCGCTGCGATAGTCGGCGATTAATGCGGTCATGTTTTCGAAAGATAAACAGCCGCCTGTTACGGATCATCCCGTACTTTTCTTCACTTCTGTGTTTCTAATCCGATTAATGGGAACGCAGATCTGCCGCTGTGTAAACTAACACCCGAGAGATAGAAGGGAACGGACGGGCGCTAAATTATTAATCCAATTCTGAGCCGCTTAAAGAGAGAAGTCGTCGGCACTAACTCCTCAGTCGAAGCGCTTATCTCTTAAATTATGCACGTAAGCCTGAGCTCGCGCTTATGACCCCGCTCATCAGAAGGCTTGCTTAGATGATCTTTGTTCCTTTGGCTTTCCTAAGTAAGCAATGTGCGTATATTACGTGATAGATTAATAAAAAAAATTTGTAACAAAGTGGTTTCATCACTACCATTGCCGCTTGTTTCTACCGATCTGTAGGCAGTTCATCGCAGGGGACAGCGCAACGTTATGCGACAGCGCAACCTTTTGTAAACTTAACGTAATTGGAACACAGCATTGTATAGGAGCAGTCTTCTTCTTACAGAGCTTACATTGCGGTTTCGCATTAAAGGCCGCACATTTCATAATGAGCGCTTGCAAATGATGGCAAAACAAGCAATGGAACGGAAGATGATAGGTGTAACATTAAGGGACAAGAAGAGAGCGGAGAGGGTCGGGGAACGAACGCGTGTTAATGACATATTAGTAGAAATTAAGGAGAAAGGATGCGTGTGAGTAGGGCATGTAATGCGAAGGCAAGATAACCGTTGGCCAGGGTAACAGAGTGGATCCCTAGAGAAGGCAAGCGTGGTAGGGGGTGCCAGAACGTTAGATGGGCAGATGAGATCAAGAAGTTTGCGGGGATAAATTGGTCGCAGTTAGTGCAGGACCGGGATAATTAGAGATCCATGGGAGAGGCCTTTGCGCCCTGCAGTGGGCGTAGTCAGGATGATGATGATGATGGTGATGATATGTAAGAAGTATTGAGCGTAAGTGAGTAACGGTAGCGTAAATTCCGGCGTGGTCACGTTTTGATACAAAGTTGTAAAACGCATAAACACTACTATGTTAAAGCGAACTGGCTCATTCATGTGGTGCTGTGCTGCTGTTAAACGCAATCAGCATATACGGAAGGGAGCTTCCTGTTAAATGTAGCGTTATTTCAAACTTAGTGGGCACTCGCCTGATAACATTCCTATAGGACTTCCTAAATCATGAGCCACGGGCTTAAAAACCACCGCCTACTAATACGAAAGGTCTTACGGATCCATAGAAACGCTCCTAACAGCCTAGTTTGCTTATTTAGAAATATGTCGCTTCAGTAGTGAAATAAATTTCGAACTCTCGCTTCTTATAGAGCTAGTGCCATCTAGTGCTAAATAAACAAAAATGCGTTTCGTGTTTTTTGTATTAGTGATGAAGTGATATATTTCTAATACAAGCAAACGAGGCTACTGGGATAATGAATTCGAAAACGTTTCGCGTTGGCGCATTAAGTAGTTTAACTCGTTGGTCATAACATAGCAGGAACCATAGGAATGCATTCAGGTGAGTTCTTTTAAGCTACAAAAGCTTTTGTCGTTGACACTGGCCCTTTGAAAGGAAAAAATAGGTGATATTTTTGCGTTCGATTCGTTCATACCTACCGGCAACACGGCATGTGGTGTCTGCTACTATAGCTGCACTCGTTAAAGCTGTAACCTCGCACAACTATTACAGCCGTAGCGTCCGACGCGTGAAACGGAAATTTGAATGCGAGAACACGGCGACAGTGCGTTCCCAATAGAATCCCTTTCCCATCTCGGCATTCTCTCTCTCTCTCTTATCTATGTTGGTAAGGGCAGCCATGGAAGCTACGGCTGATGCCATAACTGGACGAGGCAAACTAGTCGCGCGGCTTCGCTAAATCGCACGATTGATTACACGACTAGCGGGAAGAAGCTGGGAGATGGCGCCAAAGAAGGCGAGAATACACGGTACACTTCCATTTGTAGAAGCGAGGGTAAGAAAAAGTGACGAGCATACACCAAGACGGAGCACGCACTGCCAGCACCACCTGCATTCGACAAGACTGTTACTATACATACTAGTCTTCACACTCATTGCTTGGAGTATCTGAGTTTTTTTTTGAGTGAATAAATTTAATGTGCGCCAGTGATAAAAGTCAGAGTAAAAGAATACTCGGTAAAAACACTGTACAAGGAAATAATGAAAACAGTCCGTGTGGCAGGACGGTTTTGGTGCGCCTCTCGAGTAGCAGATAAGGGTGGAGACCTGGTCTTGCGTCCTAATGAATGCCGAATTCAAGCGTACAGAGCAGCACACACTGTCGCCGAGCGATCTGAACCCACCGCTTTATATGTCATTAGGGCTCGGGGCCGAGAGAGAAGCTCGCTCCTGCAATGTTAATACGGCGTGACGACATTTGGGCGATGAAACGCGGCACGGGCGCTCATGGCCATTGGCGACGAGGACCATTGTCGACGAAGCTAATTGCAACGAACAATGCCTCCTCGTGATAGGACGGCGTGCCCTCCGAAGAGGCTTGTCTTTATTGAAAATCAATGGCGAGCAATTCTGCTCTACAGGACTAGCACCCTGACGGCTTGCGTACTTGCCCACTGCTTGCGAGGGTCGATCTTCATTTAGGATAGAAGGCTGTGGCGTTCTTACTGTTAGTCAGACATTGCGCTGCTGAGCACAAGGACGAGGGCTCGATTCCCGGCCGCGGCGGCCGCTTTTCTGATGGAAGCGAAAAGCAAAAACTCCCGTGTGTAAGAGATTTCGGCGCACGTTAAAGATCTCCAGATGGTCAAAATTAATCCGGAGCCCTCCACTATAGCGCGCCTGATCACCTGCTTTGCGTCGGTGCGTTAAACCCTACAATCAATCAATCAATGAATGAATCAAAAATCAATGTTTGTCAGGCAACCGCGACTCTAGGAAATACAACGCAGAACCGCGCTACTTCCTTCTATTGATTCCTGGGTTGCGCAAAGTCTTACATACGCGGTTGTTAAAAGTACGACTGCGATCGCAAAGCGTGCCACCAATGTTCGCAAAAGACATGCTATAGCACCGGTGGTGTTTTTTATGGTGCTGTGGAAAAGAGTCATAATAATGAACACAAACGCAACAGGTGACTACCTCAATGTGGTGATACTTGCCGCAACAAGTATTGGCACGTGAATATGGGAATTATGGCGGTTTTACAAGGATTACTTTTGAGGCGCTACATCCCAAAGTTATCGCAATACAATGGGGCAGAAAGAAGGAATATTCCATGTCGAGGACATTTTCCATTTGTGCAAGTGGGACTATTGGCGTCTGGATGATTATTCAATATTAGGGTTCAGGTAGTGAGTGTTATCTTACGTTTATGTTCAGTGAAAGATAAATATATAGCCCTATTTGTAGAAAACGTCCTTTTGCCTGAAGCGAAAATACACCGTATCAGTTAACAATGAAACATTACCGATGGTGTCCGCATTTTTTTGTCTGCTAGGAATTGGACTCCGGACGGAGAGATGAAACACTGTTGCTTCATATAAGTGTCGGCGTGTCTGTGTGAAGCATAAAAAATATTCAAAGCAATACATAAGCATGAATGCCCCAAGTGACCTTCTTTTTTGTCTCGGAAAATTATATTGAATTTCACCCTCCCCCACCACCCAATTTCGTGCTCTGCACACGTTGGCGCAAATATATCATCAAAGACGTGCATGCGTGATCTTGTTCGAAGCGCAGCGCTGTAGTAAACCCTCGAAAAAACAAATGAGAAGACGGAACGCTAGGCTTGTATTGCTGATTATTTGGTAGATAAAGAAGCACACTTTAAAGTGAGCTCTTTATATTTTTAAAGAAAATGTTAAGTTTCTCAAGGAATAATTATTTACGAAATAAAAAACGCGCTGGCGTTCTTTTCACGGGACAATTGGAGTGACCATGTGCAATATGCTGAGCGTGATTCCATGAAGAATAACTGAATTTTCGTAAGATTGCACATAAACATGTGTCATAAGTAATTTAGCAAAAGGTCGCCAATAGTCAATAAATTTTGATTTAACAGCGAAGCTGTTAGAGGGGTTGCCCACACGACTGTCTCTGCTGGTATCATGTCAAGCTTCCTCCGGAGCAGGTTTTCCCACCTCGCGAAATCAGGCTCCCAGGAATAAAAATGTATGAAAAATAAAAAAGTCCCAGGGCCTTGATATTTTGATACAAGGAAGCTTATAATGAGATAAACAAGTTTGCGGGGATGAATAGGTCGCAGTTAGCACAGGACCGGCGTAATTAGAGATCTGTGGGAGGGGCCTTTGATCTGCACAGGGCGTAGACAGGCTGCTGCTGCTGGTGATGATGTTGAAAATATTTACAAGGAAGAAACTAGTTTGCAGTTGATTTATTCAGTAGTGCCCACTTTTCTAAATAATATGAGGTTTGGCTCAATCGTTGTAATGTATTGAGAGCGACAGCTTGAATACGGTCCCTTTAAAATAGTCAACAGGAAGGAAGCGTGGAGGTGGGGACGAATAGTGTAAAATGACGGCCGAAGTTTTAGAGAATTCGGCACTAGGCCATGACAATTATTCCATTCGAAAGAATGAGCGAATCAGTCGGGATGCAGTACAAGGTGATTGCGTTCGATAGATTGTCGTGCCTTTTGACTGGTTAGCCTTCTGGGACGGTGATCATGACTAGTACTTACAGTCAGTATGGCTGTGTGTCACCCTAGGTAGCACGAATGTGCGGTTTACGTAATCATGCTTTTGGGACGAGAATCGTACAGTTTTTCCCAACTGTGTTCTACAGATTTCATTTTCTGGCTCTTCTTTTTGGCAGTTTTCCTGGTGTGTACAACTGATTTCGGGCACCGGTGAGGCGGCGTTTGTCGCTGGTGGTTGTTGAGCGAGCGGCTAAGGGCGAAACATTTGGTTTTCTTTAGGGTTAGAAAACAAAAGGTGATAGTCGTCTACTTGTGCGTAGTCCCCTAAAGACTACGCTTACTTTTGAACTTCTGTCAAGTGCTGCATAAAGGTCTGTTCCTCAATCTATCTACCGCAAAGCCAATAAAAACCTTTCATATTCAAAAAGTATCCGCAGTATGGGCTTCTCTGCATGCAGATGTACCTATCAGAAAAGCACGCTTGGAAGGGGCATGAGCTCATTTGACTTAACCTTCGCCACGCCGAGCTACATCGTGCCTTAGTAAAATATCGATTTCCAAAGGGGGAAGATGAGCTTCCGTGACTTAGCCATGCTTGCCGCGAACGTGGCGGCGACCTCGATGAAACAGTTTTGCCCTCTTTGACCCTCGATGTGAAAACCCCGACGTTAGAATGCCCCTTTTTCAGTTCTGAGATAGCGTTTCGAGCGCACACTCCATTCGCTGCAGGCTAAGCCGCCCGTTTAAGGCTCTTAAATTATTCTTTTGGGAGAACAAGCTATTTTAAAACACCATAGATGAATCGAAAGAGAGAAGAAAAATATCATTGGTTGCGTGGCCTTCGATTAGGTGCAAAAACATGGTGCGGGAATTCCATGCAAAAAAACAAAAAATATCTTGAACAGCTTACGACGAACACTCAAAATTTCCTCCGGGATACTTCCGCAAAAAGCCTTGCAAACATCCAGCGAGAACACATCACAGTAGCAGTATAAGGAAACTGGTTAGCCACATTATTATCCCTAAGTTTACTTTATTTCCTGGCGTAATTTGTTACTGGAATGGGTTACCTGAACAAGCAGTGAACTCGCTGTCGCGAGAAGTGTTTTCTCAACGTATAGGAAATATATGTCTCGGTTCAAGTGTTGTGCTTCAAAAGTTTAATACATTATGATTCCATTACTGTGCTCGCATCTATTTGTGCACATTGCATATTTCTTCCTCCAACTTATGGGTGTTGTGCGTTTTAAAATTACGCCTAGCGATACTGATGTAGTGTAGAGACTTATGCTGTATTTCAGTTGATGTATTTGGTTGTGATCACTTCTGCGTGGTCCCGAGAAGGGCCTGAAGCATCTGTAACAAAACGAGACTCCTAAAGTGAGCGGTAAGAGAAAAGGAGTTAGGCAAATACAATTCCCCGAGCGAACATTCAACACTCGCGTTTTTGTAATGCGTGGCTAAACTTTTGCGTGTACTGTTGGTTTATACTTAGTTTTATGTTTTTTAGGCACATAAAGCTATTATATATTGAATATACCTCAGGCGCGTGCATCTCTCTGTGCCCATACGGACAAGTGCATTTTCAACTATTCGTTGGGGAATCGAACCTTCGAAATTAAATTCGGCGTCCTTTGCGTTGCTCTCACGTATTTTAGCGCTTGGTTCCTCAATCTGTACTTTGCTGGTTTTTAAGAACCATTTTTTCTGAATTTTTTCTGCAAATGTTTAAACGTGGTGAAATTTGACCCGTCATGGAGTCATACCGAATGTACAAATTAAGTTGGTAAGGGAATTGCAGCATAATGAAACAATGTTGCATCCCTCCGTCTGACGACGACAATGGTTGAACGTGAAGCTTTCCCGTTATAAATTCTTTGGTTAGCCAATCCCACACTGCGAGTATGTGCTCCTCTAGAGCTATGCACCAATTTTCCAGAATACCCACAACAACTCTCGGGTGTATACTGCGTAGGCCTAAAGTTTGGGTTTGAAAAGTACGGCGCGAATAGGTATCTGCTGCTTGGGACTCCCTTCAATCACATAAAAATGAAGCAATAGGGCAGACGCCGGCTTCATAACACGAGGGACTCAGGTTCGATTCCTGCTACGGGAAGCGTTTTTTTTCTTTGACTTCACCTACAATCATTCATTATCATCGTCAGAAAAAGTTGGCTTTCCAGGAGGCTGTATATAGTACGACGGCATCAGTGAGTTCACTAAAGCTTCGCTTTAGATGTGTCCCTTAAGTATAGGTCATTTGGAAACATTCGAAAAAGTTGTACCCCGTGTTTTGTCCTTTATTTAACTTCGTCCTAAGTAATGCTCTCTAGCATCGTGAATTCCTTAGTTAGTAAGGAACTTGCCCGAATTTCAGCTTGAATCCTTCGGCACAATCTTGTGAGACCGCAATGCACGCAAAATTCCTGTGTCCTTAAGTAAGAGAAGGTTTAGGTGAGGCCGTTGAGGAAGTCTTTTCTCGTGGTAATTTCTCTTGCTTTTAATTTTGTCTTTTATTTCCTGCTGGGCTGCTGTTTTCAAGTATGCCAAGTAGTCCTATCGTTTTGTTTCAGTTTGCACACAAAAGGCCACATCTTCCTTTAACGTATCGCACCCCTTCGACGAGCAAAGGTACCTAGGACCCAACCTTCCACATTCCCCAACAAGAAAACACCGTTGGAGAGGTCCCACATATCACCTTGTTTAGTATGCGACGATGAAGCTACAAGCCGAGCTACAGGTGATAAAGAAGATTGTGCCCTTACGATGGCGAAAACGCAGCTTGGGATACTGCAGTGCCTGACACTGAAATCCAGTTTGGTCCCCAGGGAGCGACCAATGCCGTTCCCCAGTACGCTCGCAACAGTGGTCTCCACGATGCTGCTGAGAAATCAAAGCTACTCGTCGCCAAAAAGATGCACCCCATTCGACTTACCACAAAGAAGTCACTGCCCTTCAATCTTGGGTAGCGAAGACGTCCAACGAAGTTGGTGGTCTGGTTGGAAGGCTATGTTGGGTTTAGGTGTATTAGTGATCAGCTACACTGAAATATAGCGGCAGTGGCCCGATTCCTACGTCACAGACTAAGGAAACACAGGAATGTAGGTTACAGGCAAGGGCGTTTGAATATAGCCTGGCTACGCCAATCACAGTGCAGGCTCTAGTTCGCCACACAAGGGGCCGCCGAGGAGCACGCGGCATGGCGCAATGGCAGGGGGAGGTTGACACCGCGCGTAGCGAGCAGTATACACGCCTCGGAAGAGAGACGGCGGTGGCGGCGGCGCAGAGGATTATAAAGTGGGGCTGTAACCATACGTCTTCGGTAGATGGCCATGCTTCCCTGCAAAACTCTTAATGTGGAAAAGTCAACTTACAAACAAGTTTACAATGATGTTTTAAAGTCGGCTCCACCTCTAAACGCAAATGCATTTCCGAGAAGAGATATTTACAGGGGCGATTAAGAAGATATCAAAGCATAGATACCCTGAGACCTTGTTTTTTTATAAATGTATTTGTTCTTTCTATAAATGTTCTGAGACCTTGTTTTTTTATAAATTTATTTGTTCTTTCTATAAATGTTATAAAAATTCCCCGAGTTTTCTTTCAACACGGGCGCAATAATGCGAGCAGTAGCCACACACAGCTTGGATGTAATAACCCTCACCTTGTAACACCAAGCTATTCCACAAATCTGGTGTATCCGTCTCTCGGCCTTTTCTTCAATCAAGACAGTGGTTGATCGCAGTTCCTCCAACGTGTCGTGCAAATTGTCACGCAAATCACGCTGATGTGTGTTGGGACGGACAGCCAATAGACGGCACGGTGTCGAAGAGGACGACGCCATTCTACTAGTTAGGGCCCTCGTTATATTTTTATGATGATGATGATGATGATGATGATGGTTGTATTTTTATGGTGCAAGGCCAATGTTATATTTTGCATTATCTATTTCTTCATTTAACTAGTCCTGCAATCTAGCGAGCAAGCGCAACTTGTAGCCATGTCTCGCAATACACGCGCACAAGCACTGGGTCTCAGACCCAACACTCTAAGCTATGTTTGCTGGCGCTCACCGCACATGCCATCGTTGCACAGCATGTCGAAGATCATATCATCAGTCAGCGCGAACGACTCAAATTGACCGGGGGAGGAAGACAAGAAGGTTCTCATTAGACTTGGTCACCCGGCCAAACGTTGGCTCAGAACATCCCCTCACCAAATTTAGAGAAGCGCATAATTTACAAGAATCCTTAGTACATTAAGTGGAGCCGAATTCACACACTCTCAAGGATCCCTTCAAGAACACTGCAATGTTCGATACACGGACGTCACCAGCAGCCTGGGAAGACCACGTATTGCTATCCGTGTGATGGACGAAGATACAACGAGAAAGCAACGGCCACTGTTTGAACCGCTGGCCATTATCGAGAAAGGAAAAGGCACGATGACTCGGGCCATTGCAAAAAGCCAAACAGCCCAATGGCTGTGGCCTTTGCAGAACACCAAACAGTGAATAACTCTATGTGGTAATCGACCCCCAGGCGGCCTGCCGCAGCTTCAGCAAAAGCCGCATTTCTAAAAATGCATGCCAAATTCTAACGTCACACCCCTCTGACGGTCGTTTCCTGATCTAGATGACACGACACTACCCTTTATGTGGTAACGAATTCACGAAACGGCCCAAACTTTAGCTGTCTGAACCCCGACACCACAGCAGGATTTCTCCCTGAACTTTTGTTTGATACCATTAACGTTCCAAGACATTACCTAGCCCCTCTCTTGCGCCATCAAACTTTTCCTGACCCCCCCAAATCCCTAATCAACGTTGGAGCTGCATTACGGCAAGCACACACGTTTCCCCGCTTAGCATATTACACGCCATAGAAGCTGCCGGCTATGCCTTTAATGAATCCTCATTTGCAAATCTCACGACTAACTCTAGATGGCCATGAGGGGCTTTTCGCGAATCCAAACTTGGAGATATATGCTGACCACGTCGGACCCCGATGAATAAAAAACCTGATTTGGTCTCGTGGGACCGCATTGAGATTTGTATCCACTTCAGAAGCCTGCTGATTCGTCAGCTTTGAATAAAAGTGATTTAGCTCTCTCTGTCTCTCTCTCTATCTATCTTTCTATCTCTCTTTTTCTACCCCTCAACACAACACGGTGTCTTGCGGCTTCACAGTATAGTTAGTCAATGTAAAAAACATTATTAACCCTAAAGGTTGGAATGCGCACCCCGAACGGACTAAAGCAGAAATAAAACAACTGTTCGAGATCGTAATAGCAATTGGCAGTAACTTTCAAAGCGCGAATTTTTTAACTACTATTTAATGACCAGCCCAACTTTATAGTCAAGGTGTGAATATGTGTTGTGGTCTAAACTATGGTATGTATGCTGTTATTTGTTAGACAGGCATGCTCCCGATGATGTTAGAAACTTTTCACTATGGCGTCCTCGGACATCCGTGAGGGAAGAACCCCAGAGGATGTTATGAGCATTGAGGTCTCCTAATAAAAGAAATGGTTCTTATAACTGGTTTACCAGAGCCTCAAACTCGGAACTCGATAGCCTGTTATCTGGAGGAATGTAGAGGGAGATTGCCGTTATTAACCAGTGTAATGTTTTTTCGCGAATTGCGACAGCCTCAAGGACAGTGCTTAGATGTACAGGGTGATAGGCGAATGATTTCCGGGTGAAAATTGCCACACCACCTGAAGACGTACCACCACCATGCCTGTACTTTTTAAATGTCATGTGGCTGTTCAAGAAATTTGTGTCTGGAGTTTAAAGGTATTTCCTGACACATCACGCTTGGCTGATTGAATGCAATATCTCATAGACATCCGAATAATTTTTAAGGAAGCCTCTACAGGTCAATTGGATAATATTTGCTTTTCCCATTATGGACATTTAAGAGCTACATGTCTTGTCTTTCGAAGCTTGTACGCTTGGAATTGGCTTTTGGGGCCTTTCTGATGGCTTGGACGTTGCAGGCCGCTCCTTGAGGTGGATTGCAGGCAGGAACGGCCCGACGTCCATCTCGTCGTCAGATGTCTTGTGGGTGCCCGACGAACTGGGCCCCCTGGACTTGGCACCCGTTCGGGTGCCAGCTCCCTGCTAAACACACAAGGAGCCCATCCGCCGGAGCTTGATCTGGACTCCGACGGCCAGCGTTCGTGATTTCTAACCCTGCACCTTTAAACACATCATCACGGTAGGTTACAACTTAGGTTAGGGGGCTCAGGGTCCGCGGTGTCGCCAATACCGTCACCAAGATTGCTCAAGGTGCCTTGTGCGGGGATAAAATGAAAATTGGCTGCTACTCTGGAACGTTTAGCATAACTCGTAATTATTGGGAGACAAAAAGTTGTGTCGAGTTAACCTGGGTTCAAGTTGGAAGCTAATACCACGACAGAAGCTGTTAAGGAAAGAATAAATAATTATGATGATGGCAATGATGATTCAGACGAAGCAAAGGACGTTGACGACGACGCTGATGATGCTGATGATGGTCACCTTTTTTGCGTTTTCCGCAGAACTCCGCGACTGAAAAACAATAATTCCACCCGAGAATCTAAACACACACATTACAGAATTCTCAGAGCTGCATAATGCAATGAGAGCTCCTCGGAATAAACAGCAGATGATTTGAAACACCCCGAACGTGAAAACAGCACTGAAACAAACTTTTTGGGTTGTTTTTATTGCGCAAGTATGCCCATAGGAATAAGCTAAATACAATTGACTAGATTTTCTAAGAGACGACCTGTTACGATGGCTGCCAGACAACTCTGACGCCTTGGATAAGGCTGCAAGCACTTCCAGTTCTGGGAATAAAGTTTTTTCTCCTCCACTTAAATGGATATTGGATTTAGACAATACAGGGCATGGTGTTTATGACTGGTTCATAAAAACGCTCTTTAAATCCAACTTACTGAAAGAACAGCTGTAACCATGCGAAATGCAAGCAAAAGGATATAAACATTTCATTTTGAGAAGGAACAAAAATCACGGATGAAACGTTTTCGCTCACATTAAAACTTAAAAAAAATTTTTAAGAGTGCGTTCCGCACGAGGCTAATAATCACAAATCCTACTAAGCAAGCATGATTAATGAGCGAAACAATATGTTCGCTCAAATCTACAACCTGCATGCTTTATTTCTTGCTACAAACGCCTTCTTGACAGATGCCGCCTCGAACATAAGAGTTCTGAAAGTAAAAAAAATAAAGATATGCAGCCCAGTATTCATGATACACACGGCCGCCACACCAACATTTGGGCGCCGGCTATGACAATCTTTCTCTGTTCGGTCGTTGAGACAGCCTGCCAAATGAATGCATTATTCCGGGAATCATACGTTGCAATAACAAGTGCACAATTTGCAATGAAAGTCATCCGCAGTTCATTTGTAGTTTAAAAATGTTGGGGATTTTCGACTTCACTGGGTCTACCCAAGTTGTGCTACAACGAGTCAGAATGTATGCTTGTTCGAGCCCTAGCAAAACGTACAAAACACTATCCAGTGAATACGTTTCCCTAAAAGGAACCTTGACGACTTCTAACCGCTCTTTATGCTCCATCTACATCCTCCTGCTTACTGAACTCCTCCTCCATCGCTCACACAAGACTGCGACCGTGCAAAAGTAGAGCGAGCTGTCATTAATCTGTAAACGTAATGGATGACACGTCACGACCTAGGAAAAACTGGCTTTTAGGCGTGACAAATTACCATATCCCTAGCTTTGGAGTGGGTTATAGAAAAGAAAACGTTCAGGAATGACGGTGATATATTAGCGTTGGACGGCCTTTAATAGTGAGTGGATATCGGAGGGCCTTCTTTGTGGGAAACAACAGAAAAATGCACCACATATACTGAACTAATTTTTTTTTCAGCACTAAGAAAGGAAGGTTCTCTTATGCAAGCATTGAAAGAGTTGGCTTTGTTTTCATTTTGTCCAGAAGTTCTCTTGGTAACCGAACCATGATGAGGCGTGTCAAATCTTATTGTGCCTATTGGTCAGAAGGTTCAGAAAAAAATAACATGACCGAAATCTTGGCGTCTGACACATTATTCTTTTTACCCCTTTATCGCCTAAAAAGGTGTAGTATAAGTGTAATAAGTGTGTTGGGAAGTGATTACGTACTTTTTCTAAGGTTCCAACACCTTGAAGTGTAGCTTTACACCCTTTTTGTGACGCAAAAACGGTGTTGACCGACTGCAACGCCCTCGCATTGCTGTAGAGTGTTCGAAGGGTGCGAAATGGTTTAAATTGCAAAACAAGAGCTGAGCTGGGGGTCGACCTAGCGTCGTCCGGTGCTGCTACGTTTTACTAGGTTTTGCTAGGCTTTGCGAAGTTTTTTTTGGTTGTGCGATGTTCTTGCTACGCTACACACTAAACGTTTTACACACTTTTTGAACGAAAAGTGGGTGTACGTCTTGTCCCATGGCGCACCCTTCAAAAGGTGTTTTGGCTAAAAAAGGGTGTAAGAATTAGAAAAAGGGTGTTCGTCTGAATACCATAAAAAGGTGTAAGGTTGCTTAATACCCTAAAAAAGGATGTGGGCAGCAGAGCTACGCGTGAGAATGTGGATCGACTGAGCGCACAGCGTAATGTACAGAGTGCAGACACAATTAACACGCACAAGTCACACCTGGAGCACAAGTAAAATGAACAAGAAAACCAACGCGATGCATGAGGAGTTACTTAAAAATAAGTGTGGTCCTCTTGCTTTTATAGCTAGCAGAGGAAAGACCTCTGATAGAGTCGGTGGCCTTCTCGCAAAAATCAAATACTTTAGAGCGAATTGTGGAATTATGCATTTGAATGTGACCATGTACAAGTTTATTCACTTTATTCAGTTTATTGTTTCAGTAAAAATGGTACAGTGCATAAATAACTCTAACAGGTCTCATAGTCATAGACTGGAGAGGGACCTCTTAAGGTTCTCAGCATGCGGATTCGAAAAACGTTGTAATCGTGAGGTGGTTATACTGTTCAATAAGTCACAAAATTGTATTAACTACTACACAAATATTCCCCACTATTTCAACGCTCACCAAAGAGGGTGTTGATTATTTCAACATCCTTTCTGCCAGAAGGGTGTAAAGCTACAAATGACGGGGTTGGAAACTAAGAAAAAGGGCGTGAAAGACCGCCACCTAAAAAAAGGTGTAAAATACCTCCAAATTTGGAGGTATTTTACAGCCTTTTTCTTAGTTGGAGGTCTTTTACACCATTTGTTCTTGGTTGGAGGTGTTTCACACCCTTTGTCTTAGTTTTCAACACACTAGCCTTTTTTTTTTTGCAGCCATGTGGCGAAAATGGAGTGGAAATATTGAACACCCTTCTTGGTAGTTGTTGAAAGGGCGTAGAATAGGGTTTGTAGCGGGACTGCAGCGGTTAAAGGTAAACGAAAGAAGCCTTTGTCCTGCAGTGGGCCTGAGTAGGCTGATGATGATGATAATGAACGAAAATTAAGCGAAACAACACAGGTATAATTACAATTTGCCGCGTTCTGCCATTCTATTAGAGAGTTTGTCTTGATGGAGCATTCTGCAAGGAAACAAGAAGATTCAAATTTTTTATGAGCGCTTTCCTACCCAATACAAAGAAGTGACCCGTTCTAACACACGTCTACATTAAAAACATCTAAGCGTAATTTCCCTCACGGAGAATGATCTAATGCTTAGTTATACGATATTCGTGGCCCAAGTGTACAAAAAAAAAGTAAACCCGTTCCACTCAATGTGAAAGCTGTCGGAAGTGCAAAGCACTGATTCGCCATAATGGGCTGCAGCGCCGTTATCCGCTCCCTGCTGCCACCCGATGCATTTCAAATTTCCCGCCTTCGCAGTGATCGCGTGCCAACTACCTGAAACTGCGCCAGCAGGAGTTCTGTTCTTTTTGTGATTGCTTTAATTTCGCATGCTGCTGCTGTTTTGCGTCATTCCGAACACGTAATTTTTTCCTTGTGCGGCTGGAGCCTTTCTGCAACATTTTGAACACGCCATTTTTTTTTCTTGCGTAGCTGGAGCTTTCTGCGGCATTTCGAATGCGCCATTTTTTCTAGCGCCGCCGCTTTTTTCGGTTACTATCGTAAAAACCACCCAATGAGCGTTCCTAACTAAATGAACGCGGGGGCTGCTGGTTATAGTCACAGATTTTGCCTGAAATGTACTTGCAGTTTTCTTTGCGCTAAACAACGGGCAGATGTATGACAGGCGCCAGCAGTTCAAGAGGTTAGAGCGGTTATGAATATTTTAACCTCGTGGTTTTCGAAGCCTCAGCGTGACTCCCTGAAAACGGTACAGAATGCTCTACTTGGGTCCGTTATCTCGCTGCGCCGCCTTATTCCGGCAGTCGCATCAACCGTTAGCGAGCTACGACGACAAGGCTAGCCCATAAAGGGCTCTACACTTAAAAACCTGTGAAATGACTGCCAGAAGTGATGCAGTTAGGGTATGCTGCAGCAAAGGAACCTGAAGATAATCGAAATCAATCAGCCTCAACAGCATCTTCCAGTATTCTCAAGTTAACTGGGGCAATCAAGCTGGTGACTTTTGACCACTGAGAAGCTTCTCAACACCGGGACATACAACACCTTTGAGGAGCTTGTTGAAGCCCAGCGTGTTGGCCAACTCCACCGCCTGGCCTCTACGCCAACGGGTCGCTCCATCTTTAAAAAATTGGGAATGTCCTTTGCTACGCAGCACGGAGATAAGGTCAGCTTGAGCGACTCTGTCCGGTCCCGCTACAGTGTGGCCCCCATCCCACGGAACATGAATCCTGCCTTCCATCAAGAACGCCGCCTTGCCCGGGCCAAGGCCTTACACAACGCCCATGCTTCGCACCCCACTACCCTGTACGTCGACGCAGCGGAATATCCCGACCGTGCAGCCTGCTTCGCCGTAGTTGTCAACTCCCAAGGAGACTATGTTGCTTCCTGCTCGGTCTCCACGCCTCACCCTGAAGTTGGGGAAGAAGTCGCCATTGCCCTAGCCCTTACAGCTGCCCCGGCCACCGCAATAATCTCCGACTCGCAGACGGCTCTTCGGAACTTTGCGACGGGTCGTGTATCCCCCATCACCGCACGCATCCTGCGGACAGCACAAACTCCGCCTGCACATTTCCCACGGCTGATATGGACACCGGCCCATTCGTTCCTTCCGGGTAACGAGCTGGCTAACGAGGTAGCCCGAGATTTCTGCTGCCGGGATGCCTCGGATGCTGCCTCTCCACCTCGGGCGGGAGGGAGGGATCGCTTGGTTAGGTATCGGGAAATCACGCAGAACTACCGCCTTAGTCGGACGCACTTCCCCGGCTCTGCTCCCACCTTAAAGCGTAGGCATTCTGTCCAGTGGCGTCGGCTGCAAACTAACACCTTCCCACATCCCGCATTATGCCACCTCCACTTCCCCACGCGATACTGCCACACGTGCACATGGTGCGGCGCGCCTTTCGCTTCCCTCCACCACATAGTGGGCGCGTGCCCTTCCAAACCCCCTCTCCATGCTACTCTGTCCCTGCCCCTGACCACGGTAGAGCAATGGGAGGCTATGCTGTTCAGCTCCGACCCACAAGTGCAAAAGTGTGTGATTCAGCTGGCCGAACTCGCCGCTAGAGCCCACGGGCTCCTGGCCGTCGACTAGGGAACTGTAGTGTTTCGGTGCTCCCAGCCGGCGCCTCTTTCTTAACAGCTTTGGATGAATAAAGTTTTCACCACCACCACCACCACCACCGCTGTAGATAACTTACGCTGTACAATTGCTGAGCTCATTTGCGCAGAAAATTATTGTCTCACTAAAAAAATTCTCTTATCTTGAAATCCCTGTCTTTGCTACCTGCAGGGCAGGAGCCCGGCCACCATCAGCTCGACCAAAGTTCGATCAATCAATCAATCAATCAATCAATCAATCAATCAATCAATCAATCAATCAATCAATCAATCAATCAATCAATCAATCAATCAATCAATCAATCAATCAATCAATCAATCAATCCAGTGGTTTCTTTTGTGCCCTTTCTACGTTCTCTTGTAAGACGTGACTGTGGCGTATCCTAAAAAAACTTGCCGTGTTTTTGTGTCACTACCATTTTTAGCATTTCTGCGGTTATTTCTCAGACATGAAACAAAAAAAGGCGATGAGGGCTTTTCGACAAAAAGAAATCCCGGGCCATCTCCACTAACGTCAAACCTGGGTAGGGGGCAAAGCATACAGTGTATACGTGTATTCTTGGCGCCTTGGTGTTTTTGCCAACGGAGGTGGAACCGTTGGGGGGTAGAGGTATACAGCTTTGCTGTCCAAGCCTCTCGTCTTTGAAGCTGATGATGATGATTGTGCAGTTTAAGGTGCCGAGGCAATGCAGGCGATGAGGTGCGCCGTAGTGGAGGGCTCCGGATTAATTTTGACCACCTGGGGGTCTTTAACGTGCGCTGAAATCGCGTACACACGGGCGTTTTTGCTTATGGCCTCCACCAAAAAAGCGGCCTCCGCGGCCGGGACTCAGGCGCCTTATCACTTATAATGCGGTTTGGATGCTTGCTCGGTGGTGTTTGAAACGAATACTGAGCCTATGTTGTATGCCTGAATAGCCTGACGTATGCGCTCGGCATGTCATGTGAGAACTTCTCGGTCCTGCTGTTTTGTTTACGGCAGGAAATTTTCCGACCAACTAGAGGCTACCAACGTTGCTTTGAAAATACTCGTGAACCGTTCGAGTCTTTGTAGGTGAATGACTTTGTAGGCGAATGCTGTTAGCACACGACACATAGGTAGCAAAAAGAAATTTTGAAGAAATGTCCGTACCGAATAACTGCATTCATCCGCGGTCGCAGGGGCAAAACGTACCCACACATATTTATTTTCTTGTTTTTATGGTTTCATATTCATTCGACTTGACAGCTACCGCCACCCCGTGAAGCCGGATGAAACTGCATCCTTTGACGTTTCGACGTGCCCGCCATTCGGCGGAAAGTAGACACGCTCGACGTACCCTCCGCAGCGGGAGAACAGAAGGGAAAGTAACTAGGCACGGAAGCGCTTGGAACGACTTTCAAGAGATGGCTTGCCAGCGTAGATATGGCCGACACTGGTCGCACAGCGGCAAATCTTTGAGAGACCATTCGAGTTAAAGCGCGTGCTATTGAACGGTTCGGCTATGGAATGCTTCGCGTTTCAAAGATGCCAGGAACCCCAAGAGCGTTTCCTTACATAAATAAAAAAGAATTCTTGAAACACTAGCGATAAACAGCTTGGTTGTAAAGGCGGCTGCTCACGTAGCTTTACCCACGAAATGTGCTTGGAACTCGACAGCGGAACGAGGTAAGCGAGTAAGCGATTTGTTCCCTTGCCGAGTTCATTCCCAACCGGTTCATTACTCCGGAAGGGGCGCTTCTCATTGGCTTTGTGCAAAAACACTGTTACAGAAAAAGGGACGGGGAAGCGGAAGTTGGTAGAACCCACAAAAAGGAAAAGAAATTAGCAAAAAAATGAATCCAAAAAATGAAGTACGAAAACCATCGTCAAGCTCTTGGTTCCGCTTACCCACGCACAGAAAAACGTCGTTTTGTTTATTTAATTGAAGCGACCGCTGGCATCGTCTCTCGAAAAGTACGCAACGAGCACGCTGGCTATACGCTTTTACGATCAAACTCTCCCGCCACCCAACACAAGAAGCTAATGGTGGTAGTCGTACACCCCACTGCCATGTAGCGTGAGCGCTTTATTGTGCTCATGTTTCCTTAAGGTTAGGCTTCCCTGCGTGCGCTCAGCATTTTAACGACCGCTATTTACGAGGTCAGGCGAGCTTCCAGGGAATCTTTCTTGCAAATTGCCCACTCATTATGCGAAATAGGTGATGGAGAAAAAAGCAATTAAAGATAGAGCGGCCGGTTATGTTCAGTGAGCCACTAATTCACTTATATATCTCCCTGGCAATAGTAAAGAGGTGCCCGTTTTGTTCGTATGCTTCCGCTGTTGAACAAATGGGGTACTTTGACTTCCTTGGTCGGCATTGAGTGGTGGGAAATCGTATCTTAGATCGGGGAATTTGAGCGCGGCCAACAAAATCGACAGTCACCTTTTATACGCAACGATTGCGTATTTGGGGAATTAAGACGTCAGCTATACTTGATGGGATAAAAAAATAAAGTGGGTGAAATCACTAATATAAATAAGTATGCCAGGCTTTATGGTAGCTTAAATGTTGCGGAACCGTTAAATGTCTCCTAGATTTCTTTGTTTACCATGTGCCAGGGGCTATAAATTCTGAGGCCAATGAAAGTTGGTCGAATTTTAATAGCTGATTGATTGATTGATTGATAATTTCGGTTTAATTGGGCAAGGCCAACAAGGGTAAAGAGCACCAAATACAAAGTTATTTGACGATAACACAGATGCGCAATAAAATATTAAATTATCTCAGTAAAAACAAAAGTGAAGTGACTTAAAATTAATGAGATGGCTGGTGTATAGGGCCAGGATGATCATGCACGATTAGAAAGAAGCTGTAAAAACTTGAAGTCCGATAAAAACTGAAAAACACGCCTAATAGAAAAGATCGGGTTGTCGGCCGAGAAGTCTGATGGGTGTAGTGGGATGTATTGTCTGTGCAATTCAGGAGAATGTCTGCGTCGTGTGGTGTCGAATGCCTTGCATTGAATGAGTACGTGAACTACGGATAGGGCCTCTCGGCACCTGCTGCACTGGGGTCTAGAAGATCCCGTGAGCAGATACGAGTGCGTTGCATGCGTGTGCCCTATCCGTAGCCTAGCCAAGGCGACTTCCGTGTAACTGTTGCGTATGCCAGTGGTGCATGGTCCCAAGTATGGTTTTATTACGTGTAATTTGTTGTGTACTTTTAACAAGTGCGACTTGTTTGAGTGGTATAACCGAGAAGCTGAAACATTCGGTTTTGTCTTCAACAGCCGTGGTCAAGAAATAATAATTGTAATGAACATACAGCTTGCCTGGTAAACACAAGGAGGAACCCAAATTTTCCTGGAGACATTTGTGAGTGTACATTTGAAAGGGAACACATAATTGTGCAAATGCTTTTTAGGTAGGTTTAGGAGCGCGTGCGACCTAGTGTCTGTGTGGTCGTAAAGTGCGCGAGGGCTCTTAAGGAATGCCACCCCTTGGGCCAGCTTAGGTCTTTTGGAAAGCTTTCTGCCCATGCTTCAATCAAGGAACACTCAGTGCAGTTGCTGTCAAGCCAAAATATAATTGTTATCGTAGCTTCATCGGCCGTTAGACTGAACTGTCTTATTGCTGATATTAAACATGTAAAGGGTATCGCATCATCAAGTCTTTGTTTTTTATTTCTCACTCAGACTGCGATATTTGAGTTATACACTCGAGCTCCAAGGTATGAATGCCGTACAAGTCGGTTACATTACGAGGTGATGTGTAGGAGTTATGGGTGCGTGTATTGCTACCATGTTACCATTATCTTTTGTTTTACCGGAAGCGCCGAAAACAGGGGAATGATTTTGTTCGGAAGAGGGGGGTGGCAATGTGTTTTACGCAACCAGTGCAACTGTGTAGTGAACCTTTCTTTGCTCTCTCACCGGGAGAACATTAACTAGACTGTTCAAGGAACAGCGGCACGGCGCTAAATTTCATGCTGTAGACTCAGAGGACTGTTTGACAATGCGTTACCCTGAAAGATTAAGCGTCGCATTCAGACACTAGAGGAGAAGGAAGGCTCCTGGCACGCAAGCGCGAGAACATTGTTTGTAAGGTCATTAGGAGTATTTAGCTCTCAGAGTTGACATGTGCGGATTGTTTCGCAGTAGAAACAGGCGAATGGTGCACCCCTGGGATTAATATATGGAGCCATGCTAAGCGCCTCAATAGAATCGCCCCTAGAGCACCTCATCAGCCAATCAGCACCACGTCCGCGTGCACATTAGTCTGCGCGATAAATATGATATTGCTTCCCGTTAGCTTACTGAATAGCCACATTATTCGGGACAATGACAGCCTCAAACAGGTAGTTGTTTGTTATAATGGACCCTCAGCGGCTGCCCGGAATAAGGCGACCGATTCTTCACCACCATCCCCTGAAGGATAAAGTTTCTATCAGTTTGGGGCAGGGAATTATGACGATAATAAAAGGAGAAAAAGAAACAGGAAAAGCAAGCTTTTACGATCAGGGCAAGAGAGAAAGAGAGAGTTGTTTATTGGAACAGATGCCAAGGTGCACTCAGCCGAAAACTGCCTCTCGGGTTGAACGCGCCTTAATCAAGATTGAGTCTGTGGGGGGATAGAACGAAAAGAAGATGTACAAAAAAATAGAAAGGGAGATTCAGATGACGGCTCAGAAGCTACTCTGCACGAGAATCAGGCAAGACTGCGAGAGAGAGAGAGAGAGAGAGAGAGAGAGAGAGAGAGAGAGAGAGAGAGAGAGAGAGAGAGAGAGTGAGAGAGAGAGAGTGAGACAGAGATTAGGAAACCGGTGATTTAGGGATTTGAAGAGAAAAGAAAGTGCTTTAACAACTAGTCCATGCTGACGGTACGTTGTACTTTGATTTGACGCACAGTAAATATGAACTGGTCGGGAGACATAACCGCTTACGTGCTTTAAACGACGACTCATTACGGCTTCCCGTTGCGGTACTTTTCTGCGGCATCGCGCATGGCGTATGTGCCACGCTGGTTCTGTGAAGCTACCGTAATACAAATTATTGTTCCTGTATGGTCTGCCGTCTTGTAAACAACAAATACGAATCGAGGAAAGCGAAGAAAAAGACGCGCATGCGATGTAACAGTAAACCAGTCTTTAGATGAGTGTCGCCAGAAGAGTCGTACTTCTTTTTAAATTTATAGCATGTGCTGGCTGAAGTTCCCGCGAAGTGTTTTATGCTTAAAACATTGAGCGACGACAAGGCCAAAAAAGTTAGAGCCTCTTTCTTAAGAGGAAAATGGTTAAAACTCGACGTTTCTTCCCATGCAATCCGAGTTGATGATGATGGTTGGGTTTTTTTTTGGCGCAAGACCGACTATGGGCAAAGAGCGCCAAAGAAGAAGTTATTTATTGGTTGATGAGACTAAATATTAAAACCTGCGAGTAGAAGTAAGAGTCATTCAATACAACACACAATGGTGATGGCTGGTGTATAGGGCCAGGATGATTACACGTGATATGATAAGAGCTGCAGAAAGTTTACTTCCGCTAGAAAGTTAAGAACACGTTGAGTAGAAAACATTGGTTTGTCGGCCAAAAAGTATGATGGGTGCAAAGGAATGTGTCGTCTGTATAATTCAGGGAAATGTTTGTGTCGTGTTGTGTCAAGTGCCTTGCATGTGATTAGTATGTGGACTACGGATAGGTCCCTTCCACACCTGCTACACATGGGTCGCGAAGATCCAGTGAGCAGGTGGGAGTGCGTTACATATGTGTGACCTATCCGTAGCCTAGCCGAGGGCGACTTAAGTGTATCTGTTGTGTGAGTCAGTTATGTAGCGTCCCAGATGTGGTTTGATTACACGTAGTTTGTTGTCTGTTTGTTGACTTGTTGTTCCATGTGTTACGAAGCTGTCCTCTTATGTGTGTCTTTAGGTCGGTGTAAGGTACCGTTGTAATGTCAACTGTAGTCATGAGAGCAGCACCACCAGCCATTTAATCGGCGGCCTCATTGCCAGGGATTCCACAGTGCCCGGGTAGCCAGCATAAAGTTATTTGGAGATTTGAGGCATACGCAGTGATTAGTACCTTGAAAAGAGCATTGATCACATAGTTTTTAGATGACCTTCCTAATGACGGTGCCTGCACAACGCTCAGAGAGTCTGTGTACACGATGGACTTGGGAATTTTATGATTGATGATGTGGTTTGAACCCGAGTTAAATTCAAAGTCCACCACCCAAACTGCTTTGACCGAGTCCGATAGGCGCGATCGGACAGCCGTGGGCATCATAACGCGAAGAACCTAGGTTTGATTTCGACCACGGGAAGCATCTTTCTCATGAGGCTCTTGATGTGCTTTGTTGAAACCAATTCTGCAGTTTGGATTTCCTGCAGTGCGTTTTGAATTTCGAAGGTTAACATTGGTCTTTGAAGACATCGGCTTTTTGACCAGAGAAAGCTTCGAATTTCAATCATCCTTCACTCCACCCACGATCATCATTGTCATCAGCGAAAGGTGGCTTTGCTGCCATGCGTTCTGGGGCAACGTGCCATTACTGAGGCGAAGCAAGCTTCTCTTGAAAGGAATGCAACTTTCAACAACATTTTACAGAAAAAGTAAGCTATAGTAGTAAAACAAGGACGATAGCCCAATGGGGTGAAACTTCACTTGAGAACCTGAGCTCACATTTTCCCGCAAAAAGTGAAAGAAGAAGAAGCCAACAGTACTGGCACCCTATTTTTACCCCACACACTCCTGCCCCAATTCTATCTAGCCTTGAAGTTTCCTCACATCGTTTTTTTGTGTAAAGGCTTCTAGCCCCGCGTCGGAATGACACTTCTCTCAATCCAATCGCTCGTCTTAGTTTCCCCGGGAGTGTACATCGCGTGGTACAGGCATGTTTCTCGCAATTCATGGTCTTTGTATTCTTTCAGTTTTTTTTCATTCGTCTTCAATTGTTTTCGTTGTGCACTCCGCATTTATTTCTCCTATTTTTTGGACACATGAGAACCTTTGCTTTAATCCTGTTTAGAAACTCTCGTTCAAAGCAAGTTTCCCGAATCTGAGCTGAACAAAGCCTATGTCCTCCAGTGTCCCGCTCAACCTTGGAGGACCCGGAGGATACGGTGCTGGCGACGACGCTCTTGAGGCATGTGCAGCACCGTGGAATGAACGAGTCGAGCTTACGGAAAGCTTTTCGTGGAGTTCATATTACTTAAAAGGGGCGAAATGGGCACTGTGGCCGGTAGAGTATACTTCCCAGTGGTACGATTACTCAGGTGGCCGGGAACCATTGCTTGATGGTTTAACAGAGCCTTCAGATCTTTGCAGGCGTTGCGCAGTATAATGAAAATCAATGCGTGCATCACGAATTATTCCTCGTCTCGTTGCACATCTATCGTCTTAGTGTAACGCGATCGGGGCGGAAATTTGCGTTTCTTGCTTCATTCATTTTTATACACGATAGTCTTTTCTATACACGATAGTCTTTTCTGAACCTAAACCCGAAAGGTGTGATCTGTCGTTCTCTCTGTATGCATGTCTGTGGTTCGTATCTCTGTCCATCTATTCAGCCATTTGTCCCCGGGAGCACGCGAAACCGCGTTTTCGACGACTTTCGGGGAGCTCATCAACAGGAACCACCCGCCTACAACACCCTTGTCGTTTCCGTTTAATGCGAACGCAAGAATTGACTCGGCAGGTAGAGAATTTGCGTCGTGCATTAGCGTCATTTTGTAGATATTTTGCACATAATGACGGATGGCGCAAAGATACAAAAGACAAAGTAATTGAGTCGGAAACATTTTTTGGTAAACATGGGTTTGCTCGAGGCAGGAGCGTTCAAAGCGTGCCGTCTAGCATCGTGCATCACCAAGCAGCGTAACCAACGCTACAGCGCTACCACTCGCACTGTTTTTAGTAGAAACGACCTTCCATAGCACGCGTTAGCATATATGGCCTAACTAGCATCACTAGAGACGGTTACAGAGCATCGGGACTCTTTTCTCATATGGTTCCGTGCCGCCGTCGTGGTCCTTGGTCAATTCGCATCAGGTGGCATTTGCTTACACTGCGACAATGGAGGAATGCGGTGGTTCATGGGCACCGCCATTTTGTTGTTTATGCGTTTTCTGTCGGTCAACTGTGGTAGTCTCAGTTTGTCCTTCCTGCTCTGCGGGTGAGTTTGGCTTCGTTCGAACGCGAATCAAAGATTACGCAGCATTTCAAGGAAGAAGTGTGCCGAAAATGCCGTGTCGCTGCGTCTTCGGCAGTGTTGTTTACAAATGACCTTGTCAAAGGCCGCAAAAACGGCCGACTGGCAACGCTGATAAACACCAAAATGGCCGCCATGGCTCACTCGCATGCCGCAGTGACCATACTCTGTATCTTATCTAGTGACCGTAGCCCTAACCTTGAACATGCCTGTCGAGGTTTGGTGAAGCTCGGCGATAAGAGTTTGCCCAGCGCGGAGAAAGGGGTCAGCGGCGCAGCTGCCACAGTGGAATAATGTACGTAATTGTGCTTTCTTGAAGGGGGCTTAGTAACATATCTAGGTAAACAATATGATAACAATAACATAAACAATGAGTGGAGGAATAAGGTCAGGTGAAGCCCGGGTTATCTTTTGTGGAACGATCCTCTAGGCTTTTCAAAATACGCCAAGTAATGGGTCAGAATGATGCCTCAGAACTGCACCGGTGCATGGGGTCAGCGGGTGAACCTAATTATAGCGGCCGGCGCGAGAACAGGGAGCCTCCAATAACAGCGCCGAAATTAATGTTCACGTCAAATTGGTGTTACATGTTGATGATGTTGATATTTTTATGGGTCAAGGCCAACTGAGGGCAAAGAGCGCCAAGGGATAGTTAGTTCATTTGAGTGATAAGACTAATAATAACATTGCAGTAAAAGTGAACGTAAAATCAAACAAAAGTCAATGAATATGACTGGTGTAAAATGTCAGGTTGCAATGATACATGATAAGATATAAGATGTAAAAATTTGAAATCAATAAGAAACTCACAAATACGCTTGATGTAAAAAATGGGCTCGTCTCATAAAGAAGTATGATATATCGGTGTCAGAACTGTAAGACAAAATATTGTGTACGTTGTTATGAACGGGAAAGAAAAAACTACTCGTGGTAAAAAACTAGACGATATGAAGAAAAGTTCAGGCAAAACAAAAAAAAACATTCACAAAAAGTTCACCTTGAATAGAGCAAATATTTTGTACAAAGCATTCATTGATATTTACCGGACGGCTCACAAATAGCGAAGTTTGAATAAGTCGTGTTGTAATTCGTAACTCGGAAAAATGTTCTAGCTCGCGAAATAATGGAATTATCGGACTGCATGAATAATTTACCATGATAAAACCGGAGCCCCCACTCTAAATTACGTTTGAGGTTGCGACTCCGCCGATACAAGTGGGCTCGCAGAATCCTCAATTTCGTAAGCCTCTTATTCAAAGTACAATACTGCTCACAGAGTTTTTGAACCTCAGATGGTCTGGCATGGGGATGATAAAAACGGCTTAGGGCTTAAGCTCTCAGTACAGGAAAGAAGTAGCAGATATGGTGGGTTTTCATTTTTGAGAAACTAGCCTTGCTCATAGGCAAGAGTATAATACCCGCTTTTTCAAGTAACATCAATAAAGCACGGGCACGGGTGAAAACCCGTGCGAATTTCAAAAATTTAGCTGTTATAGACGTCTTCCTTCTCACAGGTTACGCGTCTAATGTACACCCAACCTGGTACCTTCAACTAGTGCGAATCTCTTTACAGCAACAATAATTTTCACGGAATTTTCACGGAATAATTTTCACGGAATAATAATTTTTTCACGGAATAACAAAACATTGGGTATGTTTCTTCCAAACTCACCATATTCACGGATGGCCCATGGCGTAGCGAGATTGTGCGCTTCATCGGCCGCTGGAGCTCAAGTTTTAAATTTGCGCCGAACTTATACCTTACTTGGATTCGTGTCTAAGTGTATGAGTATTCGTGTGTGAGGATTCGTATTTGAGTTTACGTGCTTTAATTCTTGTTCGAGTGCTTTTTCCACGTTTCTTTTGCTGGAAAGTCAAAGCGGTCTTCCTCAACTCATACAGCTAGAGCGCTTTGGTGTAGTGAGTTCTCCTTAGCGTTTTAAGAGCCATCCTTCCTCGTTGCATCTTTGCAATGATAATTTTGTGGCCTGGTGCAAAATAATAAAGCGCAATTACCTTAAAGTTGCTGTGGAGCTGTCTTAATCATATCATCCCTTTGCGGGTCAAAACCTTCTTTCTGAAATTTAACGCTTTTGATTCCGACATTGCCATAAACTCATTCAGTGTCTGCACGAAAAGTAGTCATATGTGCAAACGTATTACATTTCAGAAGTCAGATATGAAAAAGGGCAGAAGCCATCAGCAAGAGACACTAAATCAAAAGCTCTAGAAATCGGAAACTGGAATATATTTTACGGTGTATGAATGACCTAATGCAGCTTATTCTTCTCTGAACACTTCGACCTCAAGGTAGCAGCTCACAAAATATTACAAGCTGCCAACAGTGGGAGACCTCGAATTCATTCTTGAGCGCTGATTAAAATTTTAACAAACTCAAGTCCACTCCTGCTGTGTTTTTTAGCAGACAACTACGCTTTTGTTAGTGCCTCTTTACTACGAGTCTGTTCTCTCGCAAGGATGCCCGTAGCAATATCGTTGTCCCTACTAACAGCCGATAATCTGAATATTGCCTAACACTGTCCAAGACAAGCATATTTCCCCATCGGGGCAGACCGCTAAACAAGATGAGAGCATCTCATATGCTGCGGACAGACTTAATGAAGCTAGGATAAAAAAAACTATTACAAGTCACCCAAACAAAAGCGCTGGAGTGTTAGAGTGTGGATATGCTCACAACTTTCTTCGAGATCACTCGAGATCAGTCCTGTGCCACCATGCTCAGGTTATCGAGTTTTTGTCATTTCCTTTTTTATTTTTGGTTGGTCATGTTTGGTAAAAGCTCTTAGTACATCCATTTCACGGGCTCTGCTATGACAAATGGCTGGATAGAAATCCGAGCACGAGGGATATGTAATAAGAGAGCTCCAAAACAGTGTCGTTGAAGCAGTGAGTGATGTCCTAGCGACAGATGCATTAGATATACCGTATTTACCCGATTCTAACGCGCCCCCGATTCTAACGCGCACCAGATTTTCCTGGCAAAAAAACCGAAAAACCTTGCACCTCCAATTGTAACGCGCACGGGACTTTGTGACCCAGACAAACGAATGCGAGAGAAATGGGCGATTTATTTCCCGAAGTAATCTCACTCATCTCACTCCTCGTCGCTCTCCGCTGACCACACCATCTCGGCCTCGGTGCCTTCAAGCGCGTTCGCGATGCCACACTTCTGAACGAACGTTCAACCATGGTCTATGGGATCGTGGCCCACACCTCGCACGCCCATCCCGAGAGCTTCTCCAGAGGTGCACGCTTCAGCCGACCGCTCGTTTTGAACGCGTGGGAGCCGCTGCTGCCATTGCTCTTATAAAGCCCGCAAGTGAAACGATTTGACAATCATTGCTAAAACCTTTTGCGCCATCTTGAGATGGCGATGGCGATGGGTGGGACGAAATTTCCGCTGTTTCGGCAGTTTCGGTTTTGTTTCCCGTTCTAACGCGCATGCGATTTTTCGGCCTATTTTTTAAAAAAAAAGTGCGCGTTAGAATCGGGTAAATACGGTACAAAAGAAGAACTTTGACTGTGCAGGAAAGCGTAAAAGATAAACTTCCGGTGCACAAACAATGCGAACACTAAGGCGCTGGCAATATATAGCGATACTCTTCTAACAAACCCGCAGACTGATACGTTCGTCAACAACGACGACAGAAAGACGACAAACGCAGGCGCTCATGGCGCTTTAAGTTTTTCAAATATGCACCAACTTGCCCAACAGCGTGTTCTACTGAATACTGATACGTCTTTAGCAAATAGCGATACCGTTCCAACTTCTTTTCTTTTTGTTGAACAGTCAAACGTACGCACATAAAAGGCTTTGGGAAAAGCGACGTGTAGGCAACATCGCTACGCAACTGATATCGAACACAGCAAAAAAAATAAATAAAATATAATCTCCGACATGTTTTATGATTATGGTGTATATACTTGTGTGTACGTACATGGACTCTTGGTTAACGTTATTCTAAATAAGGTACGCTGAAGCCACTGAAATGGTGCAATTACAAGAGCATGGCGTTGGGAATTTTCAAAAATTAGTGCGAATTAGAGACAATAAATAAAAACCAGAGGACAAAATGGCATGGCCGACACCTTCACATTGCAGTCGAACACACGCCTTTAGCCCCTAGTTAAACACTGTC
Organism: Haemaphysalis longicornis; assembly: GCF_048455015.1. Taxonomy (NCBI): domain Eukaryota; kingdom Metazoa; phylum Arthropoda; class Arachnida; order Ixodida; family Ixodidae; genus Haemaphysalis; species Haemaphysalis longicornis. The sequence continues at coordinate 55,660,596 of NW_027526385.1, read as the reverse complement.
AAACGATGTGAACCTACAAACCAGCAAAAAAGTGGCACCATTGTTAACAAGTACAAGCTGCTATGAACACAAATTAATGAAGATCTTGACCGGGGCGAACGTAGCACATGTGGAAGAGTTGCCCCTTGAAGGGATTTTTATGTATTAGCTGTAATGCTCCAAGCTATATGTTTAGAGCTCGTCGACTACCGTGGACATGTCGGACCAGCAAAGCCGCATTGATGGGTAACTATACTGAGTTATGCATGCTGAGTTCCTTTGTTGATCAAATAAAAACACATGTACATCAATTCTTAAGCAATTATTCGAAATAATTTCTGTTGTAGATTGTTTCAAGATAGTTTCGATGGGATAAGAGTTTCAGCCGTTATCTGTAAGCATACCCATTGCGTAGTTAGCCACGTATTGCCAGAAGACGGAAATTCTGTAAAGTCTACAGCTTCAATGTCAACTGAGTAACTATTCATTACAGGTAAATGAAACTCGGCGTAGAGATAGAGCTGTCTACGCGACCAATTTCTGTATATTTTGTCCAAGACCTAATATTTATTTGAGAGCTATAGAGCATTTTTTACCAGCTTGGGAACTAGGACGTACGATTCATTAGCCACACAACTCGATAGGCTTACGCAATTTCAGTCGGAACGTAGTGCAAGAAAGCTCCACTGTAAAACCTTGGAACGCTTACGTAAAAACGAACCAAAGGCTCTCCAGATAATACTAATGTATTGCTTCATCGTTCACAAGATTTATGAGCGAACAAGAAATTCGAACTTCTTAAGGAACATGCGCGTACACACAAAACTAAGTCGCACAGTTTCGCCTGACTACGCCGGCGCTCAATTTTCCTGATACTGGGGAAACTGAGCCCGTTGTGCCTGCCGTAAAAAAGTGCTCGCCACACGGACAAGAAACTGGTCAATTTAGACTCGAAAATGAGTCTTCAAGTAATGCACTCGATTGCTTAGGTTTAGGCTACTCGAGTCGATCTACCCAAAAGCTAATTTTTTTTCTCGAGTCTTTTTCTGTTCCCGACGATCACGCTGAACGTCGTGTGCTTTTGTTTGAGTTTTATTGTTCGTTATAGGCACCGCGGTTCACTCTGTTGAGTCGCATGGGAGTGGATCTGAGCAATTAGGATTTTCTGAGGGATATGACCTATTATGCAAAGAAGAGCAATTGAGGAACGTGGTTTTCTTCGATTGTGTCTCACCTCCACTGCTCTCTGCGCTTGCGCCATTTATATTGCAAGAGATCAGTTTGCGCTTATTTTTACTAATCCAGCGAAGCAGCTAGAGCTCAAGGGAAAGCAAAGTAACTGTTCAAAAAACCTGGAGAAAGAATACTAATTAGTAACTAACAGTGACTCGTGCAAGCTAGCAAATTGTTGTTGTTTGGTCCCGTTTGGCAAAAATTAGCTTTGGTAGAAATAATCCGTCCATAAAATCACATAAAATCAAATAAAACCCATAAAATCACATCACCCGGTGGAGAACCACATTTTGTTCCCTTTTCAAGTTAACTTCGATTAAAAAGAAACTAATCCAAAATAATTCGAGAACAGCCAGTTACAATCCTTGTGCTGTTTCTTTTTTACTTCGATTTTTCGCATTCCACATAGAGGGCCTTTTCTATCAATAGCGCACGATATTCTTGTGTTGAAATGTGAACAACCGTGGTCGTCTTGCTTGAAGGATACCTGGCAAACATACAAGGCGAAACTATATTTCTTTTAGGCGTTTATGGAGGACCACGGTTGCCAATAAACAATTTTCTCCATTCGTCGTTACCCGGCAGCCTAAAATACTTTGTCATGGCAAAATGAAGTGTGCCATCATTGATCATAAATATTGTCAAACGAGGCTTTGTGGTTTTTTGAACGGGTTCTTTCGAACATGACAAATTGACGCGGTCCTCTTTTTCCCACTTCGGGTGTGGCATAAGCGTGCGTGGCGTAACTGTGACAAATGAACGATCCTGCCGGTCTCCTCCTAATAAATGCGCATGTATCAACATCTCTACGGATAACATAAAATCACTGTTTTCGCAAAAGTGCCTTCCTTTTTAACGCTAGTACACATGACAGGCAAGTACGACAGTTATTTATGAGCAAGTCAAAATGCCCGACGTAGTCCTTTATCCTGATTTATAGCTCAGCAGGCGCAAGCATTTTCAGCTTAATTCGGAATCCTAGAAATTTTGGTACCCATGTGATCTTGAAATGAGAGTTGCTTTGGCACGTGGTTAAATGCAATTTTGTCGCGCTCTAATAAAGCGTCATGTAAGGATGCGGGCCGGTTCGTTACAGTGTGATATTGATATGAGAGTTCCTTCAGCATGTGTTCTAATGCAAGTTCGTCGCGCTCTAATGAAGTATCTTGAAAGTATGAGGTCGGGTTATTTCAAGTGGTTGAGAAATAGGTTACAATTCAAAGCATATTGTAGTAAAACAACACCATTACGTGAAGGAACACTGCTGATTGTGAGCCTTAGATAAGCGGGTGGTTATTATGTGCAGAATGCGACAAATCAGGAGGTCAACCTGTGGTGCCGTCAGAAGTCGTCTGTTTTCAACACACTGAAGGTTGCCAAAACGCCAAAAGATTGTCATTTTAAGCGTGGTTAACTGCAGCGTTAGTCGTTAAGAGGGGGTGCACCCTTCACAGGGACACCCGTCCAGGTAGCGTGGAAGTCCGGGTCGAACCTTCCAACCACTGAATTTTCGCTGCCGATTCCTATACGCGAACCGCAGAATTTGCGCGGTGACAGCGCTCCCATTCTCCGGCCCCTGCACGTTCAAGCCGACAAAAGGGAAACGCAGCTCTTCTGCTTCAACAGATTTCCCACTGGGTAGAACTGTGCCTAATTTGTTATGCCCTCTGGTGTGGTGGTAAACACTAAGCGCTGTAGCTCTTAAATATGTGGTTCCAAAGCTCGTCACAGAAATGTGTTTGCTGAGTTTTTTCATACGTTATAGGAAAACACGGTGCTTTGTGTACAAAAACCTATCTCGCAAATGCCTACCTACTCCGGCAGAAAGAAATGGAATAACTGTAGAGCGAATTCATAGTGATGCCACTTCAATTTGTTTTGTAGCAGTACTGACACAGTAATAGCCAGGGGTACTAGTGGCTAACGAACATTTGTTTATTTCCCGCCGTGCCTGTATTTTAGATTTTTATAATCATCACTGAGCCGACAAAATGTCAGTCAAGCACCACCGTGCCAACTTTTCGTTCACTCAGTTCACGTCACCCTGTTTGCACACCTTAAGCTTTCTGGCCCAGCACTTTGTTTTATTTTGTTGGTGGTCATCCCAAGAACTCTTTGTCACATCTTGTCGGAAACGAAAGAGAACACCACTTCGCTGCCGGTGTCTACTCAACGGTGTCTTTTTATTCAACTATTTTCATCCTGTCGCCTTTGTTCTGAGCTCCCTCATTATTTCGTCCTGTCCGGGGTGACCCAGTTTCGCTGCGGGATCACAACGGCAGCTCGTTTGGACCCTGTCAGCTTTCCGCACGGCCGCGGTGAAGAATCACCGCTTTCATTGCGAGTTCCAATAAAAGGCACGTCAAATGTAGAAAACTGTTCACACAACTGCCGCCTTCTGTCTGCTAGGGAAAGGAAAATTTGTCCGTCGTCAATGTCGTGAAAGAAAACAACAACAACGAGTGCTTGCTTCTGGGATAGTTATGGGCTTCGTCAAGTTTAGCGCAGTGTTTTGCAAGAAAAAAAAAAACAACGTTGCGGGTAATACTCCGTAAGGCTTAGCACCTTTCGTCAGCTCATTTTAAAAGGTCAAGGACTACGTACCGGTGACAAAGAATGGAATGGGAGGGGACTGCTTCGATGCCAGATTGCGGCGTGTATAAAAGCAATAGGACAACCAGCGGATTGTTTGGTTCTCTCTCTGACGTAGAACAGCTGACACGTGATTCCATACACGGTGACAAAGAAGAAGCTGAACGATTCAACGGACGTGTAACCTTGCTTTAGGTCTTTTTTGTCTTCGCGTAAAAAGCTACTTTGCTATGTCAAATGTGCCGGAGAATTGTAAACATGGAATGTTTCAACTTTCCGTTTTACAACGAAAAGCATGTATGGTTCTTTCCCTGGTCGAGAGAGACACGCTTGTCTTCCGTACGTCTTAAGGGTGGGGATGGTGATTTAAGCAGCGTGGCTTGAGGTGTCATGCCTAAAGCAAGGCTTAAAGCAGGTGATTTGAGAACTATCCCAGAATTCACTGGTGAATGGGGCTTCATGATCATCTAGGGGCAGTATGTAGTGAACCTAATTTCGCTCCCTGTAGATATCAGTAGCGGAATTGATGGCCCGAAACGTGAAAACTTATCCATATGACGGCCCGCTTATCACGACGGGACTCACACACAACCCACTCACAAATAATGAGTAAGCCCTGTGGGAGCCTCACCATTGGTTCGGGCTGGCGAGCGAAAGCATGAGTAAGTGTGAGCGCAACTCGGGGTGAGCCCCACTCCCCACTCAAGAGTGTGAGTGCCACTCACCATTCACCATCCACCACCCGTGAGCGTGACTGCACTGACCCCTTCCCACTCACGAATGTTATCACCACTCATTACTCCTGAGTTGTGAGTGGCGCGCCTCAGTATTTCGTTTTTTACTGTCACATAGAAACGGACGCATGGTATCGGACCAAATCGGTGTCCTTGGAATCGACAGCCTGGCTATTGCTGAGGGTCACCCAGTGAACCTGATTAACGTTGTTCAACTACAATAATTGGTCAGCCATAGAAGCTGCTTGGCGTTGCTCTTCTATGGGTAACCATTGTGCACGAAGGCTTTCATCGGCTGGCAGCGATGCTGATCCTTTTTGTTCCCTCGTCCCGTATTACTAAATTCGGGGTTTTCGCAAACGTGGTTCAAGAGCCGTTCATTTGTTCTTCGTCCAGACAAAAAGATGGTTGGCCCGGTCCGAAATTCTAATTGCTTGTAATGCTTGCAATTCTTTTAAGATGCAAGCGCTCGCGAGCTGCTTGCGACAGCGCCGGTGATGCTATGACGTGGTAACTTGCGTTTTTTGCCTGACGCCGGTGCTAGTGCACCACCAGTGGCTCAAGGACACATCTTCATGTCAGTCAAGACAGCCACTCACTTTTGCCGCAGGAGTTGGCTTCAGCTGCAGTACATCTGGGCCGTCCGGAGTACCTTTGTTCCCGTGCTTGGATTTCGGGCAGTTTTACGTAGGTGCGTACGTGGAAACGTCATGTAAATTGTTAGGAAGACCTATGATAGCTGCGGGGTTTGTGCGGGTGGGTGTAGCAGTGACGGAGACGTGGTTCCGAGATGTGGACTAAGCGACCACTTATATTCATCGGTGGTACTGCGCTGTTTCCGTCGTTATTCGCAGCCCTCTGACCTGCGGTGAAAATAACTTTCCTGCAGTTTGGTGCCTTCAAAAGGTGACAATTGGTTGAAGGTACTATTTTTAGACCAGGTGTCAGTACAGAAGTTGGCCACAACAAATCTTTTCCGCGTGTGGAGTTGTAGTGCGCGTGAGGTGTGTTTTTGTGTCAGCCACTGTAGTAATGGAGGAGGCTGCAGGTCAGGAACAACTTAAAAGACATGCTCTGGGACTTGCGCTTTGCGTATTGATGATGATAATGATATAAGAAGTCTTCTGCAGAAGTTGTGGGCCACTGGCTGGATGGAAGGACGGAGCAGCATGGAAGCTTACGGGTTGCGGGTAGCTCACTTTTTAAAAAGCTATTTTCTCCTGAATAGAAACCATGCATTTTCCGCTCATGGGAAGTTATTAATAGCCCCTATAACTGCGGTAAACGGTTTTTGGGAAATAGCGAGATTTTTCTTGGTGCACGTTCTGCACGCTACCGTAATTCGTGTTCTATGGTTTCGTTTGTGAATTTCCCTAACCTATAAAAGCAAATAGCAGTGTTGGCACCTTGTAAGTTTTGTAACTGCAATAAAGCCATGTGTATTGTTACGGAACGTAAACCGGTTACCACGGTTTAAAATGGATCTCACAAAGTATCACCGAACTGCTAGCCTTCACCCCGGTGACGCCGGGACATGCGAGTTGGTCTTTGAATGCAACGTCATTGCACCAGGTAAAGCACTTCGCGAGCGTCACCCAGGCGGTTCGCTAGTGATTTCCACGCACCAGGTCGCTTTGCGCGCCTTAGTTTGGAGGGTAATTATTCCTTAGAAGCAACTTTTGAGCACTCCAGTCTCAGAGCTCGAGTCTCAGCGCTCCAGCATGAAGGCTCCAGTCTTTCTTGGGCTAGTCGTTTCTGGGATACTTAAACGATAGTATCTCCTGGGCTGCTTAAACCCGAACATTTCACTCGGGCTTTCTGTCTGTGTAGTGAGTGAGTGCCTGTGGTCAGTGGGAGTGGTTAGTGTGAACACGAGGAGTGCGAGTGGTGAGGGCGAGTAAAGGGTGTGAGCTCGACTAAGGGCTTGTGGTGAGCGCCAGTGTGAGTGAGTGCTTGAGGAAGAATATTTTTAGGGAGTGTCAGTGAGCGGCGTCCAGCTCTGTCGAGGCAAGCCGAAATCAATAAACACGGGGTTTAGTTTTATTAACACTGTGTAAAAACTTCTGGCAAATGAATATTTTGGATCTCCACTTTTCTGTTCATAAGGCAACTTTAAGTATTCTTCTGATGCTACTATAGTTTTTTTACAGCTATAGTAGCTTCTGAGCTTGTTTATCGGCCTTGCCAAATAACGATGGAACGCTCCCCCACGTTACATGATGTCTCATAAATTGAAGAGCGGCTCGCCTAGGCACTAACGCCAGATTTCCCTCCAATTTTACCAACACAATTATCATCATTATCGTCGTCGTCGTCGCCGTGCTTTTTTTCCCGTCGACAACAACAGCCTATTGGGGTCCACTGAAGAACGAAGGCATCTTTCATTGACCTCCATCCATTCCTGGTCTCTTTGTATAAATCTCTATGGGATTAGTGGGGCAAACCATTGGTGTTGATTCTTCAACTCTGTGTGATTTTTGCCATTGACATATTCGACTTATCATCAAACAGTGATAGAAGAGGTGACCTCACGAAAGCAGGCTGTTACTTGGCCGTTATTTAATCTTCCCCCACCCATACAGGAAGCAAAACAAGCCAAAGGGTGTGTAACATCGCTGTAGTGTCCACGCTTTTATCTGCACTTAGCTCCCTCCGCCCTCTAATATCTGGTGCTTTCCTCTTTCCCTCTTTTGGTTTTGCCTTTGAATATGTTCTCATCTGGCTTTTCGATTGCAAGCAGACTCTGCTTACTCTCTTCCTCAAACTGTCTTTCGGCCTTTGGGTGTGAAATTCTTGATGATAATGATCGATGAGTTTATGCCGCAAAACTAGCAAATGGCAAAGAACACCAAAACATAACAAAAATTAGCCAACAGGGCTGTTAAGGGCACCTACTAAAATTGGGGAATCAAAAATTAAACGTTTAATACGTAGGAGGACTGGTGTGTACACTAAGGATGATTATGCCTGATATGAAAGAAGGTATAGGGTGGTACATTCCTGGATATTTGTCCCATCTAGCGGTTGCGCTGGGCCCTCATCTGCAACGAAAGGCAGATGAGGATCGAACACCCCTGCACCCCTGCTAAGTGCGTTATCTTTTGGGGGTTTCGCGACAAATATTTTCAGTGCGCTATACACTCAAACTTTATGTTGGGACAGTCGAGCAGTAAAAGCAGTACAGTAGTTGCTGGTTTTCATACAGGATGCGAGGCAACCGTCCCGTGGACTGCGCATAAAAAACTCTCGGGTTCAAATGTCGGTCGCACTAGAGGTAACAAATATGTGCTGATAGCCGGTCAGCAGCGTTCGCGTAAACGGTTCAGAAAAAACTCTTGATTCCATGCCTGATTTTGTGGTTTGATAGAGGAGTTTACAAACATTTAGGGGCAATAAATAAAATCAGAATTCGTTAATATATACGAATTCTATGTTTTTTGGATATACCCAAGAACATTTCTCCCTCCTTCTCTGATTGCAGGTCATTTGTGGCAGTCGTTTCTGTATACCTGGACACACAGACAAGATCAACCAACTTTGTAAGCGTAAACAAACGCCTTATCCTAGCATGGATTGCCTACTCGTACGATGGCTGAGATTTGGGGGAAAAGGAAAAGACGAGACGCCAGGAGGCGTGAGCCATCTAAAGGCAGTGGAGAGGTACACGGACAGTGGAAAGACAGAAACGGGAGTGGTCAAGAAAGCAAAAAGGTAAATCACGTAGGGGCATTGTGGAGCCGGGAAACATGGTAAGTCATTTACTGTCATCGTCTACGCTACAACGCTTCGCAGGGCGAAAAGACCATTAGTCGGGAAAGAATAGAGAGTAAGGAGGCCTGGTGCAGGAAGTTGGTGGACCGAGAGGCGAAAATGCCATTACCGGGAACGTCACGGATGGGCTGCACGCGGAAGACGGTAGCAGGCGTACTGAAGCTCCGCTCGTTTAGAGAAGACAATATGGTCACTACAGAACAAAGGCGGGTGTATACGAAGATAAGAAAAAACTGTCTGCACGGGAAGTGCAGCATGCCTGGGAAGACCAATTTGTTTCTTGGTTAGCCCTGCCTGGTCTACCCCATCTTTCTCCAAAAGAAAGAAAAGCAGGGGGTTGACTTCTCTGATACGTTGGTTTCGTTTTGTTATTTTTGCCTGATTTTGCACGTAATAAAGTTGACGCGGACTTCTCTCTTCTAAACAGGTTTTCTTGTGTTCCATCAAAGCTAGGTTTGTTCGGAAAAAGTGTGGGGGCACCTGGAGACCTTGAAAAAAATGACTCAACGACGTAGACAACGTCATTCCTTAGGGTAAACGCTGGTGTTGTCGGGCGATAAGACTGCAATGTGCGCAATATTCCGGCAACATAACATCAGCCGATGCCCTGCGGGATGAAGTATTACGAAATGTCAACATCTTTGTTATATAGCGATGTTTTTGTGATTACATTTGTATTGAATACTACATACCTTATTTGACAATGATATTGCGTGCTATAGCGACAACACAACTCCTGGGTTAGTGTTCTGCCAATGAAGGCTTCGGGCCTAATTCTTCAATGTCATTAATGCAGGGCCCTTTCCCAACCAAAGGACAACTCTGATCCCGCGCTTATATTTGCGACAGAGCCCAACAGTTTCGGTCAGCTGCGCTGTAAACTGTGAAAAATTAAACGATAATATTGAGGGACGACACAAAGAAATTCGGAGGCAAAAATTGCACTCGGACAGCGCAAGACAGAAGCTTGTAGAGTTATTGGGAGAGGTCTCCATCCTGCAGTGGACGCAAATATCCCGTTGGGGGTGAGATGATGATGATGATGATTACAGCTTAGTTGTAAAAACCGATTTGATCTCCCTGGGCTGCACTCGCAGAATCTGTGCAAAGAATTGGGTGACTTGAAATTTGCTGCCTATCAATCACGTATTTTGTGTCCTCGTCATCCTTGCAAGTACGACATAGTCCGGGCGAAAGATATTGTTTTTCGAGTGGAAAATAATAAGTGGCTCCTCCCCGATATGGCAGTTAAACGAACTTTTTACAAAGTACGGTCTTTTTGTAGATGTGTAACTATGGACAAGGAAGCGGTTTGGGGAAAAAAAATCTTAAATGTTCATTACACCGTTGCAGATTCCTCTACATGCTTGGAAAGAGTGTCCTAGGTGAAACGCACTAAGAATGTATATATTTCTTTTGTTTCGCTGCGTAAGAGCTGGCGTAGACACCTCAAGAAACATCATAAAAAGAAAACACATTTGCCCCTACTTTTACAGGAACGATGACCACCAGAGACGGCCACGATGATCACACTTGCTTCTTGTTAAGGAGGTCTGGCTGCGGGGTTTTCTATAAGGTCGCATGACCAGCTGTAAAATAAAGGGGACGGAAAAATCACAATGACTCATAGGTTTCTTCGTAGTGAAATGAAAAAAAAAATCCAGTGCACCTCTATTCTATGAAGAAAGATGAGCAGCGGACCTGGGCGCAGACAAAGAAGTGCATAAAACAAACACATATTAGGAACTTGTTACGATTGTAGAGTCGTCCTAGCGGGTAATTTCAGTATTTTTTCAAGACACCTATATGGAATTGAGACTTACAGAGCATTTATCAGAAAGCTGGCTTTGTCGCAAGCTTGACTTTTGTCGATGCGACTCAATTTTGACGCTTGGCTTCGGCGTCCCACTCTCGAAACTCGAGATTTGGCGTCGCCGGCGCTGCCGTTATCTGGCGAGCTCCCTCTGCCATAGTGAACTAGAATACTTGGGTAGCGGAAAAAGCGCCGCCTTCTCCCCATAGCGCCCTTGAAGCCGAACATGTTAACCGCCGCGCGTGGCGCTGGTGTGCCCCGCCCGAGGAGATCCCGAGGCGGCGCGCCTTGCCGCTATGCTGCTGTTGAGTGCTTCACGCTCGGTTTTGATGTTTCTTAAGCCGCTGCACATGATATTCTTGTGTGTGTAATTGCAAGAGCAGCCTAGCTTGCACTACGCTGATCTGTAAATGTTCTTGGTTCTTTTTTTTTGTTTGTAATTTAGAGAGGACATATGCTTGCGGCGGTCTCATTTCCGAAGGGCCATGGCCCATGCGGTTTGAAAGGATAGTGCAATAGCGTGTCGTGAGAATATACCCCTAACAAATTTATGTAATTGCTACAAAGATTTCATATTTGCGATTTGTTTTACCCTGCTTTTATTTGTTGAATTCCTAACTGTTTCTTGCGTCTGCAAAACAAGGGCAGCACTTTTAATGAACTTTCGCATTCGTAATATGGTAATTGTTTAATGTTAATGAATGGCCAGCGTACCACTGAACTGCACAGTTTTAAAGTGAACCTTCTATAAAGTGCGCCATATGGTGCTTTTCTGAGAATTACAGTTTTGAATGTCTATCATTTTCGCTGCCTTGAGTGAAGTTAATAAAAGCATATTGTGTCAAGGTGGGACGCATTTTCTCGGGTCCGAGTGGGGCTCGGCCTTCAACACTTTTTTTTTCGTGCTGTGCTGGCCCGGGCGCATGCATGCAGTGTCTGAAGCCCGGCAGTCATGCGCCACAAATTCGTGATCGTTGATACCAAAAAGTTAGCTCATTGAATTAGGTTAAATGGAAAAAAAATCGAAGCGCGAAGTCACTGGAGCTCTGTTAAAAATATATTTCGTCGATATATTCTCCAAAATTAATTTTTCTGTGTCCGCATATATAATTACAAAGCTCGGTCCAAGTTTAAAAATTGTAGGTCCAACATACTCGCTCTATGGTTACGTTTTAAGGTGGAAAAAGGCCAAATTTTTTCGGACTCATGTTTATAGTCTTTCGAACGCGGACTAATATTTCAAAACTGTCCGACGGGCTCAGGTTTACTTTATTAAATTTTGCCGGGTACCGGTGGGGCCCGGGCTTATACTTAAAAATTTGTAGGGTTCGGGCCGGGCCTAGGAATTGTGGCTTGCGCCGTGCTCTAGCGTCATCAAATCAAATTTAAAAAGAAAAACCGGAAATGTGCGTTAGTCGGCCTGCCTAACGCACCATGCTGTTTCCGCGGCTGACAAAATGCGACACAAACATTAGCAAACAATGAAGAAACAGTATCCACACGCTAGCCTCGATCACTAAAGCACGACACACGCGGTCGGCTTGGTTGGCTAAATAGGTTGAAAAAACAAACAAATAGTACATGCGCACGGCATAGCTGTACTTTTTCCATAAGAACCTTGCTACCTTACTAATAGCATTCGCAAAGCTATTGCAACGCGCATTCGCCGCACCAGGGATGAATTTCCACTGCAATGGAAGTGATGCCCCTCGAATACAGTCGAAAATTAACGCTGCGGGTTGCGTTATTTATTTGCTTCCGTTCGTCGTTGTTTTGTGTGTTTTCTCACACGCGCCGCGTTTGTGCGCATTAACGGGGCTCGTTTGGCGTTGCTCGCGCGCTCCGGCGAGTTGACGCTTTCGTGTGGTACTGATTCGTACTTGTTCTTGCTTCAAGCGCACCGAGCTTCTATTTCGCACTTGCATTTCGACTCACATATGGTTTCGGTTTTGCTTTTCCTTTCGTGTTCCTATAGTCTGCTATAGTTAAGCGTTCCACACGTTCGTTGTGGAGCGCTTTGTGGAGCGCACACATTGTTCGTTGTGGAGCGCACACATGTGGTAATTATTTACAGTATGGAAAGCGAACAATAAACAGATGACACAATGACACTATTTCCCCACTGTTGAGTCGGTGCACATGATCCTCATAGGAAAACAACACCAGCTAGCCGCTGCACATGATCTTGGTTTGGGAAATTGTAAAAGGAGCCTAGCAGGAACCACACTTGTTTAAATGTTCTTGGTTCTTTGTTGTAATTGTTTGTAACGTGGGTGTAAATAATTAAATGTAAATAAGGTGTAATTATTTACGTTTATCGGTGTACAGCGTGCGAAACAGTATGCAGTTTTAAAATGATCGCGCAGTAAAATGATGCTGTGTGGCTTGGTGCTTTTCTGAGAATTGCGGTCGCGAATCCTGTATTTGCACGCTTTCCGTTGACTTGACTGAAGTTTTGAGACATCTGTCATGTGTGCTTCGTGGGTACAATTAGGAAAAAACAAGGTAAATGTTTGCGCATGTACGACGCTGTTTGCTCGGTATGCAGAACTTGATAGAAAAATCAGCAAAAAATGAACAAAAAAAGCAGAAACATTAACCTTAAGCAGAAAGCCTTAAGCACCCCGCTCATTCCTCAGTTGACACAACACGATAGAAAAACCATCAAACAGCGAAGAAAAAAGTACCCGCACGCTAGCCTAGATGGAGCACGGCGTGCGCGGTCTGCTGGGTTGGCCAAATGTGATAAAAATAGGAGCAAACAGTGAATACACAACGTAGGTACCTTTCCCATAAAAAGTAGGGGGATTTACCACCATTCGGGAAAAAACAACCAGCTCGGGATAAAGAGGATCTTAAAATTCAACTGCGCGCAAATTAACGAGGACGTGAACACACTGAAGACACCACAAAGAGGATGTTTCACAAACAGCGCGTGAAATTTTAAGTACCGTACTTACCCGATTCCAACGCGCACTTTTTTCCCGGAAAAACATCCCCCTCGCGAGGGGCACGATCAAATGCAGAGCATTTCCGGGGGCGCACGACGTTAAGTAGTTTGCGTTACGTTAATGTTGTTGCACTTGTGGCAACTGCTGACGAGAGAGCGCTCGTCAGCAGTAATTTGAATGAGTCAACGATATAAGGCGCGTTCGTAAAGTCCCTTTCTGTGTCGGCTTTGTGGCGCAGTGGGTGGAGCACCATGTACATTGCGTTCCGCCCGCAGGGTCGAGGTATCGAAACCGGGCGGCGGATAGTATTTTTTTTTTATATAGTAGGGAGGACTGCGGTGCGGACTACGGACGTCAACGCGGGTGACATCGTGAGTTACTGAGATGCTCCGCATTTATAACCTTGGTACAATAATAGCATTCTCCACTATTTTGACACGAAAAAACAACTGTAGCTCCTCGGAGACTGCCCGACGCACGCCTGCCCGCCACTTCCCGAGGCGAAAAAGCGCTCGGGCGGGGCACGCGAGCGCCACCTCGTGGGGTTGACAGTGCCTCACTCGGAGTCGGCCGCTTTTTCCACTACCCAAGTACTCAAGTTCACTATACCTCTGCCGCTCGCCCCGAAGGGATTCCGCGGGGCTCAAGGGCGTGCGCCGGCGATATACACCATTTTCCATAAGCAGCCGGGAAAGGGGGAAAATACTCTCAAACCAGTTCTCTCGGCGGCCGACCAGCGTTGCCTGTGCGCGCTGGGCTGTTAAAATCGCCCGGCGCGGTGTGCTCCGCTGCGTAGTTCAGGAGTATTTCGCACCGTGTGCTCAGTTTTTGCGGAACTTTCAACTGTTTTAGTCAATGCTGCGATGCCGTTCAAGGTCGCTTGGCCAGCACTGCGCGGTGGTGGGTTATTGAACAATCAGAGAAAGCGAGGAACAGTCACTGACAGCACGCATGTGCACGACACTGCCTGGAGAAAATGCACTGCGGTCGCGGCTTGTTTTTGCTGCATCGCTTCCCAACGCACACCGAGTTGAGATATCGGTGGATGCCGTTGATAAATCGCAACGACTTTGTACCAACGACCAACTCCAGGGTTTGTTGGGTGCACTTGGACGGCAAGCAGACGGAGCAAAATCCATTTATTACACGCAATGCTGCGACAGGGAACGGAACCCCCTGAAATGTTAGAAGCAACTTTATCTTTTACAATACAGCATTGATTGATTGGTTGATTGATTAATTGATTCATTATGGTGTTTAACGCCCCAACGCTTCATGGGTGATGAGGCGCGCCGCAGTGGAGGGCTCCGGGTTAATGTTGACTACCTGGGGATCTTTCACGAGCGCCGATACAATACAACATTACAATAACTTCTGGTTCCTTGTAGTCAATTTAAAATACCATATATTGTTTGTCATTACAGCCGATTGGCATTAAACAATCCCCTTTTCATTTAATCTAACCTTTGAAATCACGGCGTTTTGTTTACTTTTTTTTCAGGCCAACGCATTACACTGCCAAACGATATGAAAAGATAACTTTCTCCATCGCACACTGCTGGTCGATAGCAGGATAAGCAGGCAGCCCAATGTGGAAACGCAGCTGGAGATACGCGTGAACGTTGCATTTGGAAAATAGCTCAACCTGTTCACAACGCGGTCAGAGGAAAAGCTTCTACTCCTTTTGCGTTGGCATGGCATCTAAAGTATTACAATCACAAAACAGTTACTGCTGCTCGCGTAAAGCATTTGTGGTGCAAGCAGCGGTTTTAAAAAGGTGGGCTCCGAGAGACAGGCCACATGCGCTGCGCAGAGTTAGGTCAATCATGATCACGATCATGATCAACCAATATTAACTCGCCCGAACTTTGACCCTTCTGCTCAACCTTCGAATAGTAAGTTGACTGGTTGTGCGGTGGTGTAATTTTTCTGCCCAGGTCATTTCGTTTTGTCAGTAACCTTCATAAGTCTAGTTAAGAAAGATTATATTGCATTGCAATGTCAACAGCGTAGCAATCGCCTCGTCGAAAGTCCATCGCGAGCACGGATCACCGTGACCCACATATGCTGTGCGCGCTCCGCATTCGACGTCCGCGCTTCCGTAAACATGACTAATCGGTGAACATAACAAGCACGGTGGCATTGAAAACGCGTATTTACTCCCCGATATCGATTTAAATGTCAGTCGGTGCCATACCGGAACGTTTGCATCGCGGAACTGCGGAGCACCAGCGGCACCACAACCACACTGCTACTACTGCTTGCAACAGCCGGAGTAGGCATTTTCCACTCTGGCAGCACATTAGGACCTAAAATCCGTACGCAGATGATGAAAACAAAACAGAACACACACACACACAAGCACTGCAACCGCTAACTTAACGCCAAACGACTACGGTTCACTCGGTAATGCACGGGTACCGAGCAGACGCACGGAAAGAACGGAGCACTTAACAGCCCAGCGCGGAGGTTTCGGCGGTCGCTTCATCGACGGCGCTAGCGGTCCGGTCAGAAAAAGCAAATGGCGGCGCCCACCTCTAGCAAGGAATTGGTCCGCTCCCATCCCGGTTAAGGTCCCTAAAATTACTAAGGTAGCACCAACTGCTCCCGCCTTCTCCGCTGCCCTCCTCTTTTTTCTTTCCCGTCACCCGCGGCGCCGCGGTCCCTTTAACTCCGCGGCGGTGCCGCCATCTTTGTTGGGCACTTGAGAGCAGACGCCCTCGCAACGCTTCGGGGCGCTCGCTGCAGTTGTTCGTGCAGTTTGCTCTTGTTTTCGCGCCGAAATCGCTCTTTGGTAGCATTTATAGAATTTCTAGAGCCCCGTTTTACCAACACGCACTGAGTGATAGTGTTTTGTTTTATATTTTTGTCTACAAGGGGATATTTGCGGGGCGGATGCCGCTGCCGCATACACACAGCGTGGTTTTTGTTTACGTGTGCGGCATTCTGTAACACCTCAGGATAGCTCGTGAATGCGGAAGGATCGAGCGTGGACATTTCAAACTGCTCTGTTACGGTAGTTCCGTTCTTGCATTCGCGTGACTGTGGTCGTGCAATCACTGCACAGAGGTCTTGCGCACGCTTCGCGGCAGTATACAGAGCGCTTCATTCGCAAATGCCGTCGTTGGAGCGCTTCGCTGGCGTCCTTGCACTCGCCTTTCTTGCGATGGTTGTGAATCCTCAGCGGCGTTCACTCTGCGCCCGCTTTTACTAACGACCTACCGCCTACCTTCATTCTGCGCAGTTTAAAGTGCTTTGCCGTTTTTGTAGAAATGTTTTCTTCACCTTCATGTCTTTATAGGCTGCTGTGAATAGATTGACAACATACGCATGCTGATGTGTGTGTGTGCACGTACAGCGAGGTGAAAAGCCTCTGCTTCCCCAACTTCGCAGCCGGATACACTAAACTGCACTGGCGGCCGTACGTTCATGTGCGAACCGAGTGAAAAACGCAGGCTTGTAATTCTGGGAATACGCGCCAGAGAAGACTGCGACCAATCGACCGGGTAAACTGAAATTACAGATTTGACCCTCTAGGTACAAATTATGTAACTAGTTACTGCATTTAATTAATCGTGCAATACGTTTTTTTCCCCGGGCGCGGTCGTTTACAGCCGTTATTAATGGAGGCGCCTGGACAGAATTGTTTTGTGCTGGGATATATTCTGGTATATTTGTACATTGCACTGACACAGGAATACACCCGAAAGAAATTCGAAAGAGGACCAATGTCAGGATGATTATCAAGAGAAAACAATAAATCACAAAAATGAATTGGTGCCACCAAATAGATATTTTATTAGAACAAACTTCCGTAATGACGTCGTGCAGGTGGCTTGTGCTACTGACGTGGCTTCCTGTGAGAAAGAATGTTGGGAGTGGCATTTGGGTTTAGTTTTTTTTTAATGCCAACCTTCTCCAATATTCGTTGCTCAAATTGATCCGTGAAATCATCCTATTGAGAAGGAAAAAAATGTCACCACTGAGTTTGAGATGCGCCACAAACACTCCGCAAATATAGGCAATAATGCATTCCAGAAGAGAGTTAGTGAGCGTTATACCGTAGCATGGTCAAATTCGTGTTCGCGCATCTGCTCAGTGCCGCGTCCGCTCAACTCCCTACACTAAACCCGTTTAGCAAGCGTTTAGCAACCCTTTTAGCTGGACAAAAATAGGTCTGCTGAAAATAATATAGTCGCCCAGTGTGTTTTGGTTGAAATCGCAATGACTGGATACGCTGCGCCGTTGACTACGAAGATGAAGTAAGCGCGCGCACTGCAAATGTACGGCATCACGTGTAATGCAAATGTAAGATGTAATTAACGTTCCTCTGTGCATACACGGAAGAAAGGGCGTACTGCATGCCCGTACGGTGCGAATATGCATTTGAAGTGCCCATTCAAACGTGCGCAAATTTAACAAAGCGATAACAGAAATTGCGAATCAAACGTACGTCAACGGCGCGGTCACTATATTAGCTGGCCTTAAATTGTTTTACCTAGCTGCAATTTTTTTTTCTCGCAACAGCCTCAATTTGCGCCGCACCGACCAAGCCCATATTACGCAGCAAATCTCTCCAATGTCATAACTGGATTATAATACCACCCGGGTCGCTAACACACAAAACATGACTTCACGCCAAAAAGAGCGTACACGCACTCGGAACGCACACGCGACATGGTCAGACGCAAGCTGCCGTCGGCCAAAACAAGCACGAATTCAGGTGAACAATTCTCGCGTCACGAAAACCTTACGACAACCGACTGAACATGCTACGCCGCTGATAATGATGCTGAAAGTTAAGCGCGCACATGACAAATACACGGCCTCTTATCCAAAGCAAAGCTTACGACGGGACGAACTCGGCACTGCGCCCAATGCCTACTCAGAACAAAGGGTGGACGATGGTCGCGGAGGGAATACGCATTGCTTCGTAAGTGACCGCTCAAGCTCGCGCAGAATTTAACAGAGCAAGAACAAGCATTCAGAAACTTACCTCGAAAAAGAGTGATGGCAGCGTCGGCCTGAAGTATGCCCGTTCAAATCTATGCAACCAAACTTTTCTCCTTTCTGCGTCGCGTTTCCCGGACGGAATAACGAAGTCTTTTGCCCTCCCTGACGATATTCGCTCCTCCTGAGGCAGAACACATCGGCACCGAGAAGAAACATATAGCGACACCGGTGCGACATTTTTTTCGGAACGTGCAGCTAATTCTTAGTTTGCTATTAGCTGGCGCCTACGATAAAGCCCGTAATGAAGCTCCGTGGCTCGGAAGCCAGCAATGGCGTCGCAGCGGCGGCGTTGCGCAATGTCCCAGGCGGCGAGGCATCGGCGAGACGACCCGGCGGCGGAGCAAGAAAAAAAAAAAACCACGTGACTGTTCTGTTGGCCAATGGCACGCGGCGTTCGCCGGCAAAAAAGAAAATGGCAAAAAACGAAGGAGGAAAGGAGCGCGGGCGAGGGCGAAAGGCGGCGAGATCTAAAGATGGCGCTACCTTAGTCATTTTAGGGACCTTAATCCCGGTGAGGCTGGGGCGCCCTCTGGCGATGGGTTCGGGAACCTGCCCTGCGTGACATCGGATGACAGACGACAATGTTGAAGTTTAAAACAGCTGCACAGTTAAAACAACGCGGTTGATTCCCCTGACAAAACCTTACGTAACCACACATAACACGCTGCCACGGCGGGGGGAATGAGCCAAACACTATCACAGAAATTTTCTTGCTTGATAGAGGTGAGTGGTCATTAGGTTTTACAAGATACTTTGTAACCATGCCGATACCCACATGCGCATGCATAATACATGGCCACGTTGTGAAGTTACAAATGTGGGGTCGAACATACGTGCGCGACCTTCCACGAATAAGAAGTCGTTCCCTTGCATGGTCACTCTAGGGTTAGTGGTTTCTAAATAGGTATATGTTCAGCCTAAAGTTGGAAGCCGCACTAAATGTAAGTGGAAACCTTTAATCGACTGGGTGCTGAAATTGGAAATTTCGAAGGCTACGAATAAATTAGGGCGTCACAAGAGAGCAGCAGCAAGAGAAATCAAGAAAAAGACGACAAAAACAAGCAGACACACAGAAACGAAAGAAAAAAAACACAAAACATGGAAAGAATGAAATGAAGAAACAAGGAAAAAAGAAAAAGAGACAAAAAGAAAGAAACTAAGGAAGAAACAAAGAAAGGAAAAGGAAAGAAAGGAAAAAAGAAAAAAAGTGGGAAAGAAAGAAAGGAAGAAACAAAGAATTAACGACGGTATTAGTGGAATGCCTTCTGTGGGAGCGGCAGCCAAGGCTTCGTCCACACCTGGACGTCACCAAGAGCTGCGTCGCTGTGCTTGAGGAAAATGGGAGAGGTCTTCGGCTTGCAGTGGTGGCATAAACTGATGTTGATTACGCTGATATATCCTTTTCCACTTTTTATGCACCTGACAACGACTTTGTCCATTTTGCGAACGAATGTACGTAAAACTGTAAACTGTAAAGCTGCCCTTTAGCGAACAAATGTACGTAAAACTATCTTGATGGCGAGTCTGCGCGAACGAATGACACGGACGTACTACAAACGGGAACACACAGTGTGAATACACCTGCAGCAACGCGGAAAAGAGTATCTAATGGATGCGGAAGAACATACACAAAAAGGTTCTGGTGAACTGGTGATGAATTTTCTACTAGCCGCGTTCATTCGAGCCGCTATTCCAAACTATATTCTTGCACAGGCAAAAGACTAGGACGTTTTTTTGAACCGCAGTCGTGCTCGAGCTGCAAAATACCAATTCGGCTGAAGTCCTCCCTACGCTCGATTGGCCAAGCGTTTTTTCTCTTTTTTGCCGCTGCCTGGTGTGGCTGCGGCTTATTTGGCTTTAGGTTAGAAGCCAAATAGCCAGAGTCTGTACAGTGCTAACAAGGGTCAATGCGAACAACCTCAGTGGCAAGAAAAGAGACGCCGATGTTAAGGCGCTATCTCCAGCAGCTAAACCGTCTGGTGCTGCCACTGACGTTGGTTTGCTAATAAAAAGTTAGGCCAGCATTCCTTTGTCAATCCTGGTCTACATAATGGTTTCGTGCTTGAGTTGTTTGTGAAACTTTATTGTCATGATTATAAGGAAACGTTTTAACAAACCGGATGATAAAACTTCAGGCGAAAGCCACGAGTACTCCGAGGTTTTGTGCGCGCGATATTGTTCTTTTTACCATGGGGCATAAACAAGGGCGCTGTTAAAGAAGCGCGGAAAAGTGTGGAATTGACAGGTCCCAGCAACACCAGATAGTGGTACAATACTTTCAGTGAGGTTGTTCATTCGAAGGAGGCTAAGAAAAAAAAAACAGTAGACAGCAAAGTAGTCTATATTGTGGGTGCTTCCTGTCGATCGTACCCATAAACATCGTTATCCGTAACTCGCATTTACAGCACATTTGCAAGTCAGGCGCGAGTCTATAAAAATATCGGTGGGTTAGGTACCTGAAGCTGTATTTTAATGTAACCGGTGCCCCGATAACGTCAACTGAAATTTCTTTCTCGTACACGTGCGTCTCGTACACGTGCACCGTTTGTAAGCACTGCAGTTGGAGAAATTTCTCAGTAGAGTTCCGAAAGTACATTTCTAAGCGTCACTTTCTACACCCATTTCGTTGTTTAGAAACTACAAGCACTTCAATATCATGATAGTGTTGTAGACAAACCAAAATGCCTTTAATTTGCTTCATTTACTACACCTTTACAGAAATGTGTAGTAAATGAAGCAAATTAAAATACCAAAGAATGAGAACTTGAGCCCCCAGTTTTTTCCCGGAATGCGAGAAAGTAAAAAAATAGCAGTTTCACACTTCGTTTGAAAAATATCTGCAGACCGCCTCGGTCACCAATTTGGAATGTGATAACGTGGGCTCCCGTCTAATGTAGTTCTCTCTGCCGTGAGCATGTCTGGCGTGTTGCTTGCTTGCATTTTCTGGTTCAGGAAAAGCGCCTCCAACGAAAGACGTCTCGGCTGCTTATAACACCAGAACAAACAAAAACAAACAGTCAGACATGAGAATTCTGGCGCACCCGCCTTCCATCTAAAAAGAGCAAAAGACACCGGGAAACTTTTGATAAGAGCACAAAAGATGTCTAGGGGAGTAAAGCCGCCATGATGAATGTCCGTGAAGAAAGGTTTTGAGCTGCGCGTTCTTGTTTACTTTCTCTATGACGCGAATGGCTCCCAGCGTTTTCTTTGAAATATAGGATAAAAATGCTGAGTGCCCAGGTTTGAGCTCAAAGGTGAAAGAGCGCCCGGAGGCTTAAAAAAACAACGTGGGTTCTTTTCACTGAGACGAATGCTGCAAAACCCCAGTGCGGCGCTTTCACTATCGGCCTTGCACTTGGTGGTTAGAAGTTTTGTCTTCCTTTTGTGACTGCCTTGATTTTCGTATTCAGTTGTCTTGAAAGAGCACAAAAAAGGCCGCCAGATTTGAACAGATTACAAGAGAACCCGTTTCAAACGCGTCTTGTGTCGTGACAGCCTTTTTACTTTAAAAGGAGAGACGTTGGGATTCTAGCAGACGACTACCATAAAGAGTAGCTTAGCAGACAAAGATTGCGTGTACAGATTCACTGCTCGTACGCGTCGTGTAAACAAATATTTCCAGCAGTTTTATTCTGTTCGTCTCTCTGTTTGTTATACCTATCGGAATTGGTGATCCCAGCAAGCACAGAAAAAAAAGTCAGTTCTGTGAATTCGAAAAAATCAAGAAATTGTATTGGAAATGCCCGTAAAATGTTGAAGAATGATCGAAAAGCGCGGTATCATATCGTGTGCGTCTGAAAAAATCAGGCGCTTATTTGCTTTCTTTTTCGGAAATGTCGCCGCAATTCTTAGATTCTCTCGAAAGCGATAACACTGCCGCAGCCAATATATATAGCCCTCAGCATTGTAAAAAAATAGAAAGAGAGAAAAGTGGATAGGCGGGCATCGAAATGGCACAATGGTGTGGCACACATGTCCTTGCTCTGTATTGTGTGTAAAACTGCGTCCGCTATCGCAACGACATTTATAATGAATGCGGTTCCTCGCGTTTTTCACGGGTGAAGCTTATCGACAATTTTGCTAGGTGTACTTATGTTAACGTTGGGAACACGATCCTCGTACGGTTCAGTACATATAAGCACGGAATCAGTAAGGTTATTACTATGTCTGTTTCTTTTTCAGCCAACGAAAATTGGATTAAGGAATATCTAGAAGGATATTGCGTCTGGGAATTTTAGCAGTTCATACAGCAGCATTTCTGCTAGATGAAATCATCCATCCTCGAGTGAAATGCATAAAGCAAGAGAAGGCGCTCACGAAAACATTCAAAATTTCACAACAGAATCAATCCTTCCTTGCTGAATTTGTGGTATGAACATTAGGTAGAGTAAGCCACTTATAACAAGTACTGCAGTGGCTGCAAGGAACACGAGGAGGGAAAACAAGCCAACATCAAGACAAGAAGTAGCCAGTCGGAACTAGCCAAGATCATCTGATCGGGGCTCCTAATATTTAGGATTGGGTAGAGATTCACAGTCGAATGGCAGCCTCTGGTCAACAGGCACGGTGTAAATATATAAATTCTAAAAGACGTACAAGCGAGACACAAAACAAAGGAAGCATGGTTCTTCGGACACATTCACCATCTGATAACAACGAAACAGCGTGTAATGAATTTGTTAAGAAGGGTCAGTTGTACCCCGCTGATGGCAGTTCGATATGTGCCTGTAATACCCGTGTGCTTGTTCAGGCGGCAGGTCTTTATAGTTATGTTGTTGTGTTATTAGCTCTGTTGTGCATGCTGAAAACCAGGAAGCTGGCGCTGGTTAAATTAGCACCGATGTATTGGCGACCTTCGAACGCATGGCGTTTTCCGATTGATGATGATTCTTATACATGCTGCCCGTGCCACGGCTTCTGGCCCCTCTTCTTCTGCTTCATCATCTTCCAAACCAGATCGCATTTTCTAACAGTGCTTATCCACATAAGGGATGATTAACACCTTTTACATCTGTTCGTGTTGTCTGCTGTTTGGGTTTTGTTTTCCTTTACTGAGCATGTCAAGTGGAAATAGCGTGTTTTTTTAATAGTTAGCTAAAAGTTGGAGCCTGTATACATCATTTCAAGTTTTCCTTGCCCTCGTCGTTTAAGCACCACAGTTTTTGTTTTTAAAGAAACATGCAGAAAAACAATTACGTGGGTAACGTAATTATGTACGAGTCATAAAGGAAACACGAAAAGACCTGCAGTCATCCTTTTAGAAATGTAGCGAGTTGCGTGAGTTAGTACGCGTCCGTTTATGGCAGCGAGCTCAATTTAAGTAATAATTTGTCCCGTTCTTCTCTCTTAAGCGCTGTCTAAACCATGATACCTTCTTTAATTGAAAGACCTGTCCTTTGACATTTCGCTGCACTTCTTTCAGGTGTCAAGGTGGGTTGTTTTTGCCAAAACAAGAAAAAATGGTCTTTCATCGTCACCACCACCCAGAACGCATGCAGAAACGTTCTAATTGGCACCCTCTCGCAACCAGCACTGGACATTCTGAGACAAGGAGCAGCATTACCAAAACTTCGTATTTATGACGAATGCATTGCCAGTCCCTCTGCTGAGCAGCCACCGCCATTTTATGCCTATGTTTTCAAAACACTGAGAAACGTCCAGTCTACCTCGCCAAGCCTAAATTTTAGGGAAAGTACAGCAAGCAAATTCTGCGAAAAATTGGCAGTAAACCAATTTGATAATCAGGAGATAGCAAGATCCCGCGGTGTCCATTGGCATCAGCTGACTTCGGCGGAGCTTCCTTCTGATGTTAAGGATTTCGGATGGTTACGTGGCTGGCAAGTTGTTCCGACGTGTGACCGTCTGGCGAGATTCGGCATTGTGCGTTCCTCACGGTGCCCGCACTGCGGGCACACTGAAACATTGGAACATGCCTTGTTTCAGTGTCGTGTAGCGGTAACGTTTTGGTCTGTTCTAAGCACTTTGTTTGGTCTTATACTTAGAATGATCACACGTTCAAATGACACGTTGGTGAACTTCCTGATGTGTGCTGGTGCATTTGTATTATGGCGAAATCGTGGTGCCACGTGTCTTCATGCCGGACCGCAACGGGCGATGTTTCCACTGCTGTGGCGTGTGCGGTCAATCCTTATGAATCACTTAGACAATAAGTTGGCAATTCTAGGTGAAGAAGCCTTCCTGTTACGCTGGTCCACGCGTTTCATAGCAGTCAGGAATCACATCCTGAGCATCACTATTGTGCCGTATTGACTTTCAACGAGTGTCTGAACTCTTTCTTTGAACACATGTGAACTTTCTGTGCATTGATTTCAGAGTAGCTTAATTGTTTCACCACCATAGACAATTGTTTGTGCAAAGTGTAGGCTGCCCGGAGTACCTGGAAACTAATTGGATTTTTTTTCTGTTTTTCGGGCAGCGCTTTTACCACTAGTCGCTGCGAGCTGATATGTGGTTTTATTATAAATTTTCTTCTCACACGTTACATGAAAACTGATAGGATAATTTTCTGTACTTAGGGCAGCGCTGTTATCACTAGTCGCTGCACCCTTGACATGTGGGTTATAATAAATTCTCTTTCGTCTTATGGCCACGGTTCCCTCGAAGGGAACGAGGCGGCACACGCCGCGGCTCGTGCGCATTCACACCGGGTCGTTTCCCCCGAAGGAGTTCAATCCAATGACCGATCCACCGTAAAGCCAGCACCACTCCACACATACACCGAAATCTTAGCCGGCCTCACAAAAACGACCGCCAGCGCTAGGCACCACCACATTCACGACTAAGGAACTAGTTTCCGACGCCTACAAACCAAGTCATATCCCCAAAACATCCTACTAAAAGTAATGTACCCACCCAATACCTTGTTACCTGTAACTTCAGCACCATCATCACCAGCCTATTTACGCCCATTGCAGTGTAAAGGCCTCTCCCATTATTCTACAATTATCCCGGTCCTATGCTAACTGCGACCAATTTATCCACGCAAACTTCTTGATCTCATATGCCCATCTAATTTTCTGCCGCCCCCTGCCACGCTTGCCTTCTCTAGGGATCCACTCTATAACAATTAATGACCAACGGTTATCTTGATTTCACATTACATGCCATGCCCACGTCAATTTCTGATGACCTGATAACTTATGACCTAATATTTATGGCTGGTGTTTGGTGGCGCAAGGCCAGCTAGGTAAACCGGTGTTTTGTCAGGATGTATGTTATGAAATGCCACCTATTAAACCGAAGCTGATGCTATTGTTCCCCGATACCCCCTGCAGGAACGCCGAATTCCACTAACGATGATGATGACTGGTCGTGGTAGAAGCGGAAGGAAAAAATCAGTGCCCTTCCACTCTCTGAAGAAGGAGGACCGGCAAAGGTCGACGCAGTCCACGGAGTGCCACACTTTTATCACAATTTGCAATGGAGCATACTTCCTAGCTAATTAGCTGAATGAACCTCTGAGGGATCCTAGCTTTATTCTTGCAGATAAACATGGAACTGCCTGTGTCCCTCCCGCGTCGTGAGCATCTTACTGTTTGTGTAGGGCCGGGTTCAGAATGTTGCCGCAACTGTCGTAATAACTTCAAATATTGACGTCATTTCACGTCTCAGCCTACCGAACTGCGTGACATGCCATTTGTTACGTCCATAAATCTCGATAAGGCTTTCTCGTCAGTAGTCTGAACATAGCCTAACACACAAACCGAATCCGCTCTACCACTATTGACTCCGGACCGGCCCCATTGGGCCGTTTAACGTCCGCGTTTAAACTTCGCAGGAACACAACGGACATGACATCCATGGGTACAGCCATGAAACCTATAGCTCGCGTGCACGCCCCCCCCCCCCATTCCTCGCTCCCCTATTTTCTACTACAACCCTGCGCATGCCTACACCGGCAACCGGTCATGTGCGTGTGCTTAGAAGAGAGCGGCGCCATGGAAAATATCGCCTGAAAGCCCTCTAAAGAAGTGATATTGGCTCACGCCGGCGTTCTAAGCGGGCAAGTTGCTGTTCACCCGGGAGGGATTCGCCGCTACTCGACGAGATGAACTTGAGGTGGGAACGGCGGCGCCAGCAGCTTCGCATTGTTTTTGTGCCCATTCGCGCTTGTGTTCTGGTCAATGCTTCAATTCTTGCTCTTCTTGCTCCAAAGGAACGGCATTCATCCGTCCCAGAACGACTTAAAACCTGGAAGCTTTTGCGCTTTATTCTCGCATGCAAACATATTCCTTCCCCCTCGTATGCATCGTTCTGTGTGTGTAAGATGTCTGTGTAACACATCTACCCATACCCGTACCATTTGATTAAGGAGGACAGCCGAATAACCACATGGAGCCATGTAATTTCGACATCTCAGTCTCCCACCAGCACGGTGGGCGGGGTGGGGAGGGGGCGCTGTTTGGAAGTAATAAAAATATGTACTTCGGTTAACGTTCTCACAACTCACGAATCTGCGGAATAAGCACCCCAGTTTATATGAATTTAGCAAGACCACTTATCTACGACTATTCCGAAATTTTTGAACCAACGCACTACGCCGCTATAAGGCATTTAGAGTGACACAAAAAAACGTACTTATATTATACTATAAAATGCTCAAGCTTCAACTGTTACAAATATGTGGAAATACTATTGAACCTCTCACTGAAGTGCAATTGATATCAAAAAGGTAAATTGTAACCTTGTGCCGAAGGCAAAAATGCATATATTTGGCAACGTATACCTTGTGAGCGACCCATCGTACCTAATTGCACTCAAAAAGCTTACAATGCGTAGTCGCCGAAGTTTCCAGTGAAAAGTGTTTCACTGTTCTTTAATCGCATATACTGCAGACGTCAACGAAGTTGGATCAATATTGTACGAGTATTTACAACAGCGGAGGAATTTAAATTACTACAGCTTGTGAGTTTTCTAGTCACGTGGCATTTAATGACAGAAATACCCGGTATTTTTGGCCTTTCAACGGTAACTTGTGTAACTTAAAATATAGTGCTAGAGCCAGAGTTTGTACAGCAAAATAATGTTTGCAGCATCTACCAAAATGAACTATCAGGGTATGGAGGTTTATAGCAGAGAACTCGGTCATTTTTGCATCCATTCCAGGATGGTTTTTCTAGTTCAATGTTGGCTTCTGTAATCACGCGTCTACACAAAACAGCCGGTCATGATTAGCCAACCAAAAATAGATGCAACATTAAGGCAGCTGAACAACACCGAGAGTGAGTACAACAAGAACAGAAAAGGTCCCCAAAGTGCAAACACGTGGTAATGAGTGGGTAACCGTCGCACCGAGGAACGATCCTTCCGCCCACAAAAGCTCCAGCTAGCGGCCCCGTGGGATCACTTTTTGCTCGCCAGAGCACTCGAGGAGAAGACGGCGAGGGAGTGAAGATATGTAAAAAGAAAAAGGGCGGAGATGTCTTGTTTGCGGTGTCCTCAGGTGGAACGAACAGCGACGGTAAATAGTCTTACACCTGCCAAGAGGGCCTGGCTAAACCACCGACACGCCCATCGGAGCCGAAGCGAGAAACCGGGCGAATGAAGACAGACGGGGAGAATGTCTGGAAGCGACGGAAAGAACGCAAACAAGAAAATGAGAAAGAATGGCGCCCAAGCGCGCCGATAAAAGCCCACAAAGAAGAAATGCGAAAGAAAGCTTCCCGCTACGTATAGAGGCAAGAGGAACACGTGTTACCTTATCTTGCTGGGGTGGAGGAAGGGACGGTACCACTGAGGTTCGGAGTACCGAAAACTGTTGCAAAGAAAGACATACCTGATAACTGCAGCAAGAAAATCCACAAGCACGACAGGTAAGCTAAGGGAGAGCAGAAGAGATCGTTGGCAAGCTTGAAACAACAGCATGCGGGGCCGCGGGAAGAGCTTGGAAGTATATACAACGCCCGCATCCTTACTCGTATTTGGCCGATATACGCGAGGCATGTTTTTGACCGATTGGCCTTTAAAGACATTGCATGTTGTGAGTATGTGTCCTTGACCTGCAGAGATATTGTGTTCCACTAAGCGGACAAATTCGACGAAGTATTTTTTCTTGGCGGACAGGGCTAGAGAACGAAACGCTCATCAGGACTGGAAGCGCAGGACTGTTTTCTTGCCACAAATGGATATTTCATCTGCCCTCAACAATGAATATTTGGACACTTTTAAACCAAAACGGCAGGGGTTTGTCCATGTGGCCAAACTACGGAATATTCGAGTTATTCATTGTGAGAGATGCATATTCAAGGCGCACTTCTAACGCACGCACATATTGTGGTTCTCATATACTCACTCACACGCCCCCTGAAGCAAATACGTCGACAACTTTTGTTCTTAGTTCTTTGTTGCTGAAATGCACTTTCTCAGTGACACATATAAGATTGCAGACTTCCTGTTCGCATTCTAACAGAAACGTTCTGCATTACATTGCATATGTACCATAGAGGTTCTGACGCTTTGAATCCCTAACGTTGTATAATGATGTTTTACTCCCACTACTGCTGAAATAATTGACATCTATGGGAATGTACGATACATATTTCCTAAAGAAGGCAAATCCAGTCATACAGATTTTGTGAGGATATTTTGTTCATACCCTCTACGCCGTGAAGAAGGATGTTGAATAATATCTGAAACACATAGCTAGAATGTACTTGGCTGAGGAGATGCGCTAAGAATTATAAGAACAATATTGGGTCGAATTCTCTATATTCACCAGAACAGGCTTTCCGGATCGTGTTCATGGCAGTACATTAAACATAGGGTGCAGCACACGGCCAATTTAGAGTATTTGTCCATATTACAAAATCCACCGTATATGTGCTGCTTCTGTCACAAAATTCCAGTACTACGCACCAGCGATAATGCTACTACATAGCACTAATGATTGCGATCGTGATTTCATGCCGGTACAACATTGCGGCAATGTTCCGTTTTGTCCGTGCTCATAGGCAAATCCGAAAGAGCAGTAGAAGTGAGACAAATCGTGCTCCCTGTTTTTGTTTTACTGTTTTTGTTCATTCTCTTTATAGTAATTGAACTAAGCAAGTGTTGGCCGCAATGAATCGCGCCCTTCTTAGTTCCGAACAAATACATTTTTTGGTAAACAGAATTGCGCCAAATTCTACATAGGCGAAGGGATTTGAACTAAGGAAGCCCAGTGGAAGTTTTTCTAAAGCAGATATATATGCATCTCTCCAAGTTATCGAATGGATCACTTCTTTGGCATTTGCGGTGTGGTAGCAATGACATGATGGAGTGCTTCTCATAGATTATATCACTCAGACGGGCAGCTCGAGCGAAATTTCGCAAGAAGCAACGCGATGATTAAAAATTAAAGAACCTCTTCCCTCCGAAACAGAGGTACATGCGAGGCTTGACTTCAGTGAAAACATAAATGGACGAAAATGAAGCGCCATAACCCCGAAGGAAAAGCCAAATCTCTTATGCGGAAATGAAAACGTAATGACCGAAAAGGAAACGCAAAACCAACGATCGCCCAAAATTCTCTCATCTTTACCGGAACGCAAGTGCTTGTTATACGTTATTGTAGCTAAATCATTTGCGATTATCTGGAACTTGACGTACTTCAATGGCTGTTCGCTCTTTTACGGAGTCCACCGGGCGCGGCCTACCCAGGCCACGCTAGAAGATGAAGTGCCGACGAGAGCGAGCGACCGTATCTGCGATGTGGCGTGATGGGAACGACAATGCCGACTGGCTCCCATTGTAGCGTGGGAGAGCGCGAAGTTTTTCGGCACGTGTCGGGGCAAGCTGAGACCGGCGACAGAGATCTGCGTTCGAATAGCACGTAAGTTCGATCGCTAAGCTGATGGCGCAGTCACCCTTTTACCCCTGGCCAGTTCACTCGAGTGGGTACGTGTCAAACAATTCAAGGAAACCATCACCATGATGATCCTCATTGACATTAGGGCTGGTGGACTAAATTGGCTTAGCCGCAAGGTGTTTCGCAATTTCGACGCGTGCACCACCGACGGCGCAAGTGGGGCAATACAAGCTCCGCTTTAAAGCAATGGCCCCGTACCGGGCAACTAAACCATAACGCGGACATCCACAGAACGTAATTTCTTATTCTCGCAGGATCATATCGCAGAACTTGTTGTGCAAGTGATGACAAGTATTTAAAGGAGATGTGAAAGGTTTCGCGCCGTCGTTCCCCCGTGCACGAGATTCTGAAAACAGACCACCCTGTAAAGGGTACTTCTCTGTAAGTAGGGCGTTGTTGAGGGAAAGCCGTCTGTTGAACACGGTCATGTAGTGCTCAAATGTAAGAAACCAATTAAGGAGAACATTTAGAACGTAGAAATTCTTACTTGCGATTACTCGTAAGCGAACGCCTGGAAAGACAAATGCCATCACTGGGAGTTAGAAATAACATCTGTTGAAAGCGGACATGGAAGGGTTTTGCTAGGCCCTTCTCAGGGTTGTGGCAACCTGGTAAAGAGAAATCATGTAAAGGAGACTTTACAGCAGTAGGGAGGAAAATATATCTAATTATAGTGTCTATGCAATGGCTGAATGCAAAAATTGAGAGTGAAAAAGAATTGAAGTATAGTATTTTCAGTGTAAGTATACACCCGCGTGGGTGTTCAACAGCAACTTCTCCAATCGCAAACGGGGTTCCAAGAAGTATGCCAACGGCTGAATGAAAACCAGTTCATAATACGGCGCTCCATATGGGTGCTTATTTAAGTGGCACTGAACGTCACAATTATAGAAATTTTAACCCCGGTGGGCACTGGCGCAGAGACAGCGCTCTGAGCGCCGGTGGAAGCTCTACAGAAACTGAAGCATATTTTGCTTTTGCTTTGTTGGTTTTACTTAAGATTGGGTGAAAGCGTGTGAGATGATGTTTCGTGTTTTCTGTCAATGATGTGATTATGGTCTCTGACAAAAAAAATGCTGCTCGTCAGGCAATGAGGATGTTTAGGTTACGTTGGGGTTAGAGGCCGAGCTTTAGGAGTTGTGGTGTTGTGTGAGATAGTGAATACCATTTATTCATTTTTTCCCGAAACATCAAAAGAGTTAAAAAAGTTGCCCTCTAAGGATATATCACGTAGAGCTCTTGGAAGCTTGCTTGTTTCAGACCTCAGTTATCTGGATTTAGATCCCGTGGATCTATCAATTTGAGTTTACCGTTTTTCCTTCCTCTAACCAAATCGCAAAGATAAATAAAGTAGATGAGAAAGTAACCCGGAGAAAACATTCTTACCCGCAAGAAAATTATACAGTGGCTACATAAATGCGGTCAAAAAGAATACTAAAGGCGTGTGCATGCTCACGGCGACAAAGCAATTCTTGCAATCAATTGCGGCATTAATGTAAACAATATCAATTTGGTGCTCGTTGTGGTGCCCTTGGGAATCCTTGTGGCGCAGTCCTACCCTGTAATAGAGAAATGCATAAATTTACTCGGGCTGGGAATCTGAGAAAATAACAAAGAGAAAAACGGCCGTTAAAAGGCCTTGTATTTTGGGGGTGGGGTGAGGGTGGGGGTTGAGAAAAAATGGGCCATGCTTCATCAAGCTGTCGCAACCATATGTCCAGGTCCGTTGGCTGGTTCAGGTTCTGGCCTTATTCGTTTATTTTCTAGCCTTAAAATACACTCTTAAGAAAGATGTTGGCCTTAGAATAAACGCAAGTGAGCCATTTCGTATCTGGGGTCTTACGCAGGCTACCCAAATCCTTCAAGGGTGACCCACCGCCTGTTTTCAAGGATTGCGCGCAAGCGACTAAGAACGCGAAATTTTCAGAACGATGGACGAAACCAAGTGACGCTGAGATTGGGTTTTTCGCAAGAATCTCCGAGTCTTTGCTTATAAAAGGCATGGTTGCTACAACAGGGTATGCCGTCCTTTTCGACATTTAATATTTGGCACACTGATTTTAGCAACCCGGCAAGACGAGCATTCATAATAGCTGACAAAATACCACGATGTCCTTCATAACCCCAAAGAATGGTGTGCGTAGAAAAGTGAAAACTCTGTATGGCCTCACGCAGAAATTCCCATTGAGCTTGCCGGCGTGACATTTATACGAGTCGCATGGTAGGCCGCGTTAGATTTAGAGCCTTACTTGCTGACGGGAAAAGAGTCGTGGGAAGGAAATAGAAGTTTCGTTGGCTAACATAACATATAAAACGAAACGCAAAAAATGAGGATAACAGTGAATTCAAAGAAGCTATGTGCCCAGAAAAGAGAATGAGCATACTACTTATAAAATGAACCATGAGTGACATGGCCTGGTTTAGCGTCCATTAATGTAGGCAAGATGTAGGCAAGAAGTCGAACGACTTCTTGCCTACAAATGCGGATCTTAACTAGGGAAACACGTACTTTGAAGTGACGCATCAGATGCCTGTCAGAAGGTATCTAAAGGCATACCAATTCAGAAAACCTGAATAGTACTCGCTACATGGAATGAATGAAATTTTATGAACATGTGTCATATAAATAGGTATAATCAAACGTGGGACTAGGTCTTAACCCTTACAGCCTGATTTTTTTTATTTCAAGCAAAACAATGTTTTTTGTGTGTTTTATTAAAGTTAAGGGTCCCTTAAACACCCCCCCCCCAAAAAAAAGACCTTGAAGTGCAAGAAATAACTGATTTATTAATGAGGCAGGTAATTAAGACGACTGACAATTTAAAGTTTTATGTTAAGCACAGATATCACGTTTTCATATTTTCCGACACTTTATGACTACATGAACATGCAATTAAAAAATGAACTTCCTGGTGCACATATTTATAGATTTACAAGCTTGGGAATAAAACTCAGGCCGCCATTTTTTTTTGTTCAGCCTCAATGTCGTAATTTTGTCTTCACCGGAGCTTCTTTTTCTTTGTAGGGTGCAGCACCAGTGAAATGAAACAACAGTGATATCAATCCCAATAGGCATCATTGAAGGACAATTTCCCTAAAAAACTAGGTTTTGGTTTCGATCTCTACGAGCCAGAGGAACTTTTATGTGATGGCGTCAATTGACAGCACCAGGGACGAAAGGGTTAATTTTGCACATGTCGATGTGATAGGTATACACGTCTGCAAACTGCAGTGATCACCGATTTTTAACTATTCGCACAGAAATTTCTGACAAATTTCCTACTGCAAGCCATATTACACGTGCTTTAACCTTTAGTGTTTGTTTGAAGGGCAACAGCTAAAGCAGCGTATGTCGTTTACTCTGACCCACGAAATAGTACATACCTTTGTAAGCAATTTACGCAACTGTTGATTGATTGATTGATTGTAGGGTTTAACGCGACGGCAGTGCACCCGCTGGAAGTGGCAGAAACAGACGACACTTTCAACCGGCCGACAGCTAATGTCTTCAGAGCTCAGCTGTATTACCTTGAAGTAGAAGAAGCTTGATAAGAGATATCGCCACATCACTTACGCCATGCCATCTGCTTCCCTACCAGCCGAGCCATGCCAAAAATGTGCAACATTTGGGTGCACATTAAGCCAACCACAGACCATTGAACGTTACAGAAAATGGACTGGCTGTAACCTTGGCTTGTCTCATCATGAGCACGGCTGCGCTGATGTCTGCCGTAATATATGCTTGAGGGGTGGCGGGCCTTCGTGTTAAATTTTAATACGACTTTAAGATCACAAAAAATTGCGCAGGTTTTGTGATGAGCTTTTGGAGAGCAATTATACGTGTGCGTGTATTTGAACATACCGGTGGTTCTCTAACGTGAGGCTGTGTTCTTATCGCTGTCTTCGCTTAGGCCGCCTTAAACTTTAGCCACGAGCGTACGGTATGCCTCGAGAAAGTAATAGCGAAAAATAACTAGCACTTTAATCGACCATCCAGCAAGGAGTAGGCATGCCCTTAATTCCGCTTTAACACTCTCGGTAAAGGTCGTTCACGAAGTATTTCTGGAGATTTTGGGCCTGAAAAGAAGTATAACAGTCAAGTCAAGTTATCCGATGTTATGTTGCATCCACTTGTTAGATTTTTGTTACATATGTCGACAAATTATTCAAGCTTGAATTGGGCGTCTCGTAATTTCTGTGTTTAACGTCTGCCATTTGTTCGGATTCTGACTATGGAAGAAGCATTAGCAGAGTTACGACAAGGACAGGGATAAGACCAGACGGGAGCAACTCGCAACATGTGCGTGTAGGTGGATCACGATGTACCAATGCGGCGTTCAAAGGACGAGGTCGCTTTTCGAGAATTCCTGTCGTTGTGACCGACGGCCAAAAGCGCGAGCTACGAGTCACTTACAGATTTCACATCTAAGCCACAATAACGCGTTTCGTACTTGTAACGTCAGACTACAGGGGAAGACAAAGTCGAAAAGTAGGAAACGCTAAAAAAGGGCAGTTAAGGGAGAACAAATTCTGCAGACCGTTTACGCGCAAGAATGCAAAAAACAAAATACTCCTGCAGTTGAAATATTTTTGAGTTACGTTTATACACACACTGAAATTGTTTGTGCCGGGAATGTGGGTGCTGTCCCCTTTGTTAAATCTCGAGACCAGCAGAAGCGGCCGCAGCGGCAAATATAAGATAAAGAAGATAAATATGTTAGAAGCCTTAGACCCTGGCGGCGGGAGCAATCGGGACGGCCTAGCGGATAATGTCAACAGGTGGCACTACGATTCTGGCAACTACTACGACGAGATGATTATGTGGCTTTCGTTTTCGTAGAGGTTTGACGCAGGGTTTGCGCCCTAGCCGTCTGTTTAGGGTTAGATTGAGAAACCCGCACGTCTACTATATAGAAGAAACAGGCTGGCATTCGAAAACCAATGGATACTGATCCGACGCGGCAGGCACAAAAGCATGTGGGAAGCTTTGGCTTAGTTATGTCTATTGTTTCGAGGCCAGATACCCCAGACGGCATACCGCGACCGAAAGGGATAAAGAATGACCCGCATTCCAAATATAGAAGAGGAACGAGAATTCGCAGCCATAAACTTCTGCGGCCGAATACACCGAAGAATACGGAAGAGGCTTTTGTGGATAAAGCTACATTGCTCATTGTGAATGGTGGCTGCTCGGCTGCAATTTTTTTCCTCGCTCGCCTGTCAGCGTTTTTGTGTGGTCTGTTCTGCTTCATAGGATTTATAGCAGTAAGGCGGGAGAAATGCTGTAATGTGGGGAGGGCCGATAAATGATGATAAAGAAAAGGATTCGTAGTCGAAAGTCACCAGACATCGGAGTCCCGTCTATTGCCTCCTATAAATCTTGCAGCACCATATAACGCGGAAACAGGACAGCGCTGCTTTTTTTTATTTTTTGAATTTTTGTAATTTTTTTCGCGGAGAATCCTGTTCATCCGCTTGCTGTGTTTCGCTGATTGTTTCAAGAACCCAAACCAGGATCGTCCGCCTTGCGAAGAGTGTATACGTTGCTTTCCAGCTAGCCACTCTCGCCTTGCAGATGCATAACGCAATTGGAAGCACAACAAACCTAAAGTATACTTCAGTCTACTTAACTACTTCTCGTCCCTGTATACTTCTCTTCCCTTTTTTGTGCTTCGTTTTCTCCGAGCTGATTTCTAATCATGAACGCTCATCAACTCACCCAAATCACCGTCCTCTTGAACCATATAGCGTTCTCGTACCAATCGAGTGGATTTCGTGAACTATGGTTGGATCTTTTTCTCTGCCGGTCAAAACTTTCCGTGACCTTTGTTGCTTTTTTTGTCATCTTTCTCGGCTATAGAGCTCTTCAAGAAGGCGGTTTAGGTGCAGAGTCAGCGGCCAATGTTTCATCTGGCTCAATCGACATGGCGTTGGTCCAACAGAAAAGCAAAAATGCGCCAGTCACTGTTATTTGGTATTAGCGTGCAACTAGGCCAGCAAAACCCCCCCTGCAGCAGCAGTTAATACCTACATATGGCCAAGCGGGTGCCTATAAGTTCAAAAAGGTTTTAAGTCTCGAAGCAGGTCACGATTCTCAGGACAGCACACAAGCCCCTTGGCGCACAAATGTAGTTGTGCACAATTCGTCTGGACGGGGCAATGCAGTCACACTGGGCAAATGCAACTGGCGACAAACATTGGCTGCCCAATGTTTTTCTATACAATGTATCTTCGAAGGCTTCTCCTCAGCAACTGGTAGTCTGTAAGGCTACATTACGCGAAGTGTAATTGTAAGTGTTATTAAAAGACACTTTTACATAAATATTAGTTGACCTGCCTGATTAAAGGGCTGATGCCGACAAAATCCAAGTTTGTTTAATCAAAATATGCAGTTTTTATAGTGACCGAAGCGCTTGTTCGACAGCAATTGATGCTTTATAGAATGAGAAATTAAATATTTTTAACCAAAATTTCAATTCTGCCGCTGTATCATGTGTTTTCGTGAAGTTGACAACGGCGTATTAACAGCAGGATCTTAAAACTAAACATAGCCTGCTGGCCAGGGCTGCTACCATCTCACAGGCGCCAGTTTCATTATGTTGTTTATGGCCCACTTTCATAAATGGCGCGGCAATACTGTTGAATTGCCGGTGCTTGGTTTTCTTGCTTATCGTCCGCTTTAATAGATGGCACTGCACTAGAGGTGACTAGAAAGCTATAGAGGTGACGAAAAGACGACTGGAATGGTGGTGAGAAGTAGGGAATAGATGGGTACGCAAGGGGGAGTAATCATACAGGTGAGAATTCGGAGCAGGGGGTGGGGGGGGCGGTGATGAGAGTTTAACACAGGGGTGAGTGGGAGATGCGGGAGGCAAATCCATTACATTAGTTGAGAGTAGGGCAAGTGGAATACGACAGGCAAGTCGCTTGCTGACAACCGACGCCACGAATCAAAAAGAGAGACACTAATCATCATCATCATCATCATCATCGTGCCAGTGTTCACACTTCATTTCTGGCCGGACTTCTACACCTTCCGTATTTTTATTACGGTTCATACTGATCGTTTCCTAAAACGTAAGCTATGACTCGACAAACATGGTCACTTAAGTGACAGTGCCTCTTGTGTGAGTTCGTCAGTGTCGTTTCAGACAACTCCAGAGCGTGCGACGGCTGTGTTGGGCAGTGTCATCCCGCAAAGTGCCACACTAACTGCTTCGGTGTGTACGTGTTCGTTCGTAACTTTAATTGTTCACCCCATAATTCTTACTGCTATACAAAGAATGTGCCCTACATTTAGGCGCAAATAGCCCGTTCGGGAAGCTTATAAGCCCTGCCTAATTTGCGTTTGCTTTTGCAGGACTCAGCCAATCGCACAGCAGGGCTTATGACATCACAGGTTCTGCTGCTGAAAATGAACTAGTTCGTCGCATGGCCATTCCCTTTTTTCCTAAATATCTAGTCTATATAAGTGAAGTTACCGTTAAAAGTGAAGTCAGTATGATTCTCACGATTCAATCTTTCGAATGAACCAAAGTTGTGTTTTGTCTGCATGGCCCCGCTAAAGAGCCTGCTTAAAGCTAGCGAGCCTGCGGAAACGTCTTTTAGGCGTGGATGTCAGCTGCATTTTTTACAGAACATTCCCCTGCTTACTGGGAAGAACGGTATCTGGCATTCCGGTGTACTTTTGTGGAAGGAAGAAGTATTTTTTTATTATTTTACTGCCTTCCACACAGCAGGAGTATGTCGTGCATGTGTTCTTCAGGGTACTGTCAATACACAGCTGAAAAAATGTTTTTACAGGTGTATCATATATTGCGTCTCCTTGAAGGCAGCTTGGATCTCATTGAATGGTCTCCTTGATTGAGTCTCCTTGACTGGTTTTTACAGGTGTATCATATATTGGGTGTCCTTGAAGCTTGACAGCTTACACCCATCGCATTACACACTGTCTTCGAGGATGGTTAGACAAGGCGTGTTTACGCGCACATGTGGTGGTATTCTTTACCATCCTTTCTAAATCCTGGCTAACTCGTGTGGCGCCAGAAGGATGACTATAAAATCAGGCTTTTTTCGTTTTTAGGTTGTTTTCGTAAGCACCGCATCTAAAAATGGCTTCGACGTTCACTAACGAATACCACCCGTGTGACTAGAACGTTCGGCTTTGAGAACGAAAGTTCAGACATTTGTAGCGGACGTTTTCCCGGAGGCTATATTGGACACTCGGTTGTTCCAGACATCTTCCTAGGTCAGCTGGGCGTTCGGAGTGATCGATTTAAACAGCGTAATACTTTTTAACACGAAAGCGTTTTATTCCCGGATACAAGAAGATTTCGCTGACGTCATATCCGTCACGGAAGTGACGCCTGTACAACGAAGTATGAGGCCTGTAGAGGGTGCACCCCTGCACACAGGATCTTCTTGCGAGGAAGCAACATTTAGTACTAAAGAATGCGTTATACTAAGGGATGCTCATTTTTGGGTTTTATATTTTAACACTAAAGTGTTTTATTCCGCGATACCACTTAATTTCTTTCACGCCATATCCGTCTCGGAAATGACGCCAGTACACCTTTGCCGATGCGACCAACCAGCAAAACATCGCTCACCAAGCACACCCACAAGACAGCCGCCGACTCGCAAATCATGCTCAGCTGCAGATTTTCAGATTTTGTGCACATTTGTGCACAGCTGCACATTTCACTTTCGTGTATTGATGATTCCTACGATAGACGAATCAAACACAGTTTTTTGTACGGATAGCACAACAGCGGCCGTGTTGACATAAGCTAAACTATATTTTTGAATTGAAATTTTTGTTTCCACGAACATTGGGACTAAAACGCTTCCTCAGAACACTTACTCCTGGCCCCAAGATGGGAGTCATTCTTAACGCTCCATATGGCTAGGCGATATGGACGTACAATATTTCCAGAAGCGGCGGCCGTTGTGACTGTTTGAGGCACTTTATACCGTTTGAAATCTCTTGCCTGGTCGGTGTTTGTGGCGGCGGCGTTCACTGCTTACTCTCCTCAAAGCAACTGCGTCGATGGTGTAAAAATAAACCATGGAATATGAGCAACAAGCGAAATAACTCGATGATATGAAACTATGCATCTTGTGCATGTCAAAAGCATTCCCCAACGATTGAACGCGTGTGTATGTTCGAGCGTTCTTACAAACCCAGGAATGCCTCGCGACAAAACTAAACAGCAGACCTGCGCTGACGCCTCAACCTTCACTGAACATGACAGCCCGGATGTCTTTTTTTTAGAATGTATGGGTGAATACGGGCCACCGAATATCCGCGTAAAACATTTTTTTTTTATGATGTATGGCCGTTTTGAAACAGTACTGCGGACATAAAAAACTTTTCAAAATACGTTAGGCAAAACTGCGCCACGAAAAAAATAAAGTTATGCCATAAAGTGCGAAATAATCCGTCGAAAGAGAGCTTCGTAGAAACAAAAGCGATAAACGTGGATTGCTCCTTCGTCTACTCGCGCAAAAACGAATACGTAGCCGCGATGCAAAAGAAATACTGAAATGACCATTGCTTTCCACGTGGGTGCCACGCATTATATTCTCTTTTAGTGGACCATTTGGCACGCCGTAAAGCGTCGCTTGCAGTGTAGTCGCGTGTGTAGCGAGAAGGCGGCAATATTCCACAAGTATTTGATCCTACCATATTGCTGCCATGCATCAACGGGACGTGTCGAGCAAGCAACACGCGTGACCCGTCACGGATGGCTGCTTTAGCAAGAACGCTTGAAGCCCAGCGCCGCGACCAGCATATAAGTGGGCTCGCTGGATGATAGCCCTTAACGGCATACGGATACATTTTGCTATGGGATACTGCAATGTCGGCGTGTGGACGAAATGGGGCGGGGGGAAGGGGGGCTCAGCGCCTAACTTTGCTTGTTATAAAAATCGAGTCGAAATTACTAGAAAAATACCTGTAGTTTTTGTCGTGCTTTTGCGTGTAGTACTGTCGTCTTGGAGTATTCTTGTCGTGTCGGGATTCTGTCGTATTCCTGTCCTCAGTTTGATGTTACGTAATGCGGAATTCCTGTCTTGTCATGATTCTCATGAGTAGCGTAAATGGCAATTCTGTTTTTACTACACTCATGTTTGCTGTTGAGAAAATTGACCTTTTCGTTACGAAAGAAATGCGTCTCGTAACAACAGGTGGCTTTGTCGTAACACCAGTACTTCTGTTGTCATAACAAAGTTTTTTTCTCGTACGACAGGAATTCTTGTTGGGTTTTTCTTCTATTCCTGTTGCGATTTTACACTGGCAATGGGTAACATTTCAATTTTTCGACACTAGTTGTCACGAATGAAAGGTCTGTGCGGCCTGGTTTTGCAAAGACTAAGCACGCAGGGTTTCATGAAGTAAGAAATTATTGCAAATGGATTGGTGTGTCTCAGGAATTATGGCAGCGTGCAAATTGGTCGCCTTGGTGTGTTTCCTTTCTTCCGTCCCTGTATGTTTGCGTGGTGGTTTGCGATATGTCATTATTCCAAATGTGATGGTGTGGCTTTTTGTGCTTCCAAATGATGACGAAGACGGTCTAATGGTCCCCCTGCTTACGAATTCCAAGCCTGCCGTCGAGCTCAGTATGTACAAGAGGATCATGTTCTGCCTGTCGTCTGGGGTGTCAACCGGGAGTATTGCCTTTCAGCGACATTTGCAACGGAAGGAGCAGATACGCGGCCATGTTATTCACAGCATTCCTAGCCGATGCAAAATCGCTAAAACAATCTCTCTCGTTTTGTTTCGTTTGTTAACCGCGGAGCTGCTGTTAGTGGCCGTAAGTTCGCCATTGCGGGATAACATCCGAAGGAAATGCCTAGCGCTCATGAGCGCGTGCCTAGCGGTGACCGTCGAGCGTCCTCGGCACGCGCATTGGCATTAGCGAAATGCTGGCGAAAACCCCCAGGAACGAGAAAGTGATGAGCGCTCGTGAGCGCGTGACTTGCGGCGACTGCCGAGTCCCCGGCTCGCGCACTGGCTTTAGCAAAAAAAGAGAGAAAAACTCCAGCGCTGTTGTCAAGGGCTACCACGCGTGTAAAAAAAAAAAATTCCCCCACACCTCCCCGAAGGGAATCGTGCAGAAATGCGAATGCATTGGGAGCACCGATGAGTGTGTTGCGAGTAATGGCGTATTTAATGACGAGAGTGTGAACGTAATCATTTATTCATCAGCACCTGTTTGTGTTATCGTTGTACCTGACGGCCACAATCACTGCCTTGTGATCGCTAAAGTCCATGGTCAAAGGGTCTTTAAAAAGCATACGCGCGTCACAGCTTCGCGTAAAGACCAGATCAATGCAACTCCCGTGAATGGTAGTGGGGCACGTGTCGAAGCCGGCAGAGAGACAATGCATAGAGTGCCTGGTCTGCATGTACTCGACCAGCCACTCGCCACTCTTCTTGCGCACGTCAACGTTGAAGTCGCCAACCAAGACTATGGGTTCAGAGGGTTTGGAGCGCACGCGCACACTTTCCATAGCCGCGTCCAGCTGCGCGGTGACGGCGCCACAAAGACTCCGTCTCTGGTGTAGGCAAGGGTGTTCAAGTCCTTGTACGGAGACGTGTCTCGAACGGGAGACGTGGCAACGGCGTGCGATATCAAGTTCCCATACACGTTAGACACGAGACTAACACCGCAGTACTCGCCGTCCTTGCCGCTTCGAGCAAAGTAGTACTCGTTGACGGCGTTATCAGCCACAGCAGTAGCACTCGGGCAGACACTGCGATCGAGGACGAGGAGTGACGCCTGTCGTTGTTGTCGCAGTTCTTCGCTGAAGGGCAAGTAGCGCTTGACGAACACGTCCACACCACCGGCTCGGCGGAGAGATAACACCTGCGGGCGCACGCAGACGGAGCACGACAACCCCCGACTAAGAAATGCATTCGCATTTACGACGACGACGACGACGAAGGCTGAACTACGAGGCGCGCGCTCACGTGCGCTCGCGCTGGAGGAATGCAGGCGCACGCCGGCCAACGGAGCAAGACAACCCCCGGTTAATAAATGCATTCGAATTTAAAATACTTAAGCACCAATTCTAAAGCCGAAACGACACCTTGCTTGGGGGAGGTCACCGCGGCCGCCTCATATTCTACAAGCCATTATGGATAATCGGATAGATGGCTACATGGCCACTCCTTCCCGAAACGATTTGCAAATGCCGCACCGCTGCCTTGAGTCTATGACGAAGAGCTGGTGGAAGTCTACAATGCTGAGGATGACTTTGCATCCATAACTCA
Source organism: Haemaphysalis longicornis (assembly GCF_048455015.1). Lineage (NCBI taxonomy): Eukaryota > Metazoa > Arthropoda > Arachnida > Ixodida > Ixodidae > Haemaphysalis > Haemaphysalis longicornis. Next base: position 55,618,367 of record NW_027526385.1, on the reverse strand, counting down.
CCCCGAAGAAGTCGACGACCTCTTTGATGCATATGACGACGGTTACAGCACTGAAAATATGTAAATAAACAATGACACTGAAACCTAACTCTGTGTTCGGCAATGCTCACCTACATGAGCTCCGCCATTCAAGTCTTGCGCGTGAGTGAAAGCTTCCCTTATTTTTTTCGAAGACTCGTTTGCCTTTGCTGTCTAAGCAGGTTTAGAAAATCAATTTAGGGCAACATATAGTTCGAGGACTCATGTCCCCTATTTACGACACGGCTTATTATCCCAGATGAGGTGGTTTTAATTAGGATTTGTAAAAACAAAACGAATATTTATTTTTATTACAAGAATACTGCTAGCCTCGGTTTCGTACTTGTCATTTACTTTAAATGTGCCAAACAATTTTCACGTCTGTAGCCGTGCCACTTGTGCTCGTTGTTGGGAAAGGCTTCCCCATATGTACTTAGCCTCCGTTCACAGTCTTGTGGTGGAAACGTTTCTCTTTTACTGTTTGGGAATGATCATCTAAAATCGGCTTCAAAATTTGATGCCTGGAAGGGACGGCAAATCTTTGCCTAGTGTCACCAAGATATTCTTTGTGTACACCTGGAGGGATGATATAACAAAACTTTTGGACGGAAAATAGATACGGATGAAATCACGGGAGAGGCATTTGTCATTTAAAGAGCGTAAAAACGGAGATGATGACCATGACAAAATACTTTCTCTTTTAGAAATTAAACTTGTCCACCTTTAACGATCTTGCACTTCGGGGCTTCACATAGCTTCCCTTGCAAAATCTGGGCCTACATTTATAATTTGCCCCCAATCGACGTTCTATAACGAGTGCTTACATTGGGTTGAGCCCAATTCGCATCCTCCCAAGATGGTGTGGCTAGAATGACCCGTACTGACAATAGTCGAGCTTGTCTGTTGCACGAATAAAGCTCGTTGCGGCCCGGATCTCCGATGGTACGTCCTCGTTCTGCCTGCCTGACGGCTATGCGTTGTGGCTGAGTTCGCTCAAACGTGGTGTTTATAATGAAACCTGAACGCTTGACGATCCTCATCATCTCCCGTGAGGCGTTCCAACACCACGCATTGAAGTATGTCGGTTTCATTTTTCGTGAAGACTGACATTTCTCCCTCATGTATGCATTCTTCATATCTAGGTTTTCTACGGGGCCTTGTATAACACCGGCAAGTGTGCGAAACAACCTTTCGCAGTAACATGCTTTCTTTAGCGCTTCGCATACACTGCATCAATTTGAATGGCCTTCCGTGCTTCCGTTCTTAGCTTATGAAGGCCTGCTTTCCTCCGCTGTTCCTTGTTGTTCTGTGTACGGCGTCGTTGGATCTTTTTCTCTGCGCAATATTCGAGCTCTACCTCCCTTTTGGAGTGGTGACAAAAGCAATTGAGCGAGGCGGCGGCACTAATTCCGCCGATAGTTTCACGGCTTCATCGTTTACTCGATTGCTTTTTTGGGGAAGTTGCAGGGCCACGAGATTGCGATAGAGAGAGAGGAAGGTATTCTGAAGATGCAGCTTCGCGCTACAAAATGCCACTCTCGGGTTTTGTTGAGCTGAGTTTCCCGTTCCTCGAAGCGAAAGTGGAGCTGCAAGAATTGTACGACTCAGCTAATGAACGGACGAAACGTGGGCGAGCCTTGGAGGTAATTAACGCACGCCTATTAGACGATACGCCTCAGTAGCTGACGCAACCTGTATATGGCGAAAGAGAAATTTTTGCGGCGACTGTTGCAACCGGCACGCACCAAAATGGTAGAATCTTCAAAAAATATGAAGCAGTCGTTGTGTACAACTTTGTTGAATTTGGTTCAGGGAAATTAAAACTCACGATAAGATCGCATTGATTTCTGATGTAGTAAGGCGCTATTTTATTACAGTAAGCTGATCCTCGCTTGCTGTAAAACTCGGGAACAATAAAAAAACTGGAAACATTGAGCATCCGGGAGTGTGCCTAAAATATTTCGCCAATTGAGAACAACCAGACGCAACAAAATATTGAGCGCGGTTATTTGCTGTTGGCTTGTTGTTTCCGTTGACATTTATTATTAGACTTTGTTAGAGTAGGAGCGAATAAAAGGGGCCAGTATGAAGTACTGTCTGATGTTGACTTCGTGATGCGGTTGCCAGAGTGTTGTTAAGCTCGCATGCATCGTCGAAACTCGCTCCCGGATTTACATCACTGCCTTTTTCTAGCCTCCAAAAAGGCGGTAAACATAAAATAGAACTGTACCAGAGAGTTTCAGAGAATTTGAAAGAGCGAGAAAAGAAATAATTGGATCGTAGAGAGAGGAGGTATATTCTCAATACAGGGGGATATGTGTAGAGACATGCGCAAAGAAAGTAAAGGCGAAGTTGCAAAATACGCCATTAACTGCAGGCTAGGGCAGGGAAAATTCTCGGCAGAAGTGAAGGCAAAGGTAAGAGGAAAATGGCACCAATAATTAAGCAAACTAAGGGAGCACCTACACGTGTAACATTGAAAGGAAAAGATTGTGGAGGCCGGCCGGCATAAGGTGCTTCTATATATACTTGCTTCAAGCTTGCCAATTTCTGATGGCGTGCAAGGCATAATACACCGCGTGAAAAATAGATCATGTCGATGAATGAAGTTTCTAATCCGTTTTTTATTTTTGTTTTTGCGTTTATGATACACTGTGTCATGCTCTGCATCCCCCCGTCGTTTTGTCACTCGCCATTCTGAAGCTATTTCTCCGCGGTATCCCTGGCCCTCTTTGAAGTTTTACGATAAGCTGGAGAGAGAATAAACATATTTATTATTTCCTAGTAAAGAGGCTGTAGGGTGGCCTCCTCATTCCAGGAGTCCATTGGCACGGGCCGCATCTTCTGCCCTCTCCACCAACTTGCGCTGGACAACGTGGACCTGAGGAGAACGCAAGTGGGGAGTGGTGAAGGGTGAAGCGTAGCAACAAGAAACGTGTTAATCTAAAGGTGTCCAGATGAGCGTTCATGCTATGGCATTGGCTCTCATCTTTTTATTCGTTGTTTTCATACCACAGCGAGCCGTAGGGGATGACGCACTGCACTGTATTGCGACATTGCGAGAGAGTAAGCGAGTGAGAAAGGAGTTATGATGGTCAAAATTAAGCAGCGGACACCCTCTTCTTTTATATTTAAGCTTATGCACCATTCCTGAAGCGGACGTACAGGCGGGAGGGTGTGGTAAGTCGGCGTGCGGAAGGGAATCTCTGTAAAACTAGGGAAGAAAAATTGAAAGAAAGTGAAGAGGACCTCTATGTTTAGGTGTAAGCGTGAGAGACGCGTGATCTTCACTTCGTTGTTGATGGAGTGTTTGAAATAGGACTGCTGCGTTCACAATCCATGTCCTTCAAACATACAAGGTTAGTGAAGAGAGCGAGAGTAGCAGCAATTGCGTTGTACACCGCTGTACACAAAAATAATGACCCGTCAGTTACAGCGCCGACCAAGGGAGATCGAATACCACAGCGCAGGGTGGACGTGGTATAATCCCTTCTCACCTATAGAAGTATTGTTGGTGAGCCTACAAGCGCTCTTTTCCCTTTCTAAACTTCACTTCTCGCGGTACCCGATTCCGTCTGCACACTGGTCCTCGGTTGCTGTGGCTGCCGACGTCGTTTTCTGCTGAAGCCTGAAAAGAACAGATGGAGGAAGCATCTGGCGTGCTTTAAGAACCTTCGTCTCGCCGCTGGCAGCCCCTCGTCACACCTCAGAACTGCTACAGCACCTCGCAAAGTTCGTCCAAAGAATTGGAAGGCTGGTACTCAGATTAAGAATTTAAACAACGCTCGCGGCGGGGCTCTACCCGTAAATATTTCTAGGCCATGCCAAAAGCTATTAAGCCACAAAGAATTCAAAATATAAGCTGATCACTCTAGTGAAAATAAAATGTTTTGTTCCAAATGGCACAGTGAGAGGACTTCTCTTTTTACGGTTAAAATACTTGTGTCACACTTGAAGGTTAAACTTTCGCTTTGAGAAAAAGAGAGAGAAAATACGTGCTTTATTGAAGACCTAAACTTAACATTCTCGCTGTCTGCATCTGTGCTGGCCTGTAAGAGTTGGGGATGTTTGAGGACATCACCACCCTTACCCTGGCAGAGATCACAACCTAAAATAGAGAAAAATATTGATTTATTGGAGTGTTTAGCTCCAAGCGATAAAGGGACTGGCTAGTCCAAAGATTGGAGTTATAAAAAGGTGTAGTGGCTGCCTTGATAAACCACAAGTTGACACAAATCACATTAGAAATGACAACCGTTGAAAGATCCCACGTGCGCTGACTGGATAATATGCTATGTACCACATATACACCCACACTTAGGAACAATAGGATCACAATTTGTACGCACCTTTAGGGACGGGAGCATCTTGCATTAAACGTATGTGCATCTACATACAAACTTTACAAAATTGCCACAAATAAATGCATACACAAATATTCATCTTTTTAAAGCAGCCACGAAGAGAAAATACAACTTCGTTTAATTTGAAAGAACTATGATTCAGTATTTCACTCAGCTCCATTACAGCCCCGAAAGATGTATTTTAGCCAAAAAAAGGCAAGAAGTATTTAAAAACTTTAAAATTTTGCGCCACAGTGACGTGTTATGAGCAAGAATGACGTCATACGGGCCAACATTAAAATATAATTTTCAGAGCGTTAACTGCACGTTGGCATTCAAGTGATGCGGTCAAATGGAACTAGAGGCCCCATTACAGACGTCCAGTCATGTGTCGTCGCGACAGGTCAGTTAGGCGACCGCCAATCGCATAAACAAGGTTCCGTGACGTCATAGAAAATTTACGGGAAATTGGCTAGGGAGTCGCGACTGCTTCACATGTTTTCTTTAATATCTCCGTTATTTGTTCGAAGATTTCGATGATATTGGTATCATTGTTATAGGGACTAAGCAGTCTTTCTAATAAACCCAACTTTTATTTTGTCTTCATGGCTCCTTTATGGTACAACGCATAATTCTCACGTCTTGCCGCGCTCGTCCAGGGGAACCCACGAACTATTAGGAGCAATATGAAACGGAACACAGGAACGCGTAGAAAACACCCTCATACCCATCCAGCTATGAGTGATACACAGTTGCCGTCGTCGAAAGCAAAGTGGTAAAAAGGGCGCTGTTCGAATAACTGTTCCTAGTCCCGCCGTGCGTCTCATCCGCTGTGGGACGATGCCATATTATCGGCGTAATGACGTAAGCTGCTGCTCGGTAGAAATGCAAGCGTGGTGGGAGGGCCAACAGTTAGTGGAAGAGCGCCCTCCTTTCCCTTTGTTTTTCACAGTGCGATCCGCGTATCGGTCTGAGTCTGTTTCGAGGCTGTTTGCCATGTGTTCCTGTGTTCCCTTTCACATTGCTAATAATAGTACATTCATTAAAGATCACATATCTGCGTCACGTGAAAAAATATGTTATCGCACTGATTGCTTTGATCTGAGTTCGTAGATCGTCCTACGGCATTAACAGCTTTTGCAAAGATATGGTTCGCACCCAGAAACGTTTCAAGAGAACGTGTTGCTGGGCGTGTTGGTTGAGGTCTACAAACATACTGAGTGGCGCAAATACACAACACACAAGAAAGAAGACATGGACAGGCGCTACACTCCCAACAGAAACTTTTGAATGCCCTACAAGATTTTGTCAAGGACGGCACATTGGTTGTGCGAACGAAGCTTCAAATAATCCCCCCCTCCTCCTCCGTTCTCAGCACTTTTTATAGAGGCCACAGAGTCCCTAGCTCAGAAACTACGCATGCAGAAAGGCCTCTGCTGCTGACCCGAACGGAAGAGAACACCATGCGCGACGATGCTGCACCCATGGGGATACACTGCCGTCGAGCCAGCGGCCTCCGAAAAAATCCTTGTCGCTCCCTTTCTTGCGACCTCCAGCGGGGCGATTTTTCCCCATTCTGTAACATTCCCCAAGGTTCTGGAGGTGGATCACTCGCCAGTTTTTTAGCACCCTCCGCTCTTCCTGAGTCCCTTTTTTCACGCACGTGGCTACACGGATGCCACTGTATACTCTAGCTTCCCTGCTTTGTTTATTCTGCACCCCATCTCCACTCGTTCTTTCGTCGCCTTCGGTTCATCATTCTTCTCCCACTCTCTCCTATCTTCTTGCTCCCTGTCCTTGCACCTACGGCCTGAGGACGTTTTTCAACAATAAAGGGAACAGACTCGGGAAGCCTTTATTTTTTCCAACTGCGATTTTCATTTTACCCTGTTCGAATTGTTCATGCATTTTTTTTTTAATTTTCTGGTAGGTTTCCTTTTGTTTCTACGTCGCACGCACTCAGAAAATTGCCACAGCGATGACGTTGTGTCTATACTCATGTTGCGTGGCAAAAGCTCGTAAGGAGCTTTTGCTGAAACAAAAGTGGAAACTTTAGCTGATAAAGAGTACGTGGCATTTTAAAGCGCTATTCCGCATAAATTGCGCGAGCTTAAATTATCGCTGAGTTACGCCACTTAGTCCCTTCATCGTTTTCGCTGTTTTCTGTGCACTTTTCGCTTATTTTCTCCGTAGATATGTGTAAAAGCTTTGGTGAATGGAGTTGTCACGCCTATATGTCGGCTTGACGTTTAGCGCAACAGCGTGACCATTAGAGTGAAACTCACTGTACGTCAATCTGCGATTACTAGTGCCAGCGTAATTTAGGTGTAAATTGCGCCGTCGCGTGTCTTTTTTTACTTCTCCTCTGGGATGCGCTAGCAGTTAGAAGTCACCGTAAATCTCCATTCGCAGCCGCACGAGGCATTGCAGCCTATAGGAAAGCAAATCGGGTGTACACCAATGTTTGGAGACAACAAGAATTTCGCGCCCACTTTGTGGTTTGGGTGTTCGATGGACAACGCTCACAGGGAATGTACAGGCATGACTATGCTTAATAAGCAGAGTGGGAAGTTCCGTTTTAGGAAGGGAGTCAGCCAAATTGACAAAATTTAAGAAGAAAATATTTACAGCGTGTCTACGGGTGATATTTAGTAAGGTTCACTGGGATAAGTCAAGGCCACAAGTAAAATGAGAAGATTTGAGCCACTTGATATTGGTAAATATTCATTGATATGACAAAAGATATTTAATGAATGGTTGAAGAACTGCATTCGAAAAGCTTAATCGCAGGATGAAACGTGAATGTAAACAAGTCAAAAGGAATGTAAATAGTAGGGCAGGGAGTCTCCTATGCCGCCTAAACCATGAAATGCAGTGAACTCTCCTTAACACGAACTCGAAGCAATAATGTTAATTTGTTAATGTTAATGTTAATTAATTTGTTGAAGCACTCTCAAAAAAGCATATGCAACACGACCATGTGCATGCAAATATCTTACTTCAAGATGGTGACTGAAGTAGACTTACAATGAAGAAAAAAGACAAAAGAATCATTCATTTGAGTTCGCAACTTGATAGAAGACTGTATTCAAGTGCTCTTGCCTGGTTTTATCCATTCCAAGCGGCGACGGAGAGCTGCACCCGCTACCTCAAGCGACAATGCAACTTAGGAAAAAAGGGAACTCCGCGCGTTCTCGGCGGTGACGCCGTGGGACTCGTGACGCGAACCGACGTGAACTCCCATGCTCCCGCTGAAAAATGGCATTGGTAACGAGAGCTGCTACGTTCGCGATTAGTAAGTCTCCATCGTCTGTTTTTTTTTTACCTTTTAATCCTCCTAGTTTTGGGCCTCTCGCCTCCATAGCTGAGCGGCCACAAAAATCGCCCTTCCTCGGATTTATCTTCGCCGGCATCTAATGCCACGTCTACATGAAACGACTGGTCTCGACTAGCCAACCGTAAATGGACAATAAGGCACCGGGAACGCATCGAGCGTAAGTGCAAGAACAAAAGCGGTCCCCCCCCCCCCCCCCAAGTGCAAACACCTGGTGATGAGTGGGTAACCGTTGCACCGAAGAATGATCCTTTCACCCACAAAAGCCCAACAAGCGGCCCCGTGGGATCGGTTTCCGCTCACCGGAAGACTCAGGCAAAAGACGGCGGGGTAGAAAAGATGTACAGGAAAAAAGGCGGCGACGGCTCGTTTGCAGAGTTCTCACGTGAAAGGAACAGCGACGGTAAATAGTACTACAACTGCCAAGAAGGCCCCGCTAAACCACCGACACGCCCATCGGTGGCGGTGCGAGAAACCAGGCAAAGGAAGACAGACGGGGAGACAGCCTGCAAGCGACGGAAAAAAATCACAAAAAGAGAGAAATAATGGCTTGGTACACACCGATAAAACAACGAAAAGAAGAGTAAATGAGAAAGAAACCTTCCCCTAGGTATAAAGGCCAGAAGAGCGTGTGTTACCTTAGTTTTCTCGATTGAAGAAATGACGATACAATAGAAAAGAGAATAGAGAAAACGCTTGAAGGAGTAACATACATGAAAACTGCAGTAAAAAGATGAACAATCAAACCAAGAAAGGCAAATGAATGTAGAATACAAGAGAAGGTTGGCAAGCGTGAAACAACATAAATGCTGGGTCGATCAGGTGTTTGTTTTGCACCCTGAGCTACACTGGCCGACGTTGAACAGTTTCGCGTGGCTCCTGGAGAGCCCTGCTGCGCATGCGCGAGGAGCAGTGATGTCACATGACGCACAGAATGTTGCTCGCTGCCCGGCGTCTCCCGCACACCCCACGCGCCCAGCTTCTTCGCCGACCTCCGTTCCGCACGTGGGGGCCCGGTCCACTTAATGATCATGCGAGGGGTGGCCGGGTGTGGAACCGATGGCTCGTGCGTCGCATCAATACCGGCGTGCGCCTGTGAAAACAGCATAGCTCTGGGGCTATTGGTGACGCTGCGCCGGAGCTGCTTCATAAATATACGTGTGTCACATGCGTATACCATGTGTGTATCATTAAGGCAGCAGTAGGCATGATAATGAAGCTTATCCTAGACAACCAGGAAAGCTAAAAATAGCCAGCTGAACCTTAGCTCACGCTACTTATATCCTGACATAGTCGAGCTTAGCCACCGTTTTTTTTTTTTGGGGGTGGAGGGGGGGGGGGGGGCAGCGGAAGCGCAAAGAATGAAATGCTCATCACGACAGAAAACAAAGGACAGTTGACATACCTAAAAAAAAATTGAAGTGCCTTCAGATATCAATATTTCGGCACTTTGAAACCACAACCCTAGTTAGGCCGTGGGGCCGAAGCATAGCTTATCACGCACCTATCATTATTAGCCATAAACATTCATGGCGCACTTTGACGTGTGCACATACTGCGGTGCGCCAATATTTTCTCACACATTGCCGACTAAATTGGTGACGTCAATAACTCTTGTTTTTTGTTATGTGCCCTACATCTGCTTCTTTTTTCACAAACGCCAGTGCTTTCTGTCCACGCTATAGCAAACACTTCCTGTATACCACTGCCGCATTTACTATACAGTTTTCGGCCGCTTTGTATCTCCAACGTTGTATAAGGATGTTTCACGCCCACCACTGCTCCAACACCATCGACGCATTAAAGACATAATAGATATTTACTGTGTCGTTGCCCCCAGTACTAGCCAGGGTGAAGCGTGCTTGACACAAGGCTCAGCGGACTGGGTGATCGGGCTTTTACGATGGTAGATACAATCTTAGCACAATGGTTTCTACCATCACATTCAGAGAATATGACCAAAGCTCTCAGTTTTCAAAACAACACAGGTTTACTTGAAAGTCCGTAGTGCCTGACAGAATTAAGGGTGCACAAATTTCTACCTCAATATCCACCTTTTCGCCTGTCTTCTCTTTAATCCCTTTAATCTTGCTTCCTGAGTAAGGTGTAGCAACACGGGTTAAACGCCTGGTTAACCTCGAGGCCTATCCCGCCAATTTTATCCTGCTACCGTTTTTTTCGAGACCCTTTTCTTTTTTCTCTTTCACACATACGAAAAAAACCATGCGCAAACACGTACACACGAACAACGATTGACTGGCGCCGTTATATACCAGCATTGAAAAATCCAGCCTACACGTGCTGATGCTGTCATGAAATTACGGTAGTACACCTTAGCGATAATGGAGCGACATAACGGTAACGGTTGCGACTGTGATTTGGTGCCAGTGCAACATTGCTGGAATGTTACGTTTATATTCCGGTGATGCAAAGCGTTTACAGACGAGTCAATCTTGCGTGCTCAGTTTAGCACTGCATCACGTCGATCTCGCACTGTTTTCCCGTCGGCATCGGAGGAAGCAACTAATTCGCAACTAATGCGCAACAAAAAATTACGCCCATCTTCCCGCGAGGGAACTCTGATGTGATGCGACGCATCAGGGGGGAGTGTTTGGACTGATGCTGGTATTGGATTGCGTCAGCCCACTCGCTGAAGGGACTGTCGCTTCCATCACGTCTTCATCGCAAGATCTTGCACGGAGGTAACGTCAAGCAAAGTCAAGTCAAGTGCGAGAGCGAGCGCTGGACTGATCCGGCGCCGTGCGCTCCCCCGCTTATATTCCGGCTTTTGAAAGGAGAGGAGCCGGGGGGGGGGGAGATGGTGTAACTCCGAGATGCTTTGCATCACCACATAGTTCCCTTCGGGGAGATGGTGTAACTTTTTTCCATAGGTTTAACATGTTACAGTTGTCCACCGCTGCTATCCCGTACCCCTCGGGCCTTTGGGGTGGCCAAGCAGTTGGTTGACCGGTTCACAGCGTGGAGGTCCCGGCTTCGGTTCCCGGGACCTTCCTGACCATGTTTTTTATTGAGGCTTCAAGGTTTTTTGTCTATGCCGGACAGAGAAGTGTCGGCGTAAACAGCTCTGCTGTTGAATCTATTCCTTGCAGTTGTGGGCAAGCAGGTTCCTCATATGACAAAAGCACTTCCTTAGAGCTGGCAATAACATCTGGTTATGGCGGACTTTAGGGGTTTTGAGCCGCCATTCGCCGTGTGCGGGAAGCTGAAAAGGAGGACAGATGACAAAAAAATTTCGCCCACCTCCCCGCGAGGGGAACCCTGCGTAGATGCGACGCATCGTGGAGTTCACTGGGTTTTTCCGTTGGATTGTTTCTGAAATCGCGTGAAACGTGTCGGGAATGCGTATGATTATTGTTTTATGATATATATTATGTTTTATTGGCCAATCTTGGTTAATCTCTCTAAGTGGTATGCTTGGGGCTTCGCTGTCGCAACGACCTTTACTCCATCATTGTTGCTGTAAGTGGGAGCTTCTTTTCTTTTATTGCAAGTGTTAATCATTGCCCCATCATACGTTGTATCAGCAGCTTCTTGACGTAGTTTGAATGAGTCAAGGATATAAGGCGCGTCCGTAGCATTTGATTCCGTCTCGGTTTTGTGACGCAGTGGGAAGAACACCATGTGCCTCGCGTTCCGCCCACAGGGTCGTGGGATCGAAACCGGGCGGCGCTAACTATTATTTTTTTATAGTGTAGGGGCTGGGGTGTGGACGGACGACGCCATATGGAGGGACAAGGCAAGTGAATGAGATGTAGTCGCATCTAAAAAACATTTTACAGTGAGAAGGTTTCTGGTGAGGGAAAGCTAATTAATGTGTTTATGTAATGGCTGAATGCGAGAAAAATCAAAGTAAATTGAACAATCAATAAAGCACAATATTCTCAGTGCGACAGTTCTTTCATGTGGTTCCTCATCAGCGGACTTCAATTGCGAACGGGAACCAAGAACTATGCCAGAAGCTGAATAAAAACCAGTTTGTATTGAACGCTCAAGATGGGCACGCATTGAAGTTTCTGTGAGCGTCACAATGATATGAATATCAACCCCGGCGGGGGCTCAAGCTGAGGCAGCGCATTGAGCGACGGTAGAAAATAGACGCTCTACAAAAAGCAAAAGAGCTATTTTGCTTTTTTTACTTGGTTTTACCAGAGATTGGGTTAAGGCAAGGGACATTTGGTTTAATTTTTTTGCTGTGAAAGGTGCGATTACGGGCTCTGACCAAGAAAATGCTGCTCGTTGTGCAATGAGGATATGTGAGCAACATTGTGGGCAGAGATCGCGCTTTTGAGGTTGTGGTGCTCTGCCGGATAATGAATATCATTTATTCAGCTTTTTCATCTATAACGAAAGAGCTATGGAAGTAGCTCTAGAACGATATATCACATAGCGCTCCGGGAAGCTAACTTGTTTCATACCTTCGTTTTCTGGACTTAGAATGCAGTACATTTACCGATTCGAGCCTACCGTTTTTCCATTCCTTAACCAGATCGCAAATAAGCTGTGAGTGGAACCCGGAGAACATAATCTTACTCGAATAGAAATAAATATTATAGCTACATAAATTCTTACAACAGGAATATAAGGACGCCCGCAGTAAGCATTATAACGGTGACAAAACATCAGCAAATATTAGCGGCATTCATGTAAACAATATCAATTAGTGTCCGTTATGATGTCCTTGGGTAATCTTGTGACGCATCACTCTCTTGTATCGAAGAAAACAATTGAGTGATTTGGAATTGTGTGCTCTGAGGAGAATAACAAGGACAAAAAACGGGCGTTAAAATTTACTCTTTTCTTTGGGGGGGGGGGGCGGAGTAGGAGGGAGAGGGAGAGGGAGGGCGTGTAAAGAAAAACAAGGCACGCTTCGTCCGGCTGTCGCGGTCATTTTTCCTGGCCGGGAGGTTGGCTCTGGTCCTAAGCCTTATTCGCTGATTTATTTTACAGCGTCGGAAGAAATTCAGAAGAATTACTCTGGCCTTGAAATAACGCCAGCGAGCCCCCTGACATGAAAATGTTTACGCGGACTACAACATCCATCACGGGTGGCCCACCGTGTTTTTTAAAGGGAATGCGTGTGGACGGGTAAGAATATGAAAACGTCAAAGGGACGGGCGCCGCAAAAAAGAAAAGAAAAAAACAGTAAGAATGGCCCTTTTGAAAGATGCCCCAAGACTTTGCTTATAGAAGGCGACGTTGTTTTTACAGTGTAGGCCGTGCTTTCCGACCCTTTGTACATGGTACATTTTTCCCAGCAACACAGTAAGTGGACCATGCATAATGAATGACAAAATACCACGACGTTCTTCATAGCCCCACAAAATGGTGTGCGTAGAAAAATTGAAATTTTGTATGGCTGCCCGCAGCGATTCCCATTGAGCTTGCATGGCTCGCTCAGTCAGATTTCGAGCCACATTTTCTGGCGGGCAAAGAATCCTGTAAATCAAATAGAAGCTGAAGCTTCCAAACACAACATTGAGAAAGAATAGCGACGTCAAGAGGATAACAGTGGCTTCACGTCCGATATTTCAACAGCAAAGAGAATCACAGAAGCACGAGAAGCCAAGCCTGGACGAAACGGGCCAGATCCGCGTCGATTAAGCTGTGGAAATTTCCACCTGAATACGGATGAAGACAAAAAAAAAAAAAAACAGGTAGGTAAAGTGACGCACCGTGGATGCCTGTCAGAAGGTATCTAACGTCATACGAATCTAGAATAGCTCGATAGTGCATTGAATCGAGGGAATTTTATGAGGGTATTTTATGAAAAAGTACTCAATGGAGTTCTAGAGAGAGAGAAATTGTTAATATTGTACTAAGTTGGAGACCTGTGAGAAAATGTAGTCATAGAAGATGGCTTCAAGTTTTATCTATATATGCACTGAAGAAACACCTTCTCATGTTTGGTGCTAGAGGGTCCGTAAAAAGTTGGAATGTTCTCATCGGCAGCCTGTGGAGGAAATAAACGCATGGAAGTGAGGAATGTTGTTCCACTTTGTATTGCATTTCGTGTGTACCATCGCTCCTGTATTTTATTATATAATATATTATATTTTATTTCCACTGTCTTTTATTGTAAGGTATTACTCACCAAAGAACACAAAGACAAAAATAGCCAATTTCTCTTTAGCAGCACGGATTCTTAACATGGAATAACTAGGGCGCCACCTCGGCGAAGGCAATAGTTTCTTTACCTTGCCTTGGTGCCGAATGGATTCCGGGACGGATGCAAAGTCAAACATTTCGTTATTGATCAAACTTTCCAATCTTTCTTCTTACTGTAGAGAGATTGAGAGGGTAAACTTTTTTCTGCGAAGAAAAAAGAGGGAGCATGTATTCGGTTGCCGAATTTCGAAATCCCGTTGAAGGTTGCTGCCTCCTCCACTCCTTCCACCAGCCGAAGTTGAGTTTCGCTGCTGGAACTGGCCAGTTATACCTCCTACTGTTTTGTGTTTTTTTTGTTTTGCAGGCCCACACCATGTGGTAGAGGGTACAGATCTCATTGCTGTGTTAGCCGGTGACGCTGTAGAGGAGTGTGTAGTCTTGATGCTTGCTTCCACGGCAAAAAACACTTGTAATCTCTCCTCCTTCCGTGCGATCCGAAATGATATTCTTTGAAGAAATATTATCTGGTTATGAAAAGACATCTGCCCAGTTGTCAATTCATATTCATGATAGCATTTCTAGAAATGTGAGCGGGGATATATTTCCCAGGCAAACGTATTACCACAACACTAAAAGTTTCCAACAGAAGTCACATGAGAATGCGAGATTTCATTTCCCCAATTAGGAAAGCCGCTTTATAGCTCTTTTTGGCTAAAATATATACCCAAAGTTTAAAGTGACACAGACCCAACTGAAAAATATATGCAAATCTGTGAAGTACCCAGTTGAAAAATGGTTACTAGTAAGGGCAGGAACAATGACGTTTATCAATCTGTTCGTCTCCAAGCACTAAAACAAAAGAAGCACACAAACATTTTCGAGGTACAAGTTGCAAAGACAAGTTAAAGGAATGTACTTGTGTGCACCAAATGTTTTTCGCAGTCTAGGTGATTTAATTTGTTTTTTTTTTTTTTTTTGGGGGGGGGGGGGGGCTTAGAAAGACCTACGAATGAGTATTCTTCTGGTACGGGATACCCTGCTGCACAAGTGCGTAAAAAAAGGGACGCCCTCCAAGACCATTTTCTATGTTGAACGCATGAGAGATTCTTTTAGGCCATTTCGTCGGGACATGTTCCGAAAGATTCTTGCTAAATTTTTCAAGCTTCCAGCAAAAAGTATTTTTGCTCAAATGGGCTTTTTTGACCATGTTTTGCTAAACTGAATACCTTACGTGCTTTCCGAAACGATGGAAGTCATGTCAGAACAGAAGAGCAGTGAGCCACTTGTTCCGGTTTGCGTGCTTATTTTGCTGTTTCAAAACCTAATTTCCGTAAAAAAGAAGAAACGGTCGCCATAAAAGAGAAACAAAAAGCAGAGGAGTATTCAATGGTTAGTCAACGCAGTTGCCTGCGCGTACGACAGGCTTTTATGAAGAGGCCAAATAGAAATAAAAATAAAAATTAATGATCGATATATTAGCCGGAAGTTTGTGCGCTGGGGCCGCACGATCCTGGAGTGAGAATCTGAAAAACTCATTGTTTTTTCTTTATCTTGGATTCTTGAACGGAGTAAGTGTGGGTGGGGACATTTCTGGAAGCGGAGATGCTGAGATGTAGACTTGACGAATCCGACAGCTCCGATCGCCGCCAGCATAGCAGGATTGAAAGTAGCCAGAAATTGCTCTTAAAGCTCGATACAGTGTAAGCTGTATTCATGGATAAACTTAAAATAACGGTTTTAGGCTTCGTCATTGTGCCTCTAGCTAAATAAAACCAAAGCCTGACGGCTTAAACCAACCGCTTGCACTCACAGCTATAATCATCTTTGTACCGTACACAAAGCAAGCACGTAAGTTGCATAGGTTCGCATATGCCCATATTGGCAACAGCAGATCAGCGTTATTACGTTTGTGCAATATACGCTTGTTCTGGCTCTGGTCTCTGATGGTGCATACTTCTATCACCTTTTTGACGGAGATGTATTGTGGCTCGATTCGCTCGAACACGGCATTTATTACAAAATTTGACAGCGTAACGCTTTTCATCCTCCACTCTTGAGGTATACCAACTCTGCGCATGCAATTGGGCATGTTTAGAAATATAAGCGGTCGAAAAAACAACAAAACGAGCATTAACAAAAAAAAAAAAGGTTTTTACTGTTTTACTGTTTTAGGAGCGTGAGCACGTCATAAAGAATGACGACAACAAGGAGGAGTTCGATCAGGTGACGCGGGTATCGGTCTCTTCGCTGTCTCTACATTTCTCTACATTTCTCTGTCTCTACAAGGGGGTTCACACTACGTTCCCATTCGTGCTCCGACAAATGAAACAACATAACGGCAACACAATGAAGCCTACACGGAGCCCCCATGATGCTTGGCATCCTCCTCATGGTTCCCCACGGGAGGATGGTGTAATTTTGTTTACTGTTTTTTTTTTCAGCCAGGATAGCATTGAAAGAAGCTGAGTTTCTCTAGGGAAATTTGGTGTGGTGCGATCCAGTGAGGGGAACGCTTTCTGAAATCAATGCCTTGACGTGAAATCGTGCGCATATTTTGAGAGTGGTAGCACTGGTGGCAGTTTTGTAATGCAGCCTGTAACAATTATATTCTTTTCAGTGTTAACGGAAATATTTATCGAGCACTTGAGTCTCATAACTTATTCGAAGGCAAAAGCAAGCGAATATCGAAGAATTCTTCATCGCTGCATCGGGTTTGCGGTGCTGTCATGTTAACCGGTCTTGCAGCACGCATCCGGATAATTCTTGTTCCGTTTTGGAACGGTACAGGGTTAGTGCAGTGGTTACCACCCTTAGCTGCGGCTCTTGGTGACCCGGTTTCAAGTTTCATTCGAAGCCAAGTAAGTTCCAATGTATGTTTTATTAACGTTTCTTTATACAGCAGCCGTAATTTGGTTTCATTCGTGTAGTCGCCAGCAACTACAGTCACTTCTCGCACTTGATGAGATATTCAAGGCTTTCGACTAAAGAAGTACGCCGATTTTCTATAGATCTGTGCGTCGTCTGGTTTCAAGTTTTCATGTTTTTATGAAAAAAAGATGAAAAAACCTGTTCTTTTTTACACCCAACAGAATTTCATGAAAACTTACATCTCTAGGCATGCTTCGTTATTCTTGAGAAAGAATTTTTAAAGACGATAGTCTTTCTTGGGTTAGTTATATCCGGAACTTTAGTCTGTCTGTGTGTCCGTGTGTCTGTCTGTCTTTCTGTCTGTCTGTTGTCTGTCTGTCTGTCTGTCTGTTGTCTGTCTGTCTGTCTGTCTGTCTGTCCCTTGATTGGACCACCCAGCCAAATGTAATATGTAATCTTGAAGGAGAAGTTTATATAGACAAAACATCAAATCTTGAAGCACAGTTAGTTTTTGTTGACATTGTTCAGCAAAAAAGAAAACAATAGAAATGCCTAATGCAAAACACCAATAAATAAGTGGCATTTTGAATGTTCTTTTAATTAAGAATACGTGGCTGCTTGATTTTCGCGAGAACAAACAAAAAATATAGGTGTTGAAAATAATATTTTCTAACCAAAAATACACAAAGTATGTGACTACTTTGGACCTAGGGACGGCCTTCTAAGTTCTACAGTAACGAAAGGTTCCAATTGATGGCACCAGAGCGGTGGAACGCGCACGAATTAAATTAACTTTAGAAAATCTTCTCCGCGCTAATTGTAGGGGGAGAAATTTGGAGAGGAAAAGCGTCACAGGCAGGCGAAGAAAAAAAAAGGCATTTACGTGGCAGGGGGAAGAAGAAAATTGTCTTTAGACGACGTTTGCAGTGAAGTGAGGCAATAAGTGGCCATTTTTTTGCCCCTCGGTATATTCTTACCCTCACACTTCTATTAGTGACGTTTTGTAACTTCGGTAACTGCAATTAACGAACAGCACAACTCACACGATTCCTTTTGTTGCGTCGCATGTACCACGTCACCTAACAGCTGCTTTTGGGCTTTCCCTTTTCTCTAACCACCATCTCCTTTGCTCCGCCGTTCTGTCAGGGTGTGTACAGGGCGTCGTCGGATCTTCCCCAGCTCAGTCTCCGAACTTTATCGTGCCATTGGTGCGGTGACAAGGCTGATTGAGCCAAACAGCGGTGCTAACTTTGCCGGCCTTGCGTCTGTGCCTACTCAACCGACTGCAATAAAGAAAGATATATTTCGAATAGGCAGCTTCAGGAATGGAAAACAAATTACACCATCTTCCCAAGGGGAACCCTGAGGTGATGCGAAGCATCGCAGAGTTCCAATCCAATCCAATCCATTACAATCCAATCAAATCCAAGCCGAGCCAAGCCAAGCCAATCAAATCGAATCCAATCCAATGCCCCTCGCGAGAGAGTGTTCGCTATCGGAGAGGAGAGGGGGTGAGCGGCGGAGAAT
The DNA here is from genome assembly GCF_048455015.1 of Haemaphysalis longicornis. Taxonomy (NCBI): domain Eukaryota; kingdom Metazoa; phylum Arthropoda; class Arachnida; order Ixodida; family Ixodidae; genus Haemaphysalis; species Haemaphysalis longicornis. The sequence goes on along the minus strand of NW_027526385.1, from coordinate 55,600,151 downwards.
GGGGAGCGACGGAGAATGGGGGAGGGGTGGACGCTGACAACGCCGACAACGGCGGATGGATGCAGGGACAAGGCGAGTGAATGAGATGCGTCGCATCTAATAACACGCCACATTTTCGCAAACCAACGTTTCCGTTCCTCGGAGTCAATGTGAAGCTGCGAGAATCCTGTTATTCTGCGAATGAGTGCGATATTCAGCAACGAGCCAGGGAGGCATTTAATGCTGGTCTCTCGGACAGTACGTATGGCGGTGGGGATGAAAGTTGTTGCTACTGCGAAAGATATTTTTACGGCAGCTGCTATAACCTAGCTTCGCGCACACAACTGGTTGCCGCGGCTGCTACGTGAAAAGACATTGTGAATGCCTCTTCTTTTTGTGAGGCCCCATCATAACCCACCATGTCATCGCTGTTATATTTGGTGTGAGTTTAACGAGATTTTCTTAATGTTACGTCGCCGAATAAAAAGGAAGAGGCTTCATCAAGGCACCGCTTTATTTTAACTTACATGATGTTTCAGGTTTAAGTGTTTTCTAAGTGGTTAAACAAGACACGCTAGCGCACGTGCATCCATGCATGTGCGTGCACGCAGAAACCGCGATTCCGTAAAAGTTAACTGGGTGGTATTGATACCCCTTTTCTGCTGAGGTAAATCATAACCGGCAAAATACGGAGTATTTACATATTCGAAGACTCACTTTTATGCGATCCGGCAATTTCACCTCATAATGCCGCTACATCACGTTTAAGTGTTGATCTTTGATCTAGTAATGCGCCATTTTATTGTAGTCAGGTGGTATTTGCTTGCTGGTACAGTAAAATGTCCAGCAAACTCAGTGCAATAACTATATCGCCAATGTAAAATTTTCAGCCAGAACGTAACAATTTAAAGCCATTATATATTGTTTGCTTGCTTTTCCAAACGCGGCCGTTTATATAGGGCTCAGTATAAAGGGGGGAGGACCGGCGGTTGCTGCCAGAACGTTAAAACTCCTACATGTATGGTCAAAATCTTGCGTGAAACTTACGTGGACACTTTTTCTCAGAGTTCGAAGTAGTTGTGAAATCATACAGACCTTAAGATTGGGTTTTAGGAAAGGAAAGAAAAAGAGAAAGCAAATGATCGAAACAAGGGGCGAAGAGAGAAACTTGAAAAAAGGAGGATATGCGTAGAAAGATGCTCAGAAAGAAAAAAGAAAGCAAAGGCTGAGCTACAAAACGAGGCCATTAAGTGCAGGCGAGGGCTGGGAACACTTTCGCTAGAAGCGCAGGGAAGCGTTGGCGCACAATGCTGTCATTAACAAAGCCGATTAAAGGAGCACGCGTAATATCAGGGGCAAAGTTTCCGGAGGTTGAAACTATGCTCATCTAGATATACTTGCTTCAAGCTTGGAAATTTGTGACAGGGTCTAGGGCATAATACAGCGCGTCAAAAGTAGACTAAGGTAATTAGGGAGGCTTGTAAGCCTTTTGTTTTATTTTTGCCTCAATGCTACTCATTGTGTTCTTGCCCCTCCCCCTCTCTTTCTTTTTGTGGCTTGTTGTTTAGTTAGAATGCAGAACACCTGCGAACAACGCTTCTGGAATTATAATCACGACGCATGGCCGTGGGGCAAAAAGTAGGCGTGAATAAATTTAAAGTGATGAGGAATACGTCTGTCAAAAAAGTCCTAGTCAGCTTAAGAAAGGACGTGCTAGAAGAAGTAAAATAATAAAATAACCTCGGACAGATGGTTAGTGCTGACCCCAACCACGTAAGAGAAATTCAGCGCAGTATAGGTCTGGGTTAGGGAGGACTCGGCAACTGCTCCCAAATTATGAAAAGCAAGCTACCTGTTACTTAAAAGAAAAATCTACAAGCAGTGCGGTTTGAGATAGGTGGCCAGGTAGCGGAAGTGGTAAGCGAATATATCTGCTTAGGCCAAGTTGTGACCGCGGATCCCAACCGAGGCAGAGATAATTGGAAGGATAAAAATGGGGAGGAGTGCATTCGGCAGGCATTCTCAGGTAATGAGTTGCATTCTATCATTGTCCCCGAAGAAAAAAGTGTATGACAGCTGCATCTTACCGGTACTCACCTACGGCGCAGAAACGTGGAGGCTCATTAAGAGGGTTCAACTTAAATTGAGAACTACTCAGCGGGCTTTGGAACGGGAGATGATTGGTATAACATTAAGGGACAAAAAGAGAGCGGAGTGGGTCACGGAACAAACGTGTGTTAAGGACATATTAGTAGAAATTAAGAAGAAGAAATGGACCTGGGCAGGGCATGTAATACGAAGGCAAGATAACCATTGGTGATTAAGGGTAACAGAGTGGATCCCTAGAGAAGGCAAGCGTTGCAAGGGGGCGGCAGAACCTTAGATGGGCAGATGAGATCAAGTTAAGTTTGCGGGGGTAAATTGGTCACAGTTGGCACAGGACAGGGATAATTGGAGATTAATAGGAGAGACCTTTGCCCTGCAGTGGGCGTAGATAGGCTGGTGATGATTACGAAGGTATGTCTCTTAGGGAACCGTGGCTCTCTTTGCAGCTTTGCAGCTGCATAGTAAGCTGAAAACGCGAGCGGGATGGAAAGGTGAATAGGGAGCGGTGCGTGGGGAAGCGCAGCAGAAAAAAACCTGGCTTAGCTTAAGGCTCAAGTGGTTTTCGTTCCGTAGCAGTGGCTTTCGTCTTTTTATTCGTTGTTTTCCTGCCACGGCGAGCCGTAGTAGAGGACGTTATGCACTGAATTGGTATATCAATTTTAGTTAAACAGCGAGAGAGACCGAGAGTGAGGGAGGGGCTTTTTTTGTACAAACGAAGCAGCGAAGACTTCTGGTATCCAGATATAAGCTCACGCACTATTCCTCGAGGAGACGTTCAGGCGGGACTGGGGGGTAAATTGGGGTGTGGAAGGCAAGCGTTAGAAAACATGAAGGAGAATAGAAAACGCTATAAAAATACTGTCACGTGGTGGCACGACGAAATATATACAAGAACCATGGTAAACGGGGGAATAATTCATGATGTATTTAAAAGGCGATGAGATCGCTGTGCAAGCGATCATGGCAGTCCAAGCCGGGATGCGTGTTCCCCACTCGGTCTTCTTCAGTCGTCGGTTAGCAGTCTCCTACGGAGTGCTGTAGACTTCATCTTCTTGGTGTGGCAGTATAATAAAAAAGTTGCAGACGATGTCCACGTTTAACTGTTCACATATGAGATGCATTATCCTTACTTCGTGGTCCACGGAGCGCATTGAAACAGTGGCCCAATTGACTAATTACGTTCTCCAATCCCTCAACGACAGCGGAGACAGCCAGAATAGCAGTTATTGGGTTATGCAAACCGCCAGACAAAAAAAAATGGCCACGTATATGCTCCTTTTGTTGTGCATGCCGACGAAATACGATAGTCGACTGTCGCCCCTACCATGTAAATGCCTCACTGCTCTTTCCGGATCACCGCTCATGACGTTCCTCTTCTGTCTCGTTCCTGTCAGGGTAAACACACTAGAGGTTTGGCCAAGTCAATTTAAATTTACTGCGTTCCACGGCTCCAAGTCGGGTGCCTAGACGGCAGCGCTGCCATATGGCGGAGACGCGCGTGAATGGAGGCAACCTACTACAATGTTTATAGAACCACGTTGCCCTACTCCACGAGCGTTCCAAGGGGGACGTGGAACCTTTCCAGTGGAACCTTTAGTTGCTGTGTCAGTTTGATTTCTTAAATGCCGTCAAGAGCTATAGTAGCGCCGGCAACAGCAGCGACGTTTTTCTGCAGCTAATGTAGCATTTCATCTGCTATCGCAAAACCCAAGCATCGATAAATTTTTTAATAAAGAACTATCTAAGCATCACTTATGTATTGATTTTATGTTTCATTTTCGCGTAATGTCTTGTTCTTGTTCAACAGTGTTGACAAGTGTAAACATTGAGACCAGACTTCGACACTTAGATTTTGCGGTGGGTATATGAGACTATTGCGGAGCTTGTGTTTCCCTTTGGTCGGGTGGCTGAATTGAGCGACAGACAGACAGACAGACAGACAGACAGACACACAGACAGACAGACAGACAGACAGACAGACAGACAGACAGGTTTCACATCCACCTAAATGCAGCCATACGGTTATAAAGGAAAGCTATACAGCTTTCTCGGAAACTTCGCGGTTGAAGAAAAATTCGTCCTGGTCCAGACAGACAGACAGACAAACAGACAGACAGACAGACAGACAGACAGACAGACAGACAGACAGACAGACAGACCAAAATTTCTGCGTTTAAGTAGCCCAAGAAAGACTATCGTCTTTAAAAAACAGTGACTCGTGAGTGGCAGTGTCGACTCAGGGTGGACGAATCCCACTGCGCGCGGTGGAGCGTGCAGAAATCTTTGCTTCGCCGAGCGATCATTGTTGGCGAGCCTAACGGTACTCCTCCTCCTTTCTACGCTCAAGTTGTCGCAACGCCCGGTTCCATCTGCATACGGGTGCTCGCTTCGCTCTACCGTCTTCGTCGTTTTGTGCGGCTGTGAAAGAAAGCCTGGAAGAAGCATTTGGCATTTCTTAAAAATATTCCGCGCACCGCTAGGTGTGCCTAATCAAAACTCGCAGCTTAGTCTACGGTGCGCCAACTTCGTCCAACGAACTTGAACGCTGTTACTAATTTTCATACGTTAAACAACGCCTGCTGCTGTGCCGTACCCCCCGCCGGAACCTGCGCCGACACCCTTTTTGCTCCGACCCCGTACAGTCGTCACCAAAACTTTCGAGGTGATGCCAACAGGTGAATTGCAACAATTACAACATCTTCCCGTAGGGTAACCCTGAGTAGTATGCGAAGCAGCCATGGAGTCGACTGAAGTTCGCATTAGTTTTCAGTTCGTCGTTTCCGTTGACGTTCAGCTTCGCGTGCCTTCGTTGTATCAGTAGCTTCTTGACGTAGTTTGTATGAGTGAAGGACATAAGGCGCGTTCGTAGCACATTCTCCCGTGACTCGCCGCGGTGGCTCAGTGGCTAAGGCGTTGCGCTGCTGAGCACGAGGTCGCGGGTTCGATTCCCGGCCGCGGCGGCCGCTTTTCTGATGGAGGCGAAAAGCAAAAACGCCCGTGTGTACAAGATTTCGGCGCACGATAAAGATCCCCAGGTGGTCAAAATTAATCCGGAGCCCTCCACTACGGCGCGCCTCATCGCCTGCGTTGCGTCGGCGCGTTAAACCCCACAATCAATCAATCACATGCTCCCGTGTCGGTGATTCTGCTTCCGGATTCTGCGCAGTGCGGATGCAGGATGGCGAGCTCCGTCCAAGGAGCGGCTTCGACGGGCCTTTCGGCCCGCGGAAACAGGTCAACGTTTGATAACAGTGCAAGCCAGGAATACCAAGGCATTTTGCCCCATTTGCCGTCTGGACCATCTCCCCTGAACACTATTTTTCTGCGCGCCGACGTGAAAGGAAGACCGTACAAAGTCGAGGACTTCCGCGACACGTTGGTTCGACTGGAACTTCTCCCCGAAGTTATTGCTTTGGGGGCATACCAGATGGACCATATATGGGCGGTGACCTTCAAGGACCCCAGTGGAGCTAAGAAGTTGGTTGCTGCCTCCGAACTTCAGGTAAAAGATAGGTGGTGCCTCATCATCGTCCCGGGCAACCAGGACGTCCGCTTCAAGCTCCACTGGGGTCTGCACCACGTCCCCGATCACGATGTGCGACGCGCCCTGGGGCCTTACGGAAAAGTCACGGAAGTAGCCAGAGACCGCTGGCGCGTGCCGGGCTGCACCGTGCAAGCCTCGACAACGCGTCTGGTTCCCCTTAGGCTCAAGGCAGGCGTAAGCGTCGACGACATCCCGCACCAGGTATGAGTAGTTGGCGAGAACGCGCGTGTCGTCGTGCCAGGACGCGAGCCGCTTTGCCTGCGTTGTCACCGGAGCGGCCACATTCGACGTGAGTGCCGGGTGCCGCGGTGTGCTCTCTGTCGTCGCTTCGGCCACGACGAGAGCCACTGTGTGCGCAGCTATGCCAACGTAGCTGAGCGGCAAACGGAAGATAGGACGGCTGAATACATCATGGACGCTGAAGATGCCGAGGACGCGCCGAAAGGGGAGGACGAAGAGGTGGTGAAGGACACGCCCCCCATGCCGGCACCGGCCGTAGTTCTGGAAGACACTACGCCCGAGGAAATTGCAGTGGCCCAGGAAGAACTGGAGTCTACCGACAACGCTTCCGCGGCCCAACGCGGCAGTGAGGCGGACGGCGCACCTAGCCACGCTGAGGCGGACGAGATGGAAACCGCGGAAGCGGAGTCCTTCAACGCCAGCGCGAAGCGTGCAAGGGAGGCCGCCGCGAATGACGAAGGCATCGGTGAACTGGGCGCGGAGAAGCAGCCGGCAAAAGCCGCACCCCAAGGTCGACGGTCAACGCTAAAACCCAAGTCCAGCATCCCTCCTGACAGAGCCAAGGTCAAACCCTCAGTGACTTAGTCCGACAGCAGAGTGATGAGAGGACGGGAACGGCGTTGCAGTGCACTGAAAAGACTCTTTAAAATAAGAGGCGCAACCTTCATCAGCAAACTACGCCCAGAAGACCTTCCTGGTTCATCGTTTCTGCAACCATCGGTTCGTTCACCCTTTTTTGTTACCTTGCTCGCGGCGCAGTCATCACTATAAATAATAGCAGTGCTTGAAAGATCGCTACGTTTTGCCACTTTAAACGTACGGGGTCTGGGAGCTCGGCGAATGCAGTGTCAGCTTAAAAGATTGGTTGATGAAAAAGAAATCGACATCTTGGGCATCCAAGAAACGAAAATTGAAAGTGAAGACTGCACCGAGACCATGGTACGAACCTTTAATAGCCGCTTTAGCGTATGTGTTAGTCATGCTGTAGGAACTTCGGAGGGGGGGGGGGAGGTGCTGCCTTTTTGTTAGGAATGGTATTGGGATTGATGTGAAAAATGTTTTTTCGTGTGAAACGGGCAGGCTGGTGATTTGTGATTATAGCTATTGCGGTTTTGAATTTCGTGTGCTTTGTATATACGCCCCAAATGTGGTTCGAGAAAGAGTGCTGTTCTTCGAAAGCATTTCTACATGGTTAAAATACGAAGGAAGCATTTTTTTACTCGAGGATTTTAACTGTGTTTGTGAGTGAAGCAATAGAAACGGGCCACATCGCGCAAGCGATCAAAGTGCAAAGGTTCTTGGCGACTTGCTTGAAGATAACGCGCTTGCAGATGTCGCGCATTGCGCGGCAAGCAGTAGCGCACTGAGGTACACGCATTTTCAAGGCGCAAGTCACGCGTGACTTGATAGGGTTTATGTTTCGTTTGAAATTGCGTCATTGTGGGGAAGCTACTGCGTTGACGATGTCTCATTTAGCGATCACTGTTTGGTTTCGTTTTTGTTGGGAAAGAAAAGGGACAATTCCGAAAAATTCAGTTGGAAATTATGGAAACTGAACTCGCAGTTATTGGACAAGAACTTCACCCAAACACTGAAACCCTCCTCCAAGCGCCGCGCGCTGCGCTACACCTGTGCCAACCGGCGCTATTCATAGCCCGCCAGCCCAGCGCCTGGGCGCGCAAATTGAGCAAATTGAGAGGGGAGCAAATTGAGCAAATTGAGCAAGTCGAGCAAACTGAGAGGGGAAACATCGAGTGTTAAACTGCTAGGGCTAAGCGAAACGAACCCTAGCACAAGGCGGAGATAAACGGAATTCCCGTACAGGGTGGGACTCTCTTTGAAAGGTCCCGTGCCGTTCCTATTGAATCAAAGTGCTCAACGCATAGGTGTTTTCGAGCCAGCAACGCCAAATCGATAAGATGATTCAAACTTCGCGAGTAAACCGTGTTGCGGTGAAAATTATAGCGCGGTCTGGCGGTGCCAACGCATACGTGTCTCCACTCTTGCGGCGGATGCATGTGAATACAGGTACCCTAGCAAAAAAAGAAGCGGAGTGACAACGCCGCTTTGAAAGACACTGATAACCAGAGAGCATAGAGAGGGGGACAGAGCGTCGTGAAAAGAAGAAACTTGGATCGAGCGGGCGAGGAAAGCGGGTGTCCAGTTATCGCCGTTGGGTTGCGTCGTAGTCCATTCGTCGGCTGATCGATGGGGGCTTCCAATTCGCGGTTCGCCAGGCACCTGAACCTTGAACTATTACGTCTCGCGGTTGTCCTGATGACGTACAGCTGCCGCGTGGGGGCGTCTAAGGTTACTTCCCACTCACAATTCTACGACAGCTTGCTTTCGTGTGTTTAGCAAGTGGTGTCGCATGCATGCGGCCCTGGCACATCAAGCAGCGTCAAACGGGGTTAATAATAAAGGTCGCAATGAGGCAGCCAGCGGCGTAAAAGATGGGAAAAACGCCGGTTTATCCGCTCCAGGATCCGTCGTATGAAGCGGACCGCGTGCACCTGAGCGTCATATCATCGAGGTTTTTAATGCATTGTTTCTATGGGGGGGTTTTCGGGACCGCGGTGATCCGTCGTAAGTCCGGGGGACGTACCAGCGGGGTTCCACTGTACTATCTTTAGCACACTCTCGCGTGATTTCCGAACCTTTCACTGAAATTGGATGTTTAAAAAAAGAAACTCCTATGTTGTGCCCCCTCCCCTCCATGGCGTCCCAGCTAACCGGTCATCTAAGCGCCGCGCGCTGCGCGACACCCGTGCCGTCCGGCGCAGTTCATAGCCCGCCAGTCCCGAGCTTTGCGCCAGCGAGAGAAGGCCGATGTGGTCGATCAAATTAAGAGGGAAAAAAACCGAGGGCGAAACTGCCAAGGCTAAGCGAAACGAACGATAGTACAAGGTGGAGAGGGGAAAACAACGGCATTCCCGTACAGGGTGGAGACACCGTTTGAACGGTCCCGCGCCATCGCCATTGGGTCAAGGTGCTCAACACATAGCTGTTTTTGTATTTGGTTTATACATCCTCCCACGGCGCTAATAGCTTTTGCAAAGACAGGGTTGCCACACATAACAGGCTCACCTTATGAATCCTATGACTACTTGGGGCACAGAAACTTTTAGCATGCCCTACAAAATTTCGGCAAAGCTGTATGTCACATTGCTTGACGCTAGTTATAACAACAAAGCTATCGACAAACCTGCAACCCCCCTTGTTCAAACGTTCTCTCTAGATTAGAATCTACGCATGCAAAAATGGCCTCCGCTGATGACCCGAGTGGAAGAAAACAATATACGGGTGCGGCGAGGCTGCACCCATGGGGATACCCTCCCTTCTAGCCAACGGGCTCCGGAAAAATTCTTGTCACTTGCTTTCTTGCGACCTCCAACGGGGCGAGTTTTCCCCATTCTGTAGCTTTCCCGAAGGTACTAGGGGTGGATCGCTCCCCAGTTCTTTAGAACTCTACGTCCTTCCTGTCTCTTGTTTTTCACGCACGAGGCAACAAGGACGGCAATGTATTCCCTAGCTTCCCAGCTTCACTTATTTTTCCCCCCATCCCCATTCCTTCTTTCGTCGCCTTCAGGGCACCATTAATCTCCCCCTTCCTCTTCTCTCTCTGCTCTCTGTCCTCGCTTCTAGCGGCCTCAGGACGTTTTTCAGGAATGGAGGGAATAAACTCGGGAATTCTTTTTTTTCTGCCCACTTTGTTGTTCATTCCCGCCCGTCTAAATTGTGCCTGCATTTTTTTATTGTCGTGTAGGCTTCCATTTGTTAGTACGTCGCACGCACTAGCAAAATTGCGACAGCGACGCCGTTGTACGTGCACTTATGTTGCATGGTAACAGCTCGTAAGCAGAATAAGCATAAACAAAAGCGGAAACTTCAGCAGAAAAAGGGCGGGGGTGGAGGCATTTTAGAGTCATCTTGCAAAAAAATTACGCGAGGTTAAATTATCGCTGAGTTATGGCGCTTAGTCCTTTATTCGATTTTCGCCGTCTTCTTCGCTCCTTCTACTTTTCTCCGCCAATATGAAAGAGAACTTTGGTTAATAGCGTTGTCAGGCGTATATTTACGCTTAACGTGAAGCCGAACAACGCGCCCAGCAGCGTCAAACTCACTGTAAATTAATCGGCCAGCGCCAGTTGACGACGCTATATTTTATAACCAAATGTTAGGCAGCCATAAAATCGGGTCGTTGAGTTTCCTCGTTCCTCTTCAGCTGTGATGCCCTAGCAGTTAGAAGTCTACGTATGCTTCCATTCGCAGCCGCTCGACACTTCACAGCCTAAAGCAATTCTGCGGATGCCCACTTCGTGGTTAGGCTGTTCGGTGGAGAGCGCTCACAAGTAATATACGGGTGCGACGATGCTTCATAAGCAAGCATAATGGGGACTTTTCTTTTAGGAAGGTTGCCACCCAAGGTCAAACAGCCTCACCGAAATAATTTGCAGCCCCTCTGAAGGGGTCATTTAGGAAGTTTGATTGGGGTAGGTCATGAGCCCAAGTAGAATGAGAACATTTGAGCCACTTGATCTTGGTGAATAATAGTTCACACGGCAAAATGTAGGCAAAGGATGGTTCAAGAAGAGCACTCGGAAAGCTAGTAGCAAAATAAAAGGCAAATACAAACGAGCCAAAAGTAGCGTAAATGGACCCGTATGAAGTGTCCTCTGTACCTTGGAAAAACAATTGCGGGAAGAGGGGGGTTAATAGAACTTATATGTTTGTTCAAACTTTTCTTCTATCTTGTTACCCTTGTTACACTTGGTTTTTACTGAAGCTTATCCACGAATTACAGCTTGATCGCGATCACACCCTCACCTTGTGCAATGCCTCAGCCCCTTGAGTGTTTATGAATGAATGAATGAATGAATGAATGAATGAATGAATGAATGAATGAATGAATGAATGAATGAATGAATGAATGAATGAATGAATGAATGAATGAATGAATGAATGAGTGTTTATGACTGAATGCATGAATGAATGAATGATGAATATTACACATGAATATGGGAAAATTATTGAACACACAAGCTTGACATCTGTTGCCATGATGAGCTGATAATGCTGCAATGGTCGTCTACTGTTAAGGGCTCATAATTGCTGCAATGAAAAATGAAAATGCAGCAATGAGTAAAGGAGTGACGTCTCCTTTCCCGTTTCGTCCCCTCAGTTTCTATATTAACATCAAACTAAACGCAGCCAGTCCTCGCGAACAATGCGGAATGACAAGAAGTTTGTGCCGAACGGTACTGCCTCTCCGCCTCTTGAATGTCATCTGGCGGGGGACCAGATGCTTCTATATATTTTCCGCTGTTAGACTCTTCTGCATCTCCGCGGTCGAAGCTTGCGCTTCCGGATAGATTTCCTACAAAAATAAGAAGAACCTGCGAATTCTGTCAGAGTGATATAGAGCCTTTACCGATTTTTTTCTCAGAATGTTTGCCGAGTAAGGAAGGAAAGTGGACGGGGAGCACTGGCCCTTTCTTCTGATCCATTTGAGGGCATTCGTTTCTCGCAAACTGAAAGGCCTGTTGCATCGTGAAGGCAAACTTCTTGTAGAAAGCAAAGAAGGAGACCATGTTGGATTGGATTTTGGACTGACGGATGGAGCTGCAGGAGAAAGCACTTATTCCGGTGCCTCTGCCCCCAGCTGTCGCCTCTGATTCTTTTCAACTCGTGCCGCGCTGCACCCCCGAGCACCAACCTATTGTTGACTCCAGCCCACCAACGCGCGTCTCGGGGCCACGCACTAAACCTAGTATAACAAAGTGAAGGTTTTGCGGCTGACCTGCTTCCCTGAAAGCCCGGAAGCGATGTGAGATAGGTTCTCTGCATTGGGGAGCTAGGCTGTGCGGTGGTTTGTGTGAACATCAGTCACCCACATTGAATGCAGCAGAGAGGGTGCGGAAAGCTTTGAGTAGGTTGTCGAATTCGCAGTAGCGGCAGAGATACCACTACAGCTCAGTTTGAGCAAACTGGCTCTGCTTTCGAAACAGAAAAGAGCGAGTGTATTCAAGCGGGGGCGCATGAAAACTTTACATTTTGTGCCTGCAATTTAGGTGGAGTTCAGCATATGGTTTATACGCAGTTACATCTGACACGGCGGCGTATACAGGAACACATCCTGATGGGAGCCTCACGTTGCCTGCCTTGAACATTCATTGGAACCGGCACAATTTTAAGAGACTTTGAAGGTGAGAACAAGTCTGGTGTATTGAAAAGATTGAAACGTCAGAATAAAGGTATGTCATTTGTAGCCCCCACTTTAAACACTTCACCAAGCTATAAAAGAAGGTAAACAGACGAAAGAGTAAGGGGTCGCTATAAACTTCATCTTACTGCTGTTGGGGCGGCACTGGGCTTGATGTGCGATTTATTGCTGCAGGCGCAAGCTACCGACACAAAACATGATTATGCAGTTGGATTGGTCTCCCGTAGTTACCTTTGAACTGGCCGCACCATTTAGCCTTACGTTAACACAGTACTAATTATGCTTGTTGGTGCCATTACCAATGACGTCACCGCTGAAGGTGGGTAAAGACAATTTCGAAACTTTGACAACATTTGGGATCTTCTTTTTGTTTGTGTGACACCGGCGCCATCCGGCGCCTGAATGAAGTTGTGTGAGTTAGCAAAGGCTAGTTGTTTTAAATAACACAAAAAATATTTGCTCTCTTAATCTCCCTTGAAGCGCAACTTCATAGTCCTGTCCCAACTGATAGAAAAAGGCGAGCAGTGTGCCGACATCTACCGTCCAGTGGCTTTGCCGACAACGCCATTCCGAAGTCGTTAAAACACTGCCCCATGAGTGTTCCCGAACTAGAGAAAAACTGAATCAGGCCGAGCGAAAAGGGGAGAAACGGTTTGCACAGTAACACGCTATGTTAAAAATTCAGGCGAGAGAAAAAATGTACGCAGAAAACCCGGAAGCACTTTGAAGAATGTCTGACAGAAACTGCCGCGAGAAACTAAAATTAGCGATTGGTTCGGGGTAAGTGCCATGTCGTGCGTTATTGTTCTTGGCAGTCCTTTTGTCTTTCGTTGGAAATAGAGTCTATGAAGTGACGCAATAAGAGGTCGGTGACATTTATTTTCAAGCCTGCGGCGAAGGGGCAGCCATGAGCTCTTAACGTTGTTACGATTCGGGACAGAAATAGATGAAGATGAAAGGCAGTTGAGAAGCAAGCCCTTTGCTAAGGCGGGCGTTACGTTGGAGCGAAAGGCACTGAGGGAAAATGGACCAGCAATAAAGAGGAAGGACATGAAAGGGGACATAAAATAATCGTAGCAAGAATACGTGCCGAGCATAAAAATATTGATCGTGCTGACCTGACAATATTAGAAAAGTGATGGCGCATATCTGCGTTGCGACGCACAAGCAAAGCAATGAAGCAATGAAGTGACACGGGGAGACCTTCTAAAGAACCAAAGAATAAGACCCTTTCGTTAAGGGAATGAAGTCATACCAAAGTTCGCACAGTCAGGGACTTTCGTCAGGCCTTCGATAACACCCTTTTATAAGGCAATTTGCTTGGTGCCATTGTTGATGGTGGATCATGGAAACAAGGAAGCTGGAAGGGTTACTTTTCATTGAAATGGCGGCGAAAAAAGGGTGAGGTTCAAGACAGCTGAAGCGTAAAATGCGTGTGTTTGTAAGACACCAAACTTACAGAGGTATTTTCACCGTGCGCTCTTGCTTAAATAAAATCATTGGGGTTTGTGACGTAGATGCACAAGTAAGGCCTAAACACAAACATATCAAACAGAAAGACCAAAAATGGCAATTTCAGTACGTGGTTTTGAAACTATACGTCGTGTATGCAGATCGTGAAAGCACAATTAGAATACTTTATTACAACTCAGTATCGCAACCATTTTAAGTGCGTCAAAAAAAACTACCCTATGCGTAGGTTCAGCTTTAGGTTTTTCTGTGCGTGTCTTATTTGTTTCGGCACTCCCCCGTTTTCGCCAGTGATATTCGACGTGAGCCAGGACCCTTAAATTGTCAAATTTTGTTAAAGCAGCATCAGGTGTGGAGGGACTTTGAGTTGGGGTTATATTTTGGGTTTGAATCGACCCTTTTTAGTGAAAATCTCCAAAGTGGAGTAAGTTTCTGTGAACAAAATTTTTCACATCCACCTGAATGTAGTCGCACATAGAAAACCTATACAGCTTTCTAAAAAAACTCCGCAGTTGAAGAAAATTTCATCCTGATCCAGGATTCCTTTTCTTTGTAGCCGCACGGCTACATTTGAGGTGAACGTGAAATTTATTTCGCATATCTTCGGTTTATTCCAGTTCAAGTGTAAGTGAATGTAACTACGATTGCATAACCATTGGTGGAATCCCGTCATCATTCGTCGCAGGTTAGCAATCACCGGTAGATGCAAGCAGTGCTCCTCACAAATGTTTTCTTTGTACTGTAAAGGGTGCTTTATGACGTGCACTTGTGCATTGGGAGAAGGTCTTAGTAGGGGAAATAAATAATGGTAATAGGCGAAAATGCATAGGGTAAGTTCAAATTAATGGCGCAGGGAAAAGAGAAAAGTCAATACAACGAATTGAGGATAGGGCACGGGTGCACAAAGGGAGAAAAATCAGAAAGCACCGATAGCGAAATGAGATAAATTTAAGAGGGAAATAAGAGCAAGTCTAGTTTAGGATTCGTAGTACACTCAACAGAAATGGAATCTCCTTCTGAAAGTTTTGGAAGCACCCAGGGTTTCAGCTATGCCAAAAAAGAAAAACACAATGCAATCGAAGCGACTGCCTTTGTTCTGTGCTGTCTTCAAGTACGCCTGTGTGATAACAATCACAAGAGAGCGGCACCCCGTAGACTGACGCTTCACCAGTTAGGAGAGAGGGAAATGCACTATCTCTAACGCTGGTGTTTTCTTGTCCTACACTGCGATTATCTACATAATATGTGCGAGAATTTTTTTTATTGCTGGTTCCATTTAGAGGTACATATATGAGGCCAAGTGTAAAAAGCTGCAAAAGTAGTACAATTGGCACGGTGGGCGTATGTATGCAGAATCAATGTGTAAGTGTGCAATCATCGTCATCGTAACTTATCATCATCATCACCATCGACAACAACAACAAAAGACAACGACGACAACAACAACAACAGCCCACTAAGTGCAATGCAGGATGAAAGCCTCTCCCATCGACCTCCAAGCGCTCCTGTTTTGCGCTGCTCCAGTCTATTCCTTCCCTCCTAAATTCTGTATTTCGTTCCTCCATCAAGTCATCGTCCTTACCCTTCTTCTACACCCGCCTCTGGGTGTCCAATGTGTCACCTTAGTAGTCCAACAGGTGTCATTTAGCCTAAGTAAGTGTCCCGCCCAAGTACATTTCTCTGTCTTTTTTGAACTGTGATATCCTCTACTGGATCCACTCTGTTCTATGATCCCAGAAGCTCGTCTCCTCTCCATCAATGTTGCTCCTAGCCTTCTTCTTTGGATGGACCGCTGAGCGGACCAAAGTTAGCGTCGCAGTTGTTTAGTAGGGCGGCAAGTTTCCGCACCCTTGGGAAGTCTAAACTACATATCGGTACATAAATCGCTTTCACAAATATAAAAAGACAGATAAATGGCGTTCAGACATGTCCACACAAAAAACAAATTTATATTATTTGTGCTTACACCATGCCCGTCCCCTGGGACATGTTGGTACAAATGGGCCAACTGGAAAACTATCAAGTCAGACTGACTCTTCCAAATGTCATGTTTTCTCTGTGTGGCAAGTAAACAATCTCCAATCCCTGTGCTCCCGCTACATGTGGTGGAAAAATTTCTTGACACTTCTGCTCACCTGGTTGGTTCTACGATGAGAACATCCGTACTGCTATGTTTGTGTCTGTTCCTTCGCTTTCGTTTCTGGGCCTTATGGCGCGAATGGCTTCGACAGGCAAGCTAGTTGGACGTTACGCAACAGCTTCCCCACAGTCAGAGCTCTCCGTGGCTGTCGTACAACTGTTTCACTCAAGTTGTGTCACGTTCACCAGTCACGCGGCACGCACCAGGTTGCGCCTTTGCTGCCCTTCTAGCAGTGTGCCGAGCTAGCAACTTAGTTCCAAGGATGCGTTGCTAACGCCACGTGATTTCTCGTAGAAGAAAAATATATTTTCTCGTCTCTGGAGAAAAAAAACAGTCCCGAAGAAAGATGTGGAAGAATTCCTCGAGCTTACACACACATAAAGAACCGAACAAAAACGAAGTCTTTGTAAAAAGAATGATAAAAGCCCTATGCGGGAGAGCTCGAGTCTCTGACATTACTTTGCAAAAAAAAAACGCGAACAAAAACCACCGCATTAATGCGGAGAAATGCAATCCGTGTTTTCAGGGATCAGCAAAATCCAGCTGCTATGATTTTTTTCATTCGTCGTTGCAAAGAAAGTTATAACGACGCATTGCCTGTTTAAACTACGAGAAAGCCATAAACATAAAACAAATTCGCCCTTGCTCGCTGGAGGGATGGGTGGTGATAGAATGAATGGGAACGTGTGAAAAATGGCGCGGTCAGTTTCACCAAAGCGGACAGGGCCTCCCAAAGAGGCGGCGTGATTTATCTCTGTACGCGTTGTTAATGGTCTCGCTGCTTTGCCGTCGCCCGTTCTCATTCATTTCTGCCGTATTTCACAGATTGAAGTTTCAGAGAATAAACACTCCGTGCCTCCGAATAGTTCGCCAGGGAAGCCTTTATCACAAGTAGCGAACTACACATGCCTTCGCCCCTATATAATTTTAGCTCTGGTAAGTTTAGCCCTAGACCGGCTCGAGCAAGGTGGCTGGCCGAAAATGCAACTCTGGCGGTGGTTCCACACAAGTACCCCGAAGAACCACGACACCATTTATTTGCTTTTCATTTGGCAAACGATTTCGAAACTTTTTATTCCAGCTATTCAAATATTTTACTAGTTTGACTGACTGCCCTAAGCAAGTATTTCGGGAAACGGTGAAATTGGTGCAGTGAAGAGTAGACAGAGACAACCTTTCTTCCTTGTATCTTTATTTCTTGTAAATAAAAAATACCAAGAAAGTAATCCCGCCGTGCGTCGGCTGAAAGAAAACGGAGAGGAGCGTCTTTGGAAGGCTTAGACAACTGAACCTACCCTACCTGATGTGCTAGCCCGGGGCTTCACCACTCCGTGACACAAGTTCAGACACCGAAACAATTTGGCATGTAAGCTTAGTGATTCCCATTTATGCCGACTAAAACTAGTCAGTTTAGTAAGTTCGAGAATTGCGAGAAAGCTGAAAGAACTTTTATAATCACTATTCATCAAATTCATTTGCTCCTTTCGCTCTTTGTAACACCTGTTAAAATACCACCAAATAGGTATTCAACAATTTAGAAAGTGGAGTCCTATTCATGGCAAGCAGTGCGCAAAAGATAGCGTTTCTCTAGCGACCCAGATGTCTGTATGTGGTCTCTAAATGTTGTTTTCCTGCCCTTCAAACGAATCATTTACGTATCTTGGCCGTATGACCACTTAATTCCGTCGGGTCCGGGTTACCCAGGAGGTGCTGTCGAACAAGACAATCAAGCCATGCGAAGGAAGCGCGCAATGGACGCGAAGCTGTGCCAAAACCAAAACAGGCCCAAAACAACCATGGCTAAAGCAGATGACAAAGCCGTACCGCCGATGCGTCCGCCGGCGAGCAGGCACATCTGCGCGGGGAACGCTGGGAAATTTCGCCATGCCATCTACAGTGTGCTCCGGGAATGAAACCCCACGAACCCCCTCGCCCCCCCCCCCCCCCCCCACCTGCCACCGCCTCTGCCGCGTTGGGAGTTCATTGTACCGCACGCAGGGAAAGAACCGTTGGTTGGTACAGGTAGAGAACTTTGCTTTAAAAAAGAAGGTTGTATTTTATCTTTATGGGCCCGCTAAATGAGTTGGAAAAATGCTTTGGAACGTGGGCGACAGTCTGGTAAGCGTTGATAAACCACTCAGCATTTTCATATAACTCTAAATTTACAAAAATTGTTGATTTTGCTTTTTACAAATGCGACAGATGTGGCTAAAAATCACCCGCCGTCGTTGAAGAAAAGCCCTGATCCACACTCCCAGTTTTCCGCTGGCTTTGAAGCCGGCTGGTATAGAGGATAGGTTCACAACTAAACGTCGTATATAGGTTTTCAGCTGGACTACATTATATTGATATTTGCTCATATCCAGTGATATTAAAGTGACGTTTTCTCATACTCTACTCATAACAACCGCAATTACTTGAATGCCGCTAAATATTACAGCTTCTGGACATTTTACCTAGTTTACTGTACCACTATCCCGCAAACTCGACACAGTTAGCGAGATCTCACAGTGAAGTAACGCGGCGTAATTTGTTTAAAGTATTACACCGGTGATACCTCACTAAAGTTATTTTGTACGCCTAATAAGCGCTGAAATGCCACGCACGCACACACGTACTATCGCGGTCACACTTAGTGGGAACACGGGAGCGCGTGGCCCGAGCTACTACTAGAGCTTCCTAACGGCGCCGCGCGGAAACAGACGCATGCGGGTTGTGAGTGTCCAGAGGGTACAGAGCTCATCGCACGCATCGTCACCGGGCGGCAGCGCGTCGTCTGCTACATTCGAGGTGCCGGCGCTAAACGAGCAGCAGACGTTGCCAGCGTCCGTGAACCGCATTTGCAGATACACAGCCATTTGTTGCTGGAAATCAAGATCACATCGCGGTTCGTTCCTCAGATGCGCACCGCTATTGTTCCGCTTTGGCGTTCACAATCAAGAATTGTCACCGCGAGCTGATGAATCTTTGATGCATGACCACACTGGCTATGCGCGGCCACTACCCGCATCATCTGTGGGGGTATCATCTTTAAGGGAAGTTTTATCTTTGTGGGCGTAAATATGCCCGAAACGTCCGTCATGTTGAAATACGTTTTACGCCAGTCATGTAGGGATTCACGCATACATATCTCTTGTGCGTTTTTTTTTTACTTCATCAACAAACTGCCACCGCTTTCCGGACGTTTTTTGTGTTAAGACACGCTATAAAATGCGCACAAAATCGCGCCAGTGATGGAAGGGCCGTAGCATCTCAACATGCCAAGAGTTTCTGAAGTAGACAGGAGCCGGATCGTCGAATTGTCGAAGAAGGGCTACTCCCAGCGACAAATCAGGGAACTTGTGAGTAAGCCCCTGCATACGGGGAATACGATTGTCCTAGCATACCGCTACGAAGGCTGAATCCGGGACGCACCTCGAGGCCACCCTGCCTGAGGTTTGGCCCGCTCGGTGCAGGCACTCCTTCAGCAGTCCGGCATCGAGCAGCTGGCATGGGTGCCGAAGGGAGTCGACCTCAACATCATCGAGAATGTTTGGGGTCGCATGAAAGTGGCGCTGAACCGAACCCTCATACCTTCGGCCACTGAGGACGAGCTGTGGGTGTGGGCCGCAGTGCTCGCCGAATGGCAGCAGCTGGAAAGCGACACCTCACTTGTTACAGCGCTCTACGAATCGCTTCCGTCAAGAATGTCTGCTATCGTCGAAGTCAACGGCGACATGACGCACTAGTAAGGGCGTCTCAACTGGTTCCTTATTATTTTTTAACGGCCCAGACCACCGTCTTTCATTAGAAAAGCTTGAAATAAAGTGTTTCTCTCGGCCATTTACTTTCCAGCACCTTTGTTACTGGCATTACCATGAGAAATAATCTGCGCGCTCGCGTCAGCGATAAGCCCGTCGCTGATACCTTTTCGCCTTAAAAAGCATACAAAACATATTTACCTTTAAACAAATTGCCTATTGCGGAGCTCGCGGTGACAATTCTTATCTGCAAAAAGAAAATCCTAAACGTCTGCAGTTGTTTATTACTGCGGTTCACAACCGCTGGCAACGTCTGCTTCTCGTTTAGCGCCGGCAGCTCGCATGTAGCAGACGACACGCTACCGCCCGGTGACGCGATGCGCGCGATGAGCTCTGTACCCTCCGGACCCTCACAACGCGCATGCGTGCTGTTTCCGCGCGGCGCAGTTAGGAAGCTCTAGTAGTAGCTCGGGCCACGCGCTCCCGTGTTCCCACTAAGTGTGACCGCGATAGTACAGACATAAATTAAGGAAGGGTGGCGTATCATCCATTTTCATGGCCTGTCATGCCGTCCCAGGGATCTTCGCGAAAAACTTCAGACTTGAGGCAGCAGCAATTAGCCGCACTTCAGTCATCGTTGGAAGCGCCTCGCGAGGAGTAATTCCGGTCGCGCTTCCATGCCTCCAAGTAGACTGAAAAGGCGATCATTACCAGGATTTGGGGAATGCTTTCCAGAAATGCCGATGAGCTTCCTGAAAAATAAAATATTCTTCTCTGCACACCATAGCAGACTTTTTTCTACGACGCAGCCTGGCGGCAAAGAGAAAGTGTCGAGGGGAAAACAGGTGGCTTTCGGCAGTGGAGTCGAAGAAGCCAGCGAAGTCACGTGGCCTGGCTACGAGTGACAGGGCAGGATTATTTGAACTCTGGAATTCGGTGCCCAGAGTAGGCGCTGTTGGTGTCGTGCTAGACATGAGAGATAGAAATTGAGAGAGGTATCTGGAGGAAGAGGGTGGTCGGGAGATAAATGAGAGATAACTTAAGCCAGCAGGCACAGACCGTCAGCGCTTGTGTCGGAAGCCTCTACTACCATTTAGCGAAGGTGGCGTGCGGCATGGAAGGATTCTAGGCGCAAGTACAAATTCGGGGCAAATGTCCTTGAATTTGTGGCAGTGCGAAGCGAACATTGCGGGGTGTCCTCCAATTTTAACAAGTTTGTGTATCACGTAGCTATTTAGAAGGGAGTCAGGCAAGAGGCGCCATCTCACATAAAGTATTTAAAACATGCTTATAAAATGGGGTATTAAGGAAACTTCGTTGGTGGAAGTCAGGGAGAAAAGGTATTTAGGAAGCTTTAAAGGAGAAGCCAGGTACACGAGTGAAGATAGGTTTTTGAGCCACATTAGATTTGCAGACCGCATGGTTGGCGTCAATGATTTTGAAAAGAAAACTTAAAAAGGATGCTCTGGGAACAGTATTCAGTAGGATTGGTCATCGGGTCTAAAAAATTATGAGTCAAAGTAGTGTTAGACAGACGTGCAAGAAGCGTCATTTTTGCCAGCCCAGCCCGTGGAATACTACAAGAATAAAGACTATATAACTGTTTTGCGTAAGTTAAAAGTGGCAGTCTGAACCCCTGAACCCCGAGAGTGAATTCAGTCGTAGAATTGCTATTGGCTGTACAGAATTTGGCCAACGCTCGGCAGTGTAGAATAGCACAATCCCACTGTCATTCGAAGCAAAGCATATAACGAACGAGTACTCGCCGTTATGGCTGATGCGGCAGAAACTAAGAAACTTACTAAGCACATTGAAGAAAGACTGAGGTCGGCTAACGAGTCATAGAAAGAAGATCGGTACAAGTAACGCTTGGAGACCGGAAGAGAGCGCATTGAATTAGGGAGCTAACTCGAATGGGAAATGTGTTAACCCAATAAGAGGGAGAAGGGGAAAGAGAACTTTTATTGAGAGCACGCTCTTACTTTGGGGCTCCTTCCCTGTGAGTGGCCATTAAGTCTCGGTCATCCTGGAGAACGAAAGGGAGTCGGGCTGGGCTTGAAAAGTGAAAAACCTGACAATCATTGGACAACCAGTTTCATACAATGGCTACCGAAAGATAAAGCTAGTTGCCCGAAAAGACCCCATAATTCGATGTAGGGACGAGATGCGAAATTAGTTCGCAAGGAATGTGTTCAAACAGCGCAGCCCAGGATCAGTTTGAAGTCAGTATGAGACCCTTTAATCCTGCTCTGGATATGAAGGGGTTGTTGTTATTGATGATGATGATGATGATAAGTTTGAATACATATGCTTGTAACTGGTGTATATTTTACTCAATTCGATAATTTCGCCCTTTAGTGTTCAAGGGGCTAAATCTAGGTGTGCCCAGTTAGAATTAAGAAGTAGTTTTAACGTTGTGTCTTTTTTGTTTTTTAGCTAAAATTACCGCAAAATGATCAGCCCCTGAATCGCAACTTGTAGCCATAGTTTTATAGCATTTCTAAAAAATCATAGCCGCCACGTTCGAGCGTGAAATTTTTAAACACGTAGGCCATAGCGCATACTAAGCGGAACATTGTTTATTTGGAAAATCAGGATAATACCAAAGTCAAAACAGGAAATCAGTACACAGGGACAAGAAGGAAGAGGGGGCAATGATTTCAAAGCTAGATATACTAGACTGAGAAAGAGGGAGAGAGAGGAATAAAATCCCACTATTTAAAATAAAACGGTTGAACCTACCGCTATAGTAGCCACAAACTGCGCCCAACTGCGGCGAAAAGTGACCTCAACAGGCTGAGAAGCGCGAGAGACTACTAAACCGCGACAGAGACGTATCGTGGCCATCACCCTAAACATCACACGGGCATTGTATCTCACCCGTGGACGATGTTCACATCACATCGCTGCGTGTTGTGCGCGGATGAAAAATAAATCATGTAGCAATGAAATGGGTTAGACAGACATGCATTTTTAAGAAAACCAGTAAGAGTGAAAGAGCTAAAATTTATCATTTAAAGGGCTGAGGGTGTTGGCTTGGCAAACTACCCGCTTCACGTTCTCGTCATAAATCTCACACGGCGGGACGCCGAACACCGCTCCCGTCGGCTGGCGACAGGCAGGCTTGTTTCCTCGCTTCACGCGTCGTTTCACGCTTTGTTGCGCTTAACACCACCGAAAGAACGAAGAGGCCACACACTTGCGTCTCGAACGGATAAGGGAGTAGTTTTTGTTTCTTCCGTACAGCGTAACAAGAGAAAAGCGTTACACTCAGAACTGATCCTTTGCGATACCTCCAGGAGATAAGACAATAAGGGCAAGTCCTGATAAAGCCCCTCAAGTCTGCCTCGTAATTGTGGTAAGGGGTTTCGGTAAAGACAAGTGTGGCATAACCCCGAGGAAGCGGGCTCATGTTGTTCGCATCCACCGAGCAGCGCTTGTTTCTTCATAGCTCGCAAGAAAATGCGTCCTGCTCACTTTTCAATCGTCGGGGAGGAAAGCTTCAGGTTACCACGACGTTAGTTAACGACGCGGAAACGTCCGCTTTGTCGTGACAATGGCGCTGTGCCTCTCGGAAACGTTGTCCGGTGATTCAGCGTTTAAAGGGAGCACACAGATTTTCTTAAATATCTGTTCTCCAATCTCAGACTTCCGTTCGGCGTATTCGCCCTAAATAGGCACTTAGTCGCAGTTCTCCTTTCACGCTTTGATAATAGCCTCTAGAGACTATTATGGGCGTTCGGTTCCAAATCAATGTTTTCCATATTTTTCTCTCAGTGAAAATACAGAGTAGGGTAACGTATAAATTCATAGGGAACATAGGAAATTTACCTTACCTGTCGCGCGCTTATTTTGGAGCATTGTCGGTAGTGTAATCGCCATGAAATTTCGCAGAATTCGGCAAGCATTCACAAAGGTTACCTATTTTCGTTAAAAAGAATTTCACGCGTTGTTTGAACTCCTGTTCCTAACCTGCGATGTTTGCAGCAACCTGAAGTAAATGCGCCCCCGAGAAAAGAGCAGAGTAATTATGTTCAGTCAACCGTGTTTATGACTCTTCTGATAGCAATGCTCCTTGAAGCGAGATCAGGCTGAGAATTGTTAAAATAATTTGTATTCAAAATGTTTGGCCTCGGTAATGTAGTGTTAGATATGTGCCGCGGCAGCTTGCTGTGGTGCTAGTGTCAAGCATTACCCGTCTCCGCCTGGCTGTTAAGAGGATATCGTCTTCCGCTTTTTTTCTTTAAACGCGGTCCTACTCTCTCGATCCTTCGAATGTCAATGCACATATTGGCCCAGCTTCTGCTGCTGCAGCAACGAGTGCTCCACGATTGTCCGCTGTTGAGTCTTTGAGTGAACGAATCGCGACAACCCGCACATTTCAACGCAATGCATTAGAAAAGCCGCTCTTTCCCTTCGCCAGTGTTCATGTCCTCCCGCTGGTGTGCTGAGATGGCAGGACACGACACGCAGGAGCCGCGTCTGGAGGCGCGGAGGGGACGCCCCAAGAAGCGCCAAGCGCGACACACCACTGGAATTTCCCAGGAGGCTCCACAAATGAAATTTCTTTATATGACTCCCGCAGGGCGCTGGAGTTGTGCCACCCTTTTCCCCGGCCCACCCAGATGATATCACGCGGGGAATCGAATTCCAAGCAAAAAAAGCCTCCCTCGATGGTCGCACCGCTCCGGTCATCACGGCGGCCTATTTCACTGTAGCCATGCTGGAACGAAACTTCCGGTAAAGCGACTAGTGAATATTTTGAAGACTAGACATAAAAAATCATGCACACCGCCCTCTAACAACGGCAATGGTTGAGCGTGGAGCTTTCTTGTGAGGGATTCCTTGGATGTCGTCTGAAATTGGAATTTGTCTCGCAGACGGACTTTGACTTGGGGAGCTTTGAATTTTACTCGTACCCAGTGTAGACTTTTTATCGCAGTGGGTTTGACTTTGACCCTTCGCCATTTGATTTCAGGCGGCTCGGCCAAAGTCGTCGTTACACGGGGGGACGAATGATTTATCGTCACTGAAAGTTGGCTTCCTGCAGTGAGTTTCTACTGACTCGAGCACGTTTTTGACTCTGACTCATTGAGCTTTGAGTTTTACTCGCACGCAGTTTGGATTTTGATCGCAGTGGCTGTAACTTTAGCCCTTCGCCATTTTATATCACAAAAAAAAAAACTTCGGGGTACCTTCACAACCTTCCCGGCCATCACGACCAACCTTCACGACCATCACGACGGTTTAAGCCCACGACTAAAGCCGCTTTGCTTCTTCACTGCTGCCGCAACGACCTTTACTCCGCCTATGGTGCTGTAAGTGTGAACTTCCTTCACTTTTTTTTTTGAAGAGATAATCACTGGAGATAACCCTGGAGAAGCGTACGCTATTTGATTTTTATTTCTTGGCAAAACCAAGGGGAGGCTGAGACCAAAGGCGGACGTAGGCTGACAGGGGCCTCATCCACCCGATTTAGAGCGTACATAATAACACGTCTGTTCACAAATTTAAGCATAATACCACGATCGTAATAGAGAAATAGCACAATGCAAAATCATTACTACATTTCCTATGTATTATACAAAGCATAGGTCTAAAATTCACAGAAAGATCACAGTGTACACATAAACGCAGCAATTCGTACGCATGAAGTTTCGTCAGTTACCCTACTGTCAAAATTACGTATGAATGTATTTTTGTTTGTAATTGTTTTTAATTTCTACCTTTAGGGGAACATGTAGACATATATTTCAAACCCTTAATTATATATAAGTATTGCAAGAGTTTTGATTAAGTAACACTTCTTTGACCTGTTCTTTAAACGTAAGTTCGCTGGAGTCGAAGTTTAATTTTTCTCCCAATTTATTTAATATTTCAGTTGACTGGTGCAGGAAAGATTGCTCACCATAGTTCGTTCTTACCTTTGGAGTGTGCCGTATTGTATGCCTGAGATGGTAGTCAGAAGATTTATTGTTAACTTGATTGGGAGTCTTTTGCCTATAAATAGTGTGCAGGTCCTTCATGTAATTGATTTGGTTAGCTCGAAGCATTGAATAATCAGTAAATAAAGGAATCGTCCTCAAATCTGCATAACAGCCATGATATTATAAATATATGCGCAAAACTATTTTTTGCAATACAATGAGCCTGTTATAATTAGTTTAAGTTGTGGTCCCCCCCACCAAATCCCGTAGCATGACGTGTCTTTCTCGTTCTGAGCAAGTGTTGCCAGGATTACGGCGAACTCTGGCGTCACTCGTTTCGCGCAAGTGTTGCCACAATTACAACGAACGATCTAGTTTTTTTTTTTTTTTTGGGGGGGGGGGGCGAATCTTGGCCAATCTCTCTGGTGGGTATGCATGGCTTATTTGAGTCCCTGGCTCGACGAGCGTGCGGCGGGGACGATAAGCGATCGCCGAGAGGGCCGCGCACACGAGCACTCGGAATTTTCTTGGTGTTTTTAAGTGCCGGGCGGTCACCGCGAGGCACGCGCTAACGTGCGCTCGGCATTTTCTTGCTATTTTCAATTGCAGACACGACAAATAATGATTTGCTAAGTGGCTTCGCTGTTAAAAGAAAGCTTCGCGCTTAATCACCGTCGTCGTTGGATGGAGGGGTGTACGGTTTTGCTGTCTAATTTTTCACGTCCATGCACGCCGTTTGAAATACAAGCGACTTTGACCCTGTCGGAATGACGGTATTGCAGTTCCTGTCACTGTAGCGTGTGGACGCGGAATCCTGAGCTCCGTCGGAGCGGCGTTTCCGCCCCAGTCTCTCTTCGGAAAAAGCAACGAAGAAGAAACCCAGGATTACTTTGTTATTCTGCCCCCTGTGCCAACCTGATATGATGTACTCAATAACACCCGCCACCTCGTCTCAGTGGCTAAGGCGTTGTGCTGCTAAGATGAAGGACGCGGGTTCGATTCCTGGCCGCGGCGGCCGCTTCCCTGATGGAGGCGGGAAGCAAAAACGCCCGTGTATTCGAGATTTCGGCGCACGTTAAATATCCCCAGGTGGCCAAAACTAATCCGGAGCCCTCCACTACGGCGCGCCTCACCACCTGTAAACATCGGCGCGTTAAACCTCATAATCAATCAATGTACTCAATATAATTTTTTCGCATGGAGACGTGAAGGCACGGCTGTAGCGAGTTAAAGGCTTTCGTGTCACGGGAGCGCATGACGCTGTGCTCGCAGATATCGCTGGCCTCGGCGCGTACCAGATGAATCATGCCTGGGCAGTCATCTTTACGAAGGAAAAAGAAAAGAAGAAAATGCCGGCGAAGAAAGAAATAACTATCCAAAGCCACAAGTGCTTTGTAATTGACGAGTGCCGTACTGACGTACGCATTCAGCTTCATTGGGTCTTGCTCAATGTTCCGGCCGACCAGATAAAGGAAGCGTTCGCTGACGAAAGTGTGGTTTAAGGGAGGAAAAGTTGCGCGTGACAGGGTGTGCGAACTTCAGTGCCATGACACGCCTCGTTGTGCTCCAGCTCAAAGGGGACGTGGCACGGGACGATTTGTCGCCCCCGCTGCGTATCCGGGCCGAGCTTGCCCTCGTCGCCGTGCCGGGTGGACTTCCGCTGTGGTTGCGCCATCACCTGACTGGGCCCATTCGGAGGGTGTGTTGTGTCCCCAGTGCAACGTCGGCCAGAGCCTCGGGCATGACGGCGGCACCTGCGTGAAGACGTATGCTGCTGTGACCGCACCCGGAGGAACAGAGGAGCGCTGGGAGCACATAATGAACCAGGTGGACGTGGAGGAGGTTTTCGAGGGCCAGGCTCAGCGTACAGGTGCCGTGAGAAGTAATTGAAACACGGGTGCTTTGGCCGAATCGTGTCGGACCGCTGTGTAGATGCAACGGCGGGAAGCCCCTCTATACTTGTTAACCCACTTCTTTTAACGCGGTTTTGACCATTGTTCGCACATACTGGTCCCGGCGACGGTGCTGATAGCAGATACAAATCTGGAAGTGTGTCTGTCACGCTTCCAGCACATGGAAGCTGCCGGGGAAGCAGCGCAATGTCACAGGAATCTGCAGTGACAGTTTTCATTGATATATTTTTAGGTGTGTATGCTATCAGCGCCATCGCCGAGACCAGTGGGCGGCGAACAATGCTCGAAGTCTGGCTGCAACCATCGCCTCCTGTAAAAATACAGGAGGCGATGTTACAACAAGTGTTTTGAGAGATGTCGATGGGCTACACAGAGAACACAAATTAACTTAAATGGGAGTTTTTTGGCTGTTATATGTAATTGAAACTCCTCACGGCAGGATGCTTACAGTCACGTTCGGCAGTATGATGGCGTAAAAAATACCAGTTTATTCCGGTGGCCAAAATCCGCCGTAAGTATGCGCATTTACTCCGATTGTACCTCCCCCGAAAACGCAGTATCTAGCTGTGAATGCTACGTTTCTCCAAATGGGAGTATGGAAAACTCCCATGCCTCCTCGCTCACCTCCTCCACCTCCACCCCTTCTTCCTCTACGGCTCCTTACAAAATGGCTGCCAGTTGGTGTCATGCGTCGTGTGAGCTCAAGCGTCGTCAAAATTTTTGTGTCACTGTGAACTCGGCCGCACTAATGATTGCGAGGTGCTTCCCACCAACCGACGCTCGTTGTGAACATTGCAGAACCAACCTGGATTAACGTGCGACCCACTGCAACGTCTCGTCCGAGTGAACGACCTTCGAGCCCAGGGAGCGCGCCAGCGAACTAACACGAGGCCTACATGCAGTGGCCGCAAACGGAGAGTTGCTCGTCGTTGAAAACGATGTGGTTCGCCTCTGAAAGCCGGTTCAAGGTAAGTATTGCATGTATTTTATTCTAATCAGCATTTCGGGTTGCCTATGGCCCCTGAAGTGTCAAATTAAACTCAGTGTTTCTCGCGTCACTGTACCGGCGATTCTCCACCTGTCGAGGCGAGCGTACCGCGTGAGAGAGGGCGCCATTCCGGGAACGTCATTGGGGAGGCCAACGGTGTGTCAAAGCACTGCGGTTGTCACCAGTCTCGGCTTCAGTTCTTAGTGCGCGGGTCGCGAGCAGAATGAAAAGTTGCCCCCACTGTGAACAGCGATGGAAAAGTAAGCTAGCAAGGCTTAGTATTTTTGTTACGCTGTATCCGTGGCGCATCAATTCCGGGAGAAGCTGAAGTTGGCCGAACGAGCGTCGCAGAGCCGATTTTCTTGAGAAGTACGAGAGGTTCCCGCAGCGCCTCGTACTTGGTGGATGATAGCGTCACTAAATGAAGGCTTTTAGAGTATCAGCACTCTTTTCTGACATTGTTATGTGCCGCCAGGACTTTCATTGGTCGGTCGGCATCACGTGATATTTGTTTACGCAGCCATTTTGTTTCTGGGCGCCTCTCCTCTCTTTTTTTCTGCTGCGCGGACGCTAGAGCGGCCGGTCACACTCTGCCCGTCACAACCGGTGGTGGTTTGTTGGGAGAGATGGCAACACTACAATCCAGAAACAAAATGGCCCCCAGACGCTTCCGGGTGCACGAAGTGGCGGTACTTTTAAGCGTAGCTTATTTAGTGACGCTAGTGGATGATTGCCGCGTGCACCTGGCGTCCGCATTGGTTTCACTGGGGAGGTGGATGGTCGGGATGCCGTAGGGGAAGCTCTAAAAAAGGAGCTCTCCGTGCACTAGGCGGGTGCACATTGAACCAGCAGGTGCTATTTGCGGGAGCATTCTGTGGGGTCGGTGGACGTCTGTTTTGTTAGGCAGCGCTGGAAACCATGTTCATTTAGTGGGCGCGTCCCAACGACGGGAATCTTTTCACAAATTTAGGGGGAGAGAGAGAGAAGTGTGCGCGAGGGGAGGGGAGGGGTGTTAAACCGCTAACACAACACTACAAAAGGGGGAAAGAGGGTGATGGAGAAGCATTTTGAGAAGTTGCTCTCTTTCTTGTTCCAGGGGTACCAACTTTCTTTCTGGTGTCCATTTTTCAATCTTTTCCTTGCATAGTTTTCCGTCTGGCTTTGATTGCCTTTATCCTCCTAATGTTCGCACATACGGTGACGCTCAGCTTCAATAACCCTCCAATGTATAAGCTCACATTTCAGCCGTTTGCTCTTCTCAATGGCAACAAAATACTGAAATAACTTGAAAAAAAGCTGCGTATACATACGCAGAAATTCTCTGCTAACCACCTCATCCTAATTTACACCTTGATAAGCTGTTGAGAAATGCCGCCTATGCATTTCAGATCTCCACGCACCGCGCCTATGTTTGGATACAGGAGAACGAACTAGATAGCAGCCACTTAAAGCATACGCAAAGCTGCGCTTTTACGTTGCTGTTCACACACATACACAAAAAAGAAGAAATATTTCGCGATGGTACGACCGAAGATCGCTGACGAGTGCGGGAGAAAACTGCACAACTCGCGGTTTCAGGCCGGGTGATGAGAGCGTCCATCGTACCGCGAAATTAAATGCGCCATTTCCAGCAATAAAAGCTTAGCACGGTGCCTGAAAGCAAACCAGTCTTCTTTTACACCACGTTTCAACGAGCGTCGAGCGAACGGCAGGTAGGCTTCGGGGTGCAATCCACAAAATTAGTGATTTTTTTTTTCTCCAGCGTTGCTACGTGCAATTTTCTGACAAAGCGAAAGCAGAATCTAATGGCTATAACAAAAATTGCAGCGCAACTCAGATACGAAGAAGTACAAATGGTTTTGTCTCATCAACCGCGCGCTGACAAGAGATTGTAGCGTCAGATTCGGGTCACCAATATTTCGCCTGAAACCCTAGGATCAAAGCCAACGCCGGGACGAGTTCAGTTTTCTATTCGAATCACTAATGGTGCCCGCGCCCCTTCATTTTTTGTAACATCGCAGTACGTTGCAGTTCTGTCGCATGGGCTCCTAGATCACCCCATCGTCTGCGGGCCAATAGTTCTCAGAGTCACGTTCATCAACTGCGGTGGCGCTGCGGTCGGTAGCGACAGCTAGAGGGCGCACAGCTCCCTTACCTGCATCGTTTTTTCCCGTTTAGAGATATAATAGATGTGTAAAAAAGGCTCCAGATGCATGCACACGAATAAGATAGAGGGCGTTCCTAGTACCGAAGGACCTTCCTACGAGCTTCCTTCGGTGCGTCAGGAACGCTTAAGCTGAAGGGACGGATTCTCTGAGTTCGCCCAATCGAACGTCCTGATCGAAGCCAATTTTAGCGGCATGCGCTCATTTACATTCAAACCAACGACCCTTCACGGTACGCTGGCTGCGCGGTTGGTGGCTCTTTCACGCAGCAGTAGCGAATCGGTAGTCGTTGTTGCGAAGAGACGGCGTTTATAATTGGTTTCTGAAAACCGTAGGAAAAAAATTAGTGCTGCTTGCACTCGTGGTGCAAGGCTGGAGAAACAGCAGAGCTGGTGGTCGACCTATACCTTCTCCCCACACTGACAGATGATGCCAAGAGAGAGGGAGCAGCCAGACCCCAGCAGTGCAAAGCTGTTATGGACGGCACTGTAAAGCAAAGACCATTAAAGTATGCACAGTGTTTTATTCAGTAGCAATCGTCGTCATCCCTTTCGTCATCGTCTTCCGGCGGCACTGCCACGTTGGGCAAATCCTCTTGTAGTGCGTCCTCGCCTCCGCAGGCGTCCTCTTCTCCTTCAGCTGGTCCGGTCGATGTCTCCACGCGTGTATTGTAAAGGGATGGCTTGACAGTTCCTCCTCATCGTCTACGGCGCGGCGGAGCCGTGGCCCCCCGGTCGCTACACGACGACGACGACGAAGGCGGGGACTCATCAGGCGTAAGCCCACGCGCAAGCCTTGGCGACGCCATGCGGTCGCCGAGAGCACGCGAGCGTGGTATTTGTTATTTTCGTTTTCTTTCTTTCTTTCTTTTTTTTTTTTTGCTAAAGCCACTACGCGAAGTTCGTGCCCGGCGCCTCGCGCCGGGAACGCCGGGCGGTCGCCACAAGGCGCGCCCTCACGTGCGCTCCGGGTTTTCTGTCTACGCTGGACAAATTTGTGTCGGACTAATCAGCTCTGTCGTTAAAACGACACGTCGTGTAGAGAGGTACAGCCGTCCTGAGTAACGTTATGCAACAATACCAATTGTTTTCTCCCATTAAAGCACGTTGATTAGTAAATACCACTGGACAGTCAGCCTTCATTGTACTGTAACCACCTTGTTCAAATATTTATATTCTGAAAAGTTTCATAGTCCTCAGTACAGTGCATAGAAAGAAAATCATCTCCGCTTTTAACAAAGTATCGCTTTCTGTACCGAAGGCTGCGTTATAACGAGGTATTATTGTGTTTTCATTATTGAGTGTGATGTATGCCTTGCTGCAAACAGACCTTTTTCCGTGCGTGCATGTCTTTTTTAAACTCGGACTTGTTTATACCTGCAAGTCTACTTTACCGAGAGGTTGGGGCCATAATACAATAAATCCTCGTTATAACGAAATCTTCAGTAATTAAAAGACACGAGTTTTCTCATACTCAATACCTTTTCAAAAACGGGACAATTCGCTTTCTACGCCTAGAGGAAAGGATCATAACACCGTGTGAATAAACAGGTTTTTTAATAACCGGTGTTTATTGTGCAAGCTTTCTCGTGTTATTGTCCTGCATCACATGGTTTAGTCAAATGCCCGTGGTTCATTTAACTGCATAGACTCAAATTACCACTGCTTTTCTAAGGCCTCTCCTGTATTTGTTTCTGCATACAGCGGCGATGCCTAGGTTTACATTCAATGAATAGCAGGTTCTACGTTTGAAAGAGACGTATGAACAACATGAGATATGCTGCAATTGTTCAACCTCAGAAAGTGAACTATACATGACTGGGTGCAAACATTCTCTCCGCATGCAGGTATTAATTATAGTAGATGCATCCCGTCATCAGCTGAAACTTGTAGACCACGAGAAGGCCATTTTAGAGCATTCTTCTTCATATGCGTAGCTCATGATCTCATGTGAGCATGCATTTGGTCTTTTTGCTTTTAGTGCACCTCAAACGCAGGAAGATTGAGCTGCCGACAGCAGGGCTGTGGAGACAGTACCTCGAGTGAACGCTGTCGTGGTCTATTAACTTCTTCTGGTGAATATAGGTGTGCAGGCTCCAATAGATTTGTCATCGTTGTTATCTTGTCGACATCTCGGAGCACTCGCTGTGTGAATGACGAGACAGAATGGTTGCCAACAACAAAACTCCCATAACGCGCCACTAGCAGCAGCGCTGTAAAATACCAGTAACCTTGCGATATTTTTATTCATTGTAAAAGGTTATCCTTTTCTCAAATGAGGGTTTTCATGCAGGTAGTTTAAGGGGAGTTCAGTAAGGGAATACCATGAGCAGGAGTAGGCATAACTTACTTTGCTGTGAAGGGCGTGCAGAAGTCCACAAGCGGCTCATTAGCAGTAGATTCTGGCCTGATGTCTACTGTCAAAATAGGTGCGCTGAGAGACCTTCCTTTCTTTTTTTGCCGGGATGGAACACTTTAAAATTGAATGGCTAGGCCTTTCGATTTACATACTTCTTTCTATCTTTACCTGCCGAGGGTGTTCTTTGGGCTAAGTGTTTTCTAAACTATCTTTACCACAGTGAAAGTTCTTGGCCTTATCGATGATCCATTAGAGACTTAACGAAACCCTCGTAGCAAATGGGCCGACCAGACTCGGAAAATGAAACTGAGATTTTCGAGCTCATTTGAAGGAACAATTGAGGGCATACCTTAACAATTCGTGGCAGTTAGTTCATAAGTGTAGGTGGAGTTTCTTCATTACGCATAGTACTTGGCTGCACCTTGTGTTCTACCGGCCGTCCCCCGCGTTCCAATGTGCACGAAAATCATCTTCGGTTGCGTTGGGGCTTACGCTAGTGCGGTTGAGCCAGAGGATGTGGCAGAATACGGAAACGCAATTAACTTATAATTTTGGAACGCGTTAAAGATTTGCCCTTGGTCGGCATTCAATGCTGGGCGTCCAGTACTGTGTGCCTCAGGGCAAAGATGTATGTACGTTTGGCGCGTGAACCACCATCGTTTTAAAGCAAAGCTTTACTAATCCCGTCGAGTGGTTTCATCGTGGTTTGCAATTTAACCTTCATTTGACCACAGCTGCGCCACACCCCCTGGCATCACATCGCGTAATTCTCCGGGCAGCTTTCACCACTGCACACAAGGCCCCGTTTTCAGATTCAGTTCTGCTCAAGTGAGCCGCGGCGGCTGCGGCGGGAGCGGCCGTTCAGCTGAAAGGCAGCCGACCACCCCACAGCCTAGCTGCCCTGCCGCTGCTAGCACAGGCATGCGCCGCTGGGTAGGCCGCGCGGTTGCGGCGCTCGTGGTTGTCACTTCGTTATTCGTGTGTCTCCGCTGCCGATTCTCGGAGACTCAGCAAGAGGGCTGCTGAAAACGCCCCCTGTGAGTTCGAGATTTCAGTGCACGTAAAGACCCCATGTTGTCAAAATTAATCCGCATTCTGATGGAGGCGAAAAGCACAGACGACCGTGTGTACGAGATTTCGGCGCACGTAATAGATCCCCAGGTGGTCAAAAATAATCCGGAGCCCTCCAATGCAGCGCACCTCATCGCCTGTGTAGATTCGGCGCATTAAGCCTCATGATCTGCCAGTTAAGAATGAGGTTGAAGAGCGAACCGTTAGGCTCAAAAAACGCCGAAAGGGGGACCACAAACGCAGACAAAGGCAGGATTTGGAAGAATAGTATAACAAATACGGCTAAATCAAAGGTTAATGAAGTGACACCAAGAATTGACCAGACTAAGACAAGCTTTCGTCGTGCATATCCAGGATGAGCTCAGCTAGGCCACAGCCATTTTTCTTTTCAGTTTATCTTGTCTGGATCGTCAAATGTTAGTGGTGTATGTTTCCTTCGTTTGGATATTCCACGACTTATACATATGGGAAGAATAAAAGATATCGAGCTAGTTTGAGCGTGCCTGGACAGTGGAACATGTTAAAAATAAAGGACAACTCAACCAACAAATTGGAACACATAGCTAAATAAAGAAAAGAATGCAATTATCAACAAATACATATTATTTAAATCAATAACTAAGAGAGTTTAATCAATTATCAATCAATAAATTTCAGTGAGCCAACCATTACATTTACAATTTCGGCTGAAGAGGGTAATTCTCAACATTTCTATGGTCTGCCCCAAAATTTCGTATACAACTTGACGACTTTGTTGACAGTAGTTGAAGGCCATTACCAACTCTCTGGGTACTAATAACGAATAGATATAACTTTGCTGTGGGGTGGCATATCTTGTTATCGCGCGAGCATCCCTTAAGCGTTACTTGGATCAGTTGGTGAGAAACGGGATCCCTGGCTGGAAGCTTTGGGGAAACACGGATGCGTGGGAGGTGATTTGGAGGCCGGTTGTTGGGGAAGCATGACATACGGCTGTGCACTTGTTCACGAATCGTTGATGTGGCAGCAAACTCGGTGCCGTTGGCGAGAGTGGGATAATCTGAGAGAGGGTGACAAAGTGAGTGTGGCAAACCGAGCGTATACTCGGTAGTCAATCTCGGCGAGCTCGTATATCCTTAGGTCGCGCCGAATCATTTCGCGGCTCTGAGCAAACACTAGCCGTAAAACCCCCGCGTTTCCTGAGTTCTTCCAGCGCTGGAGTGAGTGGTGCTGAACGACGCAGCAGCTTTTGCTGGCTTTTAAGGTTAACGATCCCGCCGTTGCTAGAAAATCAAGATGAGTGTAACACAGTGCGAGTTATGTGCGTCTTCGGATTTCAACGGGAGTTGCTGGGTTCATTATTCCAAGGGTTCAAGAAAGTACAGCCGGTAAAACGCTTGTCTATAACAGCGATTTCAACTTCAACCAGCTACATCCGAAAACTGCCGAAACATACTCGTTCCAAACATGTCGGAGGCAAAAGAGAAGGGCTAAGACTTCAGAATTCCGCAGTATTTTTAGTCCAATCCCGCTCGGGCGGGGCAGGATAGGGCTGAGAGTACGAACTCTGTGTTATAGACAAGCCTTTTACCGGCTGTACGTGGTATATTAAGTCGGATAACACTTGTGCTCAACAAACATGAACGCGTGCACGCGCGTGCACCCATTAACAGCCACATTGTTTACATACATGCCTCACTATGTGCGCCTACATAATGTTGAAACCGTCCGCCCGCTTTTAGATGAGGCCAGTTGCCTTTCCACGCACCCCTCTCCCGTTTTTATTCCCCTCTGTACATAATAGGGTCCTATTAATGATTATTTATTCGACCTTGGCGTCAAAGTACCATCCGGATCATGGCTTTGAAACTTTAAATTGCAAAGCGCTGTTAAACGCAGTGGGAAGACCAGAGGAAATACCGCGTAATAACACTTGCCAGAGGATACCACACGTGTCCTTAAAGACGATGATAACTAGAGACCGGATTTTAGGCAAATGCCTATTTTTTTCCTTGCGTTCCTATCGCCCCATTTCGATATATGAGCACGAATTGGAGGTCAAGGATGGCTTTTATGGTGGTTTTATAGTGCCTATAAATGCCTATTTTGGGTGTTGGTGCCTGAACTCCGATAAATGCCTATAAATGCCTTTTTTATCAAATTGGCGCCCAAATCAGCACTATGTAGCGTTAAGTTTCGCTTTCGAGTGCAATTTGATACCTTTATTCATTTTACCTGGAAATATTTACTCTATGGGTTTGAACCTGGTCCTCTTTTTAACACTCCCCCTCCCTTTGCGCCGGTGCAACCGGAGCGGCGGCTTCTGCGTGCTTTACGGATTGCTTTCCCGCAGGACTTGGCGGTGGACGCACAACTCTACTCCCCGGGGGAACTATGATACCGTCAGGGGCAAAGAAAGTGATGGGGAAAAATTACGCCCACCTCCCCTCGCGGGAACCCTGGTGTGATGCAACGCACCTGGGTGGTTCCATTGGTGTTTACGTTGGGTTGATTCTCTAAAGGAACCGTCGCATCAAGCAATCGTCGAGTACTGCGAGACAGT
The DNA here is from genome assembly GCF_048455015.1 of Haemaphysalis longicornis. Taxonomy (NCBI): domain Eukaryota; kingdom Metazoa; phylum Arthropoda; class Arachnida; order Ixodida; family Ixodidae; genus Haemaphysalis; species Haemaphysalis longicornis. Next base: position 55,563,745 of record NW_027526385.1, on the reverse strand, counting down.
GCAAACGGAGCACGGACGACCGTCGACTGAGACCGCGTTCGCTGTCGGAGAGAGGAGAGGAGGAGAGACGCACCTGTGCCGACGCTTGCGCTTTTATAAATCAGTATTACCATATTTCAAGTATTGTTTCTGCTGCCTGTTTCACAATATGCGACGCTTGAGCGACTTGTGAAATGCGCTTGTGAAATTAAGCCAATTGAGCGCCATTAGCCCAGAGGTATTACGGGGCAATTCCACGTCTAAGGTCAATGTATAGAACTTGTTATGAGAGAAAAATAAACAATTGAATTGAATTGAATTGAATTGAACTGTTACTGCCATTGTGGCATCATAGCAATAACATTTTTAGGTTTCCTGTCGTGCTTAATTACAGTTCGCTCACGTCTTCACTTGAAATTATTAGTATTTATCTCAAAATTTATTCCGCCTATTTTATTCTTTTTAGTGCCTAAAACGTTGTTTTTACCGCCTATTTTTAGCGCCTAAAACGTGCTTTTTTAGTGCCTAAAAATCCGGCCTCTAATGATAACTATGATGGATACGATTTTAATGAGGATGCGTACTTGCAGAAATGTGTTAAGTAGGACCAAGGAATAGATAACTTTATTTATAGCTAAGCGCTGTTCGCCCTAGTTGATTGATTGATTGTGGTGTTTAGCGCGCCGACGCAACGCAGGTGATGAGGCGTGCCGTAGTGGAGGGCTCCGGATTAATTTCGATCCCCTGGGATCTTTAACGTGCGCCGAAATGTCGTACACACGGACGTTTTTGCTTTTCACCTCCATCAGAAAAGCGGCCAACGCGGCCAGGAAACGAACCCGCTACCTCATGCTCAGCAGCACAACGCCTTAGCCACTGAGCCACCGCGGCGGGTTATTCGCCCTAGTTGAATCGAAAGGAATCAAAGGATTAATCTTCACGCAGAACAAAAATCTGGGCCACAAGAAATCGGAATTCCATTTCTTTTGTATAAGGGCCATTTCAGGGTGAATTTTGGCAGGTATATTGCTCTGTATGTTCGCCCAACTATGGAGGCATCGCTTTTTTAAAGCCTTATTCAGCCCACGAGCATTATAGGCTGGCAATAAGAGCGCTCCTCTAACAACTGTGTTTGCCAATAACTCTGTGTACAAGATTGCAGATAGTCCTAATTGTATCATCATAGAATAACCTGTCAGCATTGCTTAGTTCCAAGCAATCCTCCGACCTATTTGAGCCAAGCTGTAAGTGTTTAGCGGAGGTCACCAGCGCTCCTTTATTTAAAAGTGCGTGTTCAACAAGAAATACCTCGCTTAGTTAACCAAAGCCACTGATTGCCCTGCGGTCAGTGTTCGCAGGTGCCACGGAGGATATGCATCTAGAAGTGGTCACGCACTCATCACGTCGCGCCGCGAAGAGTTTGTTGGCGCCACATTTACATATGCAGCAGCCCATGGTAGTGTCCTGTTCTCTGTTCCGAAAGCTGATGTCGTCGGTTAACGATATTGTAATCTGCAAGTACAGTGGTGAGCTCGCTTAGGGCGAATATGGGAGCGCGTGACCGCCGGTACTATCAGAGCAGCCTATAGGCTGCGCGAAGCATCACGCATGTGCTGTGCGTTTCGAGGCAAAATTTCAGCGTGCGCATCGCGTCAACAGAGCGTCTGCTCGTTTTCTGCTTTTTTTTTTGCACGTCGTCTGCTAATAGCGTCTCGCTTTGAACTTCGTCTCCTCGATCCTTGTATGAAATGCCTAATAAAAGTCACAAAACTGCTTTTCGACCGTAGATTGAATCGAGGTTGTAGTGCCCGAGCTTACTTCAGGCTCTCAATTTATTTCTGATAAACATTGTGCGTATGTTTCCCTTTGGTTTCTGTGGCAATCACAAAAAATTAAGTGCTGTTAAAACGAGACCCACCTTTTTATCGAGTCTGCTTGAAGCAAGCTGGCGAGTTGCGATATGACGAACCGACTGCATTGAATTCAAGCTAATGAACGAATAATCATTAATCAGAAACATTTTGCTTGCGGATTTCAGTTTCCAGATATTTTTACGGCGGCCGAATGCTCCACCTCTACAAGCAAGGTGGAGGTAGCAGACGACGCTCAGACGCTGCGATGACGCGATGTGCGCTCAGAAAGCATAGCCTCGCTCGACACGCACAGCGCATGCGTGCTGCTTCGCGCATCTCATGGTAGGCTGCTGTGATAGTACCAGCGGCTTTGCGCTCTCGTGTTCACGCTAAGCGAGCTCACCGCTGTACCTACGCCCCATGGCGCAGGATCGCCAGGATCAATGACACTGACTATAGCTCCGTTTGATTACAAACGTGGATCTGCAAGACAACACTGCATTTTTACTCTTCCGTCCCTGAAAAGAGCTTCGAATGGAACCACCTCCCCGTCTCCGTTTCTCCGTCACTGTTCCAGCTCATTTTAAGTCCGCGGTGTGCGACTTCTTGTTATACTTTTTTCACGCTGTTTTTCGTTCTTATTACGGTCGAAAGGACACTACTCTCTCTAACGCCTTTCTGACCCAAGGGTAATGAAATAAAGTGAAATTGAAGGTGTTTTAAGGGCACATTTAAAGTAAGAAAACGAACTTGATGGAATTCTACGCTGACAGTAAAAACGTGCACAGAGAAGCTGGGAGCTTGCTGGTCGACTCCGTGCTACGAAACACTCCCTCCATGACCCAGTCAATACTCCCTGCTTGATCCACAACTTGCATGCATGAAAATCGGCTGCAACGAACTCGCCCTCACCCTTTAATTCTCAGTTACGACGCATACAACATTACTTCGAGTCCGCCTATACATCCTCCCAGTAAACAGCTTTCCTGGAGGAAAGCAGCTGTGGCCTACTTCCTGGGATTTGCGGAACTGAGCCGCGCCCCCTTATCGCCGGCTCATTACGACGGTGATATTTGAAATTCGCGCTACTTCCTCATCTGTTCCCGATGCCGTCGTTTGGTATGCAGAGCAGCACCGAATCGAAAGCGCCAGCCACAGCTCCCTGCCCTGGTGACCTCTCGCACACAACACGAGGGGGAAAATAGAGGTAAACGAGGGTCGCCCGCTCAAAAGGGGTTATTCTCGTAGCGCTAGTTTTTGTAGCGCAAGCTACACTACACTACCCCAGGAAGTCTTCGCGGGGTAACCACTTTTGCCCTTGAGAGCTAGATGTCAAAGCACATCCCCTTCCGCATATGCCCGGCACGGAGAAGCGGCCTGATGACGAGGAGAGATGGGCAGGGGAGAGATAGGCTTATTCTTGGATGAAACCAGGGCGAACGTAAACAAAGACAAAGAAAGTGGAACACAAGGACAGCCACGAATCTAAAAACTAAAGTTTAATGTCAAGAAGGGTGAATACAAACACTTAACATCAAACAATAAAAGATACTGCGCATGAGCAAAACACGTTTACAAAAGCCGCGATAAGGCAACTAGATAGACACCGGCTACACTCAAGACCCACACAGATATCTCTTTGGGATGAAGACGCACGCTTGCTTGGCTGACACACTTACTTCCTCTTTCTGCTATGTGGAACGCTTCCATAATTTCTCAGGGAGCTAGTTCACCGGGCCTAAATAAAATGTCTGGCAGTAAAATTACGTTTACATCCGCTGCAGTTAGTATAATGCGAAGAAAGATGGGATGATGGGGGGCCTTTTAATGAGCATTCATGCTCTCCGAAGCACACGTTGACACTTCTGTGCACTTCCTCATTCATTGTTTAGGTTCGCGCTGGTTTCATCCAAGAATACGTCTTTCCAACTAACCCAGATTGCAACCGTTCTGCCGAGAGATAGGCGAGGAGGCAACGGAGACGTGCGGTGGACCAGTCTCGCCACCTAGCGGAGCGCCCGGAACGGAGCAGCGGCCCGATGGCGGGGAGAGATAGGCGAGGAGGTAACGGGGATGTGCGCGAAACTCTTGTCAGAAGGATGCGAAAAGGCCGCCGCCGTAGCGATAAGTGCGCTCCAGGAGGTCACGTGCAGCGAAGAGCCATGTGCGATTGAGAATGACGAACATCCGGCTGTGGTCGCTCGTACAACGGCGAGGCTTAACAAAGATGATGAATAAACAGTGTATTTATTGCAAACATGTCTGAATATCAATGCGAAACCATACCTCGTCCATACCTCGACAATGAGCCTAGCCAGGGCAGTGAAGCTTTCGCTATCAAGCAAGGTTAACCAAAGCTAAACTACAGCAATTTATTTGTACCTAAATCAACGCTGCTTGGTGATGTAGCTTTCAATCTTTGCTTTCACGCGATGTGACTAGAGGAGTCGTAACTCCAATTCCAGTCTTGCTTCAGCAAAATTAATTGCATAAATTTTGCTGCCAGAAACCGCTCACAAGCATGAGCAATTTTATTACTCATAATGCATCGGTTATGTTTTAAGTCCCATTTGGAAGTTACGTTTTCTTTCTTGGTGAACACCGGCATTCTCACCGGGCCCAGTGGCCTTTACGCAGACAAGTTTCTCTGGGCTATGACCACCGTTCATACCACAGAGAAACTGACTCGATTCAAGACGAGTTAATTTTTCAATCCCTCAGGGGGTCCGTAGTTCATCTGTTGGAGCCGATTTGCTCCCTTGATCATCTCTTTGCGCAGCACTCTGATGGATCCCTTTGAAATTTTCCTGTCTGGTGTTATCTAACTACCGAAGCACCGTCACATTTTCACTCCATTTTCTTTATTCTTCTTCTTCCGGTACATTTACAGCAGGTCCGCTAGTAGCATAAGCGGATTGAGGACTGCGCCCGTATGCGAAAGAGAGAAATGATGGGCCATAGACGGCATGAGCCACAGCCGCAGCACGGCACGTGGCATCGATCGAGGTCAACTAAGGGCCAACATTATCGGAAAGGGGGGAGTGCAGGGTGGGCGGGGGGGGGGAGGAGGAAAGACGACCGCAATTTTTTTAGCTTTTTTAGTAAGCAATCGCCGACGGAGTTGCATCGAGAGGATGCCGAATTCTGGTAACAGCGCGGCGTGAAATAAATGACGAGAAACACTGTCTTCAGAGCGAAAAGGGCTGAGAAATTGTTCTGGATAGCTTGGCGCCGGATTTAAGGTTCAGTCTTTGTGAAAATGTTCTAGGTTTCACGAAAGATTACTGGGCCACAAATAATTCAAACCACAAGCTTAACACCTAACAGGGACCAACTACTTTTGTGACAGTAAGAAAGAAAGGTGTTTTCTCTAGCTTTCCGGCTTAAAACGTTTCTCATTAGCACGAGAGATAAGCTTGTGCTTGGAACTTGGGGCATGGCCTAGAAAACTTTGACAAAGACTGTATGTAACCGTATAATTTAAAGCGCATTGTGACATTCAGTGGTGTTCTTTGGTTGTCAGATATGGGCTCACTGCGGAGTCTCCTAAAAACAATCCGGAATCGGTAAATACAGCAAAACCCTATTATTACGACCTGGGTTTTTTTTTTTTTAGTGTTTTACGGTGAGCAGTGCCGCGCACAAAATGCAAGTTATCTCCGCTTTTACCAAAGTATTGCCTACCGAAAAGCCGGGTTTCTGCCCCAAGCACTTCGTTATACCGAAGGTGTCCTGTATTTATATGGTGAAGAGACTATCAGAAATACCTGGAAACTATCGGAAGTCCGTATACCGGATGGAATTCGCACTGACAAAAGCCCGTCTTCTAGCCTACTGACACGAGCCTGAATTAGAACCGGATGACTGCACCACGATGGGTTACTCGATGGAGAAGCGTCGTCCTCAGAGATCACATTGTCACCTCTCAACAAAAAACACCTTGCACGTCACCATTGTCGTCAACTCTCGTACGTTCACATGAAAGCACTGCGAACAAAGTCACATCAAAAGAATCTCCCATGCTAATGAAAGTTTAGAAAGAATGCGGCTGTGCTCTGCTCAGTTGCCCCCTCTCTTGGCAGAGCAGTCTGCAGACCTACTTATGCACTTTCGCCTCTCAGCCAGTGCATCTCAACGTGGTCATTGTCCACATATCCTTCGATGGTAAGTATGCGTCGGCGAGGCGCCAACGATAAACAATCTATTGCGCTTAATACAACACGTCGTTTGGCGAAAAGTAAAAACGCCCGTGTGTTCAAGATTTCGCCGCACGTTAAATATCCCCAGGTGTTCAAAATTATTCCGGAGCCCTCCGCTGCAGCGCGTATCATCGACTGTGAAGCGTTTGCGCGTTAAACCCCACAACCAATCAGGACACGTCGTTGAAGGTGTAAGGAGTACATGCACGAATCATGCAGACTGTGGTTGGTGATGTAAGAGTTACCTAACTCTTTCCTTTACATTGCAAGACATATGGGGCTAATCTACAGTGCTTTATGATCTCGAAGTGAAATCGAATAGGGGGTAAAGGGAGTGCAATCTAACAAGCGGTAAGTCACTATAGGTCATACTGAGGGAGAACTCAAGTGGGGATGAAAACCACACGTCGTAATCAGGTTTACCAGAGCACGAGGGAAATAGTCGCCGCACACTACAATAAACTGCGGCAGGTTCATCAGATTTCCCACTTTCGGCTTCGTTCAGTTTAATATGGGATTTCTGCGCAAGTGCCAATTCTTGGGGCTTACAAGTGGAGGCAAAAGGAAAATGATTTGACACGAAATCAAAGTGTGCGCCTTTTTTTTCATCAATTGTATGAGCGAACGAAGACCGCTAAGCTCACTTTGGTACCACGGGTTCAGTTTACAACATTTGCCCATAGCCCTAAGGCGGCGTTCACACTGTCTTTGGCAGCCCTTTTCTTGTTAACATTACGTCGAAAGCCCCATTCACTAAGCCTTTTCTCGTCGGCACCTTGGGTGGAGATAAGCCACATGTCCTTGCGACATAGGCGTTCGCGCTGGTGAGCGTAGGGTCGAATAAAAATGGCAGAGTGGCTCAGCTCAGCTGGATATGCAAAGCGAAAACTGGGCTTAGCCTAGTTGAGTCCTTGCTTCACTTGGTTAACCCTTGATTTAGCGGTAATTATTATACTATTCGTCCAAAGTCTGGCTTCGTCTACGGTTGTGGTCCCGCTTCCTGAGTTTTCCGAGACGTGCGGCTCGTCAGGCGATATCCGCGGGGTGATAAGAGGCCGGTTTCCGCGGACGGCTCGAAGCCTCCAGCTGAAGCACAACGCTCGGAGAAGACGGCCCGGCTTCACTCTCATTCATGACCAAGCTCCAGCTCAGGAGAGCGCAAGCGCCAAGGCAGCAGCGGTGGCGGTAGCGGTGAACGCGGCCTTCTGTGGAACTCAGCCTGGCGAGTCATTTGCGCAGCAGTGGTCGAATGAAGGTCAAATACAGCGCGACGGCGAAACCACTCGATGTGATTAGTAAAGTTTTGCTTTAAAAAACGGCAGCATTCTAAACCCTAACAAAATGGTGGATCGGGAGCGGCAGTAACTCGCCATACGATCCTTTTCCGGTTTTATCACGCTAGTGGACACGAGACGGACACATCGGCCGGGGAGCCCGGTTTGACATTTTGTTTGAGCGTTCATCACCGCTGAAGAAAAATAACTGGGTCGGCCGATTTAAGCGGCCGCTTCTGTTTTCATTTTATTCCTGCCTAGTTACTCAAGAGCGTCTGTTTTTCGCACAAGGCTTAGGGATCAGATGAAGAAATCTTGAATGTTTGAGTTCTTTCACCTTCTTTTCATACTTTTTTGGTGGGCAAAATTTTTGGAGTTCCTTCGGGTGTCCTCTCTCGCAGCCCATGTGTTGATTCCTTTTCAAAGCACTTTGTTGTCATTTTGAACTCTTTCCAGCTATTCTGATGAACACCTACTGAATTTACTAGCAGGAGAAAATGTTTCAAGAGACATAGAAAGAACTTTAACCAGCACAGGAAGAAAAAAAAACAAAAGAAATTGTCCCCATATTTTTACTTCAAGGGTTAAATTAGCAAATTTGTGACACAAAGGGGGAAAGAAATCATTTGAAGTATTGTATTGTACAACCCTGAAAGGGGAAACACAAGAAAGGAAACGAACAGGCGTAGTTTCGTTTTCTCCTCTTTTGACGAAGCCACCACCGGCCACCGAATCGGTGTGTAGGTTTAATTCGGAAGCTTCAGCTAGCTCGGTAGGGCGAAAACTTCGGTGTTTCTGGTATATCACAGAATAAAGAACAGGCTAAATGAGTTGAAAAATAAACCCCTCAATTCGGTTGACTGTGGGAATCAAACCGGCAACTTCGGAATGCTAGATTGGCGCAGGAAACGAAGTCCACTAAACAGCTTCCCCGTGTAGGTGAGTACAGGTGAGCCCAGGAATCGCGTTGTCGCCTTCAACTAATAAACACGTGTAAGAAGCCTGAGGCCTAGATGAGTGTTTAGACCATTCAGGGTATACGAGTGAGAATTATGTGAGTGCGAAAGTTCCCAATAAATGTCTTGTTCGCTTGGTGGTCGTACCAATGCAGGTATGGGCCCAGTCATAGTAATGGAGAGAAGACGCAAATTAAAAAAAAAATTATTGCGGCTTCTCTGCTTGCTTAGCAGGAAACGGGATGGAAATTTTTTAATAAACACATCATAAAGAGTGTACCGGTGTCCTCGTGATGCCTTTCACATAGTGTGAGATGTTTGAATAAGGATTGCTCTGCTAGTCTCAGCTTTTTGACTGGCTTCGTCCGCAGGATACCCACAGTTCCGTGCCCACTGCCGGTTCAGTGCATTGCTGTACACTTCTGTCGCCGGTGATAAAACCACAGGAAGTGTGCAATGTTATAACCGGAAGTGACATCGAAACAACCACGATACAGCCAATGAGGTCGCTTCCGCCTATGACGTCACGTCTAACATTAGGCGCTAACCACATAGACGCGAAATCACGCGTCGGGACAGCGTCAGCGGTGTTTGGCGGTAGCGCGTCGACACGCAAGAGAAGGTACGCATGGGACCGGCGAAATCACGCACTGGCATGTGCGCACGCCGGTGCGTCGGTATGTGTTGCCAGATTTCCTTGCCTAGCTCTCCGCAACGCGTACAAGTTTTACAGAGTTTTAACACGAAAGTGTTTTATGCCGGGGTCCACCAAGATCTAACTGACGTGATATCCGTGACGGAAATGACATCGCCAGAAAAACTTCGATTGATGCGGTGGTGCTGAGATTCGAGGCATGAGCTCATTCGCTGCGACGGGAGGTACGAAACGTGCTCCCGACTGCGCTATGAACACACGCGTGAATAGGAAGACAAATGCGCCTTATAGCCTTCCTTCCTGATGGTGTTGCCGTCTAGGAGAGGCGAAGCAAGTAGTGCATTATGGCGCTAATGAGCGCCGACAGTTCGCGCCTCGATGCCAGCGGCTACGTGTATGAGGGAGGCGAAGCGCAAGTTGCGGAGGGGCGGACTTGTGGATATCGCGCTCGTGACATGGTCTGCTGCTCCTTCCGCTGCAGCGGACCGGGTTTTCACGGAACGATTCGCTGAAAACCCGTTTGGTTTCGTTCGCACGGACGGTTTACGAGCGCCTTTGGCTTCAGTCGAATTTGCGCAATGCTCCTACCCGTGCAATCTAGCGTCCAATATGGATGCGTCTAACTGTGCCATACCGACGAAATGTAAATGGCGACGTGCAAGTTTATATCGACGCAAAATGAACATGCAGCCGTTCCTGTGAAGGAACATTTTACTTTCGTGTTTCACCGGTTCCTGTGGAAGAGCTCCGCCGAGGAATTGTGGCAGAGATATAAAAGCATGCATTACCAGATTTGTTCCAAGATTTGAACTTGCAATTTAGATTTGTTCCAAGTCGTTATAAAAAAAGAAAGTAGCAAAATTCCATGCTCAACTCCAAAGATTATTCATTTGAAACGAAAAATAAAATGCCTGCGCAAACTCCCAAAGAAACTAAATGAACTTTCACAGGCACGTAGGAGCCTCAAAACGGGTTTGTCGGAATCAAAAAGAAAGTTCTTCGATTAAACTCTTGGCAACTTCATTAGAAACCCCTCACAAACATTTTGGCGTTTTCTGGGAGCACAGAAAGTAAAAATAGACCACATAACAATAGCAGGCAACCTTGTGAAGACGCACGACAGATAGCAGATGGTTTCAATTAGTTTTTTCAGTCAGTGTTTACCCGATGCACATACAATCACGCCGCCGATGTGGCAAGCCATTTCTGTGCATGTCCCATGAAGCCTCTTTCGTTTAGCCAGGAAAGTGTGTTTCAGCAGCTGCTGAACTTAGATTCAAAGAGGGCTAGTGGCCCTGACGAGATACCAACGGCATTTCTAAAACGATACGCGGAGTGGATGTCGTTTTATCTAGTACTTATATTTGAAAAATCCTTGCGAACTCATTCCCTTCCGGAAGATTGGCTTTGCGCTGCAGTTATTCCCGTGTTCAAAAGCGGAAATCGCTTGCTTCCGACCAACTATCGCCCTGTTTTCTTGACATCTGTCTGCTGCAAGCTCATGGAACATGTAATCGCAAAACATATTTATTTATTTATTTATTATGCACTTTCTGGAAACAAATAAGTTACGTTATGCAAACCAACATGGGTTTAGGTGGGGCCTGTCGATGGTTATGCAAGTAGTGGAGGCAGTCCATGACTTTTTGGGGGCCTTAGACGAGCAACGGCAGATAGATGTAATATGCGTTGATTTTAGGAAAGCATTTGATAAGGTGTCTTATAGCAAACTGCTTTAAAAACTTCATCTAGTTGGTTTGCGAATGGTGTTTTAGAATGGATACAAGCAAATTTAACAGATCGGAAGCAGGTTGTACGTGTTAGTAATTCAGTATCGATGTTGTTGGATGTATTTTCTGGAGTACCACAGGGGTCACTCTGGGCCCGTTGTTGTTTTTGCTTTATATTAATGATGCCGCTACAGCTATTCAGCCGTTAGTGGTGTTGAAGCTATTTGCAGATGACTGCTTACTTTGTTCACCAGTTACCGGTGAAGATTACCAAATCAAAATCAACCAGTGTCTCGAGGGTTTTTATGCATGGTGTCAAAAATGGGACCTAGAAATTAATTATGCCAAAACCACATTTGCGCACATTACCCGACGGAAAAGTGTTTTTTAACTCCAGTCTCACATTGGAAATGTTGTTTTGAAAAAAGTGACTAGTTTAAGATATCTCGGTGTAGCGATCGCTGATGACCTCAACTGGCACAGTCACATTGAAAATGTGCGCTCGATAGCGTACAAAAAAACAGTGTTTCCTTCGGGTAAAACTACGAAACGCAACAAAAGACTTCAAGCTGACGGCATACAAAACATTTATTCGCCCTGTACTAGAATACGCCGGCGTAGTTTGGAGTCCCCATCAGGAAGGTCTAAAAGCTGAAGTTGAGAGAATTCAAAGACCCGCCGCAGAGTCACGTGTTCAAAATACAAAAAAACTGACTCGGTTACCGACATGCTCAACGCATGCAATCTAGAAATAACCTCAATCTTGAGCGTCTTGCAGGCGCTTTAAAACACGGAAAGGGCCAAATCCTGGAACTGTTCTTCTTGGCAAAAAACACATAAGCCCGAAGTGCCCTTTCGCGCAATTGTTTTGGAGCGGAATTCATGGCCGAGGGTGGTGTCGGGTTATCTTCAGATACACCTGGACTCACTACATCTTCACGATCCATTTTTGATCACAAACTCGGAGCACCATGTAGCCTTTCTGAGAACGAACAATCCAGGCCCTTGCCAAATTTTCAGTATCGATATCGAAGATTTGTACTATTCTATTCTCCATGATGAATTAATGAACAGTGTTAAGCGGTGCATCACAGAGGAAAATAATAACGTTCATTAACAATTGTGGAGTACCGGTGAGCGGGTTTCTGGAAATTCTGTCTTTCTACTTCAAGTAAACCTTTGTGGAGTGGGAGGGGGACTTACATCTGAAAAAAAAAACCGGGATATTTATTGGTTCTAGGATAGCCCCTGTTGTTAGCAATATTTTCCTCAGTGGGATCGACAGACGTATTGAGCAGAACCTGTGTGTTGGCTATGAAGGTAGTTAAATACGTGGACGATTTTTTAATTTTGTGTCACACCGACGTGTCACTTGCGACGTGTCACGCCGAATGGGTAATGTTGTAAAGTTGTTTAAAGAGCGCTCCGTGGGGCTTAGGTTTACATATGAGCTACCGAGAGGCGGTCAGCTACAGTTCCTAGATTTACGTTTGTCTTTGGAACCAGGGCATGTATGCTGGCCATGCTGTCCTAGATCTGCCAAAGCGCCTTTGAAATATACCTCTGGGCACTTCAAACTGGTAAATTGGGGCATTGCCTTTTCTGTGTTAATTAAGGTCGGCCCTTTTTATGTCTTGTATGCATGAAATTGGCACTAGTTTTGAGGCCCAAATCACCAGGCTTAACTCGGCTGGTTTTCCTGAGGATTTATTGCGCAGGAGTGCAAAGAAACTACTCAAATGTGTGAATTCTGAAGCGGGGTGTGAAGCTGGCCGTCCGGTTGAAAGAAACCGGATCGCTGTTATCCCCTACATGCACCGTATTTCACATTGCCTGAATAATGTAGCCGGTCGTTACGGGGTTCGGGTCGTTTCTTCGGCCCCGAATAAACTTGGGAAAATATCTCATATGGTCGAACAGATCTGAGCAGTACAGAAAAGTGGCAGGGGATGCAATGTGAAACACGTGTCACCCTTTGTTCCCTGCTCGACGGGCATCGTGCACTCCTTGCCGTTTTGATGTTGGAATATGTACATCGGCCAATCAGGCAGGTGCGTCAATGTACGGCTCAGGAAGCACCGTGGTTACGTCAAGAATAATCTATTTGCACATAACACTCGGCACTGTAAGGCACATGAGGAAAACAGTCAAGAAATATGCAACCCATTGTATAAGGAAACGTGTATTCTTTGGCGCCATAATGACGAGTTGATAAGGGAGATAGCGGAAGTGTTTCATGTAAGAAAAAGTGAAGGAAAGTGCATTAGCCATGCTTCTGTGACATCGTACGATAAGGAATTTGCTTTCCTTTCAAAAACGATGCCTTAGGTTGGTGTTTTTTCTTTTTTTTGGGGGGGGGGGGGGGAGGGAGTGGGCTACGATAAGATTGTTCCAGCTCCGCTGTGTAGTGATGACGTGTAGACACATGTGTGGTGTATGATTGTACATATGCGTTTGCTTCCGAACAGAGATTTGTTTAAAAATCAGCGCCGTCTTGTGTCCCCTCTTCTCGTCGTCGTGTTGTGAAGCGCTGTTTAGAATGGATTTCCCTGTAGCCTCTTGCCTGCTTTAACGCTTCTAGCCGTAGTCTCTTGTTCTACCTTAAGCTTTCTTCTGCTCTGTTTGCCAATTATGGTTTATGCAACGCTTACCCGCGCATGCACGAGCCACTGACTAGTCACTTGCACGCCAATCCTGAATCCATTCATTGCACCCGCCTCTACTTGCTAATTTCGACGAAAACGCCGAAACAGAAATGCACACAGGCGCCAGTGATATAGGCTTGGGTGCCATCCTCGTCCAAAAGCAAAGCGGTCCCGAAAAAGTAAGCGCCTTTGTAGCCGTGGTCTGTCGAAGGAGGATAAAAATACTCAGCCTCTGAGTAAGAGTGCCTCGCATTTATATGGGCAATTTCAAAATTTATCCCATGCGTGTATAGTAGACCATTCAAGGTTGTGACAGACCACCATGCGCTGTGTTGGCTCGCCAATTTGAAGGACCCCTCTGTCTGGCCGTCTTGGGTGGTGGAGCTTTCGCCTGCAGGAGTTCGACGTTACAGTCGTCTACAAATCCGGCAGGAAACACTCCGAAGCCGACTCCCTGTCCCGCGCCGCCGTCGACCCACCACCACTAGACTCCGATGAAGACAGCGCGTTTGTCGGAGTCGTGACGGAGAGCGACCTAGCCGCCCAGCAGCGTGCCGACCCCGACTTACGCGTCATGATCGAATACCTCGAAGGACGTATACGTCCTTCGAGGTATTCGATCATAACGTCGCCTTGCCTAGGGCATTTGATGGAACTTGCCTGCATTCGGCCTGAAAAACTCCGTCCTCGCGAAGAATTTCATCCCCGGAACGAGGATGAATCATCTTCTCATCACCGCGAAAGGAAGAAGAAGATCGATTTGGAAGGCTGGTTGCTGTAGCCGGTCTCCAAATTCTTCGTTTCTTTTGCCTGTGTTTACCCTTCTGGGTCACCTTCCTTCGCACTGTCCCCTCCTAGCATTGCCGCGATCCCCAGGAAGAGGACCCACCGCATCAAGCGGCTCGCTGGGACCAGTGCGCGGGCCCTCTGGCACGGTGGGGTGCAGCCATCACCTGCGCTCCATGCCGCCATCATGGAGAACCACGACAGGAGCCTACCGCACCAGTCTCCCTCTGCTGTACCATGTAACACACCTATAGACCCACAGAGCCCATCAGCCCCGAAAAAGCGCGCAGTAGATCAACCTCCAGCGGACACTGCAGACCCTGGCGCAGACGTCGTTGAAATGGACCAGGTACCGTTCACGCCTGTCACTTACAAGAAGAAAGGAACCGCCGGAATCCCGGTCGTGTTCCAACCGACAGTAGCTGGCTGTACCCTGTGGAAAGTCAACCCAAATGTCTTGGCTGCGGACGTCGTTGCGGTGGCACAGGAGAAAGTCTTAACACATCGACTGAACAAAGACGGCAGTCTCACTGTAACCGTATCGTCTCTGACCGCCGTGAACCGCCTTCTCCAGATCTCTACTATCGCTGGCATGGCTGTGGATGTTCGGGTACCGCACTCTTACATGGCTACCTACGGGGAAATCGAAGGTGTTCCTCCCGAGTACACGGACGAGGATCTTGGAAACTACCTACGCGACCAAGGCGTGATATCCGCCCGAAGGCAAGTTTCCTACCGGCCTAATGATGACGGCGTCGTTACTGAATCTCGACGAAAATCTGTGATTCTGGAGTTTAAATCAGGTTCACCCCTGCCGGAACGTATGTTCCTCGGCTTCTGCAGTTTTCCGGTGACAGAATATATGGGGTCAGCGAGGCAATGCTTCAAATGCCAGCGACATGGTCATATCGCCAAAAACTGCAGAGGACCAGTACGTTGTAAAATATGCTCCGGTGCTCACTCGCACAAGGACTGCACCTCCCGGACCCAACCTCAGTGTGCGAATTGTGGAGGCCCACATCCCGCGTCGTATGGAGTCTGCCCGCAGAAAAAGGCCGCTACTCTCGCTCGCAGTGTCGACCAAATCCAGGGCAAAACTACCAATCGACGTGAACCTCCGCCGAACCCACAGGTCGTTTTTACAACGGTGACTTCCTCATCGAAAGACGCACCGCTTCAAAGCCCACCACAGAACAAGTCATATTCGGGAGCACTCCAAGAACAGACACCGCCCAAATCTGCTCAACTGTCTGCTGCTACTAAGGACACAGCCTCGTCTTCACAGCGACGTCATCGGAAGAACCTCGACGAGACGGCACATCAATCCACACAGCCAGATGTTGTGAGTCTTCTCATTCCCATGCTTTTTACGGCTCTCAAGGCTCTGCTGCACGCTAACCCGTCCGCTGAATCTCTCCCTGAAGTCGAGGCTATCTTGGCCTTGGAGCCCCTTGTGACGTCCTCCTTCAAGGTGCTGCAGCGGGGTTTCGGAGTTCAGCAATGACGACCAAGTTTCAAATCACGTCTCCAAAGGTGTCTCTAAACACTAACCTCAAGGACTGCACAATCTTCCAATGGAATGCCCGCGGCCTGCGCTCAAAACTTGCAGATTTCCGTTAACTTGTACAGACTTACCAGTTCCCATTCCTCGTAATCTCGGAATCCCGCGTTGAAGATCACTTTCGGCTAAGAAATTATTATTTCCTTCACTCGCACCGCCTGACGGGAGTAAGTCAGTTGTTTCTTGGTTTTCGGAAAGATGTACAAGCAGTAAGCGTACCCGTCCAACCTCACGACACTGAGGAATATGTGTGTGCCACCACTATGATCGGGACTCAGCGATTTACATTTATTGCTTCCTACTTGGAACCAGGAGCTGCATTTGATGCCCGCAGGCTTGAAAATATAATTGCAGGCACACGCCCACCTCACATCATATGCGGTGATTTCAACGCCCACAATGAAATATGGGGAAGTGCGCATACCAATTCTCGTGGAGCAAGGCTTGCTGATCTACTTATCAATCACGGTATCGAACCTCTCAATGACGGCAGCATCACCTACATAAAAAATACAACCATAAGCAGCTGTATTGACCTTTCCTTCGTGTCAAACAGCTTCATCCAAAAATTTACTTGGCGTACAGATTTGGAAACGAGAGGCAGTGATCACTTTCCGATTTTAATATCTTATCAAGAGGCAGCTGTGGGTCAACGTCAAAGGTATGTCAAGCGCATAGATTGGGAAGCCTTCAAAAACGGCACTGACGTGGGAATAACCGCAGCCACTAACGACAATGACATAATACGAACTATGGTTAATTGTCTGACAGTCATCGATCGTAGTGAGGAAGCGCCTAGATATTAAGACCGATCCAGAATATGAAAGGCTGCGTGCCATCCGCAGACGCGCTGAGCGTAAGGCGCGACGCAACAAAAACTTAGAGGACTTGAGGCAGGCTCGCAAAGCGCAAAGACACGTGAGACGTTATTTAGAAAAGTTAAACCGGCAACGGTGGCGTGATTTTTGCACAAACTTAGATGTCCACAAACCATTATCGAGGATATGGCGCATTATAAAAGGTATGCGCACAGATAACCAACAACTGTATCCTTTCAAAGCGCTGTCGTTACACGAAGGCATATCACAAAAAGAAGCCGCTGAGGAGTATTGTCGGCTCATATCTACAGTATCCATGCCTCCGCTATTCCTTCAACGTGTCCCCGACGTAACGCCACCAGACGCTGTAGCCGCAATGGACCTTCCGTTTTCTATTCGAGAGCTCGACACGGCCATCTCGAATGTCAAGAACCGTTCTTCTCCAGGTCATGATGACATACCTTACGAAGCGATTTCCCATCTGTCTCACTATTCCCGCCTACGCCTTCTGGAATACTACAACTCAACCTGGCTCTCTGGTAGTGTTCCTACAGAATGGAAAATCGCTAAAATTACTGCAATCCTAAAACCTGGGAAGCAACCGACAAGATTCGACTCATTCCGGCCTATCGCCTTACTAAGCTGCATTGGAAAAATTATGAAAAAAATTATACTTAAGAGAATTACGTGGTACTTGGAAAGCAGAAACCTTTACCCACCTGAAATGAATGGCTTCCGGGAAAACAGATCCGCTATTGACAACATAATCGCTCTCGTCGCTTCACTGGAAGAAGAACTACAAAGCGGACACATACCGACAGTAGTATTTCTTGGCATGCAGTCAGCATTTGATTCAGTCTTGCATACTGCAATTCTAGAGTCCTTAGCTGTCCTTGGTCTTGGTGGAAGACTGTACGCCTGGATTGCGAGCTACCTCAAAGGACGTGAAATTTTCATGTGCACGCCAGAAGGCCCTACTTCCCATCACAGTATACAGAAAGGAGTGCCTCAAGGAGCCGTTTTAAGTCCTCTATTATTCAACCTCACGCTTATCCACCTAAAGCGTGCGCTCCCTCCCGGCGTCAAGGTCACACTTTATGCGGATGACATCTGCATTTGGTGTGCGGCAAAGTCACGTCGTACAACGCAACAGCGGCTGCAGAAAGCTTTGAGCAATGTGTCTTCGTACCTTGCGTCCAAGGGTCTCCGCCTTTCTTCCGAGAAAAGCGTTGCCATGGCGTTCACCCGCAAGCGGATGAGACAATACCCTCTAATCCTTGGCGGTCGTTGTCTGCAATACGCACGAACCCAAAAATACCTTGGGATCATCGTAGAGAGAAATCTATCATGGGCGCCGGAAGTCAACCGATTACGTACTCGTCTCTCTGCGGTGGCACAAGTTATTAGATACCTTGCTGGATGTCGATGGGGAAGCGACTGCAGATCCATGGTGCTTCTCTGCAAAGCATATGTAGACGGCTTGCTGCGCTACAGCCTGCCTGTTCTGCAACGGCTGTCGCCCACATGCAAAAAGCAACTCAATGCGGCTAGAAACAACTGCCTGCGTACCTGCCTCGGCCTTCCTAAGGGATCATCGTGTGTTGGCACTGTCGCAGAGGCTGGTTGCTTGCCTTTAGATATTATTAGAATGCAGGAAACATTTCGAATATACTTGAGGCATGCGCTGCACGCAAAATTCAAGTTCTTGGCAGGTATTGTACGATGCAACAAAATTTCGAGCTTCGCCGAAACTCTAAATACTATAAACATCTCTGTACCTACCCAACGACGACAACTCATGCCATCTGATTTCCCGCCTTGGACTCTATCACCCCTATGCATAAAATTAAACATACCTGGACTCACATCAAAAAAAGTTATGCCTCAGATATGTCTCCTTCAACTAACACTTGCCCATATAAGTGACCAATACTCTCGTATGACCCACATTTTTACTGATGGATCATCTACTCCTGACTGCAGTTCTTCTGGGCTCTTCATTACATCCACCGGCCAAGCACTCTCATACCGTCTTGAGCGCCCAACATCATCTACATCTGCTGAGCTTCATGCCATCAAACAAGCACTTCGCTACATTCTCCGCCAGCAGCCAGCACAGTGGGTAATCTTTACGGATTCGAAGACAGCACTGCAAACTCTTCGACGTGCCAGCTGCTTCAGCATTCACGAACATATATCCCGCGATGTCTCTTACCTAAATCATCTAGTTTGTGTCGCCGGACACCGCGTGATACTGCAGTGGATCCCTGCCCACTGCGGCATCATAGGCAATGAAAAAGCAGATGAGGCTGCCAAGAGAGGATTGCAACTGCGGAACGTGAGGAACATTTTCTTCACGAAGCACGATGCCTCTAGGCTAGCAAAGGAGCTTGTTTTCAGGGAAAGAAGCACCTTCTGGTCTCTCCCGGAAAACCAGCACCCATTCCTGCATCATGTCGACCCAACTTTGGCACTGAGGTTACCGGAACGACTTCCACGTCGGCTAGAGACTTTGCTCCATCGCTTACGACTCAACGTGGCGCTAACACATACCTACCGCTATGGCCTTGGCCTGACCTCGAACCCCTATTGTGACAGCTGCGGCTCACCAGAAACCGTCGAGCATATTTTACTAGAGTGTCCTACATACTATCAAGCAAGAAACAACCTCGCACAGAAGATCGAGTGCCTCCACCACAGTTCCTTGACTTTAAAAGCACTTCTGGGACCATGGCCATCTCCCTCCTCTCAGCGTAAAGTGCTAACCGCATTATTTGAATATCTCAACGACATCGGTGTCGCTGAGCTGATATAGGACCAGACCATTTTTGCACTGTACAGCCGCCCATAGACTTTTCACGTGTCGCACTGACGGACCCCAACGCACACGCTTCCTCCTTTTTTTTCACTTCTTTTATTTCTCCTTTCTTCTCTCCCTTCCACCTTTCTTCCTATTGCAACTTTTTCCCTCCTCCCGTACCCCGCAGAGTAGGATGTCGGCGTTAACATGCCGGCAGACCTCTCTGCTTTCCTCTAATAAAGAGCTTTCTCTCTCTCATCACCGCAGGCCTTCGTGACGAAATTTTGGATGCGTGCCATGACGACCCGTCTTCCAAACATCTCGGGACAGCTCGAACTACTGGAAAAATCAAAGTGAAGTGCTACTGTCCCCGCCTTATATCTGACGTCCCCCACTACGTCCGGAGCTGCCGTGACTGCCAGCGACGAGAAAAGCTACCGCCGAGACCCACCGAACTTTTGCAGCCGATCGCCGTCCCATCAAGGCCCTTCAAACAAATCAGAATGGACCTTCTGGGCCCGTTCCCTACGTCACGATCCGAGAACAAGTGGATTGTCGTAGCGACAGACTACATCACGCGCTACGCAGTGACCACCACTCTTCTGAGAAGGGCTGCACAAGAAGTCGCGAAGTTCTTTATAAACCAAGTTGTGCTGCGTCATGGAGTCCCTAAAGTCCTAATCACGAACCGTGGTTAGCAACTTCCTTTCACGTGAAAGGAAGTTGCTAACACGGGAAGAATACTCGCATAATGTTAACGGAAGTTTACTGGGCTATGCATCTCATATAGCTGACCACAATGATGGGCGCCCACTTTTCGTCCATGGCTGCTGTTCTGAGAACGGTAAAAAAACGCGGAATGCCCTGACATGGAGATTCGTAGACACGTTAAAGGTGCCCACGTAGTCTACATTAGCTCGGTCCGCCATAGCGCAGATAATGGCTGAAATGTGGCATCTACGTCTTTCCCTTAGGCGCCGTCAGGATTTTCCATTCTTTTGTTTGTGTTTACTGATGAGCCAACCTTCAATGAACTGCAGTCAACAATTGTGTGGTTGCACCCATCTAACAATAATAAAAAAAAAAACAAGTAAGCAAACATACGGGTTTCTAGTCTCTGGGTCGTTAAAGGTCGTGTTTACTGTGATAACAGGAAAGCAGCTACGGTAAACAAAAACAGGAAGACGGTGGTTTAGACAGAACGAAGAACAAGACAAAAATAGAGAAAAAGAAGCACTCGTGCATCAACACCACCGGTGTGGTCGCCTCGGCATCCTTCTTTTCATCAAGGTTCTGCATCAGCACCGACGAACAATGCGAACCCCCATTGTTTACCCGACTCAAAGTGGGTGCCTGCCTCGAGAATTGCTAACAAACCGCGCTAGGCCTTCGGACGTGACCTGCTAAGAACGATGTACGTAAGAAAAACGACGTACACTGCTGACAGAGGGGGATAGCAGTGGACCATGCGACTTGTTTTGATGTCGGCCGCCATCCTCGCTTTTGTAATTCTATCCACTGGACATTTAAAACATGCTTTGTTTTTCCGCAGCCTATTCAGTATGCGAAGGTTCTCAAAACGTACTTTCCGAATGCCAGATGCTAGGTTTCTGTATACTTTCTCTGCTTATTCGCCACTTGAGCAGCCATCTCATTAAATGTGGCAACGCCGAATTATTTGGCGTTGCTGCGCACGCGCAGCAGAGCATGGAATGTGTCAAAATAGTACTACCGCTTGAAGTATGAAAGGGTGTATATCTACCCGGAATATCCTTGCGTTCCTTATGCTGCACTGTTTTGCAGCGGGTTCGCTGTGAAATTGGAGGCATATTTTGTTTGGTTGTAATGTTGTGCATTACAACATTCCATATGAATCAAAGTAAGCACGTTCTCATATGAAGACAATTTATTCGGGTTAGCTTCTCTTCTACAGACGCAGTAAAACACAACAACTTGCTGAAACTCCTAAAATGAAATGATCTATTGAGATTTTAGGCTGCCGGCTGTACACCGGGCCCCTGTAAAGTCGCCTTTACTGCGATATTTAAGCGGATTGCTGAGAGGGCTTCTTAATTGACCCTTTAGGCAGCATGCTACAAAGGTAAAAAGGCGTGCGGCATTTTAATCAATCCCTCGAAAAGAACCGGTGCATCCCTAAGGCGCGCTGATAGCATGCCTGTGTTAAGTCGGATCCAGTACTATATACAGTCGAACACGGATATATCGAACTCCAAAGGGACCGCGAAATAGTTCGATATATGAAAAATTCGATATAAAAAATATGGGCTCTGAGACCTCACCTGTGGCGGACGGCCACTTACCGATCGGCGCATTCAAGAATGACAACTAATTCCGCACTAACAACGCAACATGATGCTTTATTTGCGTGAAAAGAAATCGCTGATCTTGGCCTGCTTCTTCGTCCTGTACATGGAATTAAAGACGCTGGTCTCGATATTCTCGAGGCTATCCAGGTGTGACAGCCCAGTTCCTCCCATGTCGCAGCAACTACGTAGAATCAAGCTAAACGCAGCCGCCAGTTCACCGGCGGAATACGATCGTGTAGCCGCCTCCTCGTCCGGACGATCTTCGCCACTCGAGCTATCAGCCTGGGTTCCTGCAAACGCAGCTACGATATCCTCGTCACCGACGCTCGCATTAGCCTAAACATTGCTGTTAGCGTTCACAAAGTCGCCAGCAGACAGTCCGGCTGGAATAGCAGCCGGAAAAAGGGACGACAGCTCGCGAAACGTGTCGTCCATGCCCTATTTGTCGTCGTCGCCGTCTTCGCATGCTTCCGAATGTTCGGCCGTCACGAAGCCTGCCTTCCGGAAGCAGTTGGCCACGCTCTGCTTTACGCTGTTCCAGGCACCCGTCATCATGTGTATGGCCCCCAACTGGTCAACTTTAAGCTCGGTGCCCACGCGGAGGTTCATCAAAAGCCCATTGAGATATCGCCTCCTGTACCCAACCTTGAACGACTTAGTCGAGCGGTCGAGCGGCTGCAGCCTGGCTGTTGTGTTCGGAGGCAGAAACTTGAGCTCGATGTTGTCGAGCTCGCAGGTGGTTTGGTTGGCCGAGCAGTTATCCATGAGAAGGCAAGCGTGACGCTCCGACGCTCCGGCTTCTGTCCCTGTTGGGTTTCGGCGAAGGCATTAAGCGACTGCGGAAATCGGGGGTGCAGCGACCGCCGAAGAGCACCTTCCAGCTCGGGCGGTGTTCGATATACGAAATGTCGGGAAAAATACCGTTCGATATAAACGTACGAATTCCTATACTTTTACACAGAATTTTCAAGGGGATAATTCATGAGTTCGATATAGACAATAATTCGATATACCCGTGTTCGATATATCCGTGTTCGACTGTACGTGTGTTTGGCTTGGAAGGAAATCTTTCAAGGGTCCTTACACAAAGTTACGAAGGCCCTCTGCCTCATATTAAATACCTCCAAACAAGCCTCATGTAGTCCTATGGGACTCTATAAATGAGGCCCTTTAAAGTCCGCTTCCGTACTCCACCCGCATGCATTGCTAAAAATCACGGGGAAATATAACAAGTCGGATATCAAGGTATGATCCACGACGCAAGGGCGTTTGAAGAAGTACCTACGTACGGCCCCACGTACACGTAAAGAAAGCTATGCATCAAGCCCGTTAAACATAGGCTTCATTGCAATACATAAATGCATTGCGATGCTTGGAAGGTGTTTTAGTAGCAGTATCGGGATTCACACGCAAGTGTTGAGGCTTTAGAGCCTTGGAATAAAGCATTTTCTACAATGGCGAAAGCATGACACATCAAGTGTTGCAGACGAATAGACAAGCTTCCTTGTTGCATCCACATAGAAATGCTTACGCATTTAAGGCAGCTTACAAATTTTCATTGCGAGAATGCTACGTCACATTTTTAAAGACGATAGTCTTTCTGGTGCTACTTAAACGCTGAAATTTTCGCCTTTCTGTCTGTATATCCATCCGTCGTTTAAGCCGCCGCCCGACCACAAGAAACTCCCAACCCGGCTTTCGTTGGTGAGGACGCTTTTCAATCACGGAGCACAGTGTAGATGGCGCGACGATAGGGCGCTATTATCCATCGTTCCCCGCTCGCAAGGCGACTGCTTGCACCGGCCGGTGGCTCGGTGGGACGGCTTTGTCGTCTGCTTTAGCAACAGTTGTTTTGGGCCTGTTTTGGTGCTGCTTCTCATCCACTGCGCACTTTCTTTGCACGGCTTGATTAACCTTTTCGACAGCCCCTGCTGGGAAACCTGGACCCGACAGAATTAAGAGAGGGTACGGCGAAGATACGTTAAGGATTTGTTTGAGGGGCGGGAAAACAAAGTATAGAGACCACATACGGGCATCTGGCAACTAGATAAAAGCTGATTTTGCGCACTGCTTGCCACGAATGGGACTCCGTTTTCTGAATTGCGGAATACCAATTCGGTTCTGTTTTCAGAGGTATTAAAAACGGCTAAAGGAGCAACTTCTTGTGATAAATAGCGAATACAAAAGTTCCATCTTCTTTCTCACTATTCTCAAACTTACTAAACTATTCTGAAACTTACTATGCCGAATTATTCCGGTGTCTGCGCTTGTGTCGCGCGGTGGTATAGCCCCGAGTTAGCATATGACGATGGCTACGTCCGCTGTCTCACCTTTCGAAAGACGCTCCTCTCTCTTTTCTGCCAGCCGACGCACGGCCGGGCTACAGCGGTGGCGTACGCCTCTCTAGCCCGGGCATGCACGACGCTGCTGCATTCGGGACGCCGCCCCCGCGAATTCCAGGTAACGGCTGGCAGAGCCTCTGGTTTCACTCTTCGTAGACCCACGTGTGTGAATTCAAGTGACGTCGCTTGGGAATTGTGTTAAAGGGATACTGAAGCACTTTTTACAAAAAAAGAGCTTTCGCTCCCATTTTATTATTTTTCACACGGCGAACTCGAAAATCAAGTCAAAACTTGGCATAAACTATTACAAAGCGCTTAATTTTGGCAAAAATGAACAACGGGTGCCTAGGGGCATTTGGCGAACCTCACCGCCGTTCGTGATTGGTCAAGTCTTCGTGACGTCGTCGTGAGGACCCTCGGAGGAGGCGGAGCACGAAACGCGTTCCCAGCGGGTCGTCGCGGTAGAAAACGCTATATTTGCATTTGTTTAATTGATCCCACGATGGCCAGTCCGAGTAGTGAGTTTATCGTACACCCGTACTGTTAAAGCCTCTCGCCCGTGCACGAGCGGCGACGGTGACAAGTGCCGGAGACGATAACAACACTTCCGAGGAATACGTGTCCCAACCGGCAACGTTCACCCGCCTGTTCAACCGCCGAGTCGCCAAAACATCGGCCAACTGCCGTGTTGCCCGACCGCGCTGTCACACTACGCCGACGGCGACACAAACACGTCGGCCGATGGAAAGTCGCCGTAGTGTAACTGACTCGCCGACCGAAGAAGCCAACAAAATCGGCAACCCGACCGGTCGCCCGACGCGTCGTCGGGAATCGACCGAGAAGCGAAAACTGCTCCCCGACAACATCCGTGCCGCAATGAATGCGGCTCTATTTTGATAGTTTCTGGAGTGTAATAAACTCAGTAAGGTCCACGAAGCCCATGCAACTCAACACTAGCGCTAATGCAATCCGTATTTTGGCTTTCGACGCTTCGGCTGTGCTCTTCGGCGACGCCGCTACCCCGGAGCTGCAAGCTGTAAATGCGTGTGCGATCGGCTCGTCTGTAGAAAATTTAAGGTCAGTTTCGTGCAGAAGAAGAGTTACGTAGGGTAATTTGGGTAATAAGGAATCAATATCGGCAAATGTTTTTAACGTGAACCGTAAAACCAAAGTACGGCAAGCACTATCCCCGCAGTGGGAAATCGCAGTCGCAGCCGCGCACACACATTTTTGCGAGCGCTTTCGCGAAGTAGTGGAGTTGATGGCAATAAGCTATTGTGGGAGCTTCGGGGAACCTTGCTGTGCAAGCGCTATTTAAGAAATTTCAGTTTACCAGCCAGGAATTCTGTAAACCAGCTAGTAAACACCGACGTATGACACGGAAGGATGGGCCCCCATCTATTACCCAGGCTATTTTGCATCGCGTCACCATTTGTGCGGTGGCGCAGTGCTTTCGCGCGTCGCGCCCGTGCGCTAACTTCGCGGGTTCAATTCCCGGCGAAGTCAGTTTTTTTTTTTTTGAGCAGTTTTTTTTAGGGGGTATGGTTTGCGTATGCGATTTGTGAATCATTTTCGGTGATGATTTTGAGAAGCAACTACCTTTGCAATGGAAAATTTCCTTCGAAACAGCGAGTGGCGTCTTGAGCCACAACAATTAATTTCCCTTTTCTTGCACCGTGTTTCCCGAAAATGCAATACCATGGTGGAACTGGAAAGTAAGGCCTTCTTTATTAGAAGAGGTTAAATTTCTGCTGACGTACGCACTAATTTATATGCAAATTTTAAGTGCTACAGAGGTCTTTTCGCCGGGGGTTCATCCATAACATCCATATTATTACTGCCGCGACACCAGCGCACAGCTCTTTTTCTTTGTCCGTGATCCAACAAGAAGTTGAGGAGTACATACAGTACAAGCAGCGCACACGCCAGTACGCACGAACGGCTTCCGTCGTGCAGCGGCACACGATACTCCAATTTTGATTAGAGAGAGCCGCTCCTCACAGCTGTTTTTTGCGACGTCACCACTGCTGTTCCAGATTTTAGAGCCGATATCCCGCCGCTGAGGCTTTTGTAACTGCAGTGGCGTCGTCACTTAGTTCAGCATGAGCTATATTGAAACGCTTTAGCCAGTAGTGATCCCTTCTGAGGCACTCATATCACGATAAGCACGTTTTCATAACAGGTGCTCATGCGCGCACTGCGTTACAATGACCGACGAAGAAGATTGCTGCTGTTGCCACGAGATACGGGAGGTTGGAGAGAGACAAAGGCACCCCAGGTGCGCCACAACCACCAGAAAACTAATAAAATGTGTGCCTCAACACGGCTGTGCTGGAGGTTGCACTTCGACAGAATGGCACCCTGATACTACCTTGAAGCAGCCTGTCTGGGAATGTCTGGAACACAACACACTCGCCTTTGTGGGCTTGAAGTGTTCCCTCTTTACAGTAGCAACCCACTGAGCAGCGAGTTTCGGCTCCCGCGAGAAGCTGTTAAAGACCACTTTATCGCGGCCATAGGTGCTGTTGCCACCGAATCCCGAGCAGAACCTCGACATGGTTACTCCGCTTCCTCCGCACGATTGTGAAGCAGTACAACGCAGCACTGAAAAAGTTTCAACTACTAGTTGCTAAATAAAAACAAAACACAGCACGGGGCCCAGGAAAGCAAACGCTGGCGGACGGCACGCTCAGAAAGGCAGCAGCAGGGGCCGAACACTTGGCGCGGCTGCCGATCGCTCCTCACGACGACGTCACCACGACCCCTTTCACCCTCGTGCCGTCCTCCTCCCCTACGCTCTGCGCGTCGCGGGGGCGTGGCGATGGCGCTTGTTTATTCGCCTATTACGCCGCTATTTCAACCAAAAAAAAAAGACCTCGTAGGTAAGGTGTTTAAGGTCAACGCTTCCGAATTTCTGTGTATTCAGCAGATTGAAAACTGCCTCAGTTTCCCCGTTTAAACTTTTGCTTTCCAGCCACTGTCACAGAGTGGATTGTAGCCAATTTATTTATTTTTGCGTATACTTCACCCACAATCGTTCAACATCGTCGTCAGAGAAAGTTGGCTTTCCTGCAAGGCGTATTGGCGCACAGCGGCATCAGTGAGAACTCTAAAGCTTCGCTTTACAAGGCAGGCCTAGGTCAACTTTTACAAGCATGTATGCGGCTTAAGTTAAGGAGCACATAATACTTTTTTTCACTTCCTATTTCAAACCCTCGGGAATAATTTACGCAAGGCTCATAATAACCTAGAAGGATATGTAAGGAAGGAATTGTAATCCAGCACAAAGAATCCTTTAGAATATTAAGACCACTGACAAAGATTAAAGATTCTTGACTAACTTCGGACTTACATCACTCCACCAATCTCCGTGTTCAGCCATAAAAATAAATTCTCGGAAGCTTTCTACATTCGACGCGCTTGCGCAAGGGACTCTAGAAAAAATGAACTATGTTTAAGTGGATATCGCCCAAGCTCATCAATCTTTGGGCATCCCTGATGGTTCTTAATTTAATCACTAAGCGATGTTTGAAGGAGGGGCACGTTGTCACTAGTTACTTTTAAATAAACGATGGGATCGATGTCATGTTTCTCGGATGCCGACCCCCGAGGGCATTCCAGCAGGCTAACTGCGTTGCATTGATCACAAAAATTACATTTTTTTTCTTGGGCGAAGAAATGCGAAATGGACTGCCGGCCAATTTGTAGTTTTTGGTGCGCTGATATTTTTGAAGCGAAGCTTTCGGCCTCACACGGATGTAATCTGTAGTCGACCCAAACCACACTGCAGAAAAGCCAACTTTCTTTGCCGATGATGATGATGATAGTGGGGGAAGTGAAGAAAAATAAAAGGCTTTCCATGGTTGGAACCGAACATGGGTCCATTCCCATGTTCGAGGCAGCGCAGCCAATCATATATGCAATACAGCAAACTAGAGTGGGCCAAGGCCAGGACTTTGCCGAGAGTGGGAAGATCGTGCTGGGTGCGTGAGACACTGTTGATGGGCGACTGCTTGAGCCCTCTCTGCGATGCGGGATATTTAGATACATATAAAAAAGCCAACAGACATCGAGACCAAAGTCTCGGGATCGAAACACAGCCGGTGTCTTCGAAATTCTGTGGAGGCTAAATGCACACGCACACACACACACTCGTGCTGTGTAATGCCAGTGCACAATCAATAAATCCGGGGGGTAGAAACTATACGCAGCCGTCCTGTGCAGTGTCTCTCTTCAATCAAATCAAACAAGTCCCGAAATATTTTCAACAATACATTTTTTTAACTGGGATCGTGGCACTGAAAAGATCAAGAGCTCAGTCGTCGTGCGGGGCAAATACACAACGCGCCGCAGTGAGCGAGTGGGCATTCCCGCCACGTGGTTGCGCGTGCTAAGACGCTGCAAGCATGCAGATAGTTAGGAGTCCTTCACAGCAAAGCAAGCACGGCGCACTCCCGCCCTTTAGCAGACGACAGGAAGCCCCGCCTACAAACACACATGCATACGTGCACTCAACTTTGAAAACAGATCTAAGTGGCAAAATCGTGCAAATTCAAAATGCGGGATAGTCACACACGTTGAAAAAATAACAAGGTTTAAGAGATGTCGTTTATATAATGAGTGCCAGGGATGACAGTAGTTGCCCTGAAGAAGACAGCTCATTTTAGAAGTGTTGCACTCCAGCTGCAGTCCAGCTGCAATGTTGCAGTCATCTCTTCTTGCTTATTCTCAGTTTTGCCCCAAAAGAAGCATGAAAGACTGGAAGTTCTGAAAAAATGCAGAGGACTGCTCTTTCTTGTAGCAATATGTCACTAACCAATGCAAACCCAGAAAACACATGCAAAAAGGACATGTTTTTTAAGCGGCGGAGGAACAGAAAGAAGTCACAACATAGATAAAGCAGCCGCATCAAGTTTTTATATGCAACAGTGTAGTTGTACCCGGAGATGAACAAAGAACAGAC
This sequence comes from Haemaphysalis longicornis, assembly GCF_048455015.1. Lineage (NCBI taxonomy): Eukaryota > Metazoa > Arthropoda > Arachnida > Ixodida > Ixodidae > Haemaphysalis > Haemaphysalis longicornis. The sequence goes on along the minus strand of NW_027526385.1, from coordinate 55,534,857 downwards.
ATCGGATGAAAAGCTAAGGAATGAGAAAAGATGCTGGGCTTGTGCCACCAATCGAACGCGGAAAAACACACCACGTGAAAGAGGCGCTTTCTGGCCGAAGGAAAAAGGAGAAATCAACAATGGCTGCGGTGAACAAATAAGTAACGTCGTAAAAGAACACATGCTGATTGAGGCACCCTTTCTCCGTCGGTGAAAGGTTTCCCAGTGAACCGCTGCACTTGCAGTCTTGTGGAAGCCAAGAACGCGTGACAAAGACCGACGGGCCGTCGGGCTGTCCTTGCTCGATCTCAGCGAGAAGCCATGTTCTTCGCTGATCGGATTACCAAGAAGTTACTCGTCCTCAAGGGAAAGGCCCGTAATGGCGAGAAATACAAGCCATCTTCTCGGGAAGCCCCCGACAGCTTGTTCTCTCAAGCGGCGCCATGCGCAAAATTGCTTGATTCCACGTTACGGTGCCTCGCGAACCACAGCAAGTAAGAGAAACAGAAGAGGAGTTACGGATAAGCTGGCTGGGAAGCCGCACTATCTTTTAGGCCACGGAAATGTTGTTCTCGCTGCTGCTGCGTCGTGGAGATTCTTGGAAGTGACAATGCGCAGACAGGAGTCCGTGCGCGACGTAGGCAGAGTCATATAAAAAGACTAGAACGCCCTTGTGTTACTCTTTAGCCTGACGCAGCTACATTCGCCTCAGAGTAAGAGTAACATCGCTGGCGCTGCCAATTACGTGTGATAACGAATATTCCTCTTTTTAGCTACGAAAAGGAGTGGTAATTTCTCCCGACATCCTAAGTTCTGTCCGGGAAGAATTACTCAGTCTTGCAACGCTTTCTCGCGCCTTATTTTTCCCCGTTTAGCTGTGTTGCTCTAAAACCCCAATGAAGTGACCCGAAGAAGAGTATATGAGCAATATTCACAAGAAAAATAAAATGAAAGAAAGGGACAAAGTTGTTTCCTTTCAATTCCTTTTCTGTGCAGCCACTCGTTTCCTATGGCAGCGCTTCTGATCCAACATGCTGGTACTTCAGACTGGATTTTGTAAAGGCATGGCGCACAGGGTATGGAACATCACGGGACACACGAAAGCTAGCTACAAAGTGGCGGCTGCCTATGCATGGCTGAGAGCGATAACCGGCTTATTTCCTGCATGGCCTCGGTGGCCGGTCCTCGGCGTTCAGTCTGCAGTAATATCCAGGCCCTCTTCTTAGTAGGCAGTTTTTTTAGGATTGAATGGTTGTAACTGTGTTTTTCATGCCTTTGAGGGGCGCTTTCCTTTTGGGGGCCAGCGCTTTACACTTTGCTGCAGCACTAAGTGATAGTCTTAAAACATTTTTTTGCTGTGACTCACTGGCTAAAGCGTTGTGCTGTTGAGCCCAGGGACGCAAGATTGATTCCGGCCGCGAAGGCTGCTTTTCACATGCAGGCAAAGAGCAAAACAAAAAAAAAGGCCCGTGTGCGGAGCTTTTGAGATAGCAGGTGGCCAAAATTGTTCCGAAGACCTCCGGTACAGCACGCCTCATAGCTGTAGCTTCGGCAGGGTAAACCCCTTCCTTTCTCCGCCCCCCGAAAAAAATCCTCAGCAACCTTTATTTTGTTCGCAATCACACTTTACATAAAAGTGTCGCAGTTTTTTGACTATTTTTGTTCAACACCGGTAACGGTGACATTGGGTGCCTGATTATTTAAAAATTAAACAAAAAAAAATGCCCCGCATTTCCCCGAGGGGAAGAATGTGAAAGTGCGAATGCACGAGTTGAATTTGCGCGGTTCGGTAATGTTCGCGAAAGAGAGATCACACACACACACACACACACAACTACAAAGAAAGAAAGATGCATTTATTCACAGACACCTATTTGTGTTGTCGTTGTACTTGATTGCTAGAGCGGATCTCAGCTTTGAAATTTCGTGTCAGTACTCCTTTAAGCGGGTGCATTAGCCCTTCTCACGCCCGATTCCTGGCCAATCCCCCACGTGGGTATGTGCCATGTCAGCGGCCAGGCAGCGCGCGCCCATCTCCCCCCGTTGCCAAGGAAGACGAGGAGCGCGCGCAGCCGCAGCTGTTGCTATGCGGACGGCGGTGGACGCTTCAGGCTCGCTTAAGAAGAGCATTCGCACTTAAAATCAAAGCAAGTTTGCACAACGGTGCAAGCCTGATGTCACAGCAGAGCTGTGTTCGTCACGCTTCAAACTACGGTGTTATTTCCCGCGGTGGCGAATTGTTTTCAAGGGTATCTAAGAGAGGCTTCGCTGCCGTATGAGCTTTTTAGCCGGTCACATGTTCATTAGAGGGGCTTTTTGTGGGACAGGTTCACTTAAACACTGCACGTCATGGACTGCTGTGAGTGGCGCCTGTGGTCCCGCTTAGGTGAATATTCCTCGACTGCACTGTAATGTAACAAGCATGCGATGCTTGGGCCTTTGTTAGCTAATGTAATAACATAATAATAATTTATTCACTCTACATATACAAATACATAATCCAGCCCGCATTAAGCGTAGTGAGGTTGCATGTGTGCGTGATTGGGCAGCCCAGCGAATCACAGTTTGTGATTGAACATAATAAATATAAATATAGCACTGTAAACAACCAAATTATAATTTCTAACCGAATTAACAACAAGCTCGAAAGTAGGAACACAAGTGCGGGAACCTAAATGACATTCTAGAAGAACTTCGCGTTATTAGGAAGCTTCACGACAAAGAAAAAATATACAAAAATCATAATGTACAATTATGCCAAGTTTGGGGTGCACAAACACAATAAGAATTACAAACTGAATAACACACGGTGTGGAAGAATGTGGAAACTTTATGGGTCTGTGCTCAATCATTGTCGAAGCAAGCGTTTCACTCGGGTGAAATTAGGGATATTTGCGTATAATTGTATTTTCTTGTAACAACATTATAATAGAATTTGCTTATAATAGCATTACTTACATTTACTTATAGTGACATATGGCGATACCTAGTGCCACGAAGTTGCCATACTCACTACCGAACAATCATATATAGTGCCTGCACATAGAGATGTTTACTTTTCATCTGGTAAGCATCCTGTAGGTAGTGTAAACGTCTGCCTTGAACCGGAAACGTTACCAACCAGTGGCCACATGACAGGAGTACGTTTCTACTATCCCCATTTAAATCGCTGTGCTGTCCTGCATATGGCCATTTGCGGGTTAGACGGACACCATTGCGTACGTGGTATTGTTCATATCTTAATTCGATTAGACACGTAGGTGCATTACTTTTCGAAATGCGCACTAACGGGCAACGAATTAGTGAAAAGTCAAGGTTTGCAGTCCCGTTGGGCCACGCTGGCCCGCGTACAATAGCAGCTTCCCAGTTCGTATCAACGCAAAAATGCCGTTGTTTGAACCTCAGAAAGGAGCGGAACCGGATACAAGAACGCAAAGTACGAAAAAAAAGGAAAGTCGAACTGACAAAAGATATGCTGGCCTGTGGGCAGATAAGTTTAAGTAATGTCCCCTTATCTGGTGTAGGGGCGGAAACAGAAAACCGCAAAAGGAAGTACTCCTCTGAACGTCAGGGATTCGGAAGAAATGGCGCGAAGAACAGGATAACGCAGCGACGTACGACAACGGATGGGGCATTCTTGGCCGGGCTGTATATGAGGATGGAGTAAATCTGTTCAACGGACGCCACCGCAGTGCCTTGTCACCCCGGTGTGCTCGGCTGATTTTCTCCATGAAGTGTAGCGCGCGGCGTTCTCGTGGAGGCAGGCTGAGAGAGCTAAACCCTACGTGGTCCCTTGCCACTCCTTTTGTCTCGAACCGCAAACGCCTACTTTTTTTCTTTCTTTATTCACTTCTCCACTTTCTTGCTCTCGCTTCTTTTTCAACCTTCTGCGCCACTTCTTTTTCCGTGTGCACGCCGGGGCTGAGTTGCCGCGAGATGTCAAATTTGAAAAGTGGCGTGACTAATGCGCTTAACCCTAACCGGGACACTTGAGGGAGGATACCGTTAGCTCCAGTATAGAAGCCCGAGTTTTGCATATATTACTCTGTTGAACCGATGAACTTGAAATCTGGTTCAGTTCCGGTTCGATTAAATCCCGTGCCGAACCGGTTCGCGAAGCGCTTCGGAAGCTTTGAACCGGTTGGCGTTCAAACAGGTTGCGTCTTCCGAACCAGCTCAGACTGCTTCTGAGGAAGTGGAACCTTTTACAGAAGTCATCGCTACCTTCATTGATTACTCCAACATTCCCTTCTCGTGCTAAAGCATGAGGCAAACAAGGGCGTTACTGATGACAGGCACACAGAAAAGACCACAAGGGAACCACAAGTTCACGCGCCATGAAAACCACAAAATGTTAATTGCAACGTAGCCGGATCATTTACGTAGACCATCTACAACCGAGCGAGTAACGGCGCATTTTACTCTCTACACCATGGCACGGAAAAGCATCGTCCGCAGAACGCGGCCCGAGGGAGTGCACCAATTTATCAGTGTACCAATAAATTAAAGCTATCAGGCTTGATTAAATTTATCGAGCTACCATTTGTAAAAAGAAATAAAGAAACCCGGCTGAGACGGAGCGAGAAAAAATGTGGGACTCGGTTTTGAACATGGAGGAAGTCGGCCGGACCCTGTTTGCCACTGCGATTTGCCGCGTCATAAATCCCGATATTCTTGCTACCGGGGCTCTCAAACGAAGCGACAGCGCTGAAAGTTGCCAGCGCTCTTGGTTGTCTCCTTTCTCGCGGAGCAGCAACGTAAAAAAAGGGATGTACAGGGAACTGGGGAAGGGGCAAAGGCAGGCATAGGGAAGGGAGGTATTTGTTGCCGCCCCTTCAACCGCCTAGCACAGTCACTCCAACGTTAATGGCGTCCGCTCCACGGCTGTTTCCTCTCCCCGACACGGCCATATCGGTCGTCGACGGCCCTTTTTACGGCCTCCCAATTTGCACCGTACCCTTCTCTGTTACTCTGTTACTTTCTTGCTTTATTTTTCATTTTTCCTTCTTGCTTGCTTGGTTGAAGGGAAAAGCAATTTTGAGTGCCACTGCCGACAAAGTATAACTGAAAGACTTTTATGGTGGAATTTTCTTCAATGGAACTACCCTCACTTGCATTTCGCAATAAACTTGCTAAATAGCTGAGTCGTGGACATTAAATAGAGAGACCCGGTTTGCCCCGATAATTGGCACTAGCAATACAGCGAGAAAGTCCTTTCGTAAACGGCTCTCCGATGTTGGGGAACAGACAGTGCATGGTGGTAATGTAGGAGGCACAGACTGCTTCTGCTATATAATTTTTACATTTTTATCTTTGCTTTGACAGTTTAACCTACTGGAAACAAAAAAAAAGATCGCGAACGTTAAAAACTAGACCAGTTTCCCTGAAGAACAAAGGAAAGACATCGGCCCAGGAAAAATCAATACCCCTTTACTAATTAAGAGAAGTATTGTTAAAACGCGAAGCTTTCTTCCATGCAACCTCAGTCAAAGTCAAAGTCCAAAATATAAAGTGCTTCGACCGTGTCCCAATGGCGCAATCGGGTAGACGTCGTCATAATAAGGCGAGCGACCCAGACTCTTGATGCTCCTTCTATTATCATCCTCATCGTTTTGTGAAACCCACTGTGTAAAGTGGGCTTCCCACAGTCCGGTATGTAGCGACATCGAACGCCATCAGTGAGGCGCAGAAAGATTCGCTTTAAAACTGCCTATAGCTGATAAGGAAACACGTTATAAAATCCCCCCAATTAAATATAAGGTAACAAGCGCAGCCAAGGCTATGCATGCAGATCAAGCTTTTTCTTCGATGCCGGTACACAAACACAGAACAATTCCCAAGCCACTGCACAGTAAGGAAATTAGTTTTGTTAGAATACACCTCACCCCTACTGCGTTTGGCGTGATCGCAATACGTGTCGGCCTTCTTTTCTGGAAAAAATAGAGGGCGGTAATGGCTGCATATCAGACATAAGCGTGCACTAATTATGGTTGCGCTGTAAAACGTTTGTAAAATTAGGTTCTTTAAATACGACCTTGCTTATCCGCTTACTTTCTGTCTCCAACAACATTTCTTCCCAATCGGTGGGTGGCACCGAACAATGCTAGCTTGTAGCGGGAAAAATTGACCGCCTTTTTGCTCGCTTCGCTGCAAATATCATACAAACACGCTAGTCTACTGCTACCCCTGCCACATAAATAGTCCACATAGTCACAAGTCTATTGAATACATATTCACATCGTCACATAGTCATTGTCACATGGTCTACTGTCGCCCCTACCTCTCCCATTTCCCACCTACATCTAACACTCTTCCTTTTCAGGTGCGGAGTACCTTATAGGACCGCACAATGTCCGTCCGCGTCCGTGCGCATAGCATTAACAATCGCGAAAAATCACACAGGCACCGGAAGGATTCGAGCCTGTGTCTGGTAGACCAGACAGAGTTAGTGTCAGGCGTCTTACCCATTGGGCTACGACCGCGAGTTCGTACACGAGCATTAAACGGCTTACTCCCTCGCTCGTAACGGTGCGCAGTACCTTAGGACCTTCCAATGTCCGTTCACGTCCATCCGTGCGCACACCACCATCAAGCGAAAATCCAGCGAAATTCTATTTGAACCGTGAGTTGCAGTTTCATTTAGGGAATAATCAAGGTGCAACTCACGGCTGAAATCGAATGGCGGTCGGGGCGGAAAGCGGATGTCACTCGGGCCGCAACTTGGATGTCATTTTGAGTCTCCGTACTCCGTACCCTCGCCATCATCCATGGAGTGGAGATGCTGACATTTTAATTCCTCTCGCTAATGTCACGATAATAACATTTCAGAAATTTGCTCAAGCCAATTCAATTTTAGCGCATTCCACTACTGGCGCCCCATAACTAGAATCTTTCGTTACAGTTAAACTTTTTGAAATGCCCCGAGGAGGCTCAGCGTCGGCAGGGGCGCTTTTTTTGAATTTTGGGTCTAAACATTGCTTTCAACGCGTATATTTTTTATTTGCTGTCGCAAAAATCAATCAGGCCCGTAAAATAATATTAAGGGAACCCTGAAAATACCCCTTTTTTTACATGTCTCAAATGTCTAAATTTGGTCTCAAATTGGTCTGAAATTGGTCTCAAATTGGTCTTTTTGCCTCAGATATTCCTAATGCTTGCATGTTGCTAAACAATGTTCAGAAATATGGAGTGAGCTTCCAGATTTAGCGGCTTGGAGAAGTTCTGCATACATAAACTTTTTGTTTGAAAATTCATTTTAATTTTTGGCCATGTGGCTGAATCGAGTGACACAAACAGACTGACAGAAAGACCGAAAAATAAATAAGTATCTCGAGAAAGCGTATCGTCTTAAAATGTTCTCGTACATCAGCTGCACTCAGACATTCGGCTTCTGAGATTGCATCATCAACACACATGTAATGGTGCAAAAGCGTTGGTGACACACTGCCCCAAAAAGCAACTGTGTCACTGTGAAGTGATCCCTCCTTCGCGGCACAGAGGATGGCGTTCTGGCTTGACGTTCAAGAGGTTCAGATTCTGCCATAGTACGCTCCCGCATCCGTGATCCAAATCTTAATTTATTTCGCGAAGCTCAAAACACATAAAAAACCATTTGGCACAGCATGTCGCTTTGCTTTATTCGAGTTAAAAAATTAAACCCAATCCCACTCAGTGTGCGAGATACTTAAACAGAGGATCTGTGGTTCACTTTTGTCGGCTATAACGTCAACGGATGCTCATCCGAGAAGAGCAGCACCGTCGGCGAGCAAATTCAGTGGTTCGTGCAGTAGAATCTGTAGGTAAACGTCAGCGGTGGGAGGCTCTCTACCCTCTACGTTTACGGTGGTACTACTGCGCCTTCTTTCTAAAGGGGGGACTGCGAACCGGTTTCTGCGAGGTGGTTCCCAGACACACTGATAGAGGCCGCAGGCGGACCTGGGAACGTGCACCTACCCCTTTGTGACGAACGACCTTCAGCAGACGGACGAAAAAGCTCCAACAGCTCCGCTTTTAACAATGCATTCTGCTTGAAAGCAGCTCTTACTTCGTTTAGAGACGATTATTTTGCAACAAAATGCGGAATTCTGTGAAACATGGCGCTCCCAGCAGTGTTCTTGGCCTTACTAAGGAAGTGTTCACGTCTGCTGGAGTAGATAAGCTGAAATTACCCTCATTTTCACGTCACATTTGGGCAGTGTTCTTGGCATTACTAAGAAAGCACTCAGCTCTGCTGAACTAAATAAGCTGAAATTACCCTTATTTGCACATCACATTTCGGTAGTCCGTAAGATATATCAGAACAGTTGCTTTTCCTTCGCGCGCGGTAGGTTTTATGCGCGCCCAGAAGGCGCCTGTACTGCACAGATTTAGGTCCACTCAGCAAACTTTCCTCGAAGCCACAGCCTCGGGTTGCCTCTCCAGTCAGCGGCCTTGACGCATATGTGACCGCAGCTGACGCAATATGGCACGCTAGCCCGCGGTTCCTGTTTCAATTTGAATATTTCCCGCCTTGGCTCAAGAATGCAACAGCTGCAGGAATAAATCGCGCCATTTTTCCGCAACTCCTATTCCTACCTCCCTTTCTGCGGCCTGTGAGGAAAAAGTAAAGCGCACAAAAGCGATGAAAGCTCCTGACTCTCGTTGCAATATATACCCTGCGGCATATTCTTCCCGGCGGGGCTTTTCCTCGAGTTGTTGCTTCCTGGACGGGTGAACGGTTTCACTTTCATCGTCTTCTGATCGATTCCGGCTCTCGTGGTTCAAGAACCGGCTGTAAATAAACTTCATCCGCTTCCGGTAAGCTTACGTTGGAGCGCCCACTTACCACAGTGCATTTATGCTCCTCGAGACTTTGCCGTTATCGTCGTCGTGTTGGTGAGAAGGAGTCCTCTCGATTTCACGATTTCTCGATGTTTTTAAGTGTTTTTGCACAATCATAGAAGGAATGAGTGCAGAGGCCGGCAATTTGGCATACAAACAGTGAAAGGTGAAAGCAGTGAATATGGGTGGCAGGAACTGGACGAAAGTAAATGGGAGAAAGAAAATAGGGGCGGATAAGAAGGAAACAGATGGAGTAATTAAAATGGGTGTGGTGAACTAAGTTCCTCAACACAAATCAATCTTAGATGCCTCTCTGGGAGCCTTATTCCCGCCAAAATATTCCTTACAAAGAACTGCTGATACAGGCCTAGTTCGATGGACTCAAACGTACGGAACAAGAGGGAAATATGGGCCAGTTGGTTAGGAATGATTTTTAATAGCGCGAAAGGACGAGACGTATCGCCTCGTCCTTTGGCGCTGTTAAAAATAATGTCAAACGTACGGGCCAGGAATCTTCCGAACCCGTTACGCTGCAAAGAACAAAGACAATCGTACAAGCACCGTCCGGAGTCTTTGGGACGCATTCACAAAATTTCACATGTTTATAAAGTCTCGAACCAGGGATTGTAAATGTTGTTACTAGTTAAACGTGATACAGGGTCGCACTTTCGAAGCTGCATTATACTGCGGCTCATGGGTGCGTTCAGTGCTTGCAATATGGCACAGTTGACGGGTGAGCCGCAATAGACGTTACGCCTTGTGTTGAAATAGTCCATACTGTGGCCCGCTTTACACTGAGATGGTGCTCGACCAGCTGGACATGGAACACCCACGTTGGATCATGATTCTGTTATTGCGATTAAAAAGAAGTATTTCGTTTCAATGCGCTTTATAGAATCTGTCTCAAACTTGGCTTGTTCACCGTACTCTGCTTTGACACTCTCCCCTCGCATTCCCGGAAGCGGAGAAGCACTCTCGAGCGGACTTCTTTCGAGTGTTACAATTGCATCCAGAATTCATGCTTGAAGGCACAAATTATTCCGGAGAAGGAAACTCCTTCGAGGTTTCGGAGCTGCGCCATCACTGTGAAGCCAATTTGAGGGGTAGGCGTTATTGAAATTCAAATTACCCGCTCTGAAAGTTGCGCTAAAGTCAGCTGGCAGACGGCTTCTCGTATTCTTGGAGTGGCATACCTGTTTAGCACTAAAGAAGGTCACGCGTTGAGCTTTGGGAAGGAGTGTTTGTTTGCACTTGTGTTTTTTTCTGTTCAACTGCGGTTGCCTCGAGGTGCCTCCTTTACAATTCCAGTCACAATGCAATTGACGCGACTGCAGTTTGAAGAAACTACTTCCCACAATTGAATGGTAATCACGAATCCAAGCACACTCCCTCAGTACGTGCTAAGTAAAGGTGCTAAAAATGAACTTTTGTTATGAAACAATCAAGAAGTAAACGCACTTTCTACCTGTTAAAATTAGTTTCTAAAGCAAAAAAATACAAGTGTCATGGCGCGAAAACAACGGCGACTATAGAAGTGCTGAGAAGACGGTGCACAGCGGTAGGGTGAAGTGTCTTAGTAATGTTGACGCGCTTTGTGGTTATGAGAAATCGGCACATCCCAAGACTTGTTTTTTTTTTTACATTTACATTCAATTTTAATGTACTGAGGCGGTGACTCCCGAAAATTCCTTTGAGCAGTTATGCCTGCGTGCATTGAATGCAACAGCATTCTTTCTTCTTTTAACGATTCTACTTTAGTGGTGCGTCGTGTTTGCCTCTCTTTTTTTTTTGTTTTTCTGTTCTCGTCTTTTGGCTCTCCTCGCTGCATTTTTCGCCACTTGTGCTTCGCACTCGTTGGTGTACTTGCGGGGAGGACCACGCTTAGCGGGTGCAGAAACAGGCGGCTCATCCCACGGTAAGGAACTTCGTCGCGATACGAAGCACGAATTACTTCGACAGGAAGACTGGCAGCCCTTGACATCAGTACTAGCTCACCATAACCACAGAATCAACGTTCTCCATGACCACGGCGCACCCGTTTTACTCACGTGCAGCCACGTGCACCTTGTCCCAGTTGGCTGCCCCGTCATATGGCCAATGGCACTCGAACTAGGCACACCTTTTTACAGCCAGAGCCGTTGAGGCGCTGTGGCATGGGCGTACGTTCCCTTCTTGTATCACGGAGGCTCGGGACCTATTCCCATCCAACAGAAATGCGTGAAACGTTCTTTTTATAACCGTTACTTTGCTTCATTTGCAGAAACCTTCCTCTGGGGTTATCCAATTTTTTCCGTGCTTTAACTATTTGCGCCGTGGGCCATTTTTGGAACCATCCGATGTAGACCGTCAGCAAAGACGCGTTTTTTTGTTCCTTTGCATGAAATGTATGAAATTGCTATGTCGATTAATTATTGTGCGTAAGACTGCCATGGATTTTTAAAAAAAAAACATGCTTCACAATGGCCGCAAATGCTTTACTTATAGCAGGTGCCCATGAACTAGTAATTTCTTTTTCTAGTAATTTATCATGGGAAAGCCATATTGACAACATATGTAGTAAAGCACTAGGTAAGCAAAACTTCTTAAGAAGGCGCCTACGCCAGGCACCTGTAATAGGTAAACTTAATGCCTATAAATCTCTGATTAAGCCAACTCTAGAGTATGCCGACGTAATATGGAGCCTTCACCAAAAATATTTAGTAGTCAAAGTTGAACGCGTACAGAATTTGGCTTTGTGTTTCATCTTCCCCATCTACTCCCGGTTTACTAGTGTTTCCGATATGCGAAAACAGGCAAACTTCTCAACTATCTCAGACTGCAGAATGATATCCAGATTAAAGTTCCTTTATCTTTTGTTCCACCACGACCATTATAAAATACCCCGAACTAACTACCTCCAAGCTCCCTTAGCGCATTCTTCGCGCACAAATCATATTAAGGCTATCAGGCAACCTAATAGCAACATAAACACACATAAGTACTCTTTATTTCCATCTGCCATCGGACTGCGGAACAAATTACCGGCGGATGCAGTCGACAGCACATCTGTAGAGTGCTTCATAAGAGCCATTAATGATCTAGAATTTTAACGCGTGATAAAAGTAAGTATTGCATATTTAGTGTTTATATAATTTCTTTTTGTGGGCTAGACGTTTACACTATATAACATGCTTCTGTCCATGTGTATTCTATATTTTTCTTGTTTCTTGCCTTTTGATTACCTATGTTATACTTAAGATGAAGACTTTTTTTTAATTGCGAAAGTTTGCTCTGCAGCATAAAACGGCGGAGGCGAGTGTGTTTAAATCTACGTAAACAGGAAGTTTTCACTCAGATGAAAACTTCAATTCTTTCTAACCACTCCTGCATGGGCCCTGAAGGGCCAGCAGTAGGTTGAAAGAAATAAATAAGTAAATGAACTGAACAGGGGTCGGCGCTCTTATAGATATGTATGTTCAGAAAAGAAAAGGCAGGAAGCCAACCACTACAAACACTACGGCAGCGAAGAATAAATTTCTGTTCTATTTTCTTATGTTGTGATAGAAAGGTCTATTATTCCTCCTGATAAAAAAAATGTAAGAAATGGTAGATAAGACAAGAACATAAAAAATATTTCATTTCAAATTTTTCTTCTGTATTTCCCCCTGATCAAACGTTTGCCCTACTCAAAATAAATTTTACAAGAAAGTATCAATAAAGAAAAAATCACTTCGTTTGGCATTCATTAGCGACCATGGCTGTTGTCTTCCCTTTCTATACTAAATAAATGAATCTCCTACCAGGCTATTACAGGGTGCGGTAACGCCTATCGGCTGCCAATGTCAGAAGGAGTACTTAAGTCAGTGCTCTTATCAGTGAAGGCGGTAAATTGCAGCGCTGCTCCTGAAGGGTAAAGATTGCAATTGCTCCTTCCCCTGATCCTGCCAACATTAATTCTAGGCAACTCATCACATTAAACGAGCTGTGAACGGAGAAGCAACTCTTGCCGTTAGGCGACCTCGAGGCTTCGTCGCACGTAACCCTATGAGACAGCGGTGGTAGGGTAGGCACATACTAAGCGGTATTGCCAAACTTTACGCGTGCACTTCATCCTATATTATGTCTCTGCACTGACACTCCAACTAGACCACAAAATGACTTGCCGTCAGCTTTCATTGTCCGGCGGATTGATGATGTCGCAATATACCGTGCTACGGCAGTTACCATGTTAATCAGGGTAGTAATTTGCTGGCCTGTAGATTACCGACGTCTACAGTAAGACTTTTCCCAATTTAGCTCGCGGTTCTGCAAAACATTTTCACCGTTAAAGATTGTACAGTCGTCTACAGGCTTATCTGGAAAATCACAGTTGACTTTAACATGAAATATCTCAAATGTTCCTAATAATAACTGTCCATATGAATGTGGAGACCGACGTCTAAAGTAAAACGTTTCCCAATTTAGCTCGTGGTTCTGCAAAACATTTTCACCGTTAAAGATTGTACAGTCGTCTACAGGCTTATCTGGAAAATCACAGTTGACTTTAACATGAAATATCTCAAAAGTTCCTAATAAAAACTGTCAATACGAATGTGGAGCACTTAAGAGCCTTCTTAAACTTGAAAACAATGCAGCAGTTGTGACTAAATTACCTTTCACCAAAGTAGGAGGAGACGATTAGTGGGTAAAGCATTGCTACAGGTAAGCCTGTGCACGACTGCACTAGTCAAGAACTTTCCTGCCCTTTCATCATTATCGTAGCGGTGGGCGTGTTGGAGAAGTACCTGTGATAAGTATTATAGCACGATTAAAATTCTCTGCCGCTTTAATGTGGTCTACACCGTCACTTTAGTGTTCGTCTACTTCTTCACTTATGGTAGATCATGTACTCTGCATGTCACACACGCCTCAATGCTTTTAATGAAGGCTGCAAGCAACACTTTGGTCGTGTCTTGAATTGCGATAGGAAATATAGATGTTGGGTTGTTTCTGATGCATGTGCGCTTTCTTCCGACAAATAATGTAGGGCCCAGACGGGCAAAGTGTGCCTTCGCTAAGTGATGGGTTATAAATTTCTACTTTGCGGTAGCTAAAGCCCTGTTACTATTATACATTGATCTTTTGACGATTCCATTGGCCATTGTGCGGAGTTGAACACAGGCCTAGACGTCCAGGAAGGCGAGGTGGCGGTACGAGAGAATATACGGTGGCAGCTACAGGATTATTGTAAAGACGATAGTATTTCTTGGGCTACTAAACGCATTTTTTGTCAGTATCTCTCCTTGCATTCAATCGCGCCGCCGTCAATAAAAAAAACAACAGGGGAACGAATTCTCGAATACTGAGTAAGCAGTTATTACTGCTGCTATGGCTCATACACGTCCACATTATTCTGCAGAAAGGATATTTTACGCACATTTCAGGCAGAGTGTAAGTACAGAACCGAAAGTAGCAGCATTTTTTCCCCAACAAACTCACGTTGGATTTGTTTCTCACATAGCAAGTGAGAAGTACAACGTGATAAAACGCCGACAAATACAGGCGATGTGGCAACAAACAACGAAAGAAACGGTGCCGATTTGGGTTATTCCAAGCACAACAAAAACTTCACGCACCCCTTCGTCTAATGATGATGGCGGAACGTGAAGCTTTTTTGTGATGGATTCTTTGGTTGGCCACTACCACACTGCGAATATGTGCTACTCTTGAGGTACGCATCACTTTTCTAAAATACCCACAGAAACTCTCGGATGTGCACTCCGTAAGCCTAAAGTTTGTGTTTGGGGTGTAAGGCGCGCATTGGTAGTGCTGCTTCGCGTTCAGGGAGCAATCATCAGGTAGCAACGGTGTAGGCCTAACATCTTAAATGTCGAAATGGGAAATTAGGCCTAACGTCTTAAGGCTAAGAGCCTCATGGCACGCAGAGCGACGCCATTCATCTCGTGACCGATCCTTTGGTTGTCGTCTGAGTTTTCGAAACCGCTTCGGATAGAGGTCGGCCTTATAATTGGAGGGACCCATGTTTCATTCCGGCCGCGGGAAACGTTTTTTCTTTCTTTCACTGTCCCACGATCATCCATCGTCATCGCCAGAGAAAGTAGGCTTTCCTGCAGGGCGTATTTGCGTACAATGGTATCATCATCATCATCATCACCACCACCACCAGCCTATCTACGCCCACTGCAGGGCAAATAACTCTCCCATTAATCTCCAATTATCCCGGTTTTGTGCTGACTGCGACTAATTTATCCCCGCAAACTCTTTGATCTCGTCTGCCCGTATAACTTTCTGCCGCTCCCTACCACGCTTGCCTCCTCTAGGGATCCACTCTGTTACCCTTAATGACCAACGGTTATCTTGCCTTCGCATTACATGCCCTGCCCGCATCTATTTCTTCTTTTTGTCATGAAGGACGGTATCATGAAGGACGCTGAGGCTTCTCTTTAAAGAAAGATCACAACAAATAGTGCGCAAGAAGTGCGAACGCGGGAAACCTAATTGAAATGAGCAAATCCCTTCATCATGAGTATGGGAAAAGGGTTAGATCTCGGGACGGGGGAGAGAAGAGGCAGATACATGACAGGCGCGGCAGGAGGCGATCGTCTTTCGACGACTTTTTCCGCACACCAAACAGACACGCTGCAATTTTTCCCCCTTCAAAGGTGTTCCACTTCTCGCCGGTGTACTTCAGCGGGTGATTGGACGTGTCTAGCTTGCGCGTCGCTAGAACTCCTGAAAAGTGTCCACGTCTAAAATGTTTTCGGAGGAGTCTTGCTCATTTCCATCAACAAGGCAAATAGTCGTCTCCGGTGTCCTCATTAGAAGGCACGGGGCCCGCGTGAGGGGCTCAGCAGATATTCGTAATCTGAGCGCGCGCATAGAGGAAGACTGGCTTCGTCGTCTGGCTACGTAAGCCGTGCGTAAGTGCGTTCCGCGCTTCGTTTAACACTGTCATAAAAAACGCTCTTGATTGCCGCGTGCCGCATTCAACATCTCGAGACCACGTAGCCGTCTTCTCAGTTCTTCTTTTCTTCCTTTTTTTGTAGCTAGATAGTTAGAAGGCCATGCGCCGAAGCCATGTTGCAAAAATGCGATGAATGATGAAGAAACGAGAAGACTGCATGCCTGAAATGGTCGCTTAGCCTACTGCTTATCATAATTTTAATTAGGTCAGGGATAATGATACCCGGCACGGCGGCTCATTGGCTAAGGCATTGTGCTGCAGAGCCCAAGGGTGTTAGTTCGGCTACTGGCCGCGCCGCAGCGGCAGCTTTTCTGATGGAGAAGAAAAGCAAAAACGCCCGTGTGTACGAGATTTCGGAGTAACGTTATCGGTCCCCATCTAATGAAAATCAATCCGGAGCCCTCCACTACGGCGCGCCTTATCGCCTGTGTAGCGTTGGCGCGTTTAACCCCAGGCTTCAAACGTTCTTGACGGCTTCGACACGACTGAAAGTACCAGCATACCCCCCGCCATCCGCATTCACAAATACAAAAAAAGGAAGCGCCGACTCAAGCAACTTACTCCGAAGGATCACGTTTCCAAGCAAACTTTCCCTTACCAGAACCGCCCAAAATTTTAACCCTTTCTATGCAGATGAATCATTTCACAGGAAACAATGCACAAATGGTTATACCCCCCCCCCCCCCCCGCCCTCTCCAGCAACCCGAAGTTTTCATACTGTTAGCAAGCCGTCAAGGCTGATTTACATCACCTGCTCTGGATATGACCCAAATACCTCCTATACCGGAATTTCACTTCCCCACACCGTGATCCCCCGACCCCTATCGATCCCTCGTATTAGATGAACACACCATTAACCTTATCATACAGTTCACCACTAAGAGAGGTCTAGTGTGAGGTATATAGCGATGGCCTACATTAGTGACTAGACCATTCAATGCTGAACAATTGTTCTGTGAAAAAACTTATGCCCCCTACCGACGACCACGAACTCATGAAGAATCCCTTTCATCAATGAATCCTCCCCTCCCAACTCCACACGAGGCCTCCGGCCTTCTCTTTTTGAATAAAAGGTTTAACAACAACAAACATCCTAATCAAATCAAATCAGAGATGGTGCTGAGGGATTCGGGTTCGTAGCGAAGGAGTACCACTGATTTGGATATAGGATTGATTGAAGCACGTCATTAAAACGAGAGGCTGTATGGCCCTGGGGGGAAGTAATGATTGCGAATAGAAGAAAGTGCAGTTTATACAAGGGGCACTGTTCCAGTATTGGGGTCCTATTTACAAAGTGCACGCAGTTTTGTCAGCAAGTATCACTAATTATGCACAGTAAACATTGTAGGCTTTGGGAGGACACAGTAGCGACAGTCTGAGAAAGTCGGTCAAATTGCTACACCGATTTGTACAGAGCGTTTTCAAGCGCATGCTCGCAGTGCTGTAGTAATGTGTATAGCATGCATGGCATTCAATCTGTGTTAAAAGTTCTGAGTAGTACTTTATTCCAATTTGAGAAGTACTGCCTGACAGTCAGCATTGTGAGGTAACTTTGCTGTGAAGTGAAAATATTCACATATGCTTGTAGCGGTTTGCCAGACTAAAGCTACGTTTGGTGCTATTGATATTAGCTTCAAGGACATGAAACATCCATCTCATATTAAACAAAACACTCGAGTAGAAGGCATTATTTCCTGAATTAAGAGATTGAGATGTACCTGGGCTGGGCGTGAAATACGTAAAACGGACAACGGGAGGACCACCAGCGTAAAAGAGTGGATACCGAGAGACGAGATAGAACGAAGACCATCACCTCGAAAAAGAGATAAAATCCGAAAATTATTAGGAATTGACTGGGGCAACAGAACGCAGGAACGTCTAGAAGAATGCATGAAAGAGGTTTTCGTCCTGCAGTGGACACTTACGGGTGCCGTGATGGTGATGATAATGGCGACGACGAAGACGATGATCATGATTAGGTGTCCGGAAAAGTATTGACTGGAAAATACTGGACTAGAAAGGTGATTTATAGCATTGTGATTTGAATGTTCGGTTCCTGACATGTGCAAATTTCTCTCTTTGCTCTATCCCTGCGAGAAGGAGGAAATGCTATTGGAGTCGCTAACTGCGGCTTGCAGGTTTGAACCGTTCATTGAAGGCAAACATTTGCCTGTTGCAAGCCGTTTAGTGAAAAGTTGGCCGAACTGGGTGATGCCTTTTGAGGAACTTCAGAGGTCATTCGAGCGGCCCCTCGAAGTTGATATCATTTGTATTGTAACTGCCACTACTCATTGTACACGGCACCGACTCTTTAGGCAACGCTCCATGCGTGTAAGAAGTTGTGTGAGCAGTCAAATTACCCACACTTTCTTCGGGTTGTGGTCGAAGCACACCAGCGACGGCCATTTCTGGAACACCTTTCCTGTGGAGGACGCCAATCAAGAGACAGCGGGCCTGAATTTCCTACATTTTTACAATTCCCTTGTAAACTAACATTTTAAAGAATTAGGTGGAGCCCATTGAAAGTAGCCTGCTTCAAAAGGATTCCTTTCGGATGGGAAGACCAATGAAAAAATTTAAGCCCTACTGTGAATATGAAGACCAGCCAAGCCGTACTGGGAAATAACTATATTAAGTTAGATATGGCGACTTACTATACTCATCGAATTAAAACATACACATAACTTCCCTACAATAATCTCTAAATTACTTCTGGTGTAATTTGTTTCGGAATCGTTTTTGTAAAACAAGAGTTACAGCCGTTTTCTATAACAACGTTGTCTCCGTTGACAGCCATGTACTGACAAAAGACGTGATTTTTTTAACGTTTACAACTTCAGTATGAAATAATTATTACACGTAAACGAAACTCGGCATAATCATAGAGTTGCCTTCACCGCCGATTTCAGCTTAATTTTTCCCAATATACCTATAATAGACAGAGAGAGCTGATGATGCGTCACCCCTTTCACAGGCAGAAGCCACACTCTCCCAGTTGCAAGGCGGGTGGTGACGTCATCAGCGATGACATCAGCGCCACACAAAAATATAAATCCAACAGGTCGTGCGTACGTAGTAAATATTGATGCCTAAGAGACACGGAAAATGAAGTATATACGTAACGCTTCGCAACAGAAGCTTCCAACAGAACGCGCAGCGACTGGGCGTGCATATCGACATTCGCGACGATGGAAGGTGGCTCTTGGGCTGTATCACACCCTGATTTCCCGCTCCGACCCAATATCGACGCGCGTGTCGGTGGACTGAGTCATGCAAAGGAGTAATGCGGCGAATTAATATCCACGGAATATTTAAAATGCTGAATTGGGGAATCTTACTTATTACTCTTTAAACACGTTCACACCAGTGGGGTGGCTGGACTCAAAGTGAGCACAAATTACTCGCATTTGTAAACTTAGAAAGTGTGTTAGAAGAGCCCTGCAATTTTCGAGCGAAAGCTTCACTATGCCATGTCTCTCAAAGGTGTGGCAATTCCCTCGGGCTGATGGAGCGCAATTATGGCAGGTTGGACGCCACGCCACGTGATCTCCTGCGGGGAGGCGTCGACGGGGGCCTCGCCCCGCGGCCTCGCCTCTGCTGTACCACGGCACTCGGCCAAAATTCAACAGCCGCTTCGCCCATGCTTGGCCGCTCAGTCTCGCAATGGATGGCACGCCGCCGGAGCGCAGTTGGGGCAGGTGTGATCTAACTCTGATAAAACACTGTGTGCATTGTGTTTCCTACTTGATTATTGCTGTGAGACATGATGTTTGAAAGCAAAATCAAGTAGGAAAGCGACAAAAAACAACGCTGAGTTGTTTATTAGTGTGTGAAGGAAAAAAAGACGGCTTGGAACCCTTGCAAAAGTTGTACACGTAGAGCGAAAAGCGTGACCACGTTAGACGGAACGGTGATCGCTTTTGTCTCGAACGGGGGAAAATGCATTTATCTAAAAATACATATTCAGCTCCATTCAAGTGACAGGCTACCAGCCATGCTGATTTGACGTCTAAACATGTGGGATAATGTATAATAAATCAGCGCACTGCCTGTCGGTAAGATTCCTACCATAGGACGTGGTATTTCGAATAAAAAATATAATACAAACATACGTCCTGTTCAGTATACACCAGTTACAAGATCGCGATAGTTTTCTTGGTATCAAACCCCCTTATTTATCCTCACAATGTATGTGGCGTGATTTTATCGGGTTTTTTTGGGGCTAAGGAAAGTTGTAATAAGTTTCGGATACCTTGCGCACATTTCTTCACTTCGGTTTAATTACTGGCTGTGCATATTTACATTTTATGGCATTAGTAATGAAAACCCGCAATTATACTTAAATTAAGTTGCCCAAACATTGAACCGTCAGTGATTCACTGAATTAAAACGTTTATTTCGAACATAAGGAAGTATAATATATTACTCTCCTCAAAATTGACTCATTTGATGTATCGGTAGACTCCGGCATGCTTCGGGGTCCTGTTATTGGCCATTTATGAGCCCTTTTCATATACTATGTATACTAACCAGCTTGATATGTTGCACCATATCTTTTTGTGCTGGGGAATGCTATGCTATCGTACGGTCATTGATCCGTAGTGATTTGGTGTCTGCTGCGTCACGTTAATAAGATTTCACCTGGATGATGCTTGAAAAGTTCAAATTAATAATATTAAACCAAATCAAAGGAAGCTCGGCGAAATCACTTCACTTATGCCAGTTTTTTTCAGCAGCATGTTCATTGATTCACTGATTATATAACAACAAAAAATATACTTTGGCAGACATTGCTAACAATGTAGCTTGGAAAGGTTTCGTGAAGCACGGACTACGGATTTTTTTCGTGCACATTGCTAAATTCGAAATTCTGGCCGCTCGAAAATTCTGTTCGAACAGTTCAAAAACTGCGTCAGGACAACGTCACTGCTACAGCAAGCAAATGTGGCCGTGGAGTTGGTAAAATCGGAAAGCACAGTTGGCACGGCGTGCGAAGAGCGTTCAAGAAACATCTGGTTTAAGGCTTATCAATTGGGTGCAAGGCTTGCGCATCGGGCCGAGAATAATGTTCGCGAATGCACGGTAAGGGGTGCTCATGCGTTCCTAAAGATAAGCCCCCTGATGCCTTCAATTATATTTTTGCGAATGAAGATAACCATTTTGTGGAAATGTGAGAAAGGGACTGCAGAAAAACACACGCTCCGAGGCTGTGGACCGAAGCCACAACCTTTCGAATACGCGTCTAACCCTCTTCCAACGAGTGTTCTGATCCCAACTATGATTATGGCTTATCGCGTTAACGTGTCAGAAATGTAGAAATGGGCGCGCGGAAATGAACAATCGGAAATAGCGAGAACGCATTCTCAGCCTATTCCTACTTAGGAGTTACTTCTAGTAACTTCTAATTATTTTCCTACGCGCTGCCATTTCATACTTCTACTAAACGAACGAGCAGTAGAAGGAATAGGCTGTGGAAACAACTTGCATGAACACACGCTACGTAACATTCAACAGAAAATGAGAATAATCTTCTAACTTCAGAAAGAAAAAGACAAGAACCAGGAATACCCGCCGCGGTGGCTCAGTGGCTAAAGCGGTGCGCTGCTGAGCACGAGGTCACGGGTTCGATTCCCGGCCGCGGCGGCCGCTTTTCTGATGGAGGCGAAAAGGGAAAATACGCCCGTGTGTACGAGATTTAGGCGCACTTTTAAGATCCCCAGGTGGTCAAAATTAATCCGGAGCCCTCCACTACGGCGCGCCTCATCCCCTTCGTTGCGTCGGCGCGTTAAGCCCTACAATCAATCAACCAACAAGAATCAGGAATGTGGCCCCCATATTGCTGACGCATTCAAAAGGTAAGAAACAAAAACATTGCAACTATAATCGGTATAAAAGAACATTGTGGTGACCCCGTGCCCTATTAGTGCTCCCTTAGTACACCCTCATCTCGTCGGTAGCTTCAGGGCGCAATCAGTCATCGTTACACGCCAGCGGAAAGTAATTAATCCGACGTTCAGCCGCATGTCCCGGACTATTTCTTTGTTTAACGCCTCCGCTTGACTGCTTCTTTGCGTTGTACTTGCACCGCTGTGAAGAAGCCCCTGTTGCAAAGAGAGAGAGAGAGAGAGAAAGAGGGGGGGGAGAGAGAGAGAGAGAGAGAGAGAGAGAGAGAGAGAGAGAGAGAGAGAGAGAGAGAGAGAGAGAGGAGAGAGAGAGAGAGAGAGAGAGAGAGAGAGAGAGAGAGAGAGAGAGAGAGAGAGAGAGAGAGAGAGAGAGAGAGAGAGAGATTGTGAACCATCCGGAACAGGCAGGTAATGTGAAAGCAACCCTGGGACGTTTTTCAATTTTTCAGCAGTTCGGCGGGTAAACAAAAAAGGGCAGTTAAAGATCACAACGAGCACAATTATTTTGTAGCAGTGGATCTATTGTGCCTCTTATATCATCACGTTTATTTTTCGTATTGATACTAATCTAACTAGCTTGAGGTACGTCTTCAAAAATAACGAATTTTCAAATTTTGCGTTTGTTTTTGCATTGAAATAACGTTTTCACAGTGCATGGAATCGGGGCTCGGAAAAAAAAAGCATTGCATTGCACCGTTGCCAGCTGTCGGACAACGAAGCCTTGATCTCTCGGGCAAAGGCGGCGCCGACCGTGCGTGGCCTACAGGAATAGGATGGCCACCAGCCAATCCTAACTATGTGTCTCCCCTCCCCTCTCTCCCTTTCTGACTAAAAATTTTCCTCTCACTCACACTTACATGCTCTACTTTTCCCAAAGCTTTCTAATTCAATATATATAATTTATTTAATCATCATTTAATGAACGGTCTGCGCTGTCTCACAACTAGTTTCGATGTTTATCAATATAAATGTCCGGGTTGTACCGACGCGGTGGCTCAGTGGCTAAGGCGTTGTGCTGCTGAGCTCGCGGATCCTGGCCGCGGTGACTTCTCTGAGGAAGGCGAAAAGCGAAAACGCCCGCGTGTCTATTTTGGCGGCCGTTAAAAAATTCCCCGGTGCGAAGCCCTCCCCTACGCTACGCCTCATAGCTGATGCGTAGTTTAAGAATTCGTCGCATTAAACCCCGCTATCAAAAACAATAATCAATCATCAATGTCTGATCTTTTTTAACACCCGTTAAGTTTCTTCTTCACATAAAAACTTCTAAATATAGCTGCAGTTACCTTTTTTATATTAAAACACTGACTCCCAAAACACAATAATACAAGGTGTTTTAATATAAGACAATATACGACATAGTATGAAACAATATAAATATAAAAATTTGTAGTACACCTAAATATGCTTACGTGATTTTTACGTGAATGCATTGCGTATTGTTAAGACGGAAAGGCATTACGTGCACGCCGAAAGAAGTCACGCTATGTTACCCATTGCTAATCCACTTTTAACCATTTTATACACCTTAAACAATCCCAGTATATTTTGATTCCTCCTATTCAATATTACTTAATCTTTATTCACCTCATTCCACAATAGCCCCAATTTATTATGCCTTAATCTCAGCTTTGTTCAACTTAGTCCACTTTAATTGACCCAATCGCCCCTTAATCTCAGCTTAGTTACTATAACTATAAATGGCTATTTAATTACTGTTCATTTTAATTTCTTTTAATCCGCGTAATTTTGTCCAGTGAATCCTAAATCAGCCTGATCTGCCACAATCTACCTTATTGTATACCCAATCAAAACAATTAATGGCCGGTTAAACATCCCCGGGTAACGAAAATTAATCCTGGCCGTCCTCTACAGCGCGCCTCATAACCTATGTAGTGTTGGTGCGTCGAACCCTACAATCAAATCAATCAATCAATCAATCAATCAATTTAAAAATGGCCAATCAATCTGAAATTAGTTTGTAATCATTAACGCTTTGTATAACCGGCAGGCATGTATTGGCAATCTTCAGGGCTTCTTAAGATTTTTTTGCCCTTCCACATGAAGGGCAACCTCGCCCCAAATAACAATTTGCTAGGAGACATAAAGTACTTCATGATGTATTGTACACCACATGCGCAGTTGGCCAGGTGGTGGTGGTAAGGACCATGTCCCACAATGCTCGGTGTATTGAACGAACCGGACAGAACAGACGTCTGCCCCCAGTTGACATTGTGGCGGCGAAAAGCACCACCAGTTTATTGTAGGCTAAGCCAAGAACACTTACGTAAAAGAAATACCTTACAACTACTGCTAATCTCTTAAAGATTGCTTGAGAAACAAAGTTTAATGAACTCCACACATCACAGAACGGGGCATCGCTCAGGAATTCAGGCTACCTAACCCCGGTAAAAGGATCTTTGTGCACCACAGAGACAAAAATCAGATTTCTCTATTTACGTTTTTCACGAAACACTGCTGCACGGTCCGTAAAACACGCCCGCGGACGTGTCCTTCCGCACAGGCAAAAAAGGACACTGGGAAAATGCGGGTAAATGCCGGGGCGGTGACTGGCGACTCAAGTCATGGATATTTGATGAGCGCTGACAGAGACTGAGGGAAGGGAACCGCTATTAGAATCCTAGAAGAGCCCCGGGGCCGCTTTTGTTGCTTCTACCGCCGGCGCTTTCTAAAATGTCTCTCCTTTCTAGAGAGACTGGCTTTGGAGTTGAAAGAGAGATAAGGAAGACGGCGAGCTCGTTACCAAATCGATGTTGGCGACAAAGTCTCCCCCGACCGATCCCGCGAGCCCGCAAGCGCTGGTGTGGCACAGTGTTAGATGCTTCACTGATGCGAGTTTAAAAGGGCTGCGGTGTCCGCCCTCGACTCTGCTTGCCGCCTAGTAAGGACCGCAGGAAGCCTAGGATGTATGCACTGAACGTGCACCCGTTAGGACGTTGGTACAGTTTACAAGGCGTTCAGTCGTTAAATGCAGTGCATTGCTGCATAAAACGAGAGAAACCAAGCAAGAGCATCGCATAAGCCTGGCCTTTGTTAGGCTTTCCCGCAGCTTCTGATAGTCCGGTTCCCAATTCTCCAGCGTTTCACTGTCGTTGTCGCGATCGCCACATGCCGCACTCCAGTCCACATTTGAAAGGGATATTGGTATTTCGATTTATAGTGTTTATGTTTCGTGGGGCTTCGTTCGTAAAATGCGCGAAAACTATCTCCTGCACCGTTTCGCTTCAGAGATTTGCGCAACGGTGCCTCGAGCAGTGCTCTTTTTGTTCGTTTCTAACCCACAATTAATGTCGCCATCCTAGGTACATACGAGTGCTCCGTGATGGGGGAAAGAATGCGGCAACTAGAGAGTGCAGCTCGCACCCGTGGAGCAAGTCGGGTTACGAAATGCAGCTCTAGAATCACTCGGTTTTCGTTGCCCTTTGCTGGCGCATTTTTTTTTTGTTATGCACTGCCTCTAGCCACACGAGCATTGCCGTAACAAGCTGTTCAAATTTGCTGACTTGTGAAAGTAAATGGCATATGGCCTAGAAACGATCTGCGTGTCGACTGGGAATCCCGATGGTTGATTGCGAAAGGCTTCTGCATTTCGAAACTTTTCAACTTAAAGACTAGTACAACATAGCGTATCCAGCTTACGAAATTCCCTCTTAGCGAACTACGGTGTATACTCGCAGCGGTAAAATTATATGTGGAAACTGCACTTGGACGCGCAAGCACGGAGGAAAGATAAATGAACCGAAAATTACAGTATCCCTCTGAGGGGCAATCAACGGATGCGAAACATGTACATTTGCTGGACGTTAACTATAGCAGTCTCGCTTAATAAAACTGGTGTACGTGTGTGTGTGTGCGTGCGTGCGGGCATGCGCGTATGTGTGTGTGCGTGTGGGAGTGAGATACGCAAAACCTGTTTTCACGAATTCGCTTTATCCCACATACCAGCCTATTCGAAGTTTTTCACGTCTCAAAAGCATTGCAGACAAAGCAAGTCGCCCTGCTTGTAAAGACGTACCGCTTAAAACGAAGTCAGTATCCTGTACTGAAAGCTTCATTGTAACGAGGGTTGACTATACGATGTTTCTGACGTTATTCTACTGAAGTATCGACAGTTAGACGAGTTGGTGATCGGACATTGTGGTGAAATAGCACTGCTTAAACAGGAGACAGGACGGCACTTGTCCTGCCCCATCTTTTCTTCTTGTGTGTGGTTAAGCCGCGCTGCTTCGCCACAACGTTGTTCTTCTGGTTTACCGAGCTGTCTACTCGCCCCTACAATGCTCAAAATGTTAAACGATAAAACAGTGAGTGTGGAGGGTCTGTTATCAATATTTTTCCTACGTATTCTGCTTATTTAAAGGGTTATTTCTAACATCATGGTTTGTAAAGTTATTCCATGTAAGCGGCATACGTCTTCTCATTCGCTACTTCCATCCCACCTGCGAAAAAAAACTCCCACTGAATGTGGCTCAGCAAAAAACAAACACAAAAAGAACCCTTTATGGTTGTTGTGGGCAGAAAATTGATTCTGACACAACCACCATAAAATACAAATGTTTGTTAGTGAGGTTCGCTGTTCCAGCAAATACGAAAGCAGCCAGTATAAATTACTTGCGCACTTCATGCTGTCCACGGCTCTTTGTACTTAATTCACAGCCTCTATTGGCTACTAATTTACGATTACGACAAACATGGCCGCTCCCGAACGAGCCTTCTTTGCTGTAGCCCACAGAGCCAACCTTGGCTTCGCAACGGCTGCGGATTAATGTGCAACATTGATTTCTTTATGGCGCATGCTATAATTTCTTCCTTATCATGATGATGATAATCATCATCATCGGCGTCGTAGTCGTCGTCGTCGTTGTCAGCCTAATCAGGTCCACTGCAGGACAAAGGCGTCTCCCATTGACAACCAACGGCTGTTGTCCTGCGCTGCTCGAGTACACAGTTTACCCCCGAATTTGTCTGTTTCATCCTTCCATCGGATTAATGGCCTTCACCTCCTTCTAGACCCATCTCGTGGTATCGGCGCTGTTCCCTAATTGTCCACCGGTTGTCGGCTCGTCTCACCACTGGGCCAGCCCAGCCCAAGTCCATTCTTTTTTTTTTATTGGAACTATGATATCATCAACTCTAGTTTGTTCTCTGATCCAGGTAACTAGTTTCTTGTCCCTGAGTGTTATTTCTAACGCTATTTGTTCCATGGCCCCTTGAGTCGACCTAAGTTTGATTTTTAGCTGTTTACTGTGTATGCCAAGTTTCAGCTCCGTATGTCACCACCAGCAGTATGCACTGGTGGCAAATTTTCTTTTGAGTGACACGTGTAGCTTACTTTTCATTATTTGGGAGTGCTTGCCCTGAGGCGCCCCATAAATTCTTAGATGTTTCCCGCTTCTCCCTACTTCGTAATAAACGGTGGAGTGGACGGGAGAGGGAGCTGGCCGTCAGTGCACTGTGCTTTCCGCGCGGTAGTCTTGTTGAAGGCTTCAGCACCAAGCTATCACGAAGAAAGGGTGTGGGGCGTGAACACGTCAGCGAGTGAATAAGGGCGTGTCAAGGACGACGTTGTTCACACCTCGTTATACAACGATCCCCTGAATGGCAGCATTTGACGCTAAAACCTTCTTCCCCCTTTGTCTTGAATCAAGAAGGCGTGCCTGTACTTTGTCACGTCACCCTACCCCCGTGGAAACGTTTAGGTAATACGGTAAGAGGGGGGCGGGGGACAATGTGGGCGCAAAATGTTCCGGCCAGCACGACCTTGGCTACACCCCCCTAATTTGGTGGGTAATTTTGTGGGTACTGACGTCTCCTAAGAAGCTCAGGAACGCTCGTGCACGTACGAGGAGCGAGAGGTGTGGCGGCGGGAAGAATGAAATGGTTATCGTGGAACGGTCGAAGAGCGGGAGAGCCACCATCAACGATGTGTCGGAAGGCAGAATTCGTGATTGTGTACCGAATGCCGTACATTTTCTTCAATACGAGTACATCCCTTCTCTGGACGCGCGAATAGGTAAAATCCATGTGCGCACAGAGTCGCGACCTTTACTTCCTTCCTACTGTTTCACGCCCTTGGCGGCAAACTTAGTTTGTAGAGGTTTTCTCTTTTTTTCTGATTCCAGTATGTTAGTACTTTCCTCTTCTCCCCATCGTCCCGTCCGCCCCCCCTCCTCTTCCACCGCTACACATGCCATACTACCAGCACGACGGTCGTCAGAGATCGACTTCTTTCGACCTTTGCTACGCACGTCCCAAACCCCTGTCGCGCACTCGCAAAGTCCTTAACTTGAAGCCGCCCGGCACACCCCCGAACACCAGTCAGAAAAACATGCCTGTGAACGACGGTCGTCACGGTGCAGAATCCCCAATTACCAACTCGTCTCTTTTTCATTTGACGAAAGAGGAACGTTGCCACGAGTAGAGTGGTGTAATGAGGTTACAAGTGCAGGCTCGAAGTTTGCCATTTATATTATCCCGTCGATGTCGACGGTGGGCGTATGGGGTTCGCCTTTTCAATAAAAGCTGGACAACGGTGGCACTTCGCTTTCGGCACCGGGCATGGTTCGTCGATACGGAGATGTCGTGCGGAAAAGAAAGGTAGGGAGAGGCGAGAGGTAAGAGCATCCAGAGGTGAACGCTATTCCCAACTTTGAAATAAAAAAGATGATGTGAGGAAAATATGGAGAACAGACAAAGGAAATCAAGTCGACGATACTGCTATATAGCACCCGCTGAATACACGACCCGACACGGCGTATCAATGCGCATTCGCTGTTTTCAAACGTTGCCAAGCGTACTGCACATGGTCTACTGTGGTTTGTTTCTTTATTTCACAGTACGACACATTCGACAAAGCGGAGCAATTTTTCGGGAGGAATGGCTCGACACACTCTACTTGGCGCACAAATTTTGAACGTTTTTTTCGCTTGAATTTTATTATTTGAGTGCTGGGTTTTTTGTGCCTGCCTGAATCTTTCGGCAGATTCAATCAACCCAACGGAGATCCGGAGCGTCGTTCATAATGCTCGAGAATGCGTCGTACTCCGAACTCCCCGCATCGTTGGTTCATAATTGTGTTCGCGAGTAATTCTTTCATGTTCGAAAGAGCAGTCAAAATACGAGAGACTATTGTCCCACTCAGAATCCGCCTCAGAACGCCACTCTAGCGTTTTATGGCCAAGGCGTTTTGGTGCCGACTTCGGGTTTGAGTCCTGGCTCCGGGCGGAGGGTCAGGGGTGGGTGGGATAGATTTGGATGGAGAAGGGAAAAATAGAATGGTGAAGGTATAAGAGTTAGGCGCACGTGAACATTTCACAGGAAGCTAATTTATACTTTGCTGCATATAACATGGTCGAAGTGCAGCTTCGGCGCGGAAAATTAAAATTTTATATCTGCGTCCTTGGTCTGCAATTTTGAATTCTTGAAGAGGCCATGTAATTTCTCATTTATTCTTACACCTTCCTATGTAAAAAAAGAAAAGAAAAAATGGGGCAGCTTCGCACCAGGAGCGTGGAGACCAGGAAAGCAGGGAAGCTGGTAGCACCACCTAGCTTATCCTTGGTTCGAATAACTTGATGCGTCATTATCCTTGGAGACTGGGTAAAGTTCTCTGCGTGCTGTCCTGGTTAGCCCCCCGAAAAAGCCATGCACACTTAAGTTTATTAAGTATGTCAAAGCACCTCATCAAAGCCCTTTTCTTCCAGCCTCGGTGAAAATACTGGACTGAGCTCGCACTTCACTGCCGCCTCGAATGGGCACTTGTGTCATGGTTGATTGATTGATTGGTTGATTGATTGTTTGATTGTTTCATCGATTTATTGATTTATTGATAGATTGGTAATGGTAATTTGTTTCGATGGCGGAGAAGACATGTGTCATCTCACCATTGAAGCTAATTTATCTATGTTGTAACACACTTTTAGTTTTAGCGCTTCTGTGCTAATTTACTACAGAGCTAATACAACATTTCTCAACACGGAAGGGTTTCTGATATTTTAAGTGCAGCGCACTTTAGGGGATGGTCTTGTCGTCGTAGCTCGCTCGCTAGACCCAAGTAGAGCCACATGGCCTTCTTTCGTCGCGGCGTAACCCAGAGGCTTCGAAAGACAGCTGGTTTATAAAGTCATAAGCGTCCAAAACTTGTGAATCGCAAGCGCAAAAAAAAAAACAGTAGGTACATTTGAGGCAAAATATACGTAATAAACCGGCACCGCCCTCGTTCATTCGGTTAGGAACGCTTGTGGGGTTGGTTTTTACAACAGTAAACGAAAAAAAAGTGGCAGTTCAACGCCAGCACGCGCGGGAGAAAAAGCAAGTAGAAAAAGAACAGAACTACCTCTGGCGCAGTTTTAGGCAGGGGGTACGTGAGCACTGCAAAGGCGGCAAATTTGAATTTCATTGGGTGGTAGCAGTGAGCGGATACTGGCGCTACAGCCAATTATGGCGAATCACTGCTCTGTTCTTCCTACAGCTGCTACATTGAGCAGAACGGCTTTATTTTTTTACGTCTTACTATTCAACAAACAGAAAGAGTATAGCGGGAAGATCACAATAGTCCCCGAAATATTCCAACAGTATGTCATGGTTTCCGAACGTACTAGCTCGATTTTTGAAACCTAGGCTCCTACACGTTCTTGTTTCAAACTGGCAAATTCTTTATGTCAAATTAACTTAAATGTCAGCTTTACCCAAACTTAGCACACTTCTCTATTGGTTTCTCAAGCACCTTTCTGCCCATCGAGCGTAGCTCTTAACGCATTCATCGATACAACTGCTTTCAAGCTATTCGTGCAGCTCGAGGACAAGAAAAAGTTCAAGTATAGGTCGTCCCTGGATCAATGTCATCACCAAGTCAAGTCAAGCAGGAATATAGCCAACCGTAGCACGTATGCGGTATCTGGGTCTGAATGAGGGCCAGTCCATAGCGGGTAGCATGGAAAACATTAAGCAACGGGAGAAGCAAGCCATGCCGTGCAGTCGATACTACGACTAGAACTGCGAACAGGATGCCACTAAGGAACAACCACGGCTAGATCTAAGACGCAAATGACAGGTTACCTGGGATAAAGTTTTAAATGCAGAGCATTTCTTAGCCTCGCCTGTTCCAGCGTCGGACGGTGTCAACAGTTCCGCGTCCGCAGCAGGTGCGCCTCTCCTTCCCTCCTCTCTCTCAACAGCAGCTGGCGCGCGCATGCGTCGTAGTCAGCCCGTTCGCTCCGTCGCGGTCTCGGCGTAACAGGTGCGTGATAGCAGCGCGGTGGGGCGTGGAAGGGCGCGCGCTGCTTGCGCATGCGCGCTCTCCCCAATTGTACTGCTCTCCCTCTACTGCGCGCGCTGCAAATATAGCGGCTAGTGGTCGCTCGTGTTTCAGTCACTGCGTTGCTCCTTCCTTCCTTGGTTGACGCTCGTGCCCACGTTTACTCGCGTCTGCTACTCCAGCATCACGGAAGAAGCGATGGAAGCAACACTGCCTTCAATCAGTACTGAGGCCCAAATGCTCTGCATTTACTCGTGTTCCCCTCGCGGGAAGGCGCGGGAATTTTTTCCCCCTCTCTGGAGAGGAATTTTGAGTTCGCTCGTTTCAAAATTGTCCATTTGGCTCCCGATTGAAGACGTGACGAAGTTCAACTTCCTATGCCTTTAACGTGTACCACTGCACCACTGTACTGGGTTTTGCTTGCCTTGCGTCATCTTCGTCTCCTCTCCTGTTAGCCAATTGAGCACGCTGGAAGTCGACCCCTTGAAGCGGACACGCAACGAACACATTTAAAAATTTCGTCCTGGGCCAGAGAGTGGCATGTCACGTGATCCCTAGAAATTTCTTACTTAACAGCTCTTCCCGGATTTAAATCATTAGGGTGATGTGCCAAGCTCACGGCACGTGAACACCTCCAAAGAATTGCAAAGTTTCCCCAACAGTTCGCGTACGGTTTTTTTTTCAAACTTCATGTGTCCCAGAAACGAAAAGTAACCGTTAAAAGGTTCGAAATGTGCCCTCGTGCAGTTTCTTAACATGATGTGTCCAACACATGGAGAGTAACCGTCCCAAGGCAACGTTGCTAGTGGCTTATGGGCGTCACAAGCTTTCAAACACAGGGGAAATTTTGGGAACTTGGAGGAAAATTAAATGAATTTGGTAAATTTCTGCGGCATCTAGTGGCCCATCTCCCGGCAGGCTTCCTGTTTTCAGATCAAGGCTTTTTCAACCAAGAGGGGCAGGGTCCAAATCTCATGCACCAAGGGGCTCACATACGGAAGTGTTCCATTATATGTAGCAGCAAAAAGTCCCTTTTGGCTCATAATGTCATAACGCAGTTTTAATGTCCAGCATCTGCATTTTTGTAAAAGCTGATTTTGTTCCTTATGCAGTAATCAGTTGTGTACAACCAGCGTTGCCCAGCCCTATCTTTTTATCTACAAGCATGAACGGGCGATATCTTAAGTTGAACAAACCATTATTTGTCTAACGACCAAAAAACGTGTGCAATCAGCAGCAAAGCTCATTGTAGCAATCACAATGTAGAACTCACTTTTTGTACCAAAGGGTTGGACAGGGTTCGAAACGGGAATAACAGAATTCGTTGTCCCACATCATTTTCCGCATCAAAAACAATTTCCAGCACACCACCCTCGTCTCAAGCAGCAAATGGAGTGGTGCTCTTATCCAATCTTTTGTAAGCATGGAATCATTTCAACGGCAACAAAACACGACGAACAAACGTAACCGCAAGTGCTGTCACAGTCTGTACAAAAATCCCGAGCTTGGCGTGCTGAGAAATGGCGTGCCACTCCAACAACGTTTGGAAATGTTTCCACCCCATTCTGGACAAATCTTCAAGTGCTAAACATAACACACGGTACGCATGCCGCCGCTAGCGCTGTGTCGTTCTTTGATGAGGGTGAATTCTGGTCGGTGTACATCTACGAATTGAGCTGCAGAAACGCAATACAACAGTCAAAGTTCCCGTTACGACACCTTATCAGACGACATAATTTCATGCTCTCGCAGCTTTACTTGCCTTACCACCGCAAGTCTTACCGAAAATATCAAAAACGCCCTGCGCCTAGCGCAGAGCTGGCCGAATGGCCCTGCCATATACAAGCAAAAAACTGTGGTTGATAGCTCTGTCAAAGGAATCAGTTAAACACGAAAGTGAAATGTGCAGCGAAATCTGCAGCTGAGCATGATTTGCTGGTCGGCGGCTGTCTTGTGGGTGCGCTTGGTGAGCGACGTCCTGCTGGCGGGTCGCTTCGGCAAAGGTGTACTGGCGTCACTTCCGTGACGGATATGACGTCAGTGAAATCTTGAGGTATCACGGCATAAACCTGATAACGAACAACCCTAAGTATAACGTACTCGTTAGTACTAAAGGTGGCTTCCCCCCAAGAAGCCACTGTGTGCAGGGGTGCACCCGTTACAGGCCGTTTTCTTCGTTGTACTGGCGTCACTTCCGCGACGAATGTGACGTCTGCGAAATCTTCCTGTAACCGGAAAAACACTTTCATGTTGAAAAAGATTAGGCGCGTCTGCGCGTTTTTTGAAAATGTCCTCGAAAGGCGATAGTCTTCTGGCATCGCTGCCCCTTCACACTCTCAACTCTCTCCTTTCCCCCAAACCTCACGCGGTTTCCCCTCCCTGTCCTATTTTCATGAACGCAAACAAAACTTCGATTAATGCGATACAATTTCCCGCGTTCGCAAGGCTCGCACCTCCGTCAGTTCAGACCTTTCGCTTCAGTTGACCCTGAAAACAGCTCGAGGAGACCTTTCTTGCATGTTTCCTTTTTTTATGATTATTATTCCCTGGGTTTTTAAAGAAAAGCCCTCCTGTCTTCGTAATCGTTGTCACAGTGCTTGTTTTTTTATTTTCTTCCTCAAAAAAATCTCTCCTGTATCTATAGACCATTTTATTTTCTACGTCCTGGGAGATTCCATTTTATCAGTGGGCTGTGCTAGCGGCCCTGCAATTGGCGCAGTCGACAAGAAGATGTAACTGCGCAAGTGCAACACAGCCCAGACCATGCTCTGATCTTATGAAAGATTAAAAGATGAAAAGGTTTATATTTAGTGTATACGGAAGTTATGCACTCACGTTTGCATCCGATATGTCTATTTTTTGCTGAACAATCTTGCCATGTACTGCGCATGCCAGAAGGTCTAGTGGTTTGGAAATGTCTTGACCATATAGTATACTTCTTCATCAATTGGTTCTTTCAACGTTTGACCGGCCGGCCGGATCAAGCGATCGACAAAAATACCATTCAACTAGTGGAATAAACAAGTGTGATATGACTATATAGGCCCAAAGAGGCCCTGTACGCAGCGTTATCAATGCATTGTTACTACACTTGGGTTTTTGTTACAACTAGATTTCATGAAGCAAATGGGCAGACAGAGAGACCAATGTT
Organism: Haemaphysalis longicornis; assembly: GCF_048455015.1. NCBI lineage: Eukaryota > Metazoa > Arthropoda > Arachnida > Ixodida > Ixodidae > Haemaphysalis > Haemaphysalis longicornis. The sequence goes on along the minus strand of NW_027526385.1, from coordinate 55,500,787 downwards.
TGCGTGTTATGGTAGCACATGAAAGGCTACCTTGAAAATTCGTAGATCGTTCAACATAAACCGCGAAGACCTTGCAGTTGGCAAAACTGCACTTTGTATTTATTTTTTTTGTATTTTTTCCTTCAACAGCGAGCTTACTTCTTGTAAAACAGCTCCGCTGCTCATAACAGAGCAACTGAAACAACAAAATACAAAGAGGAGGAATAATAACATTATGGCTACACGAAACATTCTGTAGAAATGTTTTGTCCTCGATTCTACGCGGCACGTTTCGTACGGCACCGCTCATACAATATCTCGCCAGCACAAAGAAATGCGCCCGCTTCATATTTACTTTGTTTTTTTTTATCGACCTCGACATACATAGCATTCATTTTTGATGTCTTCAAGCCATTCTTGTGTGTTTGTATATCCGCGCCTTGGGCAACTGGTTTCATGGTTGGGATAATTCTTTCTTCAGCCATACCTACTTCCGAGCTTTTTTGTAATGTTCATTTATATTCCCCGGCGAGATAATTTTTCTTGGTAAGTGCAGGTGATTAACAATCAATGAAACGTGTACGTACTAAAATTAGCAGTCCGCACACGGCTTCTTCGGAAGAAAGAAAAACGAACAACATTAAAAGAAAAACTTTCGTCCAAGGGGGGAGGAGGCACAAGGGTTTGAAAATGAGAAAATCATACATTAAATAAAAAACACAAAACAAATGAACATATTCGTGCGCACTACGAAGGAGCACCATAAAGGAGGACTGCCCAGGAAAACAACAGCCCTGCTGTGAAGGGATCCTCCCGGAGGCGACATAATGGACGATAGAGAAGCTTTTTGGAGGCCGTGGCTATGCAAAAATCCAGCCAAGGTGACCCTCGAAAAGCCCAAACAGTGAATATGGGAGTGCTAGCGCGAAGGTGGAACCACGCCTAAGGGAATCAGCTGTCTATGCACCACTTTCCCGCTGATGCATGCAGCTTCAGGCGAATGTTCGCAACGCCCGAAAACACGGGCAGTGATAAAGAGCTCCGTGGGACGTGCCTAGTTTACATTGCGGTTCCTGAAACCCGGAATAGAGATAGTGTGGCCAATGGTTGCTTAGGGAAAAAAGAAGAGAAGACGGCTTTCCTAGGCTGCGTGGCAATAGATGGTTTTTTCTGAAGGTTTGTTGCGGTTCTGGAGGGTCAGTGTTGCATATTAGAGGCGGGAGAACCTTTCTTTGGAATTATGCTTGTTTAGCGAACGGTCTCGTCTCCCATTCACCGTTCTTCAATCGTAGCGGTTAATTTATGGAAAATGAGGGAAGCCGCCAGGACCATCGGTTGCGAGGAAAAGAAACAGAAATGGCTGAACGTAACCCATTGTTGCGCAAACCCCATTCCACAAACTAGAACTACAATTCCCATTCTAGAACTATAAGAATTGCTTGGGTTTGGGCGAGTTGGTTTTCCATATCGACTTGAAATTTCAGCTTGAACAAAAAACGATAGGACTTAGGAAGGAAGCACTGTGTCCGTGATGTGACCAGTTCGCTAAATGAAAAGCACTACGGCAAGTAGCTCGCCACCGTGTATACCAGTGTAACCGCAAGTAAATGCGAAGGGGGAGAGAAGGACTGAATTATGGTCGATGCGGGGAGGTAGTCGCAGCCAATGCCATTGCGTCTTCACGGAGTTCGACTGGGCGTGTGATATGCCCACAAAAGAATCATTGGAGTTAGTCTCAGAAACAGTAATACCACATGAGCGTCACAACCGCAGTTACAAAATGAAAGCATTCATTTATGCTCGTTAATACCATGTGCGAGGGGAGAGTGTCGTATCATGTTTAAGCGCGTCTAAGCAAACGTAAGAAAAAACACTGCCATCTTGGTGGCATGTCGCCGATGGCTTTTTGCGCGATACAATTATCAGAGGGTGATCCGTTTCAAGTGCTGTGGTGCGACTTTATACGAAGTGGTAAATTTTTGTAGCGTGAGCTGCACTGGTCGAGGTTGAGCAGTTTCGCGTGACTCCAGGAGAGCCATGCTGCCCATGAGCGAGAAGCAGAGACGTCTCACGGCGCACAGCTGGCGCGCCGGAGCCGCCGCCGCGATTGGATTGTACTGGATTAAATTAAATTGAATTGGATTAGAAATAGTTTTAGCAGCAGTAGGCCTGATAATCAGCTAATCCTAGACAACCACGAAACCTAAGAATAAGCAGCAGAACCTTACCTCACGCTGCGTATACCCGGGCATAGCCGAGCTAAGCCACTGCTAATTTTTTTTCTCTTTCGAATATAACAGCTATCGCCTGTTTTTCTATCTACGAATATCTTTTCTGGGCATCGGTAAACACGCGCGACGCATAAGCGCCTGGCTTCAACACGTAACCATAACGCTGCAGTAGTGCGGAACCTTTGCCATTATGTGACCTATCGGACATTATCTTTGTGTCTCGTTCAGGATCGAAAATCACCATGCACCGGCTTCATGCTCAGACAGGCGCAGAGCTGTTCAAATTACTTGGCGTGATTGGCATTTCATTCAAACACGGCATCTTTCTTCAATAGCTGTTGCATTTGCAGCGTCTTCTCAGTGACACCACCCCACTTCTGTTTCGTCCGTACTTATCAGAAACAGAGGCAAGCCGGCTCCCAACGGAGAATAGCACATGGTTAATTGGGCGCTCGTTCTTTATGCAATGCAGCACAAGGAGAGGGACACAGATGGCGTTGTGAGGTGGACTGCCTGGGCACTCACGTTTGGTTAGATGCTCTTAAATATGATACAAGTATTTCTACGAAATAACAAGAAGTTGGAGGGGACGTTGGGTTCTACTGCTAATGTTCTCAAACAGGTAGGCATGCATACCATCTTAATAATGGCGGATATAGGGAACACTTGATCTCGTGGATTCTGATACACTATCAAAGTGGGCGCACGACTCGACCCAGAACCAACACGCATGTGAATCTCGAGTGCAGCAAAAACATAGTTATCGCTGATAATCTTGGAAAGCTATCTACACTCAATGTTATGCCCCGCTCAAGTGTGGCTCGTTCGGCATAAGCAAAGTGGGGGCGTAAATGCACACGGGGAAACATAAGCAGCTCGGCTTCGACGAAAGAACCCGGTACGTCGTATTACTGCACGTGCTTATGCATCCGCATCGCTCCAATTTTTGTACGAAGCTGGGACAATGCCGCTCGCCTACATCATCCGAAATTACGGCGAGCGCAGTCAATACGAGGCGTCGCTGTTTCCAAGGCTGTCTTCGCTTCAAAGTTTGTTCCTTTGTCGGCGTGTCATCGTAACGTGTTTCAAACGGTTCTCCATATAATTGGCAACAGCCAACATAGGTTCCAAAGAAATTGTGGCTGAATACTGTAAGCCAATGCAACGGTCACCGAAAAAATTCCCCGTGTGAAACTTTTCATTGCGGCGAATCTTTCGTACTTCACTGTGTGCGCGACCCTAACTCTACGGGTCGCCACAAAAAGCAACGCTATGGGCCATGGTCTTCCTAGGCTATGTGTCTCCTTATGGAATCGAGGGGATCCGGATAGGTTGTTCCGAAAGTATCAAGGTTGCCTTTAGTTTCTCTACGGTATCAAGGTGTATAGGGGAGATTCGGATAAGGTGTCAAGAGCGAAACGGTCTTTCATTTACCGTAACATGTGGCTGTATTGCTGCTTAGATCTGTTTTCGACGCGATCACCCCGAATTCGACATTGCATCTCCTAACAGTTCGAAATGAGCAAATGTTTCCGCAGCATTCAGTTGACTGAATGATGCATGGTCCTACAGATGACGCATTTAAACCACGCGTGAAAAATCACGGTGGCGTAGCTATGCTTTAAAGCGTTCAACCCGACCCATTTCTTGGCAAACGTAGGCACTAATGCAAACAACTCAGCGAAAAATTCTGGAATTGGCAAACGTGCAACGGTGGAGTTACTTCAGAAAGGTTTTCGTAAGCCTCGGACGCGCGTTGCAATATGTACGTCAGAGAAATTTGCTTAGGACTTTTTTATCTTGATATGTGCCTGTTCGTTATTCTTGATGATAGCTGTGTTTCTTTCCTCGCTGTTTAACTAGGTTCAAAACCCCGTACACACCCAACTAGCAGTTCCCTTACTGCTGGGAACACTTGACACGTAGTGTAGCATTGCTGCCTTTCTTGCTTATAGTGGTCAGAAATGTTTTCTTTTTAGGCACCTTCTAGGGTCTTTAGTGAGAAAATGTATTGGGTTGATGTTTTCGTATAACTTTTATATGTCTCTATCTGCACTTACAACTTCCCTCCTCAAATGTTATTTCCGTGGTTTGATGCCAACATTGTAGCCCCGCTTTCTAAAAAGCGAAGACTGCACTAAGCAACTAGGTATTCAATTTCCTAACAAGACAAAAGCGAAAGACCGGAAAGGGTAGGAAAGATAGGGAAACAGGGGTAGGCCTATTTTGTAAGAGCCGTTGTTACCACCACGTTATGCTACCTTAGCATGAGCCCCGAATTCGCGGAATCTCCTGCATTCTTGGTTCTACAAAATATTTACCGTTGGTAGCGCTTGTTTGCAAATTTAATGGCGTGTCTACCTAGCTGAGTCACTGTGAACTACTTTCTCTAAGCGAAATCGTAGAGTATTACACGATATTCCTCTGGCAGATCTCTGAAACAGCGTTGTTGCAGCTTCACAAAGGTTCTCTCCATACAAGACGATTTTTCTCAAGAAAAAACCGGGCCACATCCACTAACGTGAAACGTGGGGAGGGACGAAGCGGGTATAAATGTATTCAAAGATTGCAAGTCTCTCTCTCGCCACACGGCACGCGTTGATTGGGCGCCGGAGAAGCGCCGGTGCAAGGAGCTTGCTGAGGTGGTGGCGCTGTCTCTTGCATTGAGCCTAATTAAATTGTGTTAGTTTATTTTAAACCGGTTTTATCGGTTACCACTTGTTTTTTGACCATCGACTGTCAACTTGATTTACCGTGACGGCTTGAGGCGACGACACGAGACGCCGACAGCCCGAGCACCCCTCCACGATGCTTCTTCGCTCCTAAAACTAGTTCTCTTAATTAGCCTCCAACGCCGTTCTTTCAGAGTGCGCATTTGTTTAGAATTGAGACACGCGTGATAGAACCAGGATTCTGGCGCTTTTGCTGCCGTCTCCAAACTCAATATCATTTCCTGTATAGGAATCCTCTATGAATCGATAACTCAATCGGGACCGTCCATACGAAACCCCGCAGAGCAAACTCATGACACACGAAATTCGGGTGGTGTGGCAAGGGCCGGTAACAATTGCGACGAACTTTCCGTACAAACCTAGCTAGTGTAATTGTGTACCCGTAAGTCGATATCATTGGATAATTGAGCTCCCGCCTAGCGGCAGTGTATGTACAGACTACAGCTTCCTGAATGCGCTTCTGGCGGGGACAGCTGCCGCTGGCTTCTTGTAAGCCGACAAACGCGACAATTTAATAGAGCCGACACGGTGGGAGTCGCGGAACAAGTTTGGACTACGCATGCGCGGAATGCTAACCAAATGCATGCTTTCGCTCGTGACACAGAATAACGGCGCGCAAAATTAGGGAGTGTGTTTAAGCACATTTTCTGTCTTGCACACAGCTGATCCCGTGCTCTTTTTAGCATCTTCTTGTTCAGTTCAAGTTGATTCCGAGCTATCCAAGTGCGCTTTACAATGGGTATAGTTACAGATGAGGCCCCAGAAGGTTCATGAACCGCTTGCTGGAACTCAAATTGTACTCTATTCAAAATTAATCACCGCTGATGTGACACAACTTATACCTAATTTAGGTTTGTAAGCGTGTTGAAATAAGGTTGAAATGACTGAATGAGTGAACGGAAAAACCGTGTATTTGTTTTTTTATTTGGTTTATTGGTTGGTAGATTGTATAACTGACCAAATAACTGGTTAATTTATTGTTTTACTGAAACAGAGGCATTTGGCCCGCTGAACACGCTTTGGGGGAATATATTTGCCAGAGGTACACTTGCAAAATTACACCACCTAGTTTATAATTAACCTAGAAACTACACACAGAAACACGCTACTTTTTCAAATGCAAGGAGCGCAAGCAGACGTCATCCAAATTTTTCCGGTCGAGTTCAATATCCAAGCAGTTGCAGCATGTACTGCACTTTGGCTGCGTTGCTTCCAAACACGGCCGAGTCTGTCAGGTGCAGAACGGTGACCACGTCCCCGGGCAGCAGATCTTTGCACAGATGTCGCAAGATGATTCTGTGGCGGAAAGTGCGAAAAATGGAGGAAACAGTACACCACGGTATGCCGCCTTGCTCTTTGTGACCCGAAACGTGAATTCTATAACTTCGCCTTCATCCTATATTTGTTGAAATGTTCAGCTGGCAATTTCTTCCCTTTTCAACGTTGTAAACGGCCACGGGCATGGCGCCGCTTGTGCCACTCTGCCGGTGTTAGCCACCCTACCCGTGTGTCGATTCGTGTTCGTCAAAAAGACTTCGGCGGGTGGTTGGCTTCAAGAAACTGTGCGTGGTGCCATACTGGTACGGTATCATCCGGCAGCACCACCAATCCTGGGAACCATTTGATGGTTCTAATCTTGTACAAGGCCGTGTATGTGTGTGCGCGTCTGTGCCTTGAATTTCTAAGGATTCGCAACCGGACCCTTCCGAAAAACGGTCGAGCGCGCCACACGGGGACGGTGTCGCCTGGTCAGTGCCAATGACTCACCGTGCAAAGGGCACCTTGGTATCGTCCTGGGGGCGGCACTCGAACCTTCGATAACAAGATCTCCTTTTGTGACAACCTAAGTGGCTCATTATTCCCCCGCCGGACACGGGGGGACAGTGGTCATTGGCTGCGTGGGAGGAAGAGTGGAAGAACAACAAAAAGTATTAAAAAAGCTGGCCGACCGGAGGGCGAGGTCAGTCAAATACGGCAGGCATTCCGAGCATCCATATCAGGCCGCGATTCGGAGAGATCGAGGGACAGTGATCCGGGGGCGGACGAGAGGAGTCGCAAGATGCTTTAGGCCGAAGACAGGGGTGCTTGGAGCCCCGGAGTCTAGCCATCACTCGGGTGCGACGACGGGAGAGCGACTTGGGGAGCGGACGAGACGAGACACAAGAAGCGGTAGGCAGAAGGCGGGGGAGCTTAGGACTCCGTAGTCTAGCCATCGCTCCAGTGCGACGTCTGACCACCCGTCTCCACACTTAAGCCAAGCGACGTCCAGCCATCGTACGCGACCGAGTCAGCAGGCTTATCGCGGCGGCCCTTCGTTCGAGCCCGAGCCGGAGAAGCCTCATCGCTGCGTACGCCACCTTTTCGTTCGAGCCCGCGCAGCAGCAGCCTCATTGCGACTGACCCTCCGTTCGAGCCTGAGACACCGCCGTGTGACGGCAGCGAACGTCAGGCCATTCCTGCAAGCCCGTGCCGCACCACGCCGAAGCAGCCCAGCGACGTCGAGCCGTAAGCGAGATCGAGCCAGTTGATCCTATTAAATCCCATATAAAACCTTCCATGTGAATGTGCCTCCATCTACTCATGCCCAGTGTGGACCGAGGGTCACGTTGAGAATCCCGGCAATCACACCCGCACGCCGAAGAAAAAAAAAAAACACCGGCGTGCATTTTTCTGCTCCGTTTTAACCCGATTCTCAGCGGTGGTGCAAACGGTGGTGTCAGTTATTCCCGCTCACATTGAACTCGAGGCATCAATGCTTGTTTGGTGGGGTAGTGGTTTTAACATCCAACACAAACCACGTGCTTAGCAAAGACAAGTACCACCATCCCGCGGAGCTCGACGAAACCAGTGACGGCGTACTCACATGGTGACGTGCCTGTGTGCCTCGCCATTGAATACAAGCAATAGAATCGTTATCTTTGTAGTATGGCTACCCCATCCACTCGTTTCTATAGCTGGCTGTTAAAATACCAGTGTGCTTGAACCTCAATTTTACGAAACCTGATTTTACGAGTGCGCGGATTTTACGAAGCTATTGTATATCTATCGCAATTGCTCATGCCCCCAATTCCTTGTAGGGGTTCCAGGTTTAACAAAATAATTCACACGTCCCTGTGACGTAATCACATCGAGGCATTGGAAGTTGACTTATTGATTTATCGACGACCCGTATACCGGAACAGCTTCCCGCTATGCTAAAATAGAAAATATATTCGATGCCCCCACAGCCATGTAAGTGGTTTCACGCATAGCTTAGATATTATAAAGGCTGATAGACACTTTTTTTAGCTTAGTCATCCTACCTTTCGTAGCTATTTCGCGCCTTTTTCAAGGGCACACTATACTTTGTTTTTTTCGGAATAACTAAATTGAAGATTAATAGCATGTCTCCAGTAATTTCTCTCCCAATTTATTAAAACGTAAAAGAACGCGCCAAAATGGAAGGCGTATGGCGCTACTTCCTAGAAAATACCAGACAATAGGTTGGGGCAGAAAAGTAGTCCAAAGTACCAGAAAAAATTTGCACACCGGTGTCCTTCCCATACACCGCCCTTGTGTATGGGCATTGTAGGAGGATGAGACAAAAGACTTTGGCGTACCACAGAGTCCTTCGTCGCGTTCCAGACCAAGCGGTTCTCGAGGAGATTTGGCGAGGCTGGCGGTTTTGGGCTATAATGCTGCGAATTGCCTTCGTATCCTCTTCCCACCCCCCTTTCGATGTTCGCTCACTTAGCCTGGCGTGTTGTACAACCCATGCACTTACCTGGTGCATGGGTTGTGCATTTCACGAAGATTTCATGTTGACGTGCTTCATGAAAGTTTGCTGAACTCACAACGAGTCAGACTTAATGAATTAGAAATATTCAAGGCAATACAAATACAACACAATACAATACAAGACAATACAAATATACAAGAAATATAAAATATACAAGTGAATATGGCACGATCAAAACGTCGTAAGGAAATGTGCCTACAATAAGATGCAGAAGTTCCTGGCGTAACTGTGAAAAAAGAAGAACCCACCGACAAGCCTTTAAATAACAGTTATTGACTATCTGTCTAATCACTGACACACACATTATCATATCATTGAGGAGTAGATATTTTGTTGGTATTTGATTTGTTGATGCACTGTGGAATACTCTGTTGCCGGTATTTTGAGGTGGTCTGAGCAGCAGAAACATTCTCTGCGAGCTTGTAAGCAACCAACCCCAGGTCAGAGAACACTGCTGACAAGAGATGCGTAGTAGGCGAAGCTCCAACCGAAACTGAAGACGATATGGGAAAGATGACCAAGGAAGTGAAAAGATGAAAATCTGCAAGACATATGACGTACCAAGTGGGTGGGCGCTAATGGCTTCGGAGTTGTACTAGAAAAGCATACATCATCATCCTTGAGATTTTCACAATAATGCTATCAGTCGCGTAGAGGAGAAATACACGGTGTATAAAAAACCTCCACAGATAGAGCTTCCTGTTCAGCCGAAAGCACTGCTGTAATAAAAACATTAAAGGACAACTAGTTACGGATAGTTCCAAAACATTCTTGGAATTAAGTTACAGCGAAATCACGGGCATATGTTATGTCTTCCTAAGAGAATTGGGAAGTTTACTGCTACAAGGGGTGTCAGCCTAGAAGAAACTAAGTCTTCGAAGTTATTTACAGCCTGCCTGCAATGTTTGTATTAGAGAAGTCACAGATACAAAAATATGGAGAATATTTAAGCCCCTCGACATTTTTTTTGGGCTGCGTTGTGTTCGTTAGTGAGTCAAGAGGAAGGCAGCAAAAGAAGAATAGTTCAAAAGCTGTCTGCATAAGCCTCAGCCGTAGGCCTAATGCCTAATATCTGTGCACCAAACTTAAGGCGAGGCTGAGAGGTAATTTATACCAGGTAACGAAATACCAGAAGAGGCTGACGTATACTGGTAAGCGGACATGTAACGCCGCATGAAATTTTCCTCGCGTTTAGCACCGTCCAGCTGAACGCCGTCTAGCTGGAGGCTAACAGCACGACTGTAAAACGTTTAATGTCTCCTGGCAACAATGCAGGCAACATAGAAACGTTGAATGCTCGGCCTTTCATAACGCTACCTAGAGGGCGCTTCTGTGTTCTATTTGCACTGGCGCGTGCAATCAGTATTTCCAGGGCCTAAAACAGAAGAAGGCTTGAATTAGTTTTTGCGATTTTGAAACTTGAAACGCTGTTTGTTATCGCTTTTAACACGCGTCGCAAAATGATATCAGCCACGCGTCGTGCACTGTGGATCGTAAAAGCTCAAACCCACCGACGCGCGACATCGAGTCACATAAAAATGGGGTCAGCAGGGTATCGATTGCCCTGGCACGTAGAACAATAAATGACGTCACGAGCGCGCATAGCAGACGACTTACTGAACGCATGCTGCATATCTCAGCAGATGAAAAACAAACAACGAAACAAACAAACAAATAAACAAAAAAGAAGCAATCCTGCCCCGAAGCAGCTGCTGCCTGAGAAGCGGGCACGTGCTATCATGTGCAAGCGGCGAGAAGTTGTTTCTCTGCATTTCGTATACTTCTTTCCGGTAGTGGCGCAACGCCGCAGCGGGAATAAGAGCAACAGTGGCCGAGTTCCGCCTCTTGGTCGACTGTTTCGCCTCTCGCAGTCTCTTGCGGTGCTGAAAACTTTCGCCAGAGTAGTTTTCCATCTCTGATTCCGTACGAACTCAAAGAAAAAAGGCCCGCTTCCGCGCATTCCCTCTGCCGCCGGTCACGACGCCGCGCGCAGATATATCGGCCTGACTCGACTCGGCTTGCCTTGGCTTGTTTTGAACGGGTGGAGTGCGGGCCGGGAAAGACGCAGGACAGAACACTAGAACACAGCAAAACGAGCACCCCCCCCACTCACCACCCCCATCCCCCCGCGCGCGAATACGGATCAACGAATTCTTCTTTTGGAAGTGGTTCGGCCACATTTACGGTGATATTTTTCACAACCGCCGCCCGCTCCTTCAATCCCGAAAAAAAAAAAATCGTGTGAAGAGACGGGTTTGTCTTAGGCCATGATCAGAACGGCGGTTACTATAAATCATGAGCTCAAAAACAGTTGAGTGGCATGACTCCTCGGGCGTGGAGGGATTTTTGTCGACTTTCAGCCGTTTTAGGGGCGGTCGCAGGCAGCCCCTTTCCCGAGCGGCGTACTCGGCGAAATCATGCTCTGCTCCCCTTCTTGCATAATCCTGTCGTATCCCCCTTGTTTTCACCACACCATTTCACCCGGTTAAGAAATTGCGCCCTCTTCGCACCGCATCGTTAGCGTTCCATGGTCATTTTTCTTCGTCATGGTGGTTGGCCTTGTCTCGTCTGTACTTGCCGCTCCATTTACCACATCCACTAAGTCTCCGATTTTGTGATCTTTCGGTGAGGCCACCTCCACATGACATGAGCGCATTTTTGGCATTAATATACCAGAGAAGTACAAAAAGCTGAACGGCGTAAATTTAACCCTTTATAAAGCATGCTTATCTTCATGGAAGGCTCACTTCTTTTTGTGTTCCTGTTACCCTTTTACTGGGAACTTCCCAAGTCTTTTCTTGGTGTAGCAGAAGCGCCAACGTCTCGACACGTACGGTTGCAAAACACACTGCCTTTCCATTAAGACCGTCTTTCTCAAGGAGCGATGTCGACACAGTCACGCAAACTTACGAATAAACGAGTACAGTTGAAACGTTATAACGAGCACTAATATAGCGAGGTATCGGCTATAGCAAATTAAATACAGATTTTTGTCTGTGACGCTTTATTTCAATGACACTTATTCTTTTATAACGAAAGAGAAACTGTAAGAGCCGCGAGCAATACTTGCTATAACGAAGAAATATTTGACCACGAGTTTGATAAGCTAATTAGAAATAAAGACCCGTCGTCCGAAACTGCAGAAGTACTGGGTCATTTGTTCGTAGACACTGTGGAAAACTTCACCCTGCTGAGTTTTGTGAGTAGCCAGCAGACGAAGATCGCATCCGTCATCAAATAAATAAGAACGCAGCCCTGTTTTGTGAAGTGAACTTTGTTCTAATGTAATTTTGCGTACTCATGTTCCGGTTTATTTAGGATGAAATGCAACAAGGAGAAAGGTAAGGGTTACCTTGATTATAGTGGATTCCAGGCCTACGCGTCATAAAACTGAGACAGGGTTTGTAGATGAGCCTATTGTGGCATCCTGGAATGAAACAGCGCGAAATAAGAGACAAATTAAAGAAACTGAGTTCATCACGAACCAGCACTCGTGCAGTGTCCTATCGTGCTCTTGCGTTTATTTGTTGTCGGGGTTGCAGCGTTGACCCTCTGTGCGCACTTAGTGTGCTCATCGACCCGTTAGCCGCATTTTGTGCCTCGTCAACAATGAACAAGGGAAAGCAGAAAGAGCAACAAAGAAGGTTGACTCTATTTGGCTCGTCCATACATATAAGCGTGTCCTGGTTCCAAAGCCGGAATTCTTCCGTACATCACGCTTGCACGCGTGCATGAACGAGCAAGCAAGTAAAGGAAGAAGAGAGATGGCAGCCCAGTCAGGACATAGCGGTGACGTACGCCTGAAAGTCGTCTGCACCCGGCCCAAAGGAACCGACACATCATATTCAGCCGATGCGGTTCTCCTCCGTATCCCTGAGGGACAAGAACATACGTGTTGATGATTTCTGTGTTCGATCCTTCTGCAAGGGTAAATGACGGTACTGGGCTTTCCACGCCGATGTTCACCCACTCCCAGTCAATGGCATAATCTTTTGTGGCGCTGCCTTCTTAGTTTTCCATGCTGATACACCGGCCTCCGATATGTTTTTTTTTTTTTCATCAGTCTACTCTGCAAGAGCCCCCGATGTAAACAAAATGTTCAGGGCAAAAAAGTGAGCGTAAGGTGGTCTTCGTGCCCAATAGGCTAAAGACAGAGAATCGTCTTTCTGCAGAGAAAGCGATGGCCACCCCGCGCTCTGCTAGCCCCCTCGAATGTCAGTACGTGAGTTTTTTTTTCTTTTTCTTTTTCACCCTCTATTTCTTCTTTGCGTCACTTTTCCGTGTCGTTGGCCTCCTCGCGCTCTTTTCTATCGCGCTCTTCGTTGCACTCGCTTCCTACTGTTCTCGATCTCACGCCGTTACCGGCGTTTCGACCACTCTCCTCAGACTTATTTCGCCTTCTTGCAAGTCCATTGTACTGCGTCGATCGCTAGCTGTCCTTTTCACGCACTTTTAGTGCGCTCTACGGCGGCTTGTTCCCCCGCTGTTTCTCCACCTGCTTTCTGCAGTACGCCCTTGTAGACCTGGTTGTCTCATATTGCATTTAAAGAACTGTACTAACTGCTTTGTACATGAATTAGGTAAGATGGGCGGACTGGTTGTAAGATGTTCGCTATTGTCACCCGCGTAGCAGCATTCCAGGCCTCCTCGCAACTGGCCCTTCCCGATATTAACAGATTGCCTTTATCTGTCTTTCCATTCTTTGTATTGTCATCACTGCCCTTCGTGGTGATTACGGATGCTACAGGCAATTCTAGATGCGACGCTGAGAGGAGCATATCTTGCCGGCGACCCTGTCCTTCCTGCGTCGTAGTCGTCCGCGTCCGCACAGCTGCGTCTCTCTCCGCTCACCCCCTCTCCTCTCACCGTGATAGCGCGCCCTCTCCCCCAACATCTGTGGCGCGCGCAGTACGGCGCGCTCTCACTCCACCGGTGGGTGGCGCTGCGCGCGGCGCAAGCGCAGTGTGCGCATGTGCAGCGCCTTCTCTCTCCGCGGTCTCCTCTCCTTCGGGCGCGCTGCGCATATAAGCGGAGTGCCGTGCTCCGGCCGGTCTCTCAGTCGACGGTCGTCCGCGCTACGCTTGCTCTCTCTCTCTCTCTCTCGCATTACCCGACGATTGCTCACGCAATTCGAGTAATCGACCCAACCGAAACGCACAATGGAACCCCCTTCAGCATCGCATCACACCAGGGTTCCCGCGAGGGGAGGTGGGCGTAATTTTTTCTTTGCCCACAACCAAAATTCCCCCGAGAGTTGTTGTTTTTGCTGACTAGTACTACGTAAAAAGTGCTACATAAATATTGGGGGGAGCCTTAATGTGCGTAGTGGGAATGGCGATGGTTTGGAGGCAGGTGCGTCACGTTTATTGTATTAAGCCTGGATGTTCTACTGAAGTGGCTGTCATTCCTTCTATGCGGTTACAACTGAGTGCGGCAAATCAACAACCATAGTGACCCTCATGTGTGTTTTTTTTAAACATGAAATTGGACGAACATGTTTAAATGCTGATCTAGCCACGGGAGTGGTATTCAAGCGTCCATGACAGCACTCTAAGAAGTCCACGTAGGTTGTCTTCATTAAAGCACTCCACGGTGACCAATTGGATTGACCAATTGTGTGGATTCATCTAATGACGAAGTCCAACAGAAGATTTGACTGAAAAAGTGCTTGTGCGCAGAAAGAACACGCAAGGCGTTAATACCATTTTGCAGTGCGCATTGCCCCTGCGCAGATGCCGCTTTTAACTGAAATGTAATGCTCGGCCTCGTCAGTCGACGAATTTTCGCACTAGGGCACTTCAACTGGTCAATCTGTAGCATTTTGGGGAAGATGCCCTACGCGCACTTCTTAGGGTGTGTACTAGCGATAAGCTTCTCGTTTTCTACAACACCCCCAAGTTCAATACGGTACATGAGAATGAGAGAGTGCATGCTTAAAAAGGAACTAGAAACGAAGAAAGACGAAGTCAGAAGTTAAGGATACGAAGTGAAGCCCTAATATGGCGCAGATTTAACAGTTTCTTCCCGGCTGACTTTCGCTACTTCACGTACGCATCTATAAATCGCAGCCGGCATGTAATATAGCGTAATTTGTATTGATATTAAAGCCTAAGCCGGCATTATTTCGCGTTTGTCGCATGAAAACAACTTCCACATAGCACGGACTGCCGCTACGCAAAAAAACACGTCTTTTTCATCAAGGTTTTATTTTTCATTGTTCAACACAAAGTTTTTTCATTTTCTTTTAGCAACTTTCAATACATTTTAGAACACCACATGGGAAATAATAACGGTGAGTAGAGCTGGTTGTCAGGAGAATTGTCGCATTGCCAAAAGTCCTTTATTGTCTTTTGTACTCTTAGGTGATGATAGTCGTTCTCTTACACCATCAAGGGCTCCCTAAAGTGCATAAGTTTCACGTTCAGTACGTGGTATCAAAATCAGTTTCCCATTGGGTGCCTAACGCTCCAGTAATTTTAACCTCTTAATTTTATTACGCACGGACTACTTTAGTAATGTTATTTCCCCAACCGTTATCTACATTTCATGTCATACCTGATGCATATTAATTTTTTTTCATTAGTGTAAAGGACATTCGTGTCTTTTTAGTTTCTTGTTTTTTCAGATCAGTTTTTTTTTAATTCTCTCTCCACCTTTTTTTAGCATACTCTAGAGTTCCACATGTGTAAATTTCCTCATTTAGTTTTAAGCCGGTTCGCCTCCAGCCTTTCCTACGTTATCGATTTCGTTCTTTGTTAAGTTTCATCGACCACAGGAGAAGCCTCTTGTGGCTTGGCAACAGCAGAAACAAGCGCGTCTGGGGGATACGAAATCTCCAAATACGAGCCGCAGAAACTCGCAACGGATTGCCACCTGTTTCCGGCAACGAGGCGTCGGACTTTTATTTAAGCCGCATTTAGCTA
This sequence comes from Haemaphysalis longicornis, assembly GCF_048455015.1. NCBI lineage: Eukaryota > Metazoa > Arthropoda > Arachnida > Ixodida > Ixodidae > Haemaphysalis > Haemaphysalis longicornis. Next base: position 55,485,144 of record NW_027526385.1, on the reverse strand, counting down.
TTCCCTTATTTTCCTAAACCTCAAACAGCCTACAAAGATATGTGATGCAACATGGAAGCAGTTTCCGAAGCCCATTCCCTGCCTGAAACGTACAACGAGCAAGGACTATCGTTAACCGCTGAAGTGAAAATAACTATACTGATGTGCGCCTGTTCAGTTCGTCTGGTTGTCTTGTAGTCCTACCTCCGAAAGAAACAAATGCAAACTAGAAACCATACACTCTGTCCTATATTGTGCCTAACGAACGAAGAATGTCATAGTCACGTAGGGTCGGAGAGGCCAAATTTATAAATTTATGTTCCCCCATAGTGAACCCCAAACCATTTCATACTGCCATTGGCCGGCGACTTCAGCTGAGTATTTTCGGTGTTACATAGTTTTTACACCATGTATTGGTGGTCGAGTGTTCAACAACAGAGGCTGCTGTGTTATGAGCCGGGCCAGGCTTTTTCTCCTGTGTCACGTGGTCCTTTCGCTCTGTCCAAGCAGTTCGGGGTGCTATTTCAGGCTAAAATTTTTGGGTAGGGTTCTATGTATTTTTCATGTCTGCAAACGAGAACTCACGAGGCTCCACCGGTCTTGGACGTGAGAGGCGTTCTATAGCGCCAGGCATTGGAAAACAAATGCCTCGGAGTATGTGCTAGTTATTGGCAAGCGGTCCCCAGCGGAGTTGTACGCCGTTCGGAACATGACTTAGACGTCAAGCTTATACGTCTCGTCACTTAGATATGCGTATGACTCGATAACTACATGCGCTTTTTGAAGATGAGTAGAATCAAAATAAATGTGCGTGCGTGTATGTATGTGTCATTCACAAAGTTGGCCACCGTCGATGCTCAAGAAAAATAAATATGCTATACCTTCACTCTAACTTCCGGCTTAACTCTATGCTATATGCTTAACTGATTCGCTGGTAATCCACCTTCACATAGTAGTGCAACTCCCGATTTCTTGTTAGGAACCTGCTTTGGTTCCTCCTCATAATGGACGCCAGTAGGCGGCCATTCTGTCGTTTCTGGGCTGCACACGTTCCAGAGCGAACGCGTGACATTTTGTTGGTTATTTAAGTTAAGTGCGCGAAGAATGGTGGAGTTGCAAGGCGTGCTATAAAAGGAAAAATAAAATCAGCGCCTTTCCACTCTGTGAAATGAGATTGATTGTGGGGTTTAACGCACTGACGCAACGCAGGCAATGAGGGGCACCGTAGTGGAGGGCTCCGGATTAAATTTTGCCACCTGGGTATCTTTAACGTGCGCTGAAATCTCGTACACACCGGCGTTTTTGCTTTTCGCCTCCATCAGAAAAGAGGCCACCCTGGCCGGGAATCGAACCCGCGTCGTCTCCACTCTGTGAAGAAGGATGGCGAGCGAAGTTGGGCGGCGTCTACAGTGCGCACGAAATAAAACCCGCTCGTTTGACATTTGTCTGTCTGTCCGTCTGTCTGTCTGTGACTCGATTCAGCCCCCCAGCCAAAGTAAAACAATGCCTGCGCAATAGTCTTATATAGTCACAGCTAATTGTGCCCGTCTAAGTACGGTGTAATGTTCGTACTTGTCAATATTGTTGAAGAACAACAAGATATTACGCATATATAAGACAACAAATTAATACAGAATTGTTATTTGCAGCGTTCCTTTATAAAAAATCGTACATGTTTGATTTTGGCGAGATTAAATACCTAATGAACTGAAGAAAAAAATATCACTCCGCCGTCGCCTGCTGTCGCCCGCGCCATATAGCTTCTGGCGGCATTTGAAGAAATTAAGTGGCAAGAGTTACGAAAGGTTCCACTAGATAGGTTCCACGTTCTGCTTAGAACGCACGTGGACTAGGGAAACGCGGTTCTATAAACGTTGAAGTAGGGCGCCTCGATTCACACGCGTCTTCGCCGTACGGCAGCGTTGGCATCGAGGCACTCGGTTTGGAGCAGTGGAACGCGGGAAATTTAAAATAATTTAAGCAAACCTTTGGCGTCTTTACCTTGGGAGGAACGCGACGCAACAGGAACAACATGAGAGGTGAGCGGGAAAGCGAAGAGAGGCATTTACTTGACAAAAGTCGATAAAGACTATCGTCTTTTGACGACATTTGCAATGAAAGGAGCAGATACGCGGCCAATTTTTTTATTAACTAAGTAGCTGAATAACACTTGGAAGGACTACTGCTTTATCCTAGCGGACAGACATAGGACTGCCAGTTTCGCTCCCGCTAATGTCGGCGTGACGCTCAACCCAGACCGCTCCACCACGCAGGACAGCAGTGAGGTCGCATCGGGTCGTAAGACGTCGACATTGAAACCTTTCGCCAGCACAACGGGCATTTCATCGGCGGGTGCATAAAGACTCTCTGTACGTGTTATGCTGATAAATGTACGTGGTGGTCGCCATGGCAACGTAGCCAGGTGCGGAAAATAGGGAGTGGAAATGTTGCAGATGGCGCGTCAAGCAAGTACGCTGAATGCGCTGCGCCGTGTGAAGAAATTCGACGTGCATCATCGGATTTTTTGTTCTCGTACTGCGTATAGACGTGCTACTCTATGTGAGCGGTGTGTGCCTACAAAATATTAGGGATACACAATCTCGAAGTTTCTTTTGATGGCGTAGGCAGCCGCCGCTGCTCGGGAATTGGAGCAACGAGTGATATTACTTCTGCCGATTATTACGAGCGAAAGCTCTACTATTCCATGTCTCCCAAGGTCATTTGTCGCGCCCCAATGGCGTTGACAAGACGGAGCGCAACTGTGAAACGTGGGAAATCCCGCCCCGTGATCCGCTGCGGAGAGGAGTCCCAGCTGTGCAAGCTAGGAGCCTCGGCGCTGCGGTACCACGTGACTTGAGGAGGGTTTAACGGCTCCTTCACCGGCGCCTGGTCGCTCAGTCTGTGCGTGCACTTCAGCTTTCGCTCTTGATAACTTGGTTTTTAGGTACTGAACCCTGAGCCATTTTTCTGCACCATTAGGTGCCTTGGCACCCTCATACAGGGAAGTTATCCTTACTCATACTGTTAACATAAGTAGCCACATCTCGACAATGATTTCATAGTTGGCAGTGAAGCCGCTTTCCAGCGTGATCGAGTCACATAGGGTTAGGCGCTTACAGAATGAGCAAGAACGTATTTAGCGGCGAGAAAGAGCGAGATGAAACTCGAGCCTGGAGGGAAATGAGATGCTAACTTCTTTGGCGCACGCCAGCCACTTCCGCAATTGAGTCAGCAATAGGCCCATCTAAGGGCAACAAAAAAATAAAATAAAAGAATGAAGGAAGCTTTTAAAAAACATATGCTGGGGCCAGAGCAAGCGCCCGTGAGTAATCGCTTAAACATCAAGTAAGTGATCATGGGCCCCTAATGCTGCATTTTACAGCAGCCGTTAAAGCAGTCAACGGTGCTCACTTGTGTTTTAGAAGATTATTAGGTGAAGTTTCGTTGGGTGGGAAAATGTACTTATTTATAAATATAATTTTCAAAGTTTTTGTAACAAAGGCGTACTTTCTGGGCTCGCTCCGTTTTAACTGTAAACAAAAAATAACTTTTGAGTAAATTACTGTGACGACGTTCTTTTATGCCCCGCCTAAAAACAGCCTCTGAGTTAGAGCTCTCATTTAGGCATAAAAAAGCACTTATCTTGCGTCCCTGGCCGCCGCATAAGCCACATTGGAAACAACCGCACCGCAGCGTAAAAAAATATTCGTGTGAGAGTGATTGCAGACTCTTGACGAAGCCATCAAGCTTAAAATATTATTGCAGATGGTTCCTTTGTTAGCGGGATTCTCATGGGTTCCATCTCTTAAAGAGAGCCGTTGCTCGAGGACCGTTTTTACTCCGTAGTTCTATATCCCCTTCCCTGGTTTTCATATCAGGCACGGGTGCTTACATTTTAATATTCGTCTCGTTTCCCGTCTTTTTACGCATACAACGTAAAAGCCACCTTCGCCGCCATCTAGTAATTTTCGTTAGCGCTCTCTTGCAGGATGTTTTGATATTAGCACGAGTGCAGGTTTTATGGTGGAGTAATATAGAAATACAGGCGTTGGCACTTTAATAACGGAAACTTGTGGCAGTGACTTCCATTTTTCCAACACACGCCTTCCATCCCCGTGGTCTCATTCCAGATTTTTCTATTATATCTCCAAGCTCATGACTTCATGTACGCTGTTTGAACGTTATATGGTGGTCTCCGCAATGCTTACTATCGGGGAATTTGAGGCAAGGACCTAGCCACGTGGGTTAAGTGCAGTGTTAGTTTTTTCTCTGTGGAAGGACGAACGTCCCCAGACCCAACCACAATGTCTATCGTCTAGTCGCGCTTAAGAAGAACGTATCGCAGAGGTTGTGATCCTTCCAGCGAAGCTTGTTTGATCAACGTTAAATTTCCTCCAGACCGTTCATGCCGAGGGGGCTGGCGAGGGGGAGCGTCGATGACGTAGTCTTCACCGCATCCTGGTCATGATACCATTGAGACGAACGAATCGCAGAGGACGTGGGGACGTCGCGCCAAACACATTTTATTCTAGAAAAGCATGATGATGATAACTAAAAAATGGAGCGCGCAGGCGGTGACTTCTTTCTTCTTGTTCCCATCTTGTTTCTCGCTGCTTCTCCCTGGTTTACTTCAACTCTTATTGTCACAACACCTGGACAAGCCAAGGCTCAATCCTTCGCATGAGCAGTCGAAAGCCACGTTTACAATAAAATAAATGCGCAATGTATAAAACCAGGAGTGCAAAAGCTCAATTGAAATGACTCTGCAATACCTCCGATGAAACCTTTCACTCTTTCCTTCACGTACAAAAGCAATGCGGAAGGTATAGGTATCGCCAGAACTGAGCGGCACTGCGTAATTTCCTCGTCGCAGAAAATGCGCCTTCCGTTTCTGCTTTGCTTTTGTTGCTTTTTTTTAAAGTGGCTATCGAATGCGTTTATTGGTTAATCTAAAAAAACCGACCAATAGCCGCTACCACGCTGTTATGGCGTAACTCGAGCGCTCAAAGAACGGCAAGACCAGAAAAGAGAGACAGATCTTTTCAGAAAGTGTCTAATGAGTTATCTTGTGGTCTGGTTATAGAGCAGTAACGTTTGCCTGAGGTACTTGGTGATTGTGTATTCTAAGTACTGTTCTGAAACTACGTTTCAGTTGGCCTGGGGGGTTCCGCATGCCGATCCGTCATGCGGCACTGCCACAAGCTGTACAAACCCAGCACTACAAAAATGACGTAAGGTTGCCGATTAACATCATGAAAATGCAGGAACGGAATGGCGTAAGGGGTGATTTCAATGTCCTTCTTGAGAGTCCGTGGCAAAACGTCCCATAATAACACTGCCTCCCAGCACAACACAAAGCAATGGTCAATTGTCTCTGGATGATTCCATAGGCGACAATTGTGCGACCAACGAATAGACATCCCCCTTTCGCGCAGCCATGTTTTAAGTAGGAGTGTTCAAGAATTAGGCTTGAAGAAAAACGTTTTTGCATTGAGGGGAACATACATACTCATTAAACGTTTTAAACATTGCTTTTATAAATAAGCACAGTGAATGGACTTCCAATTAGAGTGCTTTTCAAAGGTTTCCTTGACATACTGAACAGATATTCCAAGGAATATCATGCGTTAAGAAAGTTAAAATATTCCACAACCTCCTTGAGGAATTTCCATGGCGGCTTTGAGTTAACTTTGGCCGTACATATAAGCAAAAAGGGCAAATGGGAACTTATGCGTTGCTGAAGTACAGTTAGTAAAAGTGGGTGATCAACCAATATGTAGAAGAAAAAGGAGACACAAGTTGGTGTGCAAACACATCAATGAGCCAAGCACCCCCAGCCTTCAAAGGAAGAAACAAGTTATCCCTGCGCGTAGGTTCCCATTGAGAACTTCGCACAAATGTAGCAAAGACTCTACGTAGAGCCTGAAGTTACGATTGCGTACAGTGAAACACTTGAAGCACATAAAGAAGCTTTGTAGCATGAAAGTCATTACACCCTTGCGCACGTGGAAACCTTTCCGTGCCTGCGATGCGCGCTTACCTTGCGTGAGTTCTGGCTACCAATGAGGCCCTGCGTTCCGTATTCGATGCAAAGGTACACCTACGTACTGAAGTGGAGCACTATCCCTAATAATACTTGCGAATCTGGATCGTTTTGTTCCACGTTGTCCGATCGAAAATCTCTTAGCTTTTCATGTCAACACCCGCTCCAGGCACATAAAAGAACTTCTTCATCACTATAAACGCTTACGGGAAACTCCTTTTATTAGTGCAAAAATATCCTATATCATCCGCATAAGCAAGCACCCTAATTTCGCATGATTGTAAGTAAAAACCTTTCACTTCTTGACTCTGCCTAATGCTGCGACAAAGAGGCTGGATGTACAATACGAGCAGAAATTGTAAGAGGGGACAATGTTGTCTGACAGACGACGTGATCGCAATCGGCTTAGACTGAATACGATTGAAGATAAGCTGTGTAGTGCACTGGTAATAACAAATCTTGATGCTCTTATACAACACATTGGCTAAGTTTACTGCTGCTAGAAGTGCGAATACGAAATCTTGAAGCCCGATCAAAAGCTTTTTAGGGTCAATTTACATTGCGGCCACCTGGCCCTTCGAATCAGGCAGGCTGTCCAAGATGGAACTGACAATATGAATAGTTGTTTGAATACTCCTGCCCCAAATACCTGTGGTACCCCACTAATGGTTGGACCCCACTAAACTAGTGATTACATATTGAGGGCGCCTGCATAATATTTTTGCGATTATTTTGTAGTCAGCGTTGCAGAGAGAGAGAGATTGGTCTATAACCCCTTACAGACCTTAGCTTTTCTGCATCCACACTTTTAGGAATTAGCATCGTGTGTTCCAAATAAAAGGTTCGCGGCAGCATATTATAATCATAGGCCGCTGCAAATACGCTGCTAGCGATGGAATAAAAATCGTCGCTATTGAACCTTTCTATTTTACACATACCCACTTGTGGGATTGGCCAGGAATCGGCAGCTGCGACAGGATAATGCAGTCGCTTCACAAAATTCACAAATATATAAATTAGAAACGTAGAAGTTGTAGAATAGTTCGTGCTACGTGACATCTGAACGTGATGGCACATGGGTAGAACAGGTGCATACCAGCCCGGCAGGACCCTGATTCTAGGGAAGTTATGGCGTGTGCCAGTCTTCTTGCTTACGTAATTCCCGCCGTTAGACGAAGAAACGTAAGTGAAGGAAGAGACGCAAACACGGGGTAGCAGTCCGGTCGGAGTAATTCGATTCAAAAGGGGGATGGACCAAAGTGAAAAAAAAGAGAAGCAAATACAGTGTAGCAGCAAATCCGTTGCTAAGCATCACCAGACTTTCGCCTTCAAAGTGCTCAAGCAGACATAAAAGCCCGAGAATCTATTTTGAAAACAGAAACACATGAAAGTAAAAAATAAATCCTGCTTTGTCTTATTGACCAGGTAAATTATCACAGACATACTTCCTTGTTTTCCTAATATTGGAGGAATTCCGGGTATAAAATACTAAACGGTGGTATGACAGCTGTGCTGGTCATGTGGAAAATAACAGAATCACTTCCCATTCCGATGGGCTACCCTATTATCACTCTAATCTTTCTTCAAGCTGTTGTTACAGCTCTCTTACAGGAAGATCGCAGTATTGTAAGCAATGCCGAAATGAACTTTATTTGATTTTATGGCGTGTAGGGTTTTAGGTCGGGAGTACCCTGTAACCTTTAGGGCGTCCCGAAAATATTTGGTATACCATATATAACGATACAAAATATTGCGTTAAATATTTGGTACTCTAAATAGAAAGTACACCTAATTCAAAATATACAAAATACAGGGGCACAAGGGAATTACTGCCCACTGACACAAAACAATGAAAAAATAACTTCCAATTCTTTCTTAATTTTTTTCTCTTATAAGGCCATTTGGGCTGCTCACCCCAAAATTCATCATTTGTGTAGGGTGGAAGAAACTTCGGATAATTTGAGAAGGGATTAGCTTTCTCAAAGAAAGCAAGATAAAATTCCCAGAGAAAAGAACTCTCGAACAATTCAAGTGATGATGTTTTCCGCGTAAATTTGCAAGTGCGACGCAGGACCCGTTCCTCGTCAAAAAGAACGCTCTGCGCGGTGGATTCAAGAGCAGTATTCGGGGCTATTGCTATGCAGCGCACGCACCGCCACGTTTCGTCCCATAAAAATTTTTGCGAAACCGCCGCCTTAAAGCCGGAAATATGCTCGCGTGATATTGTCTTGTGGTTACTTTTTTATTCTGTTAGCTCCTATGTTATCTAGAAAAAGCAGAAAGCTGATTAAGCCGACACCGAGCAGACGGCAGACGGTTAGCAGATAACAGCAGGTCGTTAAGGGAAATCCATCTGACGTCTACACAGAATAATGAACGTGGCACCTTCTACCACAAAAGAAGGATGAAGACGTCTCAGGAAGCAGAAAAATTCGCCTGGCCATCAAGCCAATTTCCCTTCCAATTCGCGCGTTAAGTCAGGTGTTTAGAATTAAGTGCGGGGCCTATTAGAGTCGACCAAAGCTTGCTTCTGCGTGACTCGATTTTGAATGATTGTAGAACACGCAACATGGCTTTCTTTTGTACTCTGGATGGGCCGCACGCGCGTATAGCTGCATTGAAGAGGTGTGAACGGCATAAGTATAAACATGGGAGCGGATGGGACGGAAGGCAGGCAAGAAATTCTTCGCTCACGGGCAAGAAAATGGTAATGGCGAACGATTTCGAATGAAATGAGGTGTCAGTACATTCGGCACACGGTATGTTTGCGTAGCGGACGATCAAGTAGCGGACGACCAGACGACAGGCAGCAGACCACAGTAATATGAAAGAAAATTGTTCTGCCGGAAGAATGTACTACGGCCTATGCGCACAAACAGCAGTGCCCTACACCGCGTGCACAGATCTCACATTTTCACTGAAACCACAAGTTGGGCAGTTTCATATTCCCACATTTGGTTCTTCTGGTCCGTCGTTTTGGAACACGCTGGTGAAGCGCACCTGCGGCGATTTCTTTGATTGTTGTTAGATGGGAAAGACCAAAATAAAAATTGTTACCGAACATTATGTATAGTAGGTCGTTTTCATGTGTCTCGAGGTAAACGGAATTTCAATAATATATTTCCCAAGGCCGCAAACAAATGGTATTCTCGATATTTGTTGGTATACCCCATGGTAGAAGATCAGCTCAGGTATAAGGCAGCTGCGCTCTTTCAATGCAGCAGCTTGATCGCTCGTAACCATAGAAATACCTACGCCCGTTTCTGGAAGAAAGATAGTTGAAACGAGGAGCTTTCCTCGATACAAATGCAAAGTCCACAATCAAATCAGCCAAAATCCAAATATACGATAACGTTGAGCTAACCAGTTGTGATGTTATGTTTCCGGGAATTTCAGTTTGTGATTGGCAGATATGAATGGGCTGATCCGTTTGGCTCAGCGTTGACGTTGATTTAGGATTCCTATTGGTTAAGGGTGTGACGTGATCAACGTGTCATTTGGCTTTCCTTCAGTGCTTTATGCATGTAAAGACATCCCATCAGTTTGATTGATGCGGCCTTTCCGAAAAACCATTGTGTAGAGATGGCTTTCCCGCAGTGCATCTTTTCCTACATAGAACATGTGAGACATAGAAACTTGGCTTTGAAATGTTCACGAGTCCCTTTTTTGCGATAGATTTCAACCCCTAAATGTCGGGCAGGTCATGTGAACATCTACAGCGTGGCGTTGATTCAACCCTGAAGGGGTCTTTTTTTTGCAGTAATTCAAGGGTGGCGGCAAAGCCAGAGTCTCAGAGGAACAGGCATGGAGGATGGATGACAGCGCAAGATTAACGAGGTGGGATACGTACAAAAGAAGGACTAGAGCACGACATAATGAAATATCACCATCTTTCATCCGCACTCCAAGCACAGGAGGCACTGACTATGAAAACTGAATTTTAGTTCAGCAACATGGGGTTTCCCCCTAGCCTCCCCATAAGATGCGAGTTCCATTCTAAGCCTCCTTTTCTGCCTGCTCTCATTATGACGTAAGGACAAGGAGGTAGATTTCAAGGTGATACTAGTAAAATCAGCCTTAAAAATACGTTTTGTAGAAGCTAAGGAGACCGGTGTATGAAAAATGTAGACAGCTTTTACGCAGAGTGGAATTGGGTGAATCCCTTCTTTCACGGTGATGCCAAAACGTAACAACCTCTCCTGACTACCATGTTTAAGCACTGCCGTCAAACCCCCCAAAAAAGAAGAAAAACAAGAACGAAACACACAGTGCAGTTTAAAACTTGATTCTTTTATTGTAAAAGGTAATATTAACTATTAAAGGTAATTTAACTATCAAGTATTCGGCTATGCCGGGCTGCCATTGTGCCAATATTTAATTTATGCAACAAAACTCCCTCTAAACTCTTCGTCGCATGCACGAAGAATATTCATACTTTCCAAGCTAGGCTTAGCACAGGCCCCGCTTTTCAGCCAGGCATTCCTAGTGTGCTCAGTCATATCGGGCAGAACCTTACATCGGTGATAATAAATGAAAAGGAATGATCAATAACACAACAAAAAACAGGTCTCGTTTGAATACGTATGAGAAGGTCTCTGCTTGCTTGACATGATGCTGCCATCGCAGAATGATGAACGGGCTGTGTCCCGGCGGAGAAAATAACCACGGCGGGATAACCATGTTAAGTACACGGGCAATTTCATTTAACGAAGACAGCTAATTAGGAAACTCAAAATTTGGAAATTTTGCAGTAGGAAATTTTGCAGTAGTGTCAGACACTCGGGGAGTTCTTTCTCTCGTTTGAACATGGGAAGTTCAGTTGGGCTCAAGTCCTGCTATTCCTATCAAATGTAAACTTCAGCTTGAAGTTCACATTTTCAAGAACGTACGGAGCCTATTCCAACTCTGTCACTAAGTTAATACGCTGTGCTACGTTTTGCTAGGGGACACGGCGATGGCCCGATTTCCACTTTCTTCAGCACTGTAAACCTTCGCATGCGGTGAGCAAACCGACTGTCACCTCTTCCAAGTGTGTCATAAAGCTATTAGAAACTGTGCACTTTGAAATACGTCCCTTGAAATGCTCATTCATGTTTACCTAGTACTGATGTGTAGTGAGTCACGGACGGCTAAACATTTCGAATAAATTAAATTTGCGTGGTGTTTTCATGAACCTCATAAAACAACCGTAAAGTCGCGAGCGTTGCGGTCCCGCAAATACAACCTAATTGAACTTCAAATAGTGGCCAGAGAATTGAGAAGGCTGATGAACGGACACACACACGCAGACCTCATTTTTAAGCAGGACGGAGTGTATGTGGCACCATCTCTCGGTTAAACTTATAAGATCACCATAATGCATTGCCTTTGTTTTGTCCGGCCGTACCCACCAAATTTCAGAAATACCGTGCCTTCTGATGGAGCTAAGTCATGGGTTGATTTCCTTGGCGGTAGCATTATCGTGCGCAGAAAGACGGGAGCTGGAGCCTTGGCTTTCCAATCACATAGATGCCGTAGACTATTAAAATTTACTGTGTTCAGAGATTAAAAGGCGAAGCTTCCATCACCAGCTCTACAAAACGTTTAAGTCACAAATCTGTAAGCCGGACTGGGCTTTTTCTGGAGCAGCCAAATAATAAATCGCCCTCAAAACTTGCAAATAAGCGGTGTAAGTCTGGGGATAAAAAATGTTTTAAAAATAAAAGCCAGTTCCACCCAATTTGAAATCGGCTAAAACAGCGGAGCTGTGGTTCTATTTCGGCAAGAACAGAGATGGCGCTCGCCCGAGAAGGGCAGCGCCGTCACCGCCCAAGTTCTAGGGTTCACGCAAAAGAATTGGGAGTTCAGCGTCAGCGGCGGGAGGTTAGCTCCGTCTCCCTGTTTTAGCGGGAGTGACAAGACCACGCCTCTTCGAGACCACTGTGCCCTTTATTGGTGGGTCTGGTTAATAGATTTTGTGATGCCGCGGGCGGGTATGGGAACTTTCTCCTACTCCTCCGTGACGGACGACCTTCAGCAGACGGACGAAAAGGGCTGACATTCAACGGGTCTGCTGTTAAAATGGGAGTGCAAACAAGTCGTAAAACCAGACCGCTTGATAACAGCAACCCATCATTGGCCTGTCAAGCAGTGACTCCTAGACAAGTATGAATCCTGCTAGGAAATCACCTCTCGCTGGCCCCTAAGCTGATAATATTGACCAAGTTTTTGAAATGGTGAGAGCGTGGAGACCAAAATTATAGTTGTCTAGCCATGCTTAGTGTTTTTTGGCCGCGTGCGGATTGCACAAGGCGTACTTGCCGTACACAACTGGTCGCCACCGCGGTAGCCGGTGGCAGCAGCAGCAGCGAAGTCCTTCGCGGGAATGCAGACGACCGCAGAATGACGAGCGCCGCTGCCACGGTCCACAGGGCGGCAGCACACATCGCGCTGCCGCCTGCAGTGGGCCGTCCAAGGCACTGCAATAACAGACGACAGGAAAGCAAATAAATTGAAGAAACTCGAAAGTGGTCATTGTGCAAAAATGTTTAAACACCCTTGCCATGCATGAGCCGCTCAAAGTTGGCTCCACTGCTATACACACATACAATAATTAGACGAGTCGTTACAGGCGCCGTATAAGAAACCTGACATAAAGCAGGAAGGATATAGTGCCTTTAATTCCTCAAGATCCTGTTCGTTTAGTTCTTCAAGCTCACAATGTACAGCCGTTTATATAGAACTCCTCCACAGTTGGTTTCGGGACTTTGAACAAATGAATGGCTCGGAAGACATTTTTACGGGAAATATAGGAATTATACGAAAATGCGAAGAGCCTATCGCCTTATATCAAGCGCCCCATGAAACACCCATGCGTTCCTAAGAAGCATCATACACCAAGCACCCCTAGTGTTGGCTTTACCATGATACGCGAACGCGTTGCTGGGAAGACAATTCTCGTGTCAAGATAAGAAAGCTGATGTGAATGTACGAAGACCACAGTGTTTTTTATTATTTGCATTTGTGCTTGCGGTGAAAGTACACCAAATCAAGGGTCACAGACAAGCTTCCATTACCTCAATGAAAAGAAATAGGTTTTTGGCTATCATGTGAAATGGAGATGTCTGTTATTGCGAAACTCATTCTTACACTTTTCCGAATGAGTAACTAAGCAACAACTACAGCAGAAATTTAGATGTAAAATGGACATGTCTGTTATTGCGAAACTCATTCTTACACTTTTTAGAATGGGTAACCTAGCAACAACAACAGCAGAAAGTTAGAGATAGGTCCACATACATGAAGAAACTCAGTTTTCAGTAGATAGACATCTTTCTTGACGCGTTTCTACGAATTATTCAAGAAGAGTAGAGTAATAATACATTTATTCTTGCCCTGTCACAGGAACTTTTGCTGTCAGGTTCACTGCTCTAATTTTACCTCATGATGTAAAGAACAGCGCAACATGGGCCGTCATTCCTCCTGTTTTGTTCTCGTGTATTTTGCGTGGTTTGTTATATCGTAAATTTGAACAAAGTAGTCCAACTTGCCATTCTTCAAATGTGAACATATCCGCAATTGTCTACTTCTTTTGTTCCACACATTGCTTAACTACACAAGCATTAGCCACTACTTTACACCTAAATCACAATGAACAGCACTGGTGTTCCTTCAGAACCACCAATGGCGTCCCCGGCCATTGTTCGAGCAGACGACTTCTTTCGTTGAAATAGCTTTCCTGCCACTTCGTTTGCGCAATCGCCAGCGCACCACCGTCGTAGCGCGATAAGCAGTATATTTGAATTTAAATGAGGCATGGCTGCTAAAATTGGCTTCAAGTCGGCCGTTCGCAATTCTCCAACGAACGGTTCAAGGACCTTTGGAGCTTGATTGGGCCTCCGCATTCGGATAATGCTAATACGACACTTGCAAAAAAAAAAAAAAAGCAGTGTTGCAGTGGCCTCCTTTCTTTGAGGGTAAAAGTGGGCCCAGACAAAGATGCAGACGACGCGAGTGGGACACAAATGGTTTTCTTAATGACAATTCTGGGGAAAAGACGAGGTCGGCAATGTGAAAGAATCCTGTTTGAAACACTCGATGACTCAGAACCAAGTCGCGTTTTTGTGAAGTGCTAAGGAGGTGATAGCTTAGGATCAGGATGTAGCCACTTTTCTAACTACCAAAGCATTTTATCACATGTGTTTTTGAAAGGTGGCACGCGACGCCATATTGTGATAATGCTCTCGTAAAAGAAGCGCACTGATCAGATATCAAATTTACTCACTTCGTTATTTATTCTTTACTTACTCACCTTGAGTATTTATTGCTTCGTTTTATTTACTTGTTAGCCCATTCACATTCGCTATTTATTTATTTATTTATTTATTTATTTATTTATTTATTTATTTATTTATTTATTTATTTATTTATTTTAGAATCTTTTAAAATCTCTTCTGGGCTCTGTTCTTGTTATCCCATTTGTGAATTCTACGTGAATTAGCCAGGCGAGCAGCGACGTATGCACAGGAAGGTCTGACGAAACGCTGTGTAATTTGATCCCGCATTCACAGAAATTACGATGAAGCTATGTGATGTGGCTCATGTCACAAAAATAAGTTTACACTCAAAAAACGAACACATTCTTTAGTCGAAAGAAGCGCTAATATCACAACGTGATCTGGTAACGTTACTCCAAATGCGAACAAAAGGGCTTGCTTGTGTTTAGCTTAAGCATATCACAGGAACTTTATCCTTTCCTGTTTACGTAATTTCATCGGTTGTAGTAACACAATACAGCTTTGTTTTCTTATCAGCTTGGAAACTGCATAATGGTGACCACTTTTATGACTATCACCACCGCCGCACTCTGCAGCCGATGTTCGGGACCATCAGGTCCCTGGGTAAATGCCGGGTATTAGTGAAAACGCCACGTACAAGGAATACCCACCTCTGCATGCTATTGACTCTCTCAACGAGTTTCTCTTTCCACGCGGCATATACAAAGGGCCTGAAGCAGTGCAACATCGTTATCGCTTCACCATTTCTTGTACCCGAAGCGCCAAGTTCAGAATAGAGTGGGAGGATTTACAACCGTGCCCGACGTGCGCTTTGAGCTGAACTACGGAGCACTTGTGCATCTTCCCACGATTAGCCGCGACACGAACCACAGTGGCTAGTTCCCTGTCTCGTGTACCACGTGGAGCGTGGCTTCAGTTGTGTCCGTTTTTTGGACCCTGGGCCAACAACGTTGATTAAATTTTAGACACGAAAATATTACTGCGTTTCCTGCGAGACTCTGAACTAGAAAAAAATCTGTAATCCTTAAACTGTACGCGTGACTATATCGATACGCGCTCGCGTGTCATGTACATATTGTTATTTTGTTGGTTTTGCTTTCTAACTACTTACACGGCAACATTTTCTTTTTTTTTTGTTTTATTGAACGTTATCTTTGTCGTTTTTACTTCCGATTATGTTGGGTACTGTTCTCATATTTTCCTCTTGTTTGTCCTCTCATTTCAATTGTCTTTACAAGCTCCCACACTCACCCGACATCCCAGTAATCATCCACTCTAAGAAGACGAGGAGTGCTGGGCACTCTGTCTAGGAGTAAAAACTTTTGTCCCATATTTCACTCCCTTTGGAAGCATTGGGCGACTCTTCTGAGGAGTAGAGCGTGGCGGCCAAACGAGAGGCGAAACACTCCTCGTGGGATTTACTTGCTGCTGTCGAAGCGGAGTACTTGAACCCTGTGTGGGAATTGGTATGCCATGTACAAGGCAGCGTTCCGTCACTCCCTTTAGGCGTGAATAAGCTCTATTGGTTTCGGCGTTCCCGGATACTGCAGACGGGCACTACTACTCTATTGTAAAGCGTCTCGTTACGCCTCAAGAGCGTTCTGCTATTCCCCGCGAGACAGCGTGTTTTCGCTCCGCCTGCTACTAGCCCCCCCCCCCCCCCCCCCAATCCCCACGATGGTATTATAGGCAGTTACAAGCAAACAAAACAGGACAAGCCATTTTGAAACATGGAAAAGAAGAAAAAACAAGGTCAGACTTTATTTTTCAAAAATATACCACAACAATCGGTTCATTTTGCAATTTCACACAAAAAGCAATTTATTGGGAATTAAAATATCACAGCATAAAAACGGTTCTTACTCCACATGCACACAGGAGACGTAGCGCCTATTTAGGATACATCCAAGAAACAATCACAAATAAAAATGCAGCAAAGCAATTGATAACACTGAAATACAAACATTAAATTAAGACAATAAAAATGACAACACCCACAAATAAAAAGGTACTGGCATTAGCACGAAAACGTCAGTAGGAATACAGCAGTGGGAAAATAGTTAACAGTATTAACATAAAACAAAGTGGCCTTAGTACATCAGTGAGTGCTTCACATGGATTGGAAAGCCAGCTCTTATTTAGGACACATCAAAAACATTTACAAATAAATTTTGCGAAACAAAAATCTTGGACTAAAACTATTCAGCGTGGATTACTATTAGCGCATTACAAGGTGCAATCAACACAAAGATACAAAGCCACTGACACGGGAACTTTGCAACAGATATATGTTGGTGGGACAATAGGAAACCACCGGAAACATTCCCACTGGGTTTTTTAGGCGGGTGGTTCTCAAATGAGGATGCGCTAGTAAGATTTAAAAAAGGCATAACTCGGTATTAAAAACAAACACGTTCGAGCTGAATGCTTCATAATGTTGGTGGCGGCCTTCAGAACAGTACCGACCAGGGCACCGTGCTCGAGCCGAAGTAACGTCAACAGAAGCAAGAAGGTGCGCTTCCCCTTTGAAAACACAGACAGCAGCAATGGGAACTCATCCACGATGTCCAAGGATGTGAGGAGAAGTGTCTTGAATGTGACGGCCACTCCTGCTGACGCCTCGGGGATCTCGTTCTCTTTCAGGAAAAAAAAAATCTTCGGGCAAGTGCCGTCTTCCCGTGGTTCCTACATAGGAAGAAAGAGGGGGAAAGCAAAGATAAGTTCTACAATGAAAAAAAAAAATTGCGAGTTTCACGACGTGATAGATTAGTTTTTGCGCCGAGAGAACGCATTGAAGCCGTATTGGAATGCAATGCTGCTTGGCGCAGTCACAAGTCTACATGCGAATGTGCGGTGACCTTGGATGCAGCCGCGCTCATTGTGCCACTTGGCCAATGTCATGTCAGACAGCGCGCCCTACAGCTGTCTGCCTACGCAATGCGCCCCAAACCCATTAGTGCTTACGTGTACGTAGCTTCTATTGTTTGCCCCGCTATCAGTTCCCGGTATAAAAACATTTCACAAAATTTAAGTAAAGAGAACTCTTTTTGTAACGTTATAATCCATGATTAATTTGCATAGGATTTTGCCCTCAGCCGACTGCAACGTACGGCCCATTATACGTTCACAAGTACAGCGGGTAAAAGTTGCTATGGGTCATATAGCTACTGTTTTCTTCATTCTCGAGTACGCTTCGTTGCATGCACGCTGCAGATAGCAACATCTGATGAGAACCATAAGGCTCGTTATTGAACGATCACAACGCTCGAACATTAAACCACACACAGCGACGGCGACAACCGACGCGAAAAAAGTAACGTAATGGGTACAACAAACACTATGGGCGACAGCGACAAACGAAAAAAAAATGCATTGCTGCCAACGCCATTCGTCGTCGTTGCTGCCGCTCGCTCGCTCGTGGGCTGCTTCTGGCCGGTATAAGCCCGCTGCGGCGACGGCCCGTCGCCTGCCGCAGTTGCCGCCGTCAGCGGCCTGTGTAAAAAATGTTTGTCTGTGTCGCCCACAATGCCTGTTTGCCGTACCCAATGAGTGAGTTTTCTCGCGTCGCTCATCGGCTTAGACGCATGTAGTTACCCCTTAACAGTGCGGGGCGTACGCCCCGAAAAGTCCCATCTCCGTCCATCCTGCCCTCAATCAAAACGCAAAAAACCTAAACCCTGTCAGGACAGCATTTCAGTCTGCTGCTGCACGCGCGGCGGTCACTAAAATTATTGTAATTTTAGTGACTGCCACGCGCTAGACGCGCTCCTATCACTCAGCCTATTGTACGAAATTCTTTGGAGCCGCGCAAGTAGCCACAGCTACTGCACGGCAGCCACTCTAACCCTAGCCGCCGAGCTAAGAATACAGAGTAGCACTGCGACTACTCGCGCGACCGTGCTTCTTACCTGCGAAAACATTCGGCTAGGATACCAACACTTCATGAATCAAAGGGATTGAAACGGTGCAAGACTCGACGCTGTTTGCACACGGGTACAAAAGCCGCCCTTCAAATACAGGGTGTTGCGGCGATAACTGGAACACTTTAAAAAATTTTCCTGAGCGATCCGCCGCTCTGTTCGCGCTCAAACTTCACACAAAGGTCGCATTTTGTGGTCTATTTTGTTTGACACAGGGAACAACAACGGTACTTACCTGTTTATTCGGAAAATAAATAAAAACGATTTTCGCCTATGGGAAAATGGCCGCTGATTTGGACGTGCGAGCCAGCGCAAGTTGATGTTGGAACGACGGAACGACCTGCAGAGTGAAACGCATGATTGGGATTCACGTACGGAGCCAAATGGTGCAGCAGACGATCAGAAAATGCACCTAGAAATGAGCTAACAGACGATCAGAAAACCCGGTTTTCGGGCTCGCACGTCCAAATCGCCGCCATTTTCCCATAGGCGAAAATCGTTTTTATTTATTTTCAGAATAAACAGGCAACTACCGTTGTTGTTCCCGGTGTCAAACAAAATAGACCACAACATGCGACCTTTGTGTGAAGTTTGAGCGCGAACAGAGCGGCCGATCGCTCAGGAAAAATTTTTAAAGTGTTTTAGTTATCGTCGCAACACACTGTATAAGCAACGGTCAAAATGAGTGACGAAAACATTAGGGTTAGCCGCTTCTGCGGACCGAAGCTAGAGAGCAACTCTCCTTCGCTAAATACACAAGATAAGAATACCAGGTTAACTAATGGCTTACCTCCACTTCCCGCCAGCATTTCTTCGTCCGGTAGATAAATCCATGGTCGTCATCCCAAGATCCCAAGCTTAAGGCGCGAAGCCTGCAAACGGAGCGACTGCACACCGGCTGGCCCGGCGGCTTGCGCGCGCATTGCTACACAGTGCATATAGTTCCGGTATCGGCCTCTGCGCCGCCGCAGCTGTGATGTCCGTCCGAAATAAAAACTAGTTCCACGCATGCACGCACGCACGAACGAACTAATATACGGCTTGCTTACGTGTTCGTGATCTAACGCTGACGCACAGGCATGCAAGCAGTTAGCGAGCACGCGTCACACTGCGTTCAAGCAAGTATGACGATAAGGGCAGGTCAAACTTCCCATGTTGAGCAAGCCGTCTCCGAAGCTTCGGATAATTCTCGCGCCGAGAAGGGGAAAACGAAAACAGACAGCGGCTGCCTGCCGAGAGGCCAAGCCCGGAGCACGAAACACCTGATACCGCCATGGAGGATGGATACCGCCACCGTCGCAGCGAACGCGGCCGGATGTTTATACCAACGAGTGAGAGCTTTGGAATCTTGCCTGGGGCGTGTCACGTGTGTGTGCTGTTCGCCGAGGAGAGTCGCCCCACGCCTGCGCACCGCGTGAGACGTTGTCTCCCCGTGCTCTTCTGTCCTGATCCACTGTAACCTCAGTTTTCTCAATAATTATACCTTTAATTCTCAAAACCTGGTTTCTCCTATTCGATGCGAGCACGCGTGGTACTGTGTTCAAGCAAGCATGACGATAAGGGCAGGTCGAACTTCCCATGTTGGATGAAGCGTCTGTTTGAAAGTCCACTTCGTGCGTAGCACATGGTTTACAAAGCGCAGCCCTGTGTTCCGCGCTGGCGGGACATCACGGTCTGGCGCGATCAGTCGTCGCTCGCCCGGTTCTTGCGGGTGCACCGCCTGTATCGGTTTTCACCGTCGACGCGAGATCGCGTGGCGGAAAATCCACCGTTGTAGTACGCCGTAGCTTCGTCGGGCTGAGCTACGGAGACGCGGCGTCCACCGCCGCGCCGCCGCCGCTGGGATGCCCTCAGTGTAATCGGCGTAATCGCTGAAATCGGCGTGCAGTATTCTTTCCTCCGTGGTGCGCACCTTTTATGATGCATAGGCTGACAACTTTTTAAATGTCGATAACGAAGCCGTTACAGAGGAAAAAAACAAAACAAAGAAACGAAACCAAATCGAGACATGCGTTTTTTTAGGTTTGTTAAGGTTGCTCCATTCATGTCACTGAACGCTGCGAGCAATCGTTACATGAATTCATATTCTTGCACGTTTAGAATGTGTGGCGGAAGTACTCGGGTGCTTTTTACACAACTGCTTTATATAATATATACGTATGCAAATAAAACATCGCTGATGAGTTGGTGTGCATAAATAGTAGGAGTCCCTCTCCATGCTTACTCCCGCACTTGACAAGAATGAAATTGCAATTTTACTCTTCGTACTGGAGAGAGGAGACGATGTGCAGCTTTACTCTTCACTGGTGCGGGAGCGGAACTGGGGCTGCACTCCGCCGCACACGGGAAGAGTACGCTGTCAATTTTGCTCTTCCTCCTCATGGGAGCGAACATTACATCCAACTCCCCGGAGCTTTCGAGGGGAGCGCGCCAACGCTTGGAGGAGTACAATGACTGTTGGACTCTTCAACTACTCCCCCGATTTCTTGGAGTGTCCCCATCTGGCGTAGAAAACCCTGCCTCTGATAGTGTTGACCTCTCCTGTTAATATTAAAGAGCTCTCTCTCTCTGTCTCTCTCTCTCTCTCTCTCTCTCTCTCTCTCTCTGGCTTGCTTCTATTCTCTCTTTGCCATCCGCCATTTTTCTATTACGTCTCTTCTGCAACATGCCCAAATGAATTCGATCAAGGGGCAGTAAAACAAATAAAAAAGAGGTCTGTGTGTTTTCTTTCTGCGCCTATACCGCATACAGGAAAACAAAACAAGAAATTCTTCCGCCCAAAGCACCTTAACCACTGTGCGCTTACAGAATTCGTCCAGACAGAAACATTCAATGTTATTTATGGGTTTCACGGAATACCTTTTGATAAAAACACGTCACTAACGAAAAGAAGGTCTCTGGCACAGCCACAACTGTGTTCTTTATTTTCATTCAAAAATAAAACACTTCTATTTTTGGCTAGTTCAGTGACCTTCTTCCGTTGTTAAAGCAATTCAGTCTATCCCAGAATTTCCACACGATCATACACTACTCGGAATGCAACCGCAAAGAGGCTGCGTGAAGTGAAAACCATATACAAAAATTTAATAAGTAGCGGCCCCACAAGACGCACCCCTATATGAGGCGCTATAGTGCATAATATAACCCCAGTTGAAAGCTCTCCATCCGCTGTCGTCCCTCTGGGGAACACCATCGACCTCACGCGGTAACCCGCATCTTGTGCTCCTCTAGAAGTACTTCAGATTGAGGCAAGACGCTGGATCTTCTTTTCGCGGAATGCTAAGTAGGCGAGAGCGATGTGGACTGAACTGAATTGATGTGAGACATCTTCTGTAGCTTGTGGCCGGTGGCGTCCTCCGAGAGAAAATACTAGGGCAACACCGCCGGATAGGGAGCATTCAACTTGGCTTACAAAACATTCAAGATGGCTTATTCTGTACGCTCGGTGTTTCGAAACCTTCTTTACTCTTGAACCAAGCCTCGTTCAGCGAGTGACCTTTCCACAATAAGGTTATATTCTCCAGAGTGATCAATTTTCGGTCCAACCCTACCCCATTAGATTTGCAATTTACGTGTTTTAAAATGCAAACAAAGCGTCGTAGTGCGCGACGAGACTGTTTATGTTGAATATCGTGAACGGTGGCGGTTCAATCACAGCTATGAGACACAATAGGAATATAAAAATGCTAAGGTGTGTCTATTAGCAACGTAGTCTAAACGTTCGTTAGCGCGCAACCAATCAAGTGATTGCACGCAGACACTTATAAGGAGGAAAATGCCAGTTTCGCGTACAGCAAGTGTGCTTCGAAATCCCTGCGTGCTGTTTTTCATATTTTAATTGTATATTGTGTTCGATCGAGTGTCTTTTAGGCTATAGTCATAGCACAGCGTTAAAAGCCGGCAGTTGCTCTTCGACGTCCATCCAAGCCCAGACCCAACAAATTACCCTTGAGACTGCAATGTATCCGCTGCGTTATCGATATCACTCACACTCTCTGTTGTTGAATTTTAACTTCATATTCTTGCAAAATGTAAAAATGGAGAGAGAATAGCTTTATTTTATGTGGGGGCATGAATTCCCTGGTGGGGAAGGAGAGGGACACGGAGGGAAGTAGGGAATTATTTCATGGTTCGAGGTTACGCGCTTTGGGCCATATTCGTGAGGTCACAAGTTACTCGACTTGTTGATGATAATTTTCAAGTTTGTGGTCCTGTGAAGGCCCCGTAGCAGTTCGAAGTTTTGGTGAAGAGACAGGTGTGCAAGAATTTTTGTGACAGGATTCGGTCCTGATTACGCACCATCTTTTATTGGCCACTGCTTAGTGTATATTCCATTATTCTCCGTAGCCATGAAAGTTCTGTTCGAACGCGTTGCAAATGCAAAAAAAAAACGTTATTGCTCGTTGTTAGCACGGGGTATTCATTTCCTGCGAAGCAAGCAAGAAACTAAACAACATGAGGCATAAGCACACTCCTCCGACCTCCAGTCGTTTAAACAGACACGCACAACGTGTATATACGAGAAAAAAAGCTACCAGCAGACTGATGAAACAGCGCTCCAGTAAAGAAAGCAGCAATAAACAAGCAGTCATATGCACAGTACGAATGACTTAGGGAAAATGGTAGCATTGGCTTACGTAAGCGTTCCACTCTCGGTACTAGTACCCGCAGTTTTCAGATTTATTAACTCAAGTTCAACTTGTTTTCTTCCTCTATTTTAACTTTTGGTGTTGTCTTTAGCGTCGCCGCAGGTCTCACTTGAGGAGTTCCGTTGAACCATGGGGTAGTTGCCTCGTGTGTTTACAGCTGATTCCGCTCCTTTATTTTGTTAAAAGCAATAGTGGTTCACGGGCTAACTAAAAACATGTTCTGTTTCTCAAGTTGTCTGTCATTCGACATAGCTGCCAGACCAAAGTTAAACAACGCTTGAACACGAAGACGACATGGGCACAACCATTCCAAACAATAAAACTGCTGACATTTCACATATTCGCATTATTCGGCGTAAAGGAAACCTGATGCATATTTAAGGCAAAAGTAAATTCTTTACCGAGAGTGCCTGCGTTTGCTTTATTTAAGAATAAACGTTCTATAGGTTTTTACGCCAGCAAATGAGAAACAAATGTGTTGAAAACGGCGCCTAAGACAGGTAAGAGAAAAACTTCAGGCACCCCTCCATCTAACGGCGATGATGGTTGAAAGCAAAGTTTTCTCGTGAGGAATTCCTTGGTTGTCGTCTCAGTGTGAACTTTCACTCATGGAGCGTTCACTGTGACTCGCGGAGTTTGGACGTTTGATCACAGCGGCTTTGACGTTGACACTCCGGCATTCGATTTCGCACGTGAATGAATGTATTGATGGACTTGCTAACCATCTAGTAGTTTTAACCAGCGTGGGCGTGTCAGAACTTGTCGTGCAGTTGATTACTTTTGCTGTACAAAAGTTGTAGTGAATGTTTCGTTCCAAGCAGGCAATAACAAAAAAGTGTCTCGCAATATTGTAATCGGATAGACATCGGCTTCACAACGCGAGAGACTCGGGTTCGATTCCGACCAGTCGAAGCGTTTCTTAATCGAGACGCCTTTATGGTCATCATCATCGTCAGAGAATGTAGGCTTTCCTGCAGCGCTTTCTCGGCGGTCACGGACAAATCAGTGAGAAATAGAAAGCCTCGCTTTAGAAGTAAACACTCTTGCAAAAAGGGATCGGCTCTTGCTATTTGAAACGGTATATAAAAACACAAACAAAAATAAAAGACGCGCGCTGTACCAACCCATGGTGCGCGTGCATTGCTAACAAGGGCACATTGAATTGATGTGTACAAGCCTCCATTGCCTTCATCGTGGCAGGAGCGGAAGGCAGCAATAGGGTGACGGATGGGCAAAGGGAACGGGAGAGAGTGGGACGCGGAAAGGGCGTAATTATACTCTCTTCGTCCGACGGCATTCGGACTGAAGCAAGCAGATACGCAGCCAATGTTATTAATTTGAGGTTGAAAAACTTGAAAAGTCTGAGTGAAAAACAAATAAATGGCCGTGCGCGCATACTTCTTTCTCTTTGTTTGGCCTGAGGCGCCATGTATGCAATATATAGAAACACCTTATTCTGGTGGCCTTCATAAACCATCATTTACTACGTTTGCTGATCGGGAGTTTGTTTATTGCGCTGGTTCCGAGCGTTGTCTAATGTGCTGGCCTCGGTAACTCTTGTCGTAGGCGCAAAAAAGCAACTTTCTAAGGCAATTAATACCTGGAGGTTGAGAAAAAAAATGATGGCTGCATTTTATAACCGTAAGAAGACTGAATTATTACGCGTCGTGCCTACAACAAGCATTTTTTACAAGACTAGGTTTTTATTTTGAGCTTATGGTTTAATTTCATTAACATGAAAGGGAGACGCCAGAGTGAGAGATAGAGAGATAGAGATAGAGGGAGATAGAGACATAGAGAGAAAGAAAGATATATAGGGAGGGAGTACGTTACAAAAGAAAGAATACTGGAACCATGCTTGTCTCCCACGTCCAGAACCCAGAATTGTTAAACGATACAATGCCGGGACGAGTATGCAATTTTCGAACGACAACAGAGACGGGAAGAATAAATGACAGGAAAGGAAAAGTATGGGTCCGTTAAGTGTATTCGCGGGAAGCAGTGTTTCGAAGCACAATGGAGGCGAAGTTTCAGTGCGCGAGATGAAAAGCTTCTGTCTCTAGACGGAAGCAAGGCAATCAACCAACCGGCGTGCAGCATTCGAAGCGCGCGTAAACGAGAAATCCCTGCAATCGTTGCTTCATAAATGGCACACAACGAGGATGTGCTTCCACACTTGCAGGCTCAAAGTATTCATAGGATTGGAGGAAAAGGAACCCTAGTGGAAACGAACTACCTCAGTACGCATACAGACAACCAACACGGATACGTTGAGGCAGAGAGATGTCGGCTTTTGCATATTTGCGCCCATTAATGGAGTGACAGAGGATAATTTCTGCCGTCCATAACGAGTGCCCGGGTGATGACGCCATGGTGCAAGTTAAGCAGATATGCTCAGAAGCTTTATTTCTAATAGCATTGAAGCAACAGCAGGTCGAGTGATAGTCCGGAGCCAGAACGACAGTACCCTGGACATCAGCCGCGAACTACGTCTTCATTTCCCCGGGACACCACAGTGCGACGAGGGGCAACGACTGAGAAACTACTCAGCACTGGGAAAGCGCTCAACAAAACTCCATGTATTGCGAAGCAGGAAATAAGACGAAGTGCTGTCTAGTTTTCCCACAGTGCTAAAGTTTACAGCTTCGAGTCACGTTATTTCGTGAAGCTGTGATTTTAGTAGAACTGCGCATCCGTAGGAGCTAAACAAAAGCGTAGGGCAACGTTTTGCAACGATGGGAGCAGAAGGAGAAACGTAGAGAGGTAAAGGTCAAAATTATGTCGATTGTCTAAAGTTGCTCGTCCTTCACGTGTGCCTAAGCAACGCATCGACTTTAGCATGACCGAAGAGGCAGATCGATTTTCGGGTATTTACACGCCGAAGGGCGGGGCAAGTAATGCGAAATCAAGATATCCGTTGGTCATTAGGGTAACAGAGTGGATTCCTAGAGAAGGCAAGCGTGGTAGGGGGTGAGAGAAAGTTAGATGGGCAGATGACATCAAGAAGTTTGCGGGGATAAATTGTTTGCAGTTAGCACAGGACTGGGATAATTGGAAATCTATGGGAGAGGCCTTTGCCCTGCAGTGGGCGTAGATGGGGTGACGACGACGACGACGACGACGATGATGATGATGATGATGATGATGACATGCCGAGGATTAGCCTGTGCTTTGAAACGCATGGTATAGTGGTGGGCTTCGGAATATTTTAACCTGCTAGGTATCGTTAACGTGTGCATAAATCTCGAAAGACGGATGTTGCCGCCATCAGAAAAGCAGCCACCGCTGCTGGGACCAAACCCGCGTTCTAGGGTTAAGCAGCACAATGCCTGAGCCACTGATGCACCGTTGCGGGTCGCCTGGGTGTATCGTTGTAACCACAGGAAATACTCAGGCGTCGTTAATTGATTTTGTGTTGTTAATTCATTCTGTCGTAAATGTTTTTCGCGTATGTCCGGTATCACTGCTGTTGAGTTCAATTAGACTCTCTGATCAACCCCGCAGGGCGGGTATACGGTGTCTATCTTTATCGCTGTTACGTTCCCTTAATGCCTGTTTCAATGTTTGTTGCTCCATCTACGAAAGAAACGGCAGTTACACATTGTCCTACCAAGTAGTCGAGCCCGAGCAATGCAGAAATTAACTTTCCGATTCAGAAAGCCAGATGTTCACCGGAATTCCAAAGCCGTAAAAACGCAGGTCCTATTTAGAATTCGTCGATCCGCAAAATAGGCGTGTGTCAAGTGTGCGTATGCGTCTATGTAAGCCAGCGTTGGTACGCTTTCGGGGCTGCTACTATTGATGCGTAGAATTCTTTGCCGAGTTCTCCACAGCCAGGACCATGTAACGCCCTGCATTTCCACATAAATCCAGATTTGGCGAAAGTGACACCTTTTATGGTTATAATAGGGTAAACGGGGATTAATTGTCACACAGAGGTTTGAAAAACAAATAAGTAAGAAAATTAGAAAAACAAATTCAGGAAAATGGTCTGACAAAATAAAAAATACGCATTAAATATGTCTCCCCGAATGGGCGTATGTGTGTCTTTCTTCGGGATGACCGTCGTCAACTCTGAAGAGAAAGGAAATTTGCTCGTATTTTTTTCTCTAAACTCTGTGCAACCAACATGTCACTTCATACCAAGCTTTGCCGGGCCGCAACCCTCCACAGAGAGGACTGCCGCATGGGATTTTCAAAACCCTGTAAGTGACATCCTAGTGGCTGGTGGCTGAAGGCGTCTAGTCTTTGAATATGACAGCAGGCTCCCCACATTGAGTTCCCGCTAAACTGGACTCCGGTTCACTTGACGTTCTTTTTCCTTGCCACCATTGCAGCGGTCCGCGCACCGAAGTGAGCAGTGAACAAACACTGCACACTGCAGCAGGGGGAAGCAGGAGAGCGGAAGTACTTTCGAGCGGACCAACGAAACCCTTAACCGCAGGCCGCGGGTCATGTTCGGCTAGGCCGGAAGCCCAAACGGCGGACCAAGATTTATGGGGGGGGCAATCGAGGAGAAGAGTGCTGGCTGAGTCTGAACTTACTTCGGCCTGCTGGCTTTCGCGCCATCTCGTGGAATAGCACAGCGCTACGGTGCCCACCAGGCTCAGTAGGTGTTCTGCTCCCGCAGTTCTTCCGCTGTTCCCTTTTATCACTAGATCTTCGCGCCCTGCTGAGATTTCGGCCCACAATTATTCATTTGCGGCTCGTCCTGCTCCTTCGTTGAGCCAAACTACTTCGTTGGCGTACTCCTGTTTTTTTATTTGGTGTAGTTAAGCCCTTTTCAATCTCTCTCTGTGTCTTTCTCATGTCTGCAATGAAAGAGGCCGCCAGCAGATCGACAGCTTGCGATTATTGCGAAATACCAAATCCACCTTTTCACTTCTGTTCCTATCAGGCTAAGGAGCTGACGAGGACAAGGTCGGGTGTTATATTCTGGCGGTGGTGCGTGTATTTCAGCAAAGAGGGAAATATTTTGAGAAAATTTCCCCAACCAGCGGTGTGGACGTGATTGTACGACAAAGGCAATCGAGTGGGTGACACAACACACGGTCCTTTGTAGTCCTTACTTGCGCATGCTTCTCAGTAATTTAAAGTAATTAAAGTTGAAAAAAAAACACTGGTGTTTCCTTTTAGCAGACAAAAATGGGGTTGTGCGTTTTACCATGGGTTTGTTGTGCTGCAGGAGTGCCACAGGGCCACCGGCTTCATATTTGTACTAAGCGTGCAGTTGATCGATAAGCATAACAAATTTTAAATCAGCGTCTGAGCAGTCCGATGTAATACATTTAACAACGTATGGTTACGAGCTATGTTTGTACTCCATTGTTACTTCGTTAAGCGCAGTAAAGAAAACACGGGACAAGGGAGACAAGGGCCAGCGCAGGTCATTGTTTCCCTTGTCCTGTGTTTTCTTTACTGCGCCTAACGAAGTAACGAGGTAATACATTTGTTTTACGATACACGTCGGCTAAAACCTGAATTTCTTCTGTTTTATGTAACCAAATTCCTCTCGTTGTTGATAAACTATATTGACGCACACACAAAAAAGAAAAAGACCCCCAAAGTCCGGGGTTCTGAAAGAGAAAAACTATATACACAACAGGGAGAACCTCACGAACGTGAGCCACCAAGGCCACCCGGTCACCCGGTCTGTTCCCTCCGGTGGCGCCAGCCAGTCTCGGAGAGAAGACTCTCAACCGATCTTAAATCCCTTTCACCTCCTCTCGTTGTGGACCATGGATTGATTGCAGACTACATATCCACAGTGTGTCAAAATCCGCCCTCAAAGTTACACCGGTGTTAAGCTGGAACGAAACCAAACCAAAAAATGACAGCAACTCCACTGCGTGGATGATGGCGAGGGTGCGTTGTACGGGGACTCGAAATGACACCAAAGTTGCGCCCCGAGGGACATCCGTTTTGCGCCCCGACCATCATTCAATTATTCTCTTAATGAAACTGCAACTCACGGCTCAAATCGAATTTCATTTGATTTTCGCTTGATGGTGGTGTGCGCACGGATGGACGCGGACGGACATTGGGAGGTCCTAAGGTACTCCGCAACGTTACAGGAGAGGGTGTAGGCCGTATGACTCTCGGGTACTAACTCCCGGTCGTAGCCCAATGGGTAAGACGACTGACACTAACACTGTCTGGTGTACCAGATACAGGCTCGAATCCTGCCGGTGCCTGTGCGATTTTTTGCAACTGTAAATGCTACGCGCACGGACGCGGACGGACATTGTGCGGTTCTAAGGTACTCCGCACCTAATACAACCAAGTGACCATTTCCTTTCGAAGAGTGACATTATTCGTTGGCGATAACTAGTTAGTAACCCGAGGTCAACACCTGCTTGGTAAAGGTGGTGAGTGATTCTGTCTTTCTTCACAGCCTTGATTCATCCTGGCTTCCTTTGGTGCAGGTCCTCGCTGCTCTCGCTGTTATCTGCGCATGCGCACAATATGAAGCGGGCAGACGCGTTTATATTCTGCGTATGCGCAGATAGGCAAGGACTAGTTAGGCCTCAGCGCCCACAGAAGTTAGGCCTAACTAGCTGTCACCCATACAGATCGGCTCAACTCCCTAGCGGTCTCCCACGTTCGACTCCCTTGCTCTCCTCCCTTGCTGTACCACTTGCTGTCCCCTGCAGGAGGAGGAGGAGTAAACGTCTTTCTAAAGCAGTCAGGACCGGGGAAGAGTCCTAAGACTGCGTATTTGAAGTGTGAGGGAGCGGATATTATCCCGCATTTGGGCAAATCTGTCGCCTAGGAGAATACTTGCTGTTCCATTCTAAATATTTCCGATTTCCCCAGTACTGGCTTTTCTCCACCCGAATTGATGGAAACAAAAGCGCTCAAAAACAGGGACGAAGGAAGACGTAGACAGCACGGCGCTTGGTAGGTGTTCATCTTGGTGGAAACAAAAGCGCTCAATAAACAGGGACGAAGTTGGTAGGTGTTACCATAGCCCTTAGTGTCACCATCTCCAAAGCGTGTGTTGAAATCTCGTCTTCTTCTCGCACATCCTTGTTTGAAGTCAAGAACTTGGCTTTGTCATATAAAATGCTTCTGGTAGCCACGCTCCGACACAGCAGTCCGCCCCTTGAGTCTGTGTGATTTTCGCGTCCTATGCTTTCAATCCCCGTCTCTCGTCCACGCAGTCCAGCAATATCGAGCTACGTACTAGGCCCTGTGATCTCCAACTGCAGGGCAGCCCCTAAATTTCCGTTCGCCATGGCAGCTCCACTCTAAACCCTCGCATCCGCCCCATTCCCGTCGCATCCGGAAGCGCTCAATTTGTCCCTTTGGCCTTCTTCGCTTGGGCCTCGCTGGTCCGGAAGGAGAAGACGGAAACGAGGCCATCGGGTCATTTGTTCTAGATTGCCGTCTTCCCTCCATTACTTCCCCTGCGGAGCTTCTTTTCACCGCTCCCCCGGAATCCCAGTTTTTATGGGAAAGGTCGGAGAAAAGGCGAGAGAACTTAGGCGGGAAGGAAGGTAGCAAAAACAGCGAGGGATTCGAGAAGGAATCACTCCTCCCGTTATTTTACCTGGTATACATGTTGCTCGTTGTTGATTTCGTTGCGTACTTCGAGTGGGGAATTCTGTTTTCGACTCCATTCATTGTCGTTGTAAATTTATCACTGAACTTGCATTTCATCTCTTGCCTTATTCTACGCTACGTTCTTAAGGTCTCCTTTTTTTCCTTTCCGGTGACCTATCTGTACTCTTGTGTTTGAGTTTTGCACTTTTTATTGGTTAGAAAACACAAATGCATTTTATTCGACATTATCGCGTTCTCACTAAAGAAAGTTTAAAAACCAAGAGCCATTGCATTTTATGGTCCATTTTGTTATGTTTTTAGATACGAAAGGTGATCATACACCCCGAAACTTCCTTTTATGTTGTATTTTTCCTATTGGAGTTCTCTTTATATAAATTCATTTTGAAACACTAAAACATTCTCCACCAGACCCTCTTTCTCGTAGATAAAAACTATGAGGCAAGTAGGTAATAGATGGGTTTAGTTACCACCAGGTAGATGCCTTCTTTACTCTTGCGGCAGCGCATGCACGGAATTTTGATCTTTCAGGATTAACTACAGGCAAGGACTTAATTGCTCATACGACTGGTCGAGTTTGCGTGCCTATTTACATTAATTAAGTATTCGCAGGTCATAGTAAATACATGACATAGAGCGTGCAGAAATGAATAGAAATGTGTGGTTAATTTAAAACCATTACAATTCCCAAAGGTTCGAGCTCAACAGTACACTCAACAGGCATTCGCCCGCAAGTTCCTGAGGCTGACGCCGCCAGTTTCTCGCACACTCAGTTTCGGCAAATACAACTTCCATACAACGACGAAGGGGCAAGTACGACGAGCTAGCCACGCACGTGCGGCGAACCAACCGGAAGTGCCATGTTCTGATTGTCCGGTGCCTGTAGCCGCATTTCCGGTAGGCAGGGAACTCACCATGCCACCGGAATATCGACCTCGGTGTGATCGCTAATGAACATCCCCTTTTCGACGTTGACAAGTTGTGGACCTTTCTGTCGTTATTCTGCTCCAAGAACGTTGGCATGGATCCTCAAAGAGAGAGAGATCCATTGTGAAAAAACAGCGCAAGAAATAGAAGTACAAAAAGAAAAGGGGACGACGCACAGCGCTGAAGAGCAACGTCAGCGCTGTACGTCGTCCCGTATTCCTTTTGTCCTTGTGTTTCTTGCGCTGTTTTTTCAACATGAATCTGAATCTGCACAAAGTAGCCCTACTCGCTATCTTAATTCAAAGAGACAGGTCTGTCTGATGCCTCAGATGGGTTCTTAAGAATTATGGTTAGCACAATATTTCTCGCTGAGCTAACGGCCACTATTCTGTGGATCCTTACGGCGTCTCCGGCCGTCCGGACTGCTGCGAGTTGTGGATCCCGGGTGGGGCTAAGAAGAACCTTTTCCTATTGTTCTTGAAATAAATATTGCGCTTTATAAATGTACTAATATCTTAGTACAAATATTTTCGGTTGTGTCGTTTTGCAGCTCATCGCAGTACGATCATGTGACGTAGGCCCTATTTGTTCTTGCAAATAGGGTAGAAATTTAATAAAAGTCTGAGTAGTATCATGTGATGCAGGACGTATTTGCCGTTACACACAGCACAGAGATTGGAATGAAGATGTGGATAGTAACGATTGCAAAAAGCTGGACTAGGAATTGTTCGCAGCCGTCACCGGGCGACTCTTTCTTTGCCATTATTTTAGTCTGGGCTGGTGGCCATTCACACTTCACTAACCCGAAATGCTTCATAACGTCTCTGCTACGAGCCAGTCTTTGTGTGATCTAGTAATGTGCACTTATTCTCAGTCTGCCTGTGTCGTCGGGTTGGGGGGTAGTGGTAGTGACGGTGCCGTCAGAAACACAGCTCAGTCGCGAGAGCTCGAGCGGCTGAGTGAGGCCAATCCATTCCCGGTAGTTCAGAGTGGAGTGGAGTCCATAATAGAATGATGTTTTTCTATGAGTGTGAATATTGCTTAGCAGTAAATTAGCTGGAGTTGATGTTGTGTCATCATGAAGTTTTGTTCGCGAAGTTTTGCGTTGGTGCCTTCGATTCGCTGATAACGTTGTTAGATCGGGTAGCATTTATTGCCTGAGCTGCGGCCATGTCGCCGCCCTAAGTGGTACTTCGGGCTGTCGTGAAACCTGATCTCACTGTCACTCCGTCGGTGTCCATCACTTCGATTGTCATGGCGTCGGAGCACCTGAACCATGGAACCACGAAGTCGGAATTGATTATACCCCTAAAAGTGCAGTCGATGCCTTTGCGATGTCACTCGAAGCTTTGATAGTGACTTACATAGGCGCAGACGGCATTTACCAGCATTGATAATAAAAAATGGCCGCGTATGTGCTCCTTTCGTTGCAAATTTCGACGAAAGACGATAGCCGACTGGCGCGCCTGCCAATTAAATGCGTCCCGTCTCTTTCCCGCTCACCTCTCATCCTGTTATTGTCCCGCCTCGTTCCTCCCAAGATAAACACGCTAGAGGTTTGCTCAAGTCAATTGCAATTTACCGCGTTACACTGCACCGAGCCGGGTGCCTCGATGCCAGCACTGCCGTATGGCGGAGACGCGCGTGAATCGAGTCACCCTACTACAACGTTTACAGAACCATGGTGCCCTACTCCACAATCTTTCCAAGAAGAACGTAGAGCCTATCTAGTGGAACCTTTTATTGCTGTTCCTGTTTGGTTTTTTAAATGCCGCCAGGAGCTGTAGTAGCGCGGCCAATAGCAGGTGATGATTTTCTGCAGTTGATGGAGTATTTCATTTGCTGTCACAAAAACCAAGCATCCATGAATTTTTTAATTAAAGGAACACTGTAAATATCACTTGTATTGATTTCTTGCTTCATATTTGCGTAATGTCTTGTTCTTATTCAAAAATGTTAAAAAGCATGAACATTGACACCCGACTTACGCTTTAGATTTCCCTATAGGCATATAACACTATTGCACAGCTTCGGTTCCGCTCTGCAGGGTGGCTGAACCGAGTCACAGACGGACAGCAGACAGATAGACCAAAATTTCGGTGTTTAAGTAGCCCACGAAAGACTGTCGTCTTTAATAAACCTTCAAGATTTGCAGAACAGCTAATTTTCAAATGAGTGCATTTATCGTTGTTGGGACCCAGGCAATGGCTAAAGATTCTCAGCCACTAATGCTTCATAGCAGAAGCATAATTGTCGAGTAATGAAAGAGATGGAATTTGTGCTTCGACTAACAGCGTGCACACTTACTGCAATCTAAACATTTTTTGGCAGCCGGAGGGACAAACTATAAGAGGAAGCATTTTTTTGCCGTACTCTGCATTATATATGTCGGTAGTGCTTAAAAAAAAGTAGCTGGTGTGACCTAGACAGATTATACATAGACTGTAAAGAAACCCGCTCCAACTCCTCTGGAATGCGCAGTCACTCCTCTGGAATGCGCAGACCGGTGAATGTGCAGACGCAATTCTCTACACACCCGTACTCCGAGTGGATTGGATTTCTATCCAACACAATGCAATTTAATTTAATTCAATCCAAGCCAGTCCAATACAATTCAAGCCAAGCCAATCCAATCCAATCCGATCGGATCCGATCCAGACCAATCTGATGCTCCTCGCGCTTGCGCAGAACGACCCTTCACTGCCCACGCGAAATTGCCCAACCTCGGCCAGTGCAGCTTACGCTACAATATTTCCCGATAGTGCTGCATTACAGTCGGTTTTATAACCGTGAAGCTATTGGTCTCCAGTGACACCACTCTACACAGACTACGATCAACCAATGGCGAGTTAGTACGTCCTCCGGTTCCAGAATCTATTTATAGCTTTATTAATATTTTCTTTCCTTTTTGTTCGGGTCTTAGGGCGGCACGTGTGCCTCGCAGACATGCGATACGGTGAAACGTACATTCGTCGGAGCCCTTTGGTCTAAAAATATACGACTGCCGAATAGGAGCCCTCTTCTGTCAGCGAGGGTTTCGTCTGCGCGAAAATATAAGCGCCCGTCTGTTATCTTCAGGCAAGATAGATGGGATGCTTCTCCCACCTTAAGCAACTAGCCTAAGTTTGATAAATCATTCAACCACTGTCACATCGCTTTTGTAAGTGGGGAATATTCGAGGCGTAATGATGTCAAATGAGAACATAACGGCCGGTGCTCACTACGTATTTACGTTTAGGAAGGCAGCTTCGTTGTTAAATATAGCCGGCCTGCCGTAGGATGAAAGGTATATGACGAAATGCACACCCCTCCCCCCCGGGATCCCGCCCAATAAGAAACGGTGTTTGATTTACATGAGAGTCATCATAATAAATATCAAGCCATTGCTGAAACTCTTAAAGCTGACGTGTCTCTGTTCCTTTTGCTTGTTAGATCCGCCAATTTTAACCATCCTGCGCTATTTCATGACAAAATTCAATTTCTTTTGTTGTAAGTGTATTTCTGCAGTCAGCCAACATTTCTCATTCAAGCTTTCAAGCTAAAGGTGACAACCCAGCAGTCCCTTCTACGAGCCTACATCGTTCTCTGTTATACATTTAAAATAAGCGTCGTTGCTTTCAGAGGGAACCCGCGGCCGTGGCACAGTGGCTATGACGTTGTGCTACTGAACCCAAGGATGCGGGTTCGATTCCCGGCCGAGGCGGCAGTTTTTCTGATGGAGGGGGAAAGGAAAAAAACGCCCGTGTGTACGAGATTTCGGCGCCCGTTAAAGATCCCCAGGTGGTCAAAATTAACCCGGAGCCCTCCACTACGGCGGGCCTAATCGCCTGTGTAGCGTCGGCGCGTTAAACCCCACAATCAATCAATCAATCAATCAATCAATCAATCAATCAATCAATCAATCAATCAATCAATCAATCAATCAATCAATCAATCAATCAATCAATCAATCAATCAATCAATCAATCAATCTTGTTGAACCACAGCGCAAACGACGAGACAAAGGACGACAGCGAGAGGACAGACAAAGCAATGACTTACAACTGGGTTATATTTTCTCCAACGGCGCCAAATATAAACGAAATTAAAGAAAACAAAACATGAAAAACACATGAAAAATGAACATGAAAAAACCGGCATGACAAGGTATAGAACCAAACACACAGTCAGCCGTTATCGGCACGTGTCCTTTTAGGGTGGTCTATCTCCTTCTTCGTGAGTGCAATTGAGGCTATACTGACGCAATTCTGACCCAGGCGTTCAGTCTCAGCGGCCTCTATAATTTCCCGAGTAAGCGTATTCACGTTTCATGGTGGTTTTTTCTTGTGTTTTTTTATCATGTGTTTTTCATGAATTGTTTCCTTCAATTTCGTTTATATTTGGAGCCGTTGGAGAAAATAAAATCCAGTTGTAAGTCAGTGCTTCGTATGTCCTCTTGCTATCGTCCTTTGTCTCGTCGTTTGCGCTGTGGTTCAACATGCATCACCAACTCGCCCAATTTTTCACGTTGCTAATCAATCTTTCAAAAGGAAGACAGTTTCTCTTGAGGGCCTGATTTGAATTCCAATCTGTAAATCATAAAAAGACCACATGAAGTTAATCATAATAAAGACCACACCAGAGAGAAAGAGGGAGAGAGAGAGAGAGAGAGAGAGAGAGAGAGAGAGAGAGAGAGAGAGAGAGAGAGAGAGAGAGAGAGAGAGAGAGAGAGAGAGAAATGCATTTAATAGTAGAAGCGAGGTTAGCCCAACCATTTCGCTTTGCTTCTTACGCCATATGACGAAAAAAAAAGCCTAAGGGTTTGTGAAATGCAATGAACAAACAAACAAACAAACAAACAAACAAACAAACAAACAAACAAACAAATAAATAAATAAATAAATAAATAAATAAATAAATAAATAAATAAAGTATGACGCAATACGCACGGATTTTTAATTATATACACAAGCAGAAGTAAGCAGTAGGGTATGGTCAAAGTAGATGAACAGCGCAGGATGAGGAGACGCTCAGACGATTGAAATGCCTCTTGGCACCTAAGTCTGCTTGCGTGCCTTGAAAGGAATAGCATTACGGCTTCTCTGAGTGATACTAACGCGTGGCTTCTTCATATAGCATCGTGTTTGCGCGTATTTCTTGACTTTCCTTTTTATCTCTTTCCGCCGAATAACTTCGGCAGTCAAAGTGGCGACGCTTCACGCCACAGCTAGCCCAGACCCAGAATTCACCGCGGCAGGCGTAGACCCATTACACCCACGCGCTGTCACGTTCCCCTGTAACGAAATATGACCTCAACGGCACAAACACTATTTACAATGTTGGTACTGTACTGGAAACGGGTTGAGGTTCTAGCGCGGCGGTATACTCAGCTCCTACTCTGCAACCCCCTGTTCAAATTCATACGAACTCAAACGTGTGCTTCTACTCTGTAGAACTACTGCCATGTTCGGTACCCGCTTACCCCTTTGGCGAGGATAAAAAGTTCAATGCCAAAATGCTGGAAACAACACCTTTATTTCTTACTGTCATAAAACATTTTGGCCGTAGTGAAACGTTAGGCCTTTGCTTTGAATTCCTTGTCACTTAGAAACCTTTGGTTTGACCTAAAACATTTTGATGAAGACTGTGCATATTTTCAGGAATGGGCCTAGGCGGGACGGAAGCCCTGCCTTTCCCTTTCTTAGAGGACAACAAAACCATGGCTCGTTACTCCTTGCAGTTGCTGCGTTCGATCTAGCAGCCTCTACCCGAGGGCAACCAAGCGCCTGGACATTGGCCGCATCCTCGGGGACGCAATAACTGTGTTTAGCAGAGATTCACGCTTGACAGCAACTAAAGGCGGCTCAAAATGCCGTGGAGAAGTGATGAAAAAAGAGAAGAAGCCGGGGATTTGCAACAGAGCGACCGGAAGAAAGACGACCTCCATCAAAAGGCCGCGTAATTGAGATGCATTCTACGATCACCACCACCAAGCGCTGTGCTGCTTACGAGCTATTTCGTCCCTAGATTACAGGTTTTCTAGAATTCGTCCACTGACATTGCGCGAGACACATTCGAGTGCTAGCCCTGGCATAGCAAGTGCTTCCTTAAGTATCCA
This sequence comes from Haemaphysalis longicornis, assembly GCF_048455015.1. Classification (NCBI taxonomy): domain Eukaryota; kingdom Metazoa; phylum Arthropoda; class Arachnida; order Ixodida; family Ixodidae; genus Haemaphysalis; species Haemaphysalis longicornis. Next base: position 55,447,690 of record NW_027526385.1, on the reverse strand, counting down.
ATTCAGCTGCACAGCCGAAGTCGATGCTTCATTAGGTGCCCTCCACGCGAACCCACTATGCTTACGTTCTCTGCCTCGCTTACCCAAAGGGGGAAGGTTGGGGAGGGGGGGGGGGGGGGGGGAGAGGGCTGTTTGCGTAAGGAGATTAGTTCGCAGGCAGTCTCTGCCGAGGAGCCGTTACCCACGTGGTATTATTACGCTTCCGGCGGAACGGGCATTAATAAATGGGCGTCGTGTCCACCTAGATTGCAAGGCTTCTGGACTTCCTCCTCGTCTCCTCTCTGTTTCGCAGCGGCTATCTACCAATTCGACTGGTTACAGTGGTTTGATTTCCAAAACTCTCGCCGCACGGTTTTTGAAGGAAGTAAGGTAATTACGGATTTATAAATGTCATGTCAGGACCGAACGTCAGGGGTGTTTGTTTATCGCTGATATAAACACCTCCTAATAACGAGGTACATTTGTGCTCGCCTTTGTTTTGGCTATAAAATACTGTCGTTTTCTCGTGATCAGCGCTCGCTTGGAACTTTTCTATACGTTTTGTACGATAGCTTTTGCGACATCGTTATGCCAGACACGTAGTCCCGGAAATCTGATGACCACGAACTTTATTTAGGCTTCTCTTTGAACGGGGTGTTTCTCGGCCATAGATACATTTTCCCCGTCGTTGGCTGCGTTGGCTGCGTTAAAAGGCTGCGTTCCTTGCCTTTTAATTAGTGCTCGGTTGGCGCGCTCCTCGGAGGCGAATCAAATTTCGCCGGCCCCAACTGACATCGCCCTAAAAGAGCAGAAGGGTCCAAACAAACAGCAGCCTTTGAAAATATTGCTGACCTAAAATGATCTCCGCTAGTGCAATTGACGATAGGGGCAACGATGGACCATGAACGTTTATCCCTCTTCCTTGTGAAAAAGCGTAAAAGAAATTGACAAGGCGACTAGTTTGGCTCTACCAGTGCATTATATAAGTCAATGGCAGGCAGAGCGAAAGGAATGACGGGAAGGAAAGCTGTTTATTTCAGCCATTGTGTTGCGTCCCTTCGCGCAGTTCGTCTCACTGCAAAATGCACTCGTGCGAGAGACGCGAGCAGCTTAAATCTCTCTACTTTTGGGCAGATAATTAGAACACTTTTTCGGGTAAAAACGGTGTGTTTTTTGCGTAGCAAAAAAAAAAAGACAACAGGCGCGTATAATATGCAGACAGGTATAACGAGAATACGCAAGCAGACACACCACGTCCCAAAATGGCGGTATTTTCTAGGTGAATAACGCATGAGCTAGCAAGAACAGAAAACTCAAGATTGCGAGTGAAGCAATACTCGGGAGACGCCATTTCCGCGTTTCACATTTTATCCCTTGTCGTCTCCCATCCCAAGGCTGAAGAGATAATAATAGCTCAGGCCCGTTCCTAAGCAATGAAGAGCTGGAATTTGCCCTCGAGCGCCCTCTTAACGAATGCCCCTACATATCGATGAAACAAAAAATAGCTAGCTACATTAGACTAAACGAATCACCAGTACTGATACTTCCGCCATACCACTATGCGAAACTACACACCAGAAAAAGCGGCAGCTAATCGCCGCTCATTTTAGACAAAAAAAGCGACATGTTTCTGAAAGTTTTCCAGAATGGCGAACGTTTCTCCTGAATTTATGAGGGCAAGCTACTGCTAGCGAAGCGAAACTGTAGCAAAGCAATTAAACAAACGAGAGATCTGGCAATTTGCCTGCTCGAGCCGAAACGTAGTCACAGGAGACGATATTATGGTAACGCCATGAGGAGCTGACACCCATTTTTCGCACGCTAGCACTTCATCTCCATCGAATTGTCTTTTGGGCGCGCATTGCGACAGCGTATGCACCTGTGAAAACACCGCGGAACAAGCGGTATTCTCGTACGCCGTCGTCATTAGTTCCTCTTCAAGCTTTCTTACATCCCGGCCTGCGTTAATGGGATGTAAACCACTTCCTTTGCGCTCCGCTGCAGGTACGGCAAAAGAGCCTCCAATTGTCCAAACCCTTACGTCGAGTCTCTGTTCCCAATGAGGATTTAGTGTCGCTCAGCGGGGATAGCTATGGCATTAAGCACACGGAGCGAACATGCTTTGTCAACCATGTTGCACACTGTGGCTGATGGAATCCTGAAAAAGAAATACGATACGGTGGTTTTTTCCAAGCTCTTCTCCTAACAACTGGAAATAACCTTATGCTAAGAAAATGTAGCCTTCCGAAGTTATTAGAGCGAAATGCTTGTATGTCTTATTGGAAGGATGACCTCGAATGACCCCGCGACACCACGAATTATTCAAAAACCCAAGGTAACCAAGGAGGAACTGAAGAAAATCAAACCATGGCAGCCCTGCAGAAGAGATTATGGAGGGTTAACAAAGTAATTCTTGATGAATTTGTTATTCATAGCAATAATAAGTAAAATTAAACTAAGGAGTGTTTACGTGGGATAGTGTGGATTAAGGGGAATGGCGGCGGTATAAGGCGGGTTAAGCGAATTACGCGTGTCACTAAGCTCGTGGGCGCGTACGTGCACCACTACATCAGCGCCTACGACTGTGTGGGCTGGTGATGGATTAAGGAATATCCGGAAGATTTAATGTGAAATAAGGTCGATTAAGATAAATAATTGTAGACTAAGGAAGATTACGATGGGACTAAAGGGGACTAGGATAAATTGTCACGGATTAAGATAGATTAAAGACGATGAAAAGGCATGGCCGTGGTGTCGACGCGTGAACGCGTATATAGAAGATATCCATCACAATGGTAAGCCAGGTTTTTGCATCCAAATTGCGTAAAAAACGTAGACTGACCAAAAACATTTTACCAGCGGGGCTGTTTAGGCCTTCAGTTCCGCCTTCCAGACTTTACAGAAAAAATACCAAAAAGAAAATTGGGCCCATCTCCCCGCGAGGGGGACTCGAGTAAATGCGTCGCATAGGGAGTGGGTGTATTGCGTTAACGTTTAGTGTTTGGGGAGTTGGTGGTAGTGAATGCGTTGTATCAGCAGCTTCTTGACGTAGTTTGAATGAGTCAAGGATATAAGGCGCGTTCGTAGCCTCCCATTCTGTGTCGGCTTTGTGGCGCACTGGGTAGAGCACCATGTACCTTGCGTTCCGCCCGCAGGGTCGAGGGATCGAAACCAGGCGCCGGATAGTATTTTTTTATATAGTGTAGGGGGAGGGGTGTGGACTACGACTACGGACGTCAACGCGGGTGACATCGTGAGTTACTGAAATGCTCTGCATTTAAAAAGCGCCCGGCGTGGACTAGCTCGACCTTTGAGAACACTGCCCAGTGTTCGTGGCTTGATCTGTCGCGCGCTGTTCTCCTCGCCAGTTAACGAGTGTTCGCGCCTGACAAGGGAGGGGGGCACAGGCGCCGCGTTCGCGCGACAGACGCCGAGACCGCGAAGCCGTTGACCACCGGATCTAGAGCATGCTACCGCGGTGCACTTTGGGAGAGAGATGAAAGCCTGCGGACGAAGCGATCCGGTCTTGGAAGTGATGGAGAACATTCAACAGCAAGTTCGGAAATTCATGTGAGCTGCAACGGCCGCATCTCCGAGGAAGGGAGCTCTGCTGTTTCTCCAGCCTTGGACCACTGGTGCAAGCTGCGCCAATGTTTCGAATATTCACCCCGAAACTGGGCGCTAACTCACGCGTTGGTAAAGGCTTGCCGTGCGTCCCCGTTTGGAAACCCTCTGCTGGACACATCGGATCGTTTCTTGAACTTGAATTGTCCATGCCGCCTCTATAAAAGCTATTTCTTCCAAATTGAGCATTGTCATAAACGCGCTGAAAACAATGTTTTAACCACAAAATACCAAAAAAGTATCGTGCCCGAGTCTCTACCGATGGCCCCCCGTTACTGCATGCGCGGCAAAATTGAATTCAGCAAACCTCAAATGAGACAAGAGAGGAACAGCATGAAAGGTGCGTTAATGAGACAGAAGAGCCCGTTACCTGGCAGGGGCGACAGAAGACTATCGTCTTTCGACGACATTTGCAGCGAGGAGAGCAGATACGCCGCAAATTTGTTGTGCACCGATTACTCTCCTATCGGCACTTGCGCTTGAAAACCTGGCTGCGGGGGTTTAGTTTGTGTTCGTCAGAAAGAAACCAATGTGTACTTGTAATTAAAATGACGCCGCAATCAACGATAATGTACTTGTTTTAATGCAAAGCTTTATACGGATAGGTTTTCGTGCACTTTTTCTGTACATGAACAAAAGGGCTTTGCGGAAAACCAGATTTACGGGGAAAGCTCAGCAGAGAAGCGCTGTAACTCTTATTTTATGAAAAATTACCCCACAGAAAATTATGTCACTTTTGGCCACTAAGACGACTGTATCATTGCGGCAAATTTTGTTCATTTGCAAAAAAAGTTTTTTCAAAAAGGAGTTCAAACTTTAGATACAACCCATCTGCTATAAATATACGGGCATCTACGTGAGATATATGGTTTTATAACTTTTGGAGATTAGCTGACAGTCAGTTAGTTCGTACTTTTGTTCAAAGGTATTTGTTACCTGTGTCTCCCTGCGATACGTAAGTGGTGCGGGTTGGGTTCTTTATCGCCCATCTCACGCTCTAACACCAAGGCATCGCGTGCGCAGCACCTTCGCTGGTCGTCTACCTCTGCAGAGAGGGGAATGGCTTCCCTTTTTGTCTCTAATGTACTAGTGGTTTTATGAAGAATAATGCTGAGAGTTCTGAGCCGTCTTACGGGTGCTAGCAATTAGAGAACTTGCTTGATATATATATATATATATATATATATATATATATATATATATATATATATATATATATATATATATATATATATATATATATATATATATATATATATATATATATATATATATATATATATATATATATATATATATATATATATATATATACACCCAGGCGGCACAGAAAGTGTGCCCCAAGACCGGCCCGTCTATGGCCGCTTTCTGGCATGTCCGGCCAGCATCCAGGTTCTGGCAGCCACTGATCATGCGTTGAACGGCCAACATTCGGCAACCAGCGCTTCGGTATTTTTCCGTCCGCCCGTGTCCGGACGCACAACGGCACCTAACCGGCTGCCAGATATTCAGTTCTCTTACGGCTGCCGATGTTGAGAAAGAGAACGGCCGAAGTACGGCCCTAGGGCATCCGTTTTTTTTTCGGGAAGCGGTAACAGGCCGAAGCACGGCTAGCGACCGGCCACAGAATATGCGTATTCTTGCGGCAGTTGGTGTTCGAAAGGAGACCGGCCGGAGCGCGGCTGCCGTGCATTCGTTGTTTCAACGGTGAACCGCGCGTCCGGCGGTAGAATATTCGTTTTCTTCGGGCAACCAGTGTTATGAAGGATACCGGCCGACGTACGGCCCCAGAATATACGTTTTTCATTCGGTTAGCTGTCCTCGGCCGAATTACGGCAAGCGAATGGCCACCGAATATATGGCAACCGGTGTTCAAGAGGAGACCGGCCTACGTAAGGTATCTGGTTATATGTCGTTTTTTCGGCAAACGGCATACAGCCGAACAACGGCACGCGCCTGGGCGCCGAGAATTCATGCACAGACGTGTTTGGAAGGAGACCGACTGGTTTTTTCCTGGGGGCAGAAAAATCCGTTAGGGAGCCGAACGACGGGGACGCGTTTTTCATCCGCTCCGTGTTTCTACGTTTTAAATGAAGGAACATCGTTTTTCAAACAGTAATGAGTGTTCTCGGTGAACGGGCAAGGTGCAAGGACTCACTGGACATTAGCAGGGAACGTTTTAGGCCATCGAAATGTCATTTATTGCCACAAGAAGACTGTGCCACACCGACGGGTGAGCTAAGCCTCGCCAGTCATCGCCGCTACGACGCCTCTGCCGCCGGCTTCGTCGACGCATCAGCTCGAGGATATTCGCCCCCTCAAGAAATGGAGAGCATTGGAGACATCGACCCGGCAGAGATGTGCGATCCGAGATGAAGATGGTTCACCAGAATAACTGGCCTTCAAGGGCGTCGAGCAAGCGGCCACCACGCAGGAGCTAAAACGCCACCATGTTAAGGACTCCCCACCAAAGAAAGGCAAGTGCGAGCAAAAGCGCAAGTTATTCTGCGTACAATTAAACTGCGACAAGCAATGTTGCACTATGTTGTTGGTGATAATCGTAGAAGAGACTCGCTCGCGCATTGGTAGGATCAACTTCATGCCCTGCACTGTTACTTCATGGAATTTTACGACTGCCTATTTAGAAAAAAAAACTATTTTAAATTTGCGATAACAACAGAGCCTTGTAGCTGACGAAGCCTAGCTGTTAATTTAGTTCCGATGTTTGAAGGTGAGCTTAGCTACTCTTGGGATATGACTCATTTGGTTAAACATAATCGCCAGCATCCTAGCAAACACGGATTTTGTCAGGATTTTCTTGCTCAACTCAGATTGTTGAGTTCACGCACGATTTGGTTCTTATAAGCTTACAGTGGTTGACTGTATATTCTTGGACTGCAAAAAAGGAAATGATGGTGTTCCATATCCCCTTCTGCGTAGTACATTTCGTCCTATGAACTGAATGAATCGGTTTTTGCATTATTATTACTATTGGTCCTATAACTTTGTTAAAAAAGTACTGTGTAGTTTACCGGACTATAGCGAATGAACGTGATTCCTTATACCTGCAGCTTTATTCGAATTTATAACATCCTGGTGTGCTGATTCAGAAAAGTTTTTGGATGTTAAACAGTGTGTTAACGTGGCACCTTTACAAGAAAACCTTCATTCCAATTGAATACGTATACCGTAAATTATGCTGCTGTGACAACGGCCGAGGAATATAAATACCTAGGAGTTTATTTAGGGAGTGGTTAGAGGTTAAATAGGCAGGTTCACACCATAAACGTTACGGCTGCATATGCTTTTGTCTTTCTGAGACGAAATTTCAGTGAACCTCCATCTAACTGAAAATAAAAACCGTATTTCACTCATGTGCGCTCAATCTTGGAGTACGCATGTGTTTTCGTGGATCCCTACACCAAAGAGCTGGTTGATACGCTCGAAAACATACAGAATATGTCAGTGCGATTCGTACTAGGTAATTGTCACGCTCAACTTAGCATGAGAGAAATTAAAAGTAAACTGAAATGGCAGGACGTGAAAGATCACAGACGAAACCACAGGTTGAACTTTCTTCGTAATATCTATCATTCGAAAACTGAAGTAGAAGGGGAGAAGTATGTCCAAGCGCCATTCTACATATCGCAAAGTGGGACCGCTAGCTTAAAGCAAATTATTAACCTTCCTTTAAAAGTGGCGCCTTGCGCGATTCATTTTATTTTACATCAATACTGCAGTGTAATTATCTTCCACCTATGATTGCATTAACTGTTTATATTGACGATTTCCAGCACGCTTTGTAGCATTATTTTGTTATTTTGCCTCATATTTAATGCTTAGTGTTATGTATCTCCCTTCTGTAATGCATGCAAAGGCAAGCAGGCATCAAATAAATAAATAAATAAATAAACAAATAAATAAATAAATAAATAAATAAATAAATAAAACAATGAATAAATAAATGAATATAAATAAATAAATAAATAATAAATAAATAAAACAATGAATAAATAAACGAATAAAAATAAAAAAAGATAAATAAATAAATAAATAAATAAATAAATAAATAAATAAACTTCCAGAGGCGCAAGTTTGCCTCCGACGGGTTGAGAACCCTACGGATTCAACCTTGACCAATAAAATATTTATTGCCCTATTCGTTGCAGTATGCAAGGTTTCCTGTATGCATGCTACCATTGCTATGTTATTGGTTTGAAACAAATTATGTAACTCTAATTTTACGCGTTTCTTTGCGTGATCACAGAGGTATACAACTGCAGCCACCTGAAGTAGGGCGTCATTCGCAACGCGTCTAGAATTTTTTGAACGTAGTATGACATTAGAAGTAAAATAAGTTCTTTTGGACTATTACGTGGTGTGGACCTATACTCATGAAAACAACATTAAAATAGATTGAAAATGAAAGTACCTGTTCGCTCCTTCTTAGGATCAGCCCTGCCCAAGATCATCAGAAAAGTTGATCGAGTAGAAATTTCTTTGCAAGAAAAATAGGCGAAAACTGGACATACTTTTTTTGTGAAGGAGTTATAATAAATGCTCCTGAGTGGTTTGTTGAGAACCAAAACGCTTCGTAAAGGCATTCACGCCGGTTTTATATACAGCAAAATTGGTCAAGCAACTGTTATAAAAATAGTTTATGTAGTCATAGCATGAAAGTGTTCCGGAATATTGCCCTAAAAGAAATTGGCTAAAAGCGGCGCAATTTATCTCTCTGAAATTCAACCCACTAAAGTATGCGCCCTCCGCCGCGCCCCCCCCCCCCCCTCCTCTTTTCCCGTTTATTACAGGTAAGCCACCCCACAGAGGATATCAGGACCTGGACAATACATCTATTCAAGCTCTACAAAGAACTGAATATTTTCTGGGTTGGGCAGTAAAAGAGGCACAGCAATTAAAGGAACGACAATTTGTGAGCACTGTTTAATAAATGAATTTTGCTGTCAACTGAGGCTGGTAATTAAGCAAGGCTGCGCTGAAAGCTTGACGGCTGGTGGTTGCGCGCGAGCTCACTTTCATGTGGCTGCATTGGACCCAAAATGCTGGGTTTGAGCTGCTTCTGCACTGCGCGAATGAGTCATCTGCTTTCGCGACATGCATTGACCGGCCTCAGAACAGTTAACGTACTGTGGCTGAACTCCAATGCCCGTAGCACGGCCGTATTTCCGGTAGCTTTAGTCCGGCTGGAGTCCGACGACCGCATCTCGGCTGTAATCCGGCGGCCGTACTTCGGCCGTACACGGGTGGCTTTGGAATGGCCGGAGCCCTACGGCTGGAATCTGGCCGTATGACCGTAAGCCGGTCGACTGGCCGACGGATACTGGCCGTTGGACAGCCATGGGAGTACGGCCGTATACGGCCAAAAGGCCCACATTTGGACATGGGCCGAACATGGCTGCCGGAAAACGGCCGGACAGAAAATCACCGGCCGAAGTACACCGGCCTGTTTTAGGCCGAACAGTCCTGCGCTGCCTGGGTATATATATATATATATATATATATATATATATATATATATATATATATATATATATATATATATATATATATATATATATATATATATATATATATATATATATATATATATATATATATATTGCTTCCATGCGCACTATAGGGGTAGAAGATGTTTCTGCAGAGGTTCGGTGACCACTGCGAAGTCTACTTTCTTTAAAACTTTTTAAAAATCAAATCCGCGTTCACGTTTAATAGGCCTATATCTGAACGTTAAGAAGAAAAAGCCGTCTAAACCATTAAAAATTTATTTTCCGCTGTGTCCGGTGCTGGAGTCACTGAAACCTAATTGTTCTTTTTTTATGAAGATATATCACTAGATGAATAACTCCATGGTTAAAAATAGTGTTTTAGAAATAAAACCTCGATTACTTGAATAGTTTCTTAATTCAGTGTGTGCGTGCGTGAGTGCGCTAATCGTAACCACCCCCTCCCCCCGTTTTTTCTGCAGTACTGAGCGGGACGCGGTAACGATCTTTCCGGTAAGTAAATAATTTTATGTCCTCCCTTTTCTCCCTTAATTTTTGCTTAACCTATTTCCTTTAGTATCATTTTATTTCGCCGTTCTTGATTCTGTCGCTGTGCCCGGAGGCAAGCACCTCCATAAAATTTAGTCACTTCAAGGGAAACACAGAGTTAAGCACTGTTTTTTATCGCATTTTGATGCAGTCTGTCGCTTTAATTCTCTGTGCTTTTTAATCCGTGCTTTCTAGCCAAGCAGCTTGAGTTCCGCGGTTTTAGTTACGCATGGCCAGGAAATGAAGAATTCGAAAAAGCTTAGGTTAAGCTTTTTAACTAAATATTTTTTGCTCGCCTAAACGTTTTCTAGAAGCGAAAGTAAAAATAAATTCGTTTGATTTGGATGCCCACAGCGCTTGCTTCAAGATATATATTAGTATTAATGACTCTTGTTCACCGCAAGTGAGAAATATCAAATAAAAATCAATGCCGAATCTAATCCATTTAACGAAGACACCCAGCGCCATTCTTTTCTCGCTTTCTGTGCATCAAGTAGCTAAATGGTGTTCCCTGCTAGTCGATATTTCGTTGCGCTTGAGCGGGGGAACTTTCTTGTTCGCGTTTTGTTAAACCCGATACGTCGATTTCATGGACTGGAGTGCGAAAAGAACGGAGTAAGAGTGCCAGGAGGCGGAGAAAGCGGTATAATTGGTAATTGATGATAGAGGATGCGTGCTCCAAAAAACACTCCTGTTTGATAATGACTGGAAGAGTAAAGTAAAAGTGATGAGGTTGACCTCTGCTTGATGATCTGTCAGCCAAAACGCTTCTGTGCTGCGCTTATAGCGAAACAGTTGTAGGTCGCGGTCGAGGCACCCAATGTCAGTGCCTTTGTAACAAGCTAGAGTTGCAGCATTTCTACGATATCGCATGAAACTTGCACCGCATGGTATCTGTCTACACAGAATGCGATTTATTCGGCAACTTCTAGTGAATAGAACAGATGTTACTTAGAAGCTGTTGTAAGGAGGCATCCGCACATAATGTCTTTAAACATTACAAAGCGCAGACGTTCTGCCTACAGCTCGCACAACGAAACTTGCTCACAACAAACACAACTAGAAACAACTAAGCAGATGTATCAGGCTGTAGCTGCAAAAGTGAAGGGAGCCTTTTCTTATCGTATAAACGGCACTTTCGCTCGTTCTTTCAATGTAGAGAAGCCCAGCAGGTGTTCGTCCCGGTCAAGGTGTCTGACCGCCAACTCTTCTATTTCCACCAGGTGCAGTTTTCCTGCTCAACGCCGTCCTTTCGGAAGCGATACCTTTTTAGTTATTCAGTGTTGGGTAGGTATTCAGTTATGGTTAGTTTTTATTAGCTTTATAGTTAGTTTTTATATAGTCAGTTATAGTTAGTTATTCAGTGTATTTTCTCACAGCAAGCAGTGCAGGCGAAAGCTCGATTTGTGCGCGTTTTCGAATTCAGCACTTCGCTCCACAAGATTCCACAGCCATCAGTTCTGTAGAATCGAAAGTTGGTTTATTTGATTCTCGTGCATTCTTAAACAACGATTGAGGTCATGCACACACCAGGTGCCATCGCGTGTTTCCTCTTCTAACGTTCTTGTCGTCAAGCGCTCTTTAACAATGCTTTTGGCTCTATCGGCTTCAAGTTCATGGGAAGAAACTTGCTATTTACACAAAAGTATGTAGGTTTCTACAAAGTTTTTTCACACTCTTCGCACCCGAGTTGACACTTTGTTCTACGCAGAATATTACGTTTCTGCAATGGTTCTACTACGGCAATGGACTGTCGGCCTCGAAAAAGTTGTGGATTCCCAGAGTCTATTAAGCAGAAGACTGTACGAGCCAGAAGCCGCACCACCTGCTGCTGGCTCTCCGTTTTTAGCCTAATTTGAGCTCACACGAGTACAAGCGAACGCAGCCACGGAGCTTCCGCACAAGCCGGTACGACAAGCCCCGGGCGGGAAACGCGCCCCAGCGTAGCGGCTAAACATTTACTGAGCCGTGCATCCTGTTTAATCTGTCTCTCGGTTCAGCCGTGCACACACATAACACTGGGCCACTAACCTGTTTTTCGCGAGTTGGTTTTCTCGCCTCATTACCCAGCATCGTAGACGGGTTGGTTTTTATTACAAATACTCGTAACGGCCGCCTTCCGGGAGACGTACCTGCTGGCTCGTTGTTTTGTTGATGTCAGATAATAACTGCTTTGGGTAAATGTCGCGTTATTTCTGTCCCTTTACATAATACTTTTGAGCAATCAGCATCTTGTACTTTTTCGCGTATATGCATCTATTCTTAAGGGGACACTGAAGTGAATTTGTCAAGCTTCCGTTTTTGCTGGCACTGCGTGGACTGGCTCAAATTAACACACTTTTCATCGTTTATGCGGTTGATAGTTGGTAATCATTTCATAAAGCCCGAAAGAAGAAAAAACTACCATGCGCGGTCTGCGGCGGCCGCACCAACTAAAGGCTGTGACCACAGGAGGAGACGCACCTTTATTAGACGATGTCCAAGACTAGCATTCAAACAAGTTTCCGTTTCAGTTACGTAAAACAACATGCTTGGCATCCGGCATTATCGTTGGATGTGCGTGCTAAAAGATGTGACGACAGGAGGAGACGCACGTTGATTAGACGATGTCCAAGGCTAGCATTCAAACAAGTTTCCGTTTCGGTTCTGTAAAACAACATGCTTGGCATCCAGCGTTATCGTTAGATGTGCGTTCTCGATATCTCATTAATCGTCATACCGCACTTCTGCCATGTTGTCGGCTGTAAAATACCTAAGATAAGCCTCCCAGGACGGCTTGAAATCGTAGCGATCACTAGCCGAGGCCTACGTAGTGGATGGACGCCCTCCGCGTCACCGCAGACGCTCAAATACCATGCGCTTTTCCCACATATTTTGAGCTTGCCTCACTCATGCCTGTATCGTAAAAAGCGTGTTCGCACAAGGCCAAGGGTCTGCTGATTCTGGCCTGCGCCCTCTGCCCGGAAGAAGTCGGTGCTTATGGCAACAGCACGCCAAAGAGTACTCCCTAGCGCGTCAGTGTCAGTCTGCGCGCGTTCTGCGAACTCGTTCGTGGAGCAGTGAACATTACGGCCCAGAAATGGTGAACTCAGTATAGAAAACATCGGCCGAAACGAAAAAAATCAGCTTACAAAAAAAAAAGAATGTACCCTCGGGGATTCGAAGTTGCGACTTGCAAAATAACAAACCTAATGCTCCAGTCCACACGGCCACGGACCAGTGCTGCCGGTATCGGAAATACAAGGTATATGATGTATAACCAGGTTACACTTTTAGTTAGTTTTAGCATTTCAAGCAGCTTAGGTGACTGTTGTATAGCGCTCGTGCAGTAAGCGTCCCACAAATTTACACAATATCCCACGTCTAGCAACTGCATTTCTTACACGGAATAGCGTTCGAAGATGTGTGGGCGTGCTGCTGACCGCTGTGCGTGTTCACCCAGCGCAAAAAAAGTGCTTCCTACTCCCTAGTTTTACGCTGTACGGTAAACGTTTCTGTTGATTTCATTTCCTCAGTACCTATATAGACTTCGCTGACTCTTTTCCCGCCTTCAAGTGGCCCTATGTATTTTTCTACTAGCGTGCCAGTCAGCGAAGCATCGCATGTCCGCTTGTGCAGCGGTTGTGTGGAGCGACCTGGACTTGGAGCTTGACACAGTGTACAAACTAACACCTTGCTGAAGTCCACGGACAACAGACTAGCCAAATCTCTGTGAACTTAAGCGTGAGTGTGAGTAAATTCGTGTGCGTGCGTGTCTGCAAGCAGAAAATCAACTAGCCCAACGTTAGTGCTGTGCTTCCCACCTGCTGCTACAAGCTCTTTCTGAATCTCGCTCAGGACGACGCTGTGGACCATTCGCTTCCTTCTGATGCATTACCCTCTTATTCGTTCCCTTGCAACCATCGGACTTTTTCCCCTTTTCCCCCCTTTTCTCGGTTTTGCATCGGTTCACCCTTGTGCCCCCATTATTCCATTGAGCCTAGCAACAGCCATTTCATTAAACCATCCGCAAATTCTTTTGTTTTGCTTCGATGGTGTTGTCCAACTAAACCGGACGGCATTCTAGTGCTCTCGTTGCAAATGTACAGCTCCTTTGTTCTATTCCGCCAGTAGCCGACTTTACTGTATTGTTCTGCCGCGTTGTGTTCATCCCGGCTTTGTTCTCCGTGCCTTCCGTGTAAGAGCCAGAATCCAATCCTCTGCCCTGGATTGTAAATTGTCTGCCCGACAGTTCCACTGCGCTAACGCCAGTGGCCCCAATCTTTCCACACAGAGTTCTTTCGTTCTCCTTCCGCGAGAACGGAAACACCAACGAGTCGGGCACAACAACACCGCGCTTTTCGCAACCGCAATGCACATCTCTGCGGCCTCGGCCGTTTTCGTCGCGTCGGGTAGGGAGAACGCGTACATCCGTTTTGGTTTTGTCTCATTGCCCTTGATGGGCTTGCAAATGTGCGCGGAATTTTCGTGTCCGCTGTTGGAAATGCTTCAATCTGCTTTTAGCCTGCCCCCTTTTTATGTTTCCTTTTTTCCTGTGGGCAAGTTCACGCCAAACCTTGTTTTCGCCCCGTTCGCGATGTAGTCCCTTGGTGCCGACGGCCTTTTGTGTATGTGCCTCTTGGAGTCCCAGACATGCTGCAGCTGTATCTCGGAGGTATCGCCGACCAACGTTACTAGACTAGTCTCAGTTTCGGAACTCCGCATCCCCGCCAGGGGAGGAGGGTGGCCCAAACGGCGGTCGAAAGAACTAGCGGCGATGCAGTCAAGACTTGCGCTACTTTCGGCGGGTCGTCTGCTTCGGCGGCGGGCCGCCGCTGCATCCGAGCGCGGCGGGCCACCACGCAGACGTACCGCGGCAGCTTTCTAGTAGTGCTAATGCTAAAGTTAAACATCTATCATCTTTCCATCCGACTAGCTTAAACGCCTTCGTCCTTCAAGTCGACGTTACCGCATCACATTTGTGCACTGTTTAAGCGGAAATGCGTGGAGTCGTCTGTATGCACTGACCTGCACGCGCAGCTCATTGGCTGGCTAAGAATCGACGGTCGGCCTATATTTTAACTGTCCACATTGCGTTTAACTTCATGTACGGTAGTTTCTAAGCGAATTAGCGTTTTCAGCGTATTTTTTATAACTACTGCGCCTTCTTACCTCGACCAAAAACGACCCAACGAGTTTGTGAAAGCAATACGTGCCTTTATAAGTGCTTTTATGTCCACACGGCAATACAACAGTTTTTCTTAATCTCGTCAGTGCGAGGTCCCTATAACCATGCTTTCGATGTAGAGTTCCTATGCTCAACTTTATATCCGCCGGGCTGGTCCCACCTCATCTCGCCTTTGTGTACTCTGTGGTGCATACGAACATTAGATCTCCAAAGATGAAAGATGAAATCAAAGGGGGAGAAAGCCACCCCGTGAGACCACTGCGCTTGGACTTCCTAAGTTCCTTGCTTAACCATAAATTTGCGATTTACCCTTCATTGTATTTAACCCCTTTGCCAACCAGAAGTACCCGACATCACCGACTAAACTCTTTAACACTGTATTTTACAAAAACAGATAACTATAAATTTTCTTTTTTTTTCCGCACATAGTGTCTGAGTAAAACTCCCCGCCAGAGCGTGATCGCCTTGCATAAAATGTATTTTTGTCGCAGTGTGTATATCTCTCTATGTAGCACTGTATATATTTCCTTATTGGGCTCACTTTGTTATATATTGTGTTCGTGATAAAGCGTAGTTCACCGTTTTGCTCCTTGTGATTCGTGATTGCCCGTTCTGCTTAGACCAGATGTTCTGGTCTGCCGTATATGTTTAAACCAATAAATAAATCAGGGGGTCTAGGAATTGATATCTGCGAGGCATCCAGCGGGTCTGGGAACCTTATCCCACCTCTGCGTGACGTACTTCTTTGAGCAGATGGACGAAAAGGCTCGACTCACAGCAGCGTCGCGGTTAAATAGACTTCGTTGACAGAACATCCAAGTACTGCGCCGAGAAACGCAATTCCTACGAGGAACCTCGGGCAAAGCGGGACGTGTTACCTTCTGGTGACTATGCTGTCTCAATGCGGTCGGATTATCGTGCGGCTGGTGTGAATTTTTGCACTAATTCGAAGAATTGTCAGCCTTTTCTTTAAAGCGAGAGTCAAAAGACGTTCAGACTTCTCTGAATACAAAAGCCTGAGTCCTATTTTCAACTTTTTCGTCATTTTGAACGCCTTAGGATACCGTTAGTTAGTACGTGCAGCCCTTACAAAGTCACCACAGAATATTTCTGCTAAGTCGAGGCAAAAAAGAAAAAAAGAAACTGAACTGAAAGATTTGTCATCTGTTTCCCTCGTTGCGTAAAAACTGGGACGTGTGTGTGTGTGTGCTTAATAACGTTACACCAGGTATGTGCTGCTCTCGGCCCGTTTCCTTTCAACTGCAAGTTAACGGATTCGATAGCCTATATAAGAACATCGAAGCAAGAATACCACTCCCCTAGCTCATAAGAGCAATTGGCTGCAAATATTTCTTGTGCATATTTATTTTAGTTGCTGCGATGCTTCCGCACGTCCACATCGGTCGCCAACCGAGAAACAAAAGGGGGAATAACTGCAGACACCAAGGATTGGCATACGTTACCATAGCTAATCAGTATTAACGTTATACGGTGACGCTGGAAGCTCCCCAGACCGTGTGCAAACAATCGCTGTGGGAGAGCCAGCAACAGAAAATAGACAAACGTCTTCGTAGCCTGGTCCGCCCAGTGCCGGCGGCATCTGCATTCATCAGCCTATTTTTCGTGGCAGCTGCACCTTTATGCTGCGTCAGCAGGGCTTATTATTCAAGACGTCTTCGGCGGCACTAGTACAGCAAGGCATGCGACGTACGAGAATCAATCATTAGGGCCTACCAATTACCTCTTATTTGTCTCTAACGTTTTTTCCCATTTGTGAGATGGCGGAGGCTAGGACGATCCCTGGGGGCCTCGTTAATAATTAGAGAACCATGTTGTTTGACAGTGGAACGGTGGATAAAACCTTGAGCTTTCGGAAAGAAGTTCGGGCAAAATGACTACGAAACGCTAAAGGCATTTATATGACGATGCTTAAATTGTGGAAAGGCTGTCATGTCTTCATCTTGCGTCTCGTCAAAGAAGCGCAGTTTCCAAGGATATTATATTTGGATGTCTTCTTCGACAGCAAATGATGGCGGTGACACCACACCATTGCAGACTGCGTGTTGTCGAAGGGAATGTTATAATAGAACACCCATTAGTGCATGTGGGGACTACAGTCAAGTAGTTAGAAATTTTCAATACCTGCATAATTTATGTATTCGCTTTTTATAATCATCCTTACTGGTCGCATCGAAGCCTTGGTGTGAATTTCAGAACAAAAAGCAAGCTATTGCTCCTTCATTAATCTTTCTAAACACAGGAACCTTACCGGGGCGGCATCGAGAGTCTCATCACATTCTCCAGAATGTCGCCTGCTAGTTCCTTCGCACATGGGGGCGCTCAGTAGAGCCGGTTCCTTGGATTACGTTTGCAACACCACAAACCTGGCTCCCTCCTAGTCCACCTTAACATCCTCAAGGCAGGGTGCCGGATCTAAAACTCTCCTTATCCATCCTCTATGGTGCAACTCAGGCTCAGGTATATTGGCATGCAAGACACGCAATTTCAACACTAAAATTTTCTTCGTTCCCAACTGTAAAGTCTGTCGAAGTTGCGTATGTGATATATCTTCAACGGTTCGCCGCCTCGTAATAAGCCATGGCGAAATAACGCCGTGATAAGCCGAAAAAGCTACGCCCGATCTTGAATCTTATGCCCCAGTAGAGCGAGCTACGTTGTCTTTTTTTTAGTTCGAGCCTGGACCTCACTCAACTCGTCCGTTAAAGGGCGCAGGGTTCTCTCTGCATCCTGATTGTTCTTCAACCAACAAAACCAACATAACGCCGCTCCGTTAGCTTGCATATCCCTTGACGCAGGTAGTTGTAGAAGGCGACGGAGCGGGGCTGGCGAAGACAAAGGACGTTGACAGCACTTAAGCACGCCGCTAGAAAGACCTGTCGTCTTCGCTGGCTCAGCTGACACCATCTTCCATCCTGACCTTTGCTGCCTTTTTGTTCCCGCATCGCCGGCCATCCCTGCTGCAGCACGACAGATCTCGCGGTGAAACACAAGACACTGGCGTAATGAGAAGAGAGAGAAAGGGGGACAGCAACGTTGCAGGTTAACGGGCAAAAAAACCACTGAGAAATAAGACGAGAACTGCAGTTTGCAATTATTTGAGTGCAGTGGTCCGTTGCCCGGGCCTGTCGCTGTTGTCGGGGTAATGTGAATTCTTTGGGCTTGATACACGTACATAGCGAGCACGCCACTTGATACACGTACATAGCGAGCACGCCAGGCTGCTCGCTATGTACGCGTGCATGCGCGTTGATGTCTAGCCATGTAGCTTGACCGAAGCCGTTTAGGAAGCTGCAATTTCGTGTTCACCGCAAATTGCTGCCGCCGGTTTGACCATTAAGGGTTCCGTTTTGTGGATTTGTATAGTGTGTAGCGACTTTTTTTCCCGCTTTATACATGGTGTTTGACGTGTTACTTCACCGGAGAGGGCGATAAAAGGCGAAAGGTAGAGATTCTGGTATTTGAGTTAATGAAAGATCCGGAAACAAAAACAAGCAAACAAAGAAACGAACGAACGAACGAGCAAACGAAGGATTTTTCTACTTAACTAAACAGAAGCTCGCATGGCGGGTTCAAACTCTCTATCGATACAGGAATGTTAGAGGCTCAAAATAGAACGAAAGTACTGTTTGGTGTCATTATTTGGGCTTTTGTACGGCAATCATACCCAGCGTTCCCGCTCAAAATTCTAACCTCTCAGGAACCTAGGAAAATTACTTCAGGAAAGTGATATTTGCATAAAGCAAGACTTCAACGGGAAGATAGAAACACTAGAAGAACTTTTCAGGATATTGAATAGTTTATGTGTAATTCGCGATCAAATTTTACTCCCCATGCATTTCTATGGGATAGTTTCCATGGCTCAGGAACCTAGCCGCAAAACGTGCAAGACTTGAAACTGTGCGCAAAGGACGTATTCACCCCCAATATTAGCAGCGCGAAAGAACTTTACATTACGCTAAATAACTACAGATTAATCGCTGTTGAACAGACTGCCATGAGCGGGAAAGCTGCACATGTTTCGATGCATTATACGCAGGTAATTTTCAGGATAACCTTGGCGGCTTGCTTCTTAGTATTGCTGACTCCGATTCTTTCGTTTACACATTAAAGGGGTCATACATATTTGTGCGACATTTTGTTTCGTCCAAATTGTATGCGGAAGTTTTTTTAAAATTAAATCTAAGTCCAGAAACGTGCAGGCATCAGATAAATTTATGAATGCTATGATTGTTAGTGGGCGAGACAACGGCTTGAATAACTCCTCCAACTGTTGCAAGGTCCTCTTGATGTTTTCAGAAGCATTACGTCTAATATCTATGCGGGAATGCCCGCGTCATCGTCTACTGGGTCTCTCACTAGAGCGCCAATGTCACACAGTTAGGAGCGCGCTACACCTTCCTCCTGAAGGAGCAAAAGTAAAGCATCGTTGTCTAAGAAATACAAAAACAACAAAAACACTATCACTACCCTCCCGTTATGTGAAGGCGGATGACCAGCGGAGCTTTTTCTGGGTACCATGGTAACAGTGAAGAGGTACCCGTAAAATCACAAGAGATCACACACCGTACAAGCGATGCCGAGGCACTTGGCAACAATTCCCCCCCTCCCCCGTCAAACCACCCTGTCGTGCCAGGGAAGCGTTCAGTGGAATTGTTGCCACGCCGACGTCTTGCGTTTTCCTCTTCGGGGTATTCGGCGGCCTGACAGGATTAGCGCTTAGGCTTGGCGTCCGCAGTCCGATCGGCTTCCGTGGTCATCTTCCACCTCATCCGCTATTTTTTCTCATTATGTGTGGGCTTTACTGCGCAGCACACAATGTGGGAAAGCTGCCTTACATAGACCCATCTTACACCAAAATTTTTAAAGCCAGCTTCACTTCTAAACATAAACGCATTTTTAGACAGACAATTTTTCACGGCAGTATCCAGCCTTATATGAAAAGTATGCGGCTCCATACTGCCCTACTCGCCAATTCGGGTGCATTCGTGTTTGAAGTGGGGGAGGGGCACAGACGGCGAGTTCGTGAAGCCGGTTACCATTGGGTTGTAGCGCGTGCTAACGCGCTCCACTTCGGGAGAAATGTGAAAGGCTGTGGACAAAAGGATCTGGGCCGGCCAGTCTGGTGGCAAACTTTCAGCGGCAAGTTCGGAAATTCGTGTGAGGTGCAACAGCCGAGTCCCCGACGAAGAGAGAGCGGCCGGCAGCTCTGTTGCTTCTGTAGCTTTGCCCAATAGTGCAAGCTGCGCCAATTTTGAAAACTTTGTCGTGGTCACACTTCTCTATTTATGGAGAGCAAACTGCTTAATATATGAAAATCTTGAGGAGTAGAAAGCCCATGTGCCAATAGGAGACGGAAGTTGTGTAGTGTTTACGAGTTCTCTGTGAACTAATCATTTAAAGTAAAGGAAACACGCGGTAATGATATTATCGACTTACCGGCTTGTTGTGTGTTGCGGGAAAATTGTGATAATACAATCCAGACAACAGTTTTCTATAACCATACACCTTTCCTTGATTGATTGATTGAGGGGTTTAACGCGCCGACGCAACGCAGGCGATGAGGCGCGCCGTAGTGGAGGGCTCCGGATTAATTTTGACCACCTGGGGATCTTTATCGTGCGCCGAAATCTCGTACACACGGGCGTTTTTGCTTTTCGCCTCCATCAGAAAAGCGGCCGCCGCGGCCGGGAATCGAACCCGCGACCTCGTGCTCAGCAGCGCAACGCCTTAGCCACTGAGCCACCGCGGCGGGTCATACACCTTTCCTCGTTGCCAAGGTATACATAGGAGAAAGGAATTGTGTAACTTTTACTACTTCACTGTGCACAGGTTATTATGAAATGGAAATGAAACACGCGGTGGGTTGGGCGATTGTTTCGATAAAACGGGGTTACTGCCGTATTCTTTAGCAATATTCTATCTGTAGATGACAATGTATTTACAGCAGACGGCAATTCTGCGCCGTTTACCACTTCAGCGTGAGCTAAGTAAGAAAAGAAAATGAAACTAGGGTTAACTGCAGAGTCGTCTTAGCTGGTAACTGTCAAGTGATCAATTTCGGGAACGTTTCTCCAAACCAAGAGCTACAGCTGTTTTGTGCCGAGCATTCGCTAGAAAGTTGGCTTCGCCGGAAGGTGTTTTTTTTTTCGGCAATTGCCTTCGTTCAAGCAGGTCCAGTTTCACCCCTTGTTCGTAGCTCAGCTCTGTCTTCAAGACAGCTTAAAAGTTTCTCGACTTCGCGCCCCGCAAGGCGTTTCTAGTGAAACTATTTTCAGAGATACAAGATGGAAAACAAAAACAAACACTCAGAAACTCAGGCACTGGTGTTGTTTTCAAAAAAGGTTCCCACCTCTCGACGCGTCTAGTTTCTTCGAGAACATCCTGCTTAAAAAGGAAAACGGATGATTTTCGTATTCCGCAATTTCCCGGAATCTTTCATGGTATTTTGTTTCTTTTTAGCTTCGCGCGCTTTCTTATGTTGTTATTATCTTCACTATAACGTTCGCGGCCTTCTCGCTGTTCTCCCCAGTTCATCGTCTACATTTTTTTTCCGGAGCTCCCGTCACCTTTTATTTATTTCCCCCTTTTTAGCGGTGCTTCCGCATCTTTCCCCCGAAACGATTCTATATTTCCCCTTTCCTTTACCTTCCTTCTTTCGTGTTTGTTCCTCCTTCTTGACTTTTTTCTCCCGCTCTTTAATTCTTCTCAAAGAAGCTATCAGTCGTATTTGGTCCCATGTCCCCATCTCACTATGCTCCAGCGCTTCCTTTGAGGATCCCAGCCTCTTCCACGCCACTTGGCCCGCCATCGGTTCCCAATCCAAGCACATCTCGCTTGGTTTTCACGGGCCCGCAGCGGCCGCATGTTCCCCCTTAGGTACAGCGAAAACAAGACGTCGTGTTGAGCCTTCTTGTTTCCCCTTCCTCTTGTTATCTCCTGTTTATACTCCTCCTCTGTCCTAATATCACTCGCCTTTTGTCTCTCGTGTGTACCCATGTGTGACGTGCAAGCGATTCCTTATTCTAGGTCGGCACACCGCTCAGCCGCTGATTAAGATGTCTGCTTTCGACCAGTCCTCCATTTTTTTCAAAGCATTCGACCGTGTCCTCCATAACGAATTTATTTTTAAGCTCGGAATCCCTATCAACATTACTTCCTGGATAGAAAATTTCTTAAAAAACCGAAAGCATTACACAAGCGCAAATAACTTCGACTCTCCTTTCTCTGGTGTAATGTGGGGCGTCCCGCAGCGTGCCTCCCTCTCCCCTCTCCTGCTTCTAATTTACATAAATGACTTGCCTGCTAACATATCAACCAGGTTAAGACTTTTTGCCGATGACTGCGTTTTTACTCCCCCATCCGTAATCCAGACGACAGTACTAATCTTCAAAAAGATCTACAACCTATTGCAACCTGGTGTAACAAGTCACTCATGCCGTTAAACCTTACAAAATGTAAAGCAATGTCGTTCGCCCGCAAACGCAGCACAGCACATTACACCTACAGCACTAATTCAGTTCCGATTAGCTTAACCTCATCATACAAATACCTCGGATTGCATATGTCATCATCACTATAATGGGCAACTCACATACAAACCATCTGTTCCGAAGCCTCAGGCACACTAGGATACTTGCGCCGTAACCTGAAATTAGCGTCGCCAGATGTTAGACTGTTAGCTTACCAAACTTTTGTGAGACCGAAACTCGAGTGTGCTTGTTTAATTTGGCACCCCTGGCAAACATATGTTATTAACGATCTACAAAAATTTCAAAACCGCGGCGCCCGTTTTATTTGCTCTCAGTACTCTAACGATATCAGCGTCACCCCACTTAAACAATCGTTGAACCTACCGCCACTTGAATCACGTCGATTAGTTTGTCCACTCTGCATCATCCACGTTTTTTTCTATCGCCCACAATCATGCATCACGTCCTCTTACAACCTTCACACAGAACGTCATCCCGCATAAACCACAGCCACCCTATAGCACCGATCAACGTCCGCACCACAGCCATGAACAACTCTTTTTTCCCAATGGAATAACACTATGGAACAACCTGCGTGGCAACATAGTCAGGTGCGGCAACCGCCAAACCTTTCAAAATAAACTGAACAGTCACATATCACAATCTGAGTGAATGCAGCAAACCTATGTCCTCGTGGATTACTTTGTTGGAGCCCTGCTTTTTGCTTCATTTTTACAGCAACACTTTTTGTACCATTCTGTTTTTCACTTTTTTTCCTTTTATCTGCTCTTTGCGTTCATGGTTGAGCTGTAAATCACAGCTTGTGTAATGCCTTCGGGCTTTTAAGGTAGAAATAAATGAAATGAAATAAAACAATGTAAGTTCTATAACACATTTGGGATGCCCCTATGCTAAATTGCTTATTTATTTATTTATTTATTTATTTATTTATTTATTTATTTATTGAAAATACTTTCAAGGCCCATAGGGCCTTGAAAGGAGTGGTAAGATAAATACATAAGGTGCAGTTGTTTACACAAACGGCATAGAAACAGAAATCAAGAACAAAATAGCGATTCAACAACAAGCGTTGTGAATGGCTGCTTTAAAGAGAGTGGCATCAATAATGGCAGCGATGGTGGTAGGAAGGCGGTTCCATTCTACGCTGGTTTTGGGGATAAATTATTCATGATACATATCAGTACGACAATATGGTCACCAACTTTACTGAAATGGTCAATTCGAGCTGACACGTAACGGGGGGGAGCGATAAGTTGATCCTTTAAAGTAGGGTTGTGATGATAAATTTTGTGGAACAAACAAAGACGAGAGCATTTGCGACGGTGTGAAAGGCTGGGGAGATTAAGCGTATTTTTCATAGATGAGACACTGGCAAGACGTGAATAAGATGATAATATGTAACGAGCGGCACGCTTTTGAACAGATTCTAGAGCCAGGGTGAGCGTGGTTTGGTGAGGATCCCATATGGCGCACGCGTATTCTAATTTGGAACGGACGAGTGTTTTGTACAGGGTTAATTTTAAAGATGAAGGTACGGAAGAAAAATTCCGGCGCAA
Organism: Haemaphysalis longicornis; assembly: GCF_048455015.1. NCBI lineage: Eukaryota > Metazoa > Arthropoda > Arachnida > Ixodida > Ixodidae > Haemaphysalis > Haemaphysalis longicornis. Next base: position 55,423,797 of record NW_027526385.1, on the reverse strand, counting down.
ATAACCTAGCATGCGACTAGCGTTCTTTATTACGTGGTCAATGTGAGTGTTCTATGACAGGTTATTAGAAATATGTACTCCAAGATATTTATACGAGTTAACATGGACAAGAGGAATATCGTGAAGAAAATACGCATGCGTATATGTTTTATTGGGATGCCGGCATATCCTCATACTTTTGCACTTCGTAATGTTAAGCTTCATGTGCCATTTGTTGCACCAGTTAGTTACACTGTTAAGGTCATTTTGTAAAATTTAAATATCAGCAAGGTTAGAAATTTTGTGGTAAATTACACAATCATCCGCGAATAGCATAATTGACGAGAATTGAACACAGTCTGGAAGGTCATTGATATAAACAAGGAAAAGAAGTGGTCCTAGCCCCGATCCCTGTGGCACGCCTGATTCTACCGTAGATAAAGCAGATGAGTAATCGTTAGCAATAACAAATTGAGAATGGTTGAAAAGAAAGTCTTTAATCCATTCGAAAATTTTGGGATCAATATTTAGTTTGCCGAGGTTGAAAATTAATAAATCATGAGGGACACTATCAAAGGCTTTACCGAAATCTATGAATATGCAATCGGTTTCAATTCCCAAATCAGCATTTGCGAGCAAATCGTTAGTAAATGTTAGTAGTTGCGTTTCACAAGAAAACATTTTTCTGAACCCGTGTTGACAGTTAGTGAAAAAAAGAATTGGACTCAAGAAATTCAATAAATGGGAATATATTATGTGTTCTAACATTTTGCAAGGCACAGATGTTAATGAGATGGGGCGATAATTATCGGGGCAATGAACGTCACCAGATTTGAAAACAGGAGACACCTTTCCCACCTTCCAATCGCGAGGCAATACAGAATGGTACAAAAATTGCTCGAAAATTTTTGAAAGAATAACAGAAGAATACACATGAGTACATTTGAGCACTGTAGAATTAATACAGTCAGGGCCAGCAGAGGATGAAATTTTGAGATTACGTATCAATGCATCAATACCAACAGAATCAATAATAATGGGACCCATTGGCAGGAACTGCGGAGGTGTGAAAGGTGCTTAATATATCATAGGCATTTCTATCTATCACTTGTGTTTTTGACTTGCTGTTCATTGGTCATTCAATTTCATGTTGCTTGTTTACACATTATTGTAGTAGAACTCCTACCGACAGCACAATGTAATTCACATACGCTGTAATTCACAGCGTATGTATTCACAATGTCATTCACAATGTAAGAATGTGAACTCTATTTCTAATGTGAAAATTCGTATATCTATAATTCTGGATCGACAAAACTGTACTCACACTTTTGTCCTTCCGCTTTTTAGCTTTCGAAGTATTGTAGGCTTACAAGCCTTTTTCCGCTTCTCGCCCGAGTATTTTCATTCTGATTGATGCTTCTTTTCGTTTTAGATAAGTAAAACATTTCGATCGCCAGACTGCGCCATGGCTTTGGGGGCCCTGTCAAGGTAATCATTGTGTACATACGTTCCGCTCCAGTTTCGTATCTGTGGAGAATAAACTCGAACATATTCAGGCCCTTCGTCTTGCAATGGACCTGAGTAGGCTGCTGCTGCTGCTGCTGCTTCTGCTGCTGCTGCTGCTGATGATGATGGTGATAATATTCATGTACAGTAATTCCTTCTTATAGAATAATCTTGTTATGTAAATTTCTGCTTTATTTAAAGTTTTTCCTGTTCCAAGCTGCAGTGAATAGAGGGGAAGGCCTCTGCAGTTTTACAAATTTCTACTTATAACGAATTCAATTTTCTGTCTCGAGCAGCTCGTTGTAACAATGTTTTAGAGCGTAGTAGCGTTTACGGAAGTATAATGAGCAATTTTCTGGTTGGCCTGTATATGTTTCATGAATATATCGTCCTTTGTGCAAAATGTACTCTGTGGAGACTATACTCCGTTTATAATAGTTCCGAGAAAAAAGCTCTAGTCCTGTATACCGCGTGAGAAACGCGATAGTAATAGCACCGAGGAACAAGGAGAGGTAAGAGCATTGCGGTGGTTGAGCGTTGCAGCACATCTCTCGAAAAATCGCCGGATGGCAACAACTCATAATCCAATGTGAATAGTCTGTTTTTTCTTGCAAAGAATATTCACTGTGTTTTTTGTCGTCAGCAGACTCTTAACAATCGATTTTCTCGCCCCCCTAAAAATGATTATTTAAGTAAGGCGCATGTTTTAAACAGGGCCACCGGGGATGCTTTGCGAAAGCGGCGAATTTCAGGAAACCCGGGTGCTGGCGGGGTCAGGTGCGGCTTGGAGCGCCGGGAGGTATAACTTAATTTTAAGAGCGCTGCTCGCAAACCAGGTTTTGCTTCGCACGTTCAACTCTAAAGTGCCCAAGCCTCAACGTTTTACGGTAACGCGATCAATTCAACAGTGTTTTGTCGAAATCAGCTAAGCGTCGCTTTTGGCGCCGTGACTGTCCCAAGCCTGCAACGAGTAGCGAGAAAGAAACAAAACATTGTCAATTTAGGCATCTTGTCGGCATAAAACGAGGCTGGAAGCGTTTCATATTGCTTTTGTGCAGAAGTAGTGGCAAGCTTTGGTTGGATGACACAGGTGTTTCCTATCTCCGCTATAGTAGTGGCACGAGGATAGGCTTGAGGATAGCGAGCATCAAGGTTATTCTTTCGCGAGACGGAGAAGTACACGGGACGTACGCAGACACGTGCAATTCTGGAAAGTCCCTTGCTTACAATTTTTTCCTGAAAGAGAAATCTGTGATACTATTGAGTATTACGGTGAGCCTCTAACGCCTTCATACAAATTTTACCAATTTTGTTACATATTTGGTCTTGGATCTTTTTAATTTAGGTGTTACTTGTTGCTAAGAGCACTGAGAGGCACATCATGCCCACGCAACTATGCACCCGAGTGCTGCAGCAGCGCAGGTAGTAACTAACAAATGTACCTTGTAATTGTTTAGGTGGCCGTACAAGGTCCTCTGAATACTGAAGTTACGTTCTCGCAATTATATTTAAATATTGCGTGTGAAACCAAATTCTAAGGGGCCGCTTTCAAGGTAAAGGAAATATGGCAACAGTAAAGTAATTCAGGGGGACACATTTCTACTTTTTAAAACGAAATACTAGGTTTTATGTCTTCAAGTTATTTTCATTTAGCGAGGACAATATCGTTTCCCATGCATGTCTTCAGTAAACATAAATGATTTCGTAAACTGTAAACTTCTTCAGGAGAAATAGGGACTACTCCGACTATTATGAACTGTTTATCTGTGGGACCTATGAAATGTATATCGATGGTTGCGGCGCTTATTTATATATCGAATTATTTTGTAGGTAATCTGCTTTCAGTGCCATTTTCGCGTTTCGGCTGCCCTGGAGATGCCGGGAACCAACTAAACTCTAAATAGTACCAGGAAGAGAATAAGCCGAGCGAAATGCGTTTTTCGGCGTACGCGAGAACAATATCGTAATACGGCATTCTATTAACACAATTTCACTGTACACTCGAAGGTTCTCGTCACAAACATGTTTCCAGCGTGTATATCTACGCATTCCTCCAGTTTCATTACCATAGCAAAATCTTGCAATCTAGACCACATTACAGTGTATCTTCATAATTAAACATCATCTGTGCGAGTATACGACACTGCGGTACCCCGCGCTCACAGCCGCGTCGTCCATATTTCGCAGGTGAAGGCGTGGTCATCATTCTCATTTATTTATTTCCGAGCCATGCACGTTATAGGCACGGGCGGACACAGGCGCCGCCACCCCAGGTTTAAACTATCTTTTAACTAGAATCATCAAGTAATAATTCACCATAACCAGACCGCTCGTTAGCTGCATGATGCGCTAGCCGCTCAAGGTAGTGAACTGGGTAAAGTAGCGCCTTGGGCGTTTATTCTGTGAGGCCGCCGAATCGTCCGCAGGTAAACAATGTCCTCACTCGGAAGCGGTGACACTGTTGGGGTTCAATCAAACACTTATGCGCCTAAGTGAATTAATGTGTGTCAAGATTCTTATTACAACGCGCCTTCGAAAACAACAAGCTATTAACGCAGCTAGTGAGTGATAGAGAACACGCCATCCCGTAATTAACTCTGAAATTCCAGAAATTTAAAGATCGTACCAAGGCCTCAAATATGCTTTCTTCGTTATACACACACAAGAGCGGAGCAGTAAGAATGCTTCAGTGATTAAGACCGCAATAATAGAACAATTACTACCTTTCGTTTGAAACGCAACTACACGAAACACGTTACCAACGCATAATGGTCTAAGCGGAGAATTGTTTCACACTTGAATTGTAAACATTTGGCATATAACACCCTGGTTTGCAGTTTCTCGCGACCATTGTTGCAGCGAAGCTGTATGCCACGGGAAGTCGAACCTAGAAATTTGCGCTATAGGTATTTCTGCGTCTTCCAATACGTACTCTTCTTTTTTTGGCAGAACAGGTGTCTGTTGATCTTGTTCCTATTCTTACCCTAATTTATTTGCGGCTGGTTGGTATTTTTCGGGGAATATACTCTCTATCTACACTTGTGAACTTATGTTTGATTACTCACCAGCGTTGTTTCTTGTAGATGAACTGAATTTCGGCGTTGATGTTTTTTTTTCTTCAAATACCGGTGATATACTTTCTAAATTCTTTATCTGTTTCAATGACCTACCACATCCTCCCCTTTGCTTTCCGAGGTTTTCTATACTACCAACCCTTATTTCTGTCTTATTTTCAACGAGCCCCTCATTTCCTATTCTGATTCGCTACATGCATAGGGAGAGCCTCGATTCTGGCAGTCTTGGTGCCATAGGGAGCTTAAGAGATTTCAACGCTGGTCGACCACTCTCGACATGTCGTAGACATTCAGGTCACGGTGCGGGGGTTAAGAAGAAGGTCCCCTTCACCCCGAGACGTCGGATTGGCGCTGGCTACCACCCCGTACACAGGAAACAATTACATTGACATAAATACCTTAGAAAGTGGAGGGGAAAAATAGCCCGCCGGTAGCGTAGTGGTTATCGCAGCAGACCGGTATTCTGGAGGTCGTGGGTTCGGATCCCACCTGGCGGCCATTTTTTCTCCACTTTCTTTCTTTCTAAATTCTTTATCTGTTTCTATGACCTACCACATCCTCCCCTTTGCTTTCCGAGGTTTTCTTGACTGCCAACCCTTATATTATTCTGCGAAAGCCTAGCGAGGGTCTCGGTTCTAGCGAGGTAGCATAAGAGGGCTTCCCGCCAGTTACCCGCTCATGACAGGCTGTAGACGTTTGAGTCACGCCCCGGGGGTTGAAAAGAAGGTCCCCTTCTCCCCGTGTAGTCAGAGTGGCGTTGGCTACCACCCTCAAGCGTCAGATGCACTTCATGTAAATATAAATAGCCCAGAAAGTGAAGGAGAACACAGTCGCCCAGATAGCCGAATTGGTAAGGCATTCGACATGTAATCGAAATGCGTGGGTTCGGTCCCCACTCTGGGCGCGTGTTTTTCTTTCTTTCTTTCTTCTGTATATTTAAAAGAAAAAAAATGTTTACTTCATTAACCGTAGTGAAAAAGAAAAGAGCCTAACCACACCCCTATGCCTCCTTTGGCGTTGTAGACTGCTGATCTATCTTTCTGTATTTCCTCAACGAGCCCCTCATTTCCTTACTATATATATATATATATATATATATATATATATATATATATACAGAAAGAAATGCCGGCAGTCTACAACGCCAAAGAATTGGTAAGGCATTCGAGATCTAATCGAAAGGCGTGGGTTCGCCCCCACTCTGGGCGCGTGTTTTTCTTTCTTTCTTCCTTTCTTTCTTTCTTTCTCACGTAATTAATAAAATAAAAAAAAAATAATGTAATGTCACTAACGGTAACAAATAGTCTAACCATTCCCCTATGCCTTCTTTGGCGTTGTAGACTGCCGGCATTTCTTTCTGTATTTCCTAACGAGCCCCTCATTTCCAAACCAGCATATATATATATATATATATATATATATATATATATATATATATATATATATCTATACATAGTCGTGAAGTAGAGTCCTTAGTTGCTGCAGGAATACGCACAAAGTAGAAGTACGCTCTTCGGAGACTTTATTTCCAACGTTTCGACCTGAGACAGGTCTTCCTCAGGAATGAAAGCTTTGGGTAAAATTGTACGGACTCAGAGTGGGGGCGGCGCCCCAAACCACAAGCCACATAGGAAACAAACACACAAACGACCACACACACCATACAGAGCTTATTCTGCCATAGGCAGGCGAAAAAAGAGCCTCACAAGAAAAAAAAAAGGAGGACAGGAAGAGGGAGGAACAAGGTGGCAAGAAGGAGGCAAGAAAGAGGCAAGGAGGAACACACTGCATGAACGCCAGTGATGGGGATAACAGGAAATGCGACGAATTCACGGGTGGCGAAAGGCCCAAAAACATCCGGTCTCTCCGAGAGGGAAAAACTACAAAGCACACGCCGCCACGAGCAGTGAGTTTACATGCGCGTATTTATCGCACATTGCGAAAACAATATATCGGATTGTAGTATTCTTTACTTATGCATACACAATTAGGCTATCTATGACCAAAGAACACTGGACGCCACAAAAGTAGTAGTTCCGCACTCTAGTATTCATAACACAAAAATGTGACATTTTCTTTAGGTGCAAAAGAGCATGGACGGTTACAACTCTGGAAGATTTTTTGGTCTGCTTGAAATTTTGTGCTTTTAAAGCATTTCCTTTTACGTACACGTTTTCGCCTTCATTTGCGTGCGTGTACGCGTAAGCGTGTACGAGTCAACTTGCAGGAATGCGTTCGCTGGGTCTCATTTATTGCTTTACCTTTTCCTGATTTTGCAGTGCATGCGATGGGCACACATATCCTTTAGAAACCTTCCCTTTCATTTTTTTAGTTGCAATTTAATGCTAACGTCAACCACACGACCTTCTACGATTCGCTTTCTTTTATCTACCTCAAGAGATGACAGGACCACAAACTATTTCTCCCGACTAACAGCTGTTCCAATACCAAGATTTTATTTACTGCTCCCGTATTGAAATAAACCTTCACCTGCAGTTTTTCGCCGAAGGGATTAACGGATGCTCGTTTTTCTTTGGTCCCTTTGGGCCCTAAGTATAATAAACCTTTCCAGTTTTAGCAGTTGCGTACTGCTCAACGCTATGTCCTACTCCGAGCTAACCCACTACGGCTCGTTCACATCCCCGGGCTTCCTTACGCGCTGACAGGCAATGCCGCCGTCGTCCCCGAGGTGCCGCTGCACCCCGCATCCCTCTTCCGAATCACACCATTAAGGTGTCTGGACTGCTACGGTTCCTCTCCACTCGTTTGGGAGAGTTTCCTTTTTAGCAGTATACCAGTGACGCCGTTTCTTGGTTTGTGTTTACCGCCTTTTCCTCCGACCAGCTTCTTCCCCGACGGAATCTCGGTGATGGGCCGCAGCCGATACTACGCTGTTAACGCTGATGCGCCCTCTTTCGCCAGGGGGTTAATTCATTGGCATGCGAGGCCCCCGCCGACGACACTGCGCTATAAATACTAGTGAAGATGAGGATATTCTATGGGAGAAAGCCTCTTTCTCATGCGAACCAGCGGTGTGTCAATGTCAGCGAAGTCATTGCCACAGAACGCGACCTTTTTTTGGTCGTTTGTCTTGTGGGGCGCCATTTTGTGTCAAAACGTTGCGCTGACTGGAGATTAATGCGGCTTTGGAGAAGCGTTCAATGAGGCGGTTCTGTTGGGATAATGGGCCGTCTCTGATACAGAGGGAAGGCCTTTTAAAGGGCGGTGACAGATTGAGGGTGTTGTCTGAAGCTGTGGGTGCTGAAGGCCGCGATTGGCATCAAGGGATAAAGGTTTTTGTAGTATCCTTCCTTGAAAGCAGTGCCTCCGTCTGGTCGGCTGTAAAGATCATATGACTCTTTTCAGTTATTTTGAATGGCACGAGTACTTAAAATAGGCCAAAGTACTATCTTAGGTGGGGGACCTTTCCTAAAAACATCAAAAAATAAAATCAAAGTAACATTGATAAAAGGACACGGTTTGACAGCCACAAAAAATTTTAAAGCGAACCTTTCTCGGTCTCACTGGTGGTCGTTACCTAAAACGCACTGCAACAAAGCTAACTTCGAAGAATTGGAATGCACATGATGATGATGATGATAAAACAGAAAACGCTTCCCGTGATCCGAATTAAACCTGCGTCCCTCATGTTACGAAGCCGACATGCATTCGACTGCGCCCCTCCGACACGCTGGAAGCAGTTTGGCTTTAAAGCGACTGCGAACGCTTCATTATGGGTGGTGCAGGCGATGCTCAGATGCGGCGTGAGTGATTCGTTTTCGGTCATCTGAGTTTGAACTTCAGCTCACAGGCTGATTGCGCTTTGATCTGTAATGCTTGAACTTCGAGTGTGTCGCTGTGACTTTAGAACGCCTCCATTTCATTTTCCCTCTCAACAAATCAAGTTTCGAGTTTCCATCGTTGGACGGAGGGGATTTGAGTTTTGTAACAGCGCTGTGAAGATGATCATTGATGGCGCCATTTCGCAGTGTTGGGGATTAACAAGAAGTTGGTCTTTTTTACGGTGTCAGGACGTCAGTAGCAGCCACAATAATACCAACCTGTTTGTACAAAAGTAGAAAATACCACATGAACAACTCCCTGTTTTGAACGAATGGCAAGTACAGAGGGCGACGTTTTTTCATCGACACAAAGCGTTATCTGTTCTTGTAGTTTCATCCAGTTTGAAAGGAAAGAAATGCTTTATTTACCTAAGGCTCTATCTGAAGGGGGAAAAGGCTCCAAACGTGCTTGCCGGTGACTATGCAAATACTGCGAGCGAAGGTTTGACGTGTCAATAAAAATGTCCCAAGAGAATATGTGCTACCACAACGCAAACTTTTTCTCCCATCTGGAAACGAGCCGAGAAATGCAGAAGGTAATTACGGGGCTGCAGTGTAAACGCGGGTTCAAATGCCGTGGTGTATTCTTTTATGTACTCTTTATATCGGCGGCCATACTCTTCACAGGAGAACAACAGAAGCAACAACCACGCTTTTTCGTGGAAAGGGAAGCTGGAGGCTTTACCTTTATAAAACGCGCAATCTGCCTCAATAAAGTCACCGGAATCGCGAGTGTTTTTTTAAATAACGAAATTAGAAAATCAACTGGCCCTATCTGTAACGACCACGACGGAAAAACGCGAAGCTTAAGTCGTTGAGTATGTGGTTTAATTATTGAGTTTGATCGTTTTTTTGGTTCGGATTTAGCGCTAGTTCGGCGGGTCGGCCGCAGATAGACGCACTAAACCTTTGCGTTTTCCCATCGTTGTCGTTAGACCGAGGTGTAGTTGATTTGTTTGAAGTAAGTTGAGAGAATGAAGACACGTTTCTTAAGTCTGGCAGTCTTGACTTTATTTGGTTCACTTATGGACGAACGACCTTACATTTACACAGTATTGTCTTGTGATCGCAGTGGTAGACACATAGAGGTTCTGCCATCGTGACTCGACACAGTGTGTTTGCTAACTCGAGATCTACGCAGGAACGGTTTTGGGTTGCGGTGTTCCGAAGTTGTTTGTGAGAAACTCGCGCTCAACCGACATGTGGCCCCACCAAAGCTCTCCTATAGTCCCTCTTCGTCGACGATGACCACAATGACGATGCTTTATTCGAGTTGGTTGTGGGCGTCGCATCATTCATTCATTCATTCATTCATTCATTCATTCATTCATTCATTCATTCATTCATTCATTCATTCATTCATTCATCCTTTATTCGAAGAAACCAAAATATGTAGTGTGCTGAAGGGATAGAGACTAAAGGCTAAATCGCCTGACGAGGACTCTGTCCTGGTCAGGCGATGGTTCATCATTGCGTCTCACACGGTGTAGCTGCCGGAGCTCATTGTCCCGCTTCCTACCCTCAGAATTTTCTCGACGTGGCTTCGACGCACACGAAACTGCGGATCCTTCCCCAAGAGCACGGCCGCGCTGACGTGCCCGATCGCGCTCACGTTGCTTAAAGGCAGCCTGCTCCTCATCTGAACGAACCACACGCAGTATATCTATTCATCATCATCATCATCACCACCACCACCACCACCACCACCACCACCACCACCAGCCTACTCTATTCCACTGCAGGAGGAAGGCCTCTCCCACTGACCTCCAACCGCTTTTGACCTGCGCTGGTCGGGTATACAGTCTAGCCCCGAACTTTTTTCATTTTATCCCTTCATTCGGTTAAAAGCCTTTCCGCTCTTTCAGACCTATCTCTTGGTATCACCTCTGTTACCCCAATTGACCACCGGTTGTCGGTTCGTCTCACTGCATGGCTAGCCCAAGTCTATTCTTTTGTTTTTTGAAGTATGACACCGTTACAATACTTTGTTCTCTGATCCAGGTAACTCGTTTTTTGTCGGTGAGTGTTACTCCTAACATTATTCGTTCTGTGGCCCGTTGAACAGTCCTAAGTTTGCTTCCTAGTCAAGTATGGCGCCAAGTTTCGGCTCCGTATGTCATCACCCGCAGTACGAACTGGTCATTGATTTTTCTTTAAGTGACACAGGTAGCTAACTTTTCATTATTTAGGAATCATGGCCAAGTCCGCCTCAACTCATACCTATTCGGCGCCGGATGTATATCTCGTGGTTGGGGTCAGTACGAACCATTTGTCGAAGTAGTTATATTCTTTTAATTCTATCGTTTCGTTTTTTAAGCTGATGAGGACGGTTTTGGCAAGCTTGTTCCTCATTGTTATAGATTTATTTTTATTTCAGGTTTGCCCCACAGCCGTGCTTCCTGATCGTAGTTCCCCAAAAATTGTTTGCCGGTGTTATGCTGTCTTACCAGCAAGACTATTTCGTCTGCAAACCTCAAATAGCTCAAGTATTTCCCGTTTATACTTAATCCTGTGTTTTCCATGTCACGCTTTCTTAATACCCCTTGCAGACATGCTCTGAATAGTTTTGGCTTGATGGTATCTTTTTGTCTTAGTCGCTTTCGGATCGGGAATTTGTCTTTGCTAGTGAAGTGTTAGGCAGCCCGTACATGCCTTATATGTGTGGTCTGTAAGTTTTATAGGTCTTCTTCATTCCCTCGTTTTTAATGCTTCTAGCACGGCTGCGGTGAGTACGGAATCAAATGATTTCTCATAATCTTTAAATGCCATGAAAAGAGGTTTAGTGCACTCTGCGGGTTTTGCTATCGCTTGACTGACGACATGGATGTGATTCATGGTTGTCCACCCTTCTTTAAACCCAGCCTGCTCTCTCGGTGCTTCAGAATCGAGGCGGTCACCTAAGCGGCTAACTATACTTTAATAAACTGCTTGTAAGTAACTGACAGTAGACTGATGGGTCTGTTATTCTTGAGGTCCTTAAGATCTCCCTTCTTATGAACCCGAGCAATGTTGGCGTTTTTTCCGGCTATGGGCACTTTTTTAGTCTTTAAGCGTTCCTGTATTAGCACAGCAAGCTTTTTTAAGTACAATATCTGCTCCCTCCTTCAAAATGTCTACGGTTATGCCGTGGACCCTAATCACCCCCGTCTAACGATGACGATGCTTGAACGCCAACCTTCCTCGTGATGGATGGATTCTTTCGTTGGGCATTTCCCACCCAAGCTGTGCTTACGTCCAGAGTAGCACAGGCTAGTACTGTGGGATTTGTTACCGTAATAGGTAGGCGACGGCATAACCGTGGTCTACTCATTACCGCAGCCAATCCCATACTGCAAAGATGAATACAACTCTGCAGGTACGCACCATATTGTTTGCGATTGGCCAACCAAGGAATCCATCACGAGAAGGCTTCGCGTTCAGCCATCGTAGTTGTTAGACGGAGGTGGTTAAATGCAACGGTTCAACTGCAAACTCAACTAAAGCTTCGCATTTTCTCATCATTGTCATTAGACAGAGGGTAACTTGATGGATGTTTTTCTTTCGCTTCGCTCATTATCATTCATCATCATCGTCAGAGAAGGTTGGCTTTTCTGAAGGGCGTATTTTCGTACAACGGCATCAGTTAGGGCAGCACATCTTCGCTTAAAAAACTATCACGCCGATGACTGCTGTCTCTCTTATATATGTAAGGCCAATGAAACGGTGAGTGCTAATTTTTGTGGTAGGAAACGTACCCTACAAAGCAACGTTGCTTAAATGCACGATTTATAAGTGCCCATTCGCCATGAAAGTGACGTTACACAATATATGCATTACTCAATGTTTGCAAGACTATTATTTGCGCGTTAAATTAGACTGTAAGGCTGATCTAACGTGCTTGCCTAACATCACCAGCCATCTTATTGTGCACCAGATTTGATAGAAATTCATCCCTGTATATCAAGCTTTCTAACATTACCATCATTCCTGCCACGACGTCCGACATGGTGTCCAGTAGTAATGTTTGTGTAATTTTCAACCGCTATAGCTCCAGCAGACGAAATTGATTTTGAAAGATGCGGAAGGCTCCCTGCCAGCCTCCGCCTGTACATCACCATCCAGCTCAGTTCTGCAAATTTGCAGGCATAGTGCATCCGTAATAAGATATACAATATGGCTGAGGGCTATGCCGATCTATCTGTACCCTTACCAAATGATCTGAATAACCACCCCTGAAAAAAAAAACGTGGCCCGGTAGACATTATCTGGGGTCCGGGTCGCACGATGTCCATTTGCTTGGCGTTCATCAGCTACGCGGGCCTCGAACCGTTGTCTTTCATAGTTCGTGTGTCTGCATCCAACACCGCATTGACAAAAAGGCCGCATACAGGACCGCATACAACGGCGACACCGCCAAGGACATTTTGTTATGGCCTTTTTAAGTCAATGCGTGATCTAGGCTATTTTGTTTTAATTCAACCACCTACAACGCCACTCGCTTCAAAGTGACGACGCAGTACTTAAGTTGCTGTTGCGAACTAGTGGCTACTTTTTTTTGCGATAGAATGCCCGTTGGCATAAAAATAACTTATTTACAAATATACATGGGCCCCCGTCTCTCGAAGGAAGTCAAGAAGGGCGCGGTGGTGGGATCCCCAGAGCCACCGCTGAAGGTCGGGGGGTCTTCCAGGATGGAGGCCTGTGCCTCTCAGGTGCCGCTTTCTGGCTGAGGCCACATCGCGACAATTAACGGTTGTCCCAATGGTCGCTCGCAGATGGGAAGAAACGAGAGAGGAATAACGTTCCCTCTCTCCTCCTCCAATAACGGCCTTACTCCATGGACACAGTTCAGGCACGGTGTTACCCTTTCACGGACTACACATATCCTCGCGGACTGGCAATCCCTCAGGGACTGCCATCCGCAGCGAAAGCGAACTACGCTCGGTTGGTATTTGTGTGCGCCTTCCGCTTGTAAGTGGGGGCATTCATTAGGAAAACTGCGCAGGCCGCGAAGCACATCAACCTCCTAGCTAAACCCCTTCCGTCTTAATCAGTAATTTTCAGGTCCCAAATCAAAAGAAAGTGAGGGAACTACAAGGCTCCGTAATTAAGGGGTGCATATTAGTCCGGGTTTTTACGGAAAGAAAGAAACTATTACGACGACTTCAAAGTGACATTTTGACAACGCTGTAGTTGCTTGAATTTCAGGCTTTAAAAATACATAAAAATAGGAAGAAGGGTTGAGGAAAACTGACCTGATTGCTAACTCTTCTCAATGAACGTGCGGGTAAATTCAGGAACAAGCCTTCCAATATATTGTAGAAGTGTTTGCATCATCTGCCACCGCCGTAACAACAAAACAATTATTATTCAGTGCCATCCCCCTTACTTCCTGTCATCTGTTTCAGACTGCTGGAATTTGGTAAATGCGCATAAAAGTATGCCCAAGTGATTCCGGCGGATCGCCCGAGCGATGCAATTATCTGGTCAGTGTAACACTGTAAAAACCCAGCGGAGTTTTAGAGTGGAGCCCCATGTCACAGTCTTTTTACGGTGTCACAATGTTCCCGCCTTTGTGTTCCAACCTACATTTCAAAATATCGCTCCGAAACAAAATGACTGCATTTGATACTGGAACAGCCGCTTTCTGGTTGGTCAAGAAAAAAACACGGAAGAGAAAAAGAACCTGGACGCAAAGATAAAGTTGACGAGAAAGCGGATTTTCGTTAAAGCCCCTGAAAATAAGCTTCAGTGGAAGGTCGCAGTGCTGTGTAACAAGCACGTCGGCATAGGGGCGTAGAAATATCGTATAGGGGTCTGGGATAAAGGAAGGATGACTAGTGCTTACTAAAGGAGCAGAAAAACGGAAGCAGAGCGTGGGAAAAGAAAACACACGACAAGAAAGACAAGAGGGAAGAAAACGAAGAATACCAAAAGAAGCTTTGAGGGAAAATTGCGCTTATTCGCTGAACTTTCTGGGGCGGCTAATGTCGTTTTCGCGCTAAGCTGGCTCTGAAGCTAGGCGGAGCGTAAGGAAGGGAAGTAACGAACTGCTCGCGCCCTTTGCGACATAACGCTTACGATGACCGGTTGGGGGCGCTGACACCAGCTGCTGCGCCCTCTAGCGTCGTTTCTGTTTTGAGAGTCTCACGTTTCTTTGGTTCTGCACTTTTAGCCAGAGTTTGCCTCCTGTTTTGGCGTATGATTGTTTTCTGCGGGCAGCTCACTTTTACGCTTATTTATTGTGTTGAATGCTGCGAGAAATGGCATATTTTTTTAAGGCAAGGGAAACCAAACTAGAGGAATAAATTTTATTAGTAAGTTGGCTAGTGGCTCATTAACAGAAACAGCGTCATTTGGTCCGAAAAGCGTGCAGGATCTGCAACCTACAGGATGAAGCTATCTACCTCTTGAAATATGCGAACGTGAAATTCTCAGATTGTGAGCTGCCACTTGAATTCATCCTAATTGATGCAAAACGCGATATACCCAACCACACGAATTGCTTTATCACGAAAAAGATACGCTAAAGTTTTTTTTATCGTCTTAAAACATTCTCTCCTTAATATCACCTTTCCCTTTACGGCTCTTAGTGATCCTTCACGCTACCATCGTTTTCTCATCCTCTAAAGGGAATATGAAAGCGTGTATTTGTGAAAGCTTTGGGACCTTTCCGCTACAACCGCTACTGACAGGTTTGAAGACGAAAGTTGACAGCACGCTCATAACTACAGAAGAACCTGCGATGGAGGAGCAACAAAACGTAGCGTCGAAATCGCAGGAACTCACGAGGAACAGTCGGTAAGAAAGGAGGCTATGATGCACAGTACCAGGGGCGGGCGAGAAGTGCCGCGATACGGGCATCTGAAGCCAATTCAAGGGCTTCGGTTCGGGCTCACACTCAAGTTTGTTAGTGATAGGGACGAGATGTTTTCGTATTCTTGAAATCCACCCAGAGGTCCTCAACTGATTTTCACCGAATATTGCAGCCGTCAGTGTTTTGTGCAGGAGAATGTCGGTGTAACCGCCCCCGCCATCGAGTACCCTTGTTGATGACGCAATTGCCAACGTCATCGAATATTGCTGAAATAAAACAATATGGAAAGGCCGTTATACCAATTGGTGACTTGGCAAAAGGACTTGACCTTCGGTAAAGGCGTGCTACGTGGCTTTTGCGGAGGTTTATTGTTCCCGGACCTCCTTCTATAAATTGACACCACAAAGATATTGCCTCTTGACGGAGGGGCTTAGGTCACTGTGTTAAGTGCCATTTCATCTGTTTCACAAAGTGTCGGCCGCGTCTTGCATGAAGAGCGATGAGCTTCTTTCTCTTTAATTTGATTTTATTGTTGCAGCATTATGACACCCTCTAGACGTTGCATTCATCTCCAAAATGACAAGTGCTCCTTCTTTGATATACCAGGGGGCATTTTTCCGCCGGTCTGCAGAAATCATATACTTCATGAATCTGGTTATGCAATCGGGTTTCGCTTGGCACTTCGGAGAATTCTTAATTGTGGTAAGCCTTTTACGAGGCTTGATTGAAGGATATATGTTATTCCAGGTTCAAAAGCAGAAAACAAGTGATTCCTCGTAGCGTCAATCCGACCTGAAAGCTCAGTCAGCCACGGTCAAGCTGGGCCGCGTACGCTTGCGTAGCGGAAGCGCCTAATCTTTAAGTGCATTCCAAGGAAGGGGTGCGGAGAGGGCGATAGGGGGAAATGGTAAGGGTGCGTGCCATCAGATCATGATGCAACGCGGCGCTCCGCGAATCCAAATTCACTGTGCGTTCGCGCCTACTCCAACAACTGCCCCCAGCAGTGTCGGTGTGGTGCCTTTGTGTTCGATTGTGTGCGTGTAAACTCCAAGCTTTCGGTGCGAAAACTTATCTATTTCCTGAACAACGTGGTTTACGCACGTTCAACAACGGCGAATTTCGTACTGAACGCTCCAAGGGTACAGTGCAAAGACCCGCTATCGTTGGGTCATTATCAAAAGTGTTCCGTAAGGCTGGCTTTGCGAAATTGCTAAGCCTAATATACTATTTCCGCACCAATGTTTTGTGTTGTTGGTGTCGTCCAGGAGAGCGACGTCTCGGTTCTTTCCGTCTGCTCTAGCCAGCCCTCCCCAGGATGAGCTACAACTTCATCGCAAGGAGTCAAGGCTGCTCACGTTCGCAATCAGTATTAAAAGGCTTTTCCTGTATCAATTTCAAGCGCACTGTTTCTGTTTCCGGGCCTTCAATCTCGGAAACGTGCGGAGAAAAGCAACAGAAAATGAGCGAACTTGCCAGCGAGAGAATTCCAAACACGCAGGCGGATAATGACACCGGGGCCTCCTGGGGTCTTGTTTGGCAATGTCCGGTTTCTCGGTAATCTCCGCGTCATTTTTCACGTGATTGGCTTCGTCCTTCTGACAGCCTTTTGTCGGCAACAACAAACTTTGAAGTGGCGATTTTGTGTTCATTTGGCTTTCTTGTTTAAAAATGAGCAATGGCTTCCAACTAGGAGCCTGCAAAACGTAAAGCTGCAAAGAAACAGCTGAGTTTGATGTGTACCTCTTGTCAAAACAGGTTTTCTATACGGGTGCTGAGGTTTCTGGATGTCACAATGTAATTGAGGCGTAGTATTTTTTGAAAGATGGTGTTAGGTGTGCGTTTTGGCCTGTTACTGGTTGAGGTATTGCTGTGTTATTTTCGTCGGTTTTGTTCTGTTATGAAGACCAAAGCCCCTCGCCTTTGAATGGATAACAAATTACAAAGTGTTCGCTGGACATAGTACAGATCATGATTCCAAAAGCACCCTTGAAAGTGTACAAGGTGAGAGAAGTTTTTACGGGTAATTTAAAACGTAAAACAAGCAGCCGAAACAAGTAATATTTTACTTTTTTCAAACATTTTCGTGAAAACAGCCGCTGGTCAGAAGAGAATAAAATAAAATAGAATGTTATACTATCCACGAGTGGTAGAAGATATACATCGCCCAATAGACGTTCTAACTATCCTCGCAGTTTCAAACAATTCAAGCTGTGTCTAGTTTGATGAGAAAAATTTGTGGAGCCGATTTGTCCTACCGACGTGGTTGCTGAGGATTCTGTAAGGTATAACATCATCCAGTACCTATGTACTAAGTACAGGAAGTACAGATTGACAACGTTAAACACCACACAACAATGTTTGCAACTAACCCATAGAGCCAGGTTGTAAACGTCCTTGACATTTACCCGGCGCGGCGTGTTACTCATAAGGTGACAAGTTGAATGTTCTGTCATCTCCGACTTTCGTTCCTTCTTTCTGGTGCACCTACTGGGTCTTGCCATCCAGCAGTGCGAACATGATCGGTGGCCCGCTGGGCATTTGTTGGTGGCGTGGTCTTACAGCCTTCGTGTTTCCGGTGTTCACTTGGTGTTCTCGCTTTAGGCCAGCGACGTGGCGTCCTCTCTCCCTTGACCAGCCCGTGAACGAATGTCTCGTCCCCTCTCTTCGCTTCTGCCTCCATGGGGCTTCCACCTCGTTTCTGCACACGGACAACTGGAAAAACTCCGACCGACAAAATGTTAACAGCTTCGCTGGAAAACTCCTTAAGTGTCACAAGGGGCCGGCGTGCGATTAAGAACCATCAGTTTTAGATAACGACCGGCTGTGCATTGCAGAGGAAAGGGGAGTTTCTGGGGAAAATTTTCAGCCATATCTTCCAGAATCGGGCTGCACTTTGCTCCATCTATTCGCATGTTTGAATGTACCAATTCACGTTTGGCCCAATGCTAACGTGATTGAGCTGATTGGTTCCGAGGTACAAAACTTAAGTTTTTTGCTAGCATGCTGACTAACTGTTCTCTTATGGCGTCCTTCCTTTCTGAGATAAATACAAGCCCAGCATGAGCGGCGCGATGCACAACGTTGTTTAAACGTGTTAATAGGCTACTCATTCCGCCAAAACAAACGTAACGAGACCAACCAATTCTCCTTTACAAAAATGATGCGCGGAAATAATCTAAGAGAGACTTTGGAATAATAAACTCACAGAACTTGCAAAAATTTGCGGACCCACCTAGTTCTTCATAAAGGGATGACATGGTCAGTTGCTGAAAATATCAGCATATAGTATGAATACACTATGTACAGATTAACAACGTGAAACAGCATGCTAAGGTTTTAGCACGACAGCCTTTAGTGGCACAAGTATGAAGAGCAAAATTTCTACAGAATAGAACCACACAAATAAACGTTTGTCCTTGTCGTTTTCTTTTGTCTCTCTTCTACATTTCCTTCTCCATCGCTCATCCAAATTTGTGAAGAATGCGAGAAATATTGTGATTTACGCTTGTGGAATGGAGCACAAACCAGTTCGAAATTCCGCCTAATGGGCTCTATTCAGCGAAATTCCTTCTCTGTTCTGATTTTTTGCGGCCATGAAAATGGCCGCCGCTGTTAAGAGTAAATAAAATACACACTTGCGATCGGAAGGGACTTCAGCGCTGGTCTTTATACTAGCAGCCCACGCCGCTACGGCTGCGCTATCGCTACAAGTTTTTGTCTTTATGACATAAGATTCAAGCCACATCTCCATAAACATATGTTCTCAGCTAGAGAAGAAAAATCGGTCAAATTGGCATCACATAGATGTATCCGCTATATACATAAAAGGTGACGGTGCCCTTTCTACAAACAAACGTAGGGGTACAATGAGGAAAATCTGTACAATATTTCTAGAAAGACGCACGAGCCGAGGGGTGAATGTAACATTTGTACACAGTCCTCGAGAAAATGCACGGAAGTACTTTCCACTCTGCTTGCAGCGCTACTAAACACACTGATAAATAACGCGCGACCAAGGTGTATTTTCACATATTTACAATGCAAGCTATCAATCTAGGGTGGTGAGGAATTTTTTGAATATCGTAACCCGGTCTGGGGACTCACACGCCGCTGAAATGCACTGTGCGTGGAAAATATTAATGCCCTTTAGCTTCGTGTCTCGTTTTGAGATTGCGGGTTTGTGAAAGCAATTTGTTTACGTTCCGTCAGCTCTCTCGAAACAAATTTCGCATGCGGAAATGCTCCGGCCCTTCCAGCCTCCTTTTAAACCTAATCCGATGAGTGAACGGCTCGGTCATTCGCCGTGTGTACCCAAGTTTGAGCACAGGCTGGAGTGTTTGCTCAGTAACTCAAATCTGTGACCGTACAAAATGTGACTCATTGCGATAACTATGCGAGGATAAACAATTCCCACGCGTTGCTAACAAAAGTTTACTAATGGGTGCAGTACATTCCCGCCGTGCTTTATTTGAGTGCCTATGTAAAGATAAGGCAACGTTCGTATATTTTTTCCGTCTGGTGGTTTTTCAGCTTGGTATCTGCTAAAGGTACCTCCCATATTATTCTAGCGAAGCACTACGGATGAGATAATTTTAAAACCTTAAAAAATACACGCAAAGTGTTCCACATTTTCAAGATATTTAAAGAAGATAGGCTTTCTTGGGCTACTGAAACGCGAATATTCTGGCCTGTCTGTTTCTCTTCCTCGATGCATCCTTCCGGTCCAAAGGGAAACAATTCGTCCAAAGAACTACATTTATCGAAAGCAGTTCCAATCTGCTAAAACTGCTGCCCCTATAGTCAGGCTTGTATGCAGTTCTTAGCGCAAAGGCAACCTCGGGCACATTTTAGGTAACATTTATGTACAGTCAAAAGCTCTATGACAGTAACCACGGCAGCGCGTGCCTCTCGCCACATGCAGAGCGCTCTATAGTGACGGACTGGCACACGTTCACAGTTTGTGCATTTAGCGGTCACCCTTCCTGATAGCGCTCGATCACGCGATTTTCTGCTGCGGTAGTTACGTCACAATATCTTCGCTTTTTATGCGTAGATGATGCGCTTTTTATCAAGAAGTGAAGTAGTTATTTTTAATGCGTGTGTTTCTTTTCTCGTTTGGGTTATAAAAAAGTGCTCTATATTCACGCGCTAATATTTCAATATGCCTTGATGACTCTATGGCCGGAAACAATGGCACGATCCAGTAATTTTTTTTTTTCAGGGAGTGTGTTCGCTAAATGTACGAACTGCGAGATGGGTCAGCCTTTAACCCAAGCGCTCTGCAGGTACGGAGCGGCACGTGCTGCCTTGTTTAGTGTGATAAATCTTTTGACTGTACTATGGGGTTGACGCCTCGAGCCTCCAGTCCAGGAGATCCTTGAAAGCGAATTTCGCATGTAGAGGCATTGCGGTATCATCCAGTCAGCCGAGTTGAGGAAAAACATGTTGCGGAGGAAGAGGAAACACGGAAAGGCGTGGCTGCAGCTATTACCAGAGCATCTTAACGGCGCCGCGCTGCAACAGCGTGCATGCTCCTTGCGGACGCCGGGAGTGTAAATATTTATCACGCGCATCCTGATACCGGAGGTGTCTCGCGCCACCTGCTACTTGCGTGCTCGTGTCGCTGAAGAAGCAGTAAACGTTTTTACTGGCCGTGGGAGGAAGCAAATATTGTGCTTGTTTGTTTCCTGCTCTAAATTCGCAATGAACATGTAAGTGCTTGCAATGGGAAAAAGGCAACAATAAATCACATTTTTATTCTTTCTTTTATTCACCGCACTCATTGAAATTACCAGGCCCAGTAGCATTGCTATCGAGCGAACTACGCATATGTTGTGGTATCCTTTTGCCATCAGTGTCATGCTCAAGAAACTGAACTGTAGTAGCGTGTCGCAGCTTTGAACCAGGTTGCTTGAAGTTGTGGCCACAGCTATGCTGCGTCCATTTGTTCCACAGATTGTGGTGATAGCTCGGGCAGCAGTGTGGTGGCGCACGTCGTAGGCTGAACGGCAATCTGTTCTTGATTTACTGCATTATTAATTGGTGGTACAAAAGAGTAAATCATTTCAGCGGCGCAGGATTGTTCCCGTCATTCACGGCTTTGACCATTTCGACACCTCTTTAGCGCCGGCAGCACATCTGTTACAGACGAAACGTGGCCTCTCCGATTACGTTATGTGTGCTTTGAGGGTATACTCCCCGCTGCGGTGGTTCCTCGCGGCGCCGTTAGGATGCTCTGGTTCTAACTTCAGCCACGCTTTCCGGTGTTCCTTCTAAGTGTTCCCTATAATACATAACGTCGAGTTCCCGCCATTTTTCAGTTTTCGTGATAGCAAGTGACAAGTTCATGTGAACAATTTTCTATGAACAAAACTTTATCGCAACCATGTTTTGGGACTTCAAGGCTGTAAGACAAAATGAAACCACATCTAGCTATAGCGATGTTATAAAAGCTTACGGCGACATCCATTGGAGGGGGCCTCAACTAATTAAAACCTAATGCAGTCCACGTTATATACCGCTGACCCCTTCTTTTGATTCTCTTAGCAATTTCGCATGCAGTGTCGTCTTTTTTTCACGACAGCCACGAGCGTTGTCGCGAAGAACAGCGGCAACCACAAAGGAACTTTGCTACAATCGCTGAAATGGCTGATTGAGACATAGCCTGATTTTTCAGCAGCCTAATAGATAGGAGGTGACATTCGTTTTACGCGGGTGGTTATCTAACAAAAGCAGATCTTTATGAAACAAACGGACCTCTAGGTATTCCTCGATGCAGGGCAGAAATTGAAAGGACACGCTTATGCGGGGCAGTGATTACCTTTCAACGTCAGAGAGTCGGCAAATAAAGTGTGACGAAAATGAGACAAGATTAGTGGTCATGCTGCTTTTTCCTAGGGACTGCAAACGGAATGTAGTGCCCAAAAAGGGCGATGTGTAATATTTTTCTGAGACGACCGGTGCTTTGGATGTTAGCTAAGCCATGGATGCTCGTTATAGTATACGTTTGTAGTGGGCCCTTCTCCATTCAAATACCTGAATCTCATTCGTTTTTACGCGTAAAAAGGAGGCGCCGAAAATTCAGGCACAAGACATTTCGTCATTTTTTATCGTGAACGAAATTCGTGTAGAAAATTGTTTTCGGGGTGTCATGACACGTAGGCATACCACTTCTTATGCTGCGTTACTGTGGTGTTAGACAGGAAGGACGCGGGTGCATCTTGTATCGCAGAATGTTTTGTTCCCCCACTTTCTTTTTACTATCCTTGGGTCCCAACATTTGTGGATTATAAGAATACGAAATCTAGGAATCGCCAATGCTAAGGAGTATGAATAAATTTTCAAGGGCCAACAATAATGGATCTTGTGGGCTAGTCAGGAATGGCAATACCTGCAGAACAGATGTATATTAAGAGAATATTTAAAGACTTATCTAATATATATTAAAGTACTTCCGCGTTCTCTAGGCCTTTTGAGGAACCGTTTTCTCACCAACCGTCACGCGGCGTGGTATTGACAGTTTTTTTCGCAGTACGTTGCGCTGTGCTAAAAGTACTCTATTTAACGACTGCAAAGCCTTTATATCTAGTTTTTTTTATGGTGAAGAAAATGTATAGCTATTTTTCTGAGCTCGTAGTTTTGTTAAAAAACAAAAAACAGCATACAAAAAAGATCAATACGTATAACAACCAATAGGTATAATATTGTAACCTGGAAGACGGATAAAAAATGCTTTGAACTGTGGCACGTTTAGCCCACAATGATACTGTTGTAATCAAAATAGGCTGCTCAAAGATAACCGGGTTTTAAATATAAAGTAACCAGAATACAGATTTTTTTGCTCTCCGTGGTACCGCAAGGTCTGAAACAATATTCTAAGCAGCAGTAATCCTGAATTCGCAGAGCTGCTAAATAAATTAAATTAAGAGCTGATTGGAATAATTAACAGGCGTTTTAAAGTCCCAGAAATAGAAAAAAAACGCGTAAAAAACGACTTCGCATTGTATGAACTGTCAAACGTGCTCTCAGAGGGTGGCCAGCCATCTTTTGCTCTTCCGATAAGCTTACTAAACGTTTCGTTCTGGCTTGATATCTTTTTTCCGCATATCTGAACGAAGATTGACTCCACACAAGATCGGGGCTGATATCTTGTTGATGGCTATAAAATACCGCTCTTTACATCAAACATTAGATGCAAGAACCGGTGCGAACGTACTAAACAAGTTGAAGATTGAACGAAGAATGAACGACAAAAGAAATCGGTGGTTTTTGTGTTTACAATGTACCTTTTAGTCAGTTTGCAAGAACATGTGCCATCAAATTTAATAATCACTAATCGTGCTAAGCACGTTTCAATCTACAAGCGAAAGAGATTAGCGTTCGCTGCAATTTCGAATTCCCAACCTTGAGACCTTGCATTGAACGCCTAATTGATGGATTCTGGTTTGAGGGTTAAAAATCTGAGAGTGCTGAATTCACCAGCATTTGGCAGCAGGCCCGGGAAATCAGTCGTCGTGGTGTTATTGCGAAGTTGAGAGGAATCGATGGGTTATTGCGCAGTCGTAATCTCGACCATAGGAATAAATTGCTTATTGTAAGTCATCTAGAATTCCTTCCTAGTTGAAAAGCGTTCTGAAATTTTTCACCCCATTGCGTTTACGCCTCCTTGTGCTATAACCGGCCGGCCCGTTTTTTTTTTTTTTCAAGTGTGTCAGCACTGCGGGACCAAAATCAAGGGCGCTATCATTGATCTTGAAAAGTAACGAATGGCCCGTCAAGCGCGAAGGTACACTGGCTGCTAGGCATGGCAAATCGCCACTTTCTCAGCTTTGGTTCGCATACTGCGCTACATAAAGTAAAAGCTCATGAATAACGGTAATATATTACTGGTGTACGGTCTTTAATAGTGAACGAATATTATAAAGATCTTCATCGTGAGAAGGGGCAGTAATAGCGCCACAAATAGTGAACCAGCTATTTTTGCGGCACTTAAGGAAAGCAGGTTCACGCACACAGGCGTCGCATGACACGGTTCCTTCTCAGCTAGTCCCGACATTTTGCTGGTACCGAAGTTGATGACAAGGGTAAAATATTTTCGTAAAGTCGAAGGCTAAAAAAAATCAAGCGAAACTGTACGGGACAGCACAACTACAAATTTATTGATTGATTATGGGGTTTAACGGGCCGAATGGTTGTGGGGCGGCCCTCAACACAGGCTGTTAGGCTGCCCTAGTGGAGTGAACATGCAAGCGAAGAGCCGACGATGACAAACGGCATATTACCTTTCCCCAGCAGAGCTTATGTCAAAATGGGTTGGTTACTCCGGAAGACGGGGCTTCTTATTGGCTTTGTGGGAGAACACTCTTACGAGACAGCGGCGGGAAGCGAAAAAAAACTGGAAATAAATTGAAAAACAATCTTTAAAAAAACTGACCCCCAAAAAGGAAGGAGGAAATGATTGTCAATTTTCTGCTTGCCCTCTCCTACACAAATAAAAATACTGGCCTCTTTTATTTTAATGATGAGGCAGTCCGCATCGGCGCCCATATCTGCCGTAACGAGCCCGCTGGGTGTACGCTTTTACGGCCACGCTCTTCCACCACCCAACAAAAGAAGCCAACACTGCTGGTCGGTCTCGCACTCCGCTGTCATCTAGCGTGAAAGCTTCTTTTCTGTTCAAGCCGCCGTATAATTCTATTTTACTGCATGAGCTGCGGAGTTTAACGTCCGTTATTTACGAGGTCACGCGAGTTTCGGGAGGCCCCTTTTTGCACAATTCCCCCTTGATTATGCGAGATAGACGATGGGGAAATTGAAGAAAAAAACCTAGGGGAAATGTTCGGCGTGCCACAAATTCACTTATCTCGAGGGCATTTTAACCCTAATGGGAAACACGGAAAGAGGTGCACTTGTCGTGTGCGTGCCTCCAGTGTTGAATAAATGGGCCTTTTCAGACATTTTCCGACAGAATTGAGTAGCGGAAAATTGCATCTATGTTTGGGGAATTTGATTGCTTCCTACAAAATCCGCATAGCCCTAAAGCACGCAATGATTTTGTATTTTAGAGTATGTGACGTAAGCAGGACGCGAAGGGCGAAAAAAAAATCAAATCCCTTTTTCAAAACAAAGATGATTAAAACTCGAACGTATCTCTTATGCAAGCTGAGTCAAAGTCCTAAATCTAGGTAGCTTCGTCCGGGTCGGAATGGCACAGTCTGATAGACGTCGGCGTCATAAAGCGAGGAACTCAGGTTAGGTTCCGAGCAAGGCTAGTGTTTTATTCTTGAGGCGCTGCATGTGCCTTCGCTTCTCCTCATCATTGTTTTGTGAAAACCATTGTGTAAAGTTGGCTTTCCTGCTGTGCGCATTATTTAAACCACCCACGCCATCAGTAGGGCAGAGAAAGCTTCGCTTTAAAACAGCATGTGCTAACTGAATCAGGATGAAAGCCCAGTTGTTCCTTCTGTTCATATGCTGTTAGACTTTCCGTGGCACTTTGAGGACGCGACCGTTAGCTTTTGACGATACCCCTGTACACCTTACCTCTGGACGTTGCCAATACCCTCTCACAATACCCCCTAAATATACCGCTTGGCTATTCCCCCTGCCTATACCATCTGACTATACCCCTGGACGTTATTGGCGGTGAGATCTTTGAGTGGCGCCCCCTGGCTCTGACGTCGGCTTAGGGATTCGCGCCGCTGTCGTCTGCTACACTCCGCTTGTGAGGGGCAACAGTACCTGGGCTAGAAATCGCCCGCTTCGTTGCTGTAGTGCGTTAAAAAGCGTATTTCTAGCGACTCAGTTATTTTTCAAGCTTCCGACGCATCTGAATAGTTTGAAGCTGTATCCCCCAAAAGTTTGCAACACACGAAGAGATAGAGAACAACTTTCTTCAGAGTATCGGTCAGAAGATCGCGTGTAACTCGTCCTTTCTTGCGTATTCGCGAGGATCAGCGATCAGAGCTTCTCGATAAGTATTCAAAATGCGTAGGCTTCCCTGCAGTATTTTTGAGATGCTGCTATGAAGACTCAACAGTCTAATACTACGTTCCAAGCAGAGGCCTCTACACGCTCATCGCACAGCAGGAAATAAAGCGGCTTTCTTCTGTTTCTTTCGTTGTTGTCTTGAAAAGGATTAATGTTTCTTGCTTTTTTTCTTCCCAACGCATTAATTTTTCTGCGCCGTCACCAACTTCTTATTACGAGGTTTCGGGATGTTTGGGAGCCTCACAAAGGTCGTGTGGATATTTCCTTCATTTTGTATGGCATACATTCCATTCTTCAAAAATTGGCTTTCATTACGGCTGCGTGCAAGAAGGTGCATCCGGAGCGTGCTTTGTTTATTCACATGCAAATATAATGAGAAGGTTTGTGCTACGCCAACGCGATCGCGCCCTAAACAACGTGGTCCACAGTACTCGAAGACGGCTTTTGTGCTCCGAATTTCTATCGTAATTATATCGTTATCATAACGAACTGACTCTCAGCTCGAACAATGATGACATGATTACGGTGTTGAAGGCATGATATACTCGCTAACTAACGTAATAGATAGTATACCTGCATAAAAAACAAGACTCGTAACCGAAGAAGAATTCCAAGTAGCTCCTTATTGCTTTTCAACCCTTCCAGGCGCGAAGAACAAATCCTATTCTACTCGGGATGGCGTTCTATGATTTGAAGAAAATTACTTTTACTCTCTTGTCCTGGACTGAGGACCCGGCCCACTAACCAGATCGATTTAATTATTAAACAAGTTTTCCCCTCCTCCTCTAGAGCGCAGTTTTCCTATAACGCATATCCGAATATCGGGAAGATATGGCTGTGCAAAATGTTCCGAAATATTCCTCCAGTTCCTAACAAACATATATGTGTTACTATAAAGTTAACGAAGACGTGACTCGTTTTGCTCAATAAACCTCCATACTGGGTGATGCCTGCAGAATCAGCACGCGCGTATATACACACTGGGTTATTTGGAACTCCACCTACAGTTTTTGCAGTCTATAGTGCATGTCGGCAAACTTTCATGCCTTGACAACGTAAAGTGATGTGACAAAACGCGCTCGAGCGTTCGACAAGGTTGCAAAAACTGTTTTACCTTACATATGATTACCGGGAATCGTGATGCCTTCTGCCAAAGCCGACAGCCATGAAGGCCTATAATTTGTTTTGGTCTTCCATTTTAGCTGTTGTCGGTTATTAGCAGCTGACTGTTCCTTTTGTTCGAATGCTTACATGAGAAGCTGACGCCTAGCTCCGACTCTTCGCACTCCGCACAGGACCGGCTTCGCAAGGAATGGGGTGGCGCCGGCAATGTTTTTCGCATAGCGGTATCCAAAACTATACTTTAATTGACACCATGAGCTAGTGTATGCTAATTTAAGCCTATTATTATGATAAAGAGTTACCCACACGCCAATTCTGGTGCGGACAAGCATCACACGTTGACCGAGCGCAAAGAAACAGCAGGGAGAGCGATCCTGAATGAAGCAGACGACAAATGCGAGAGTCCCTAAGCTGACGTCACGGAGGCGCGCTTCGCAGCGCCGCCTGTGTTCGCGCTCACCGCCAATACTTCTGAAGCTTAACAATACCTCCTGAATTACGCCTAGACGTTGACAATGGCCTCTGAAGTTTGTTATATTCCCTCACCAGCGCCAGTGCACGGAGCCCCCTCTTCACCCCCGTCGGCACCTTCACCCCTTAAGCGACTAGTATTGCACGCGTGGCTGCGGCCTATCTTCTTCCGCACTGTTTCTTTCCTTTCCCACCAGACGCTAATCATTTCCACGGAGCCAACGACTACCCGTACTTCACAGCGCGCGGGCTTGAAACAGAAATATCAGAATTTCCCCTTTAAATCTTAACATTCAACACTGTTTTACTGAAAACATATACAAAGACAAGCTTAGGTAGTATGACGCAGCAGAGTGGCACACTCTGGAGAAGGGAGTCACTTGAGATGTGCTTGCCTTTCCTCTAAGGAGTGGAAGAAAACAAAAGCCACTGTGGCGAAGCTCTGTACTTATCTCGAAAGCGCTTATGCATCAGCGTGGGCCTTGACTTCTCTGCAATTTTGTTTGTTTTTTAAGTGTAAAAGCTTCCAGCTACGCTACAAAGAGGCGCTTCGCTCAATCCAATCAGTCGCCCTAGTTGTCCGGGAAGTTCACGGTGGGTGGTAGGAAGACGATTTTCGTCTTTGCTAACACTTTTTCCTCTAGTTCGTTTTATTCTTCTATAACTGATTTCGTGGTGCAGTGCGCGGTTGTATTCTGTGTTTTCTACCATAAAAAATCTCACTTGAATCCGTACAAACCTCGCTTTAATCGGTATTCGGTACCGAGAAAACATTAAGAGACTGAGAAAAGCTTGTTCTCAATCAACAATACTCACGAAGAGATGAATTACTATGTCTTATTCTTCTCCGAACTCTTCGACCTCAAAGCAACAGAATGTAAAACAAGTGTAAAGATTATTTCATCCGTGGAAGTTTGAGAACTTGGCAGTTTTGTTATTGGGGAAAACAGTTAAAAATGCCTAATATGGTGTTTTCTCTTTCTCCAAGAGTGAAGCCTTGGTCAGGACTGCAGTTAACATCAGCGTGTTTGCGCACAAGGCCTACCGTAGAAACATCGTCCCCCTCGTAATAGCTGGCGATCTGGTTATTGCGTAACACTTTCCAAGACAGACAAGTCGGCTTATTAGCGAAAAATACGCAACGACATAACAGCGTCTTTTATTCCCCCAACAGGCTAAATGCAATAAAGGTAAAACCAACTGTCGCAAGGGGCCAAAAAAAAAAACCTATCCTACTTTTACAAAATTGTGAATAGGCTCACAATTTCCTCCTTACTGTGGGGTCTATTAGGCACTAGAGATGAGTGCATGGCTAGCATCCTCACGTTTTAGAAATTTTTTCTTTTTTCTTTTGACTTTCGCAACATCTTAATCAATAAAAGCTCTTAGACCCTCCGTTCCACTGGCCGTTCTATAAAAATTGGGGGAATGGAGAACAAAGCACGAGGGCATGTATTACTAAAAGCGTCGTAGGTTTGACCTTAAAGGAGGCAACGATGTCGGAAGGCAGGTTCTAAGAGGTATACAGCGGGAGAACTCAGATTGAACATGGCGGGAGGGCGACCATTATAAATGCTTGCCTTCCCGCCTTGTGAAAGTGGATGTACAGGAAACTGTTGTAAATCCCGACAAATGCTCATGGTGGAGGGTATGAAATGTTTCTCGTCGTCTCCGCGGACTTTTCACTTGCGCTCGGCTTTTGCGGCTGCAAATGATGGCTCCCGCATAGCCTGACGCATGCGCAGGGCGTCTGCCTAGCCTTCAAACAATCACCAAAAAATCTTTCCCAGGAACACAAGGTGGGCGGGTCCTATTGTTCGCAGGCACCTTATGCTCTACAATTGGGATTCAATGCTTGTTTTGTGTTTTGTTCTCAAACGAACACTGTTATCTATGCTCTATACCTCATTGGCCTAACGTATGCGATCGGCGTCTTAGGCGAGTACTGCTGGGTCCTGTCTAGATTTTTTGTTCACGACACAACATTTTAAAGCAAAGCTTTTTACCTCTACCCCCCAAGGGTTCTTTCGCGACCGTTGGTGTCACCAGAAAACTCCAGCGAACAAATAAAAGAAGTTACTGGCTCCGCCGGAAATCGAACCTGGAACTAATAGACTAACAGAGTGAGATCCCGTTGTCTTACCGATTTAGCTACGAGCCCACGCGAAGATTGCGGAAGACAGGTGGTGTACTCACCAAGCACATCTACGGGTTTACCCCCCTGCGTTCTCGCTGAATGCCACGTGAAAGCGTCACGCGATCACTCATACCCGTCTAGCGGCATTGTGCGCACCTTTCTCATGTGCTAAGAGTTACAAAAATTAAAGGAAGCTCACAACAATGTATGGCATCTCACTTCTAGTACGCCAATGTGCTAAAGCCTGTGGCCTCCAGTGTTCACGTAAAAAATCACAGCTCCTTGTCGTACGCCCTCACGCCAAATCAAGAAATACATTCAAATACTCCTTGATGGCCAGGCCATCACTCCAAGCCCCAGCATCAAGATCCTGGGCCTACATCTCGAGGCTAACACCAAGAGTGACGTCTCCTTGCAGCGCCTCAAAAACAGCATTAATCAAATCATACACATGATCAGGCGAGTTGCCACCAAGAAGCGAGGCCTAAAGGAATCCGGTACCTTTCGATTAATTGAAGCTTTTGTCCTCTGAAAAGTTACTTACGTCTACCCCCTGTCTTCTTCTCGACAAGGAAGACATAGAGATGCTTTATATAATGATTAAAAAGGCGGTCGAGCAGGTCATTGGTCTTCTCATGAGTGCGTCCACACAGAGGCTGCTTAGCACGGGGCTCCACAACACGGTGGAAGAGCTGATAGAAGGCCATCTTTCTAACCGGAAGGTCCGACTCAGAACTGCGGTGGGTAACCGCATGCTTCACCAGATTGGCTGGGCAGCCCATAATGTCACTCCGCTTGACGTAATCCCAGACTCTTGCCGACTAAAACTAAAGATGCTCCTTTTGCTTAGAAATATGAACCACTCACATGACGAGGGTCACCGAAAAGCACGGGCTGAAGCGCTAAACACCACCCTCGGTGGGGATCATGCAGTTATCTACATACACGCCTCCAAACATCGAGGGCAGCAATATGCCATCATCGTGGCTACCTCCAGAACCAACCTCCTTGCGTGTAGCTCGCTTAGGACCCAAGAAATGACGGCAGCAGAAGAGGCAGCCATCACCCTTGCTCTCACTCAACCAGGGGTTCGGAGCTCTCACTCAACCACTGGGATAAACTCACTTGTCACTGTTAAGGGCAGCGTTTCCCTAAAGTGTCACGCTCACTTTGTATCACAAGAAAACCTAAGTAACTATAAATCACCCACGTGTATTCCTGGTCCTGTGTTTTCTGCTGAATTCTTTTTTACAATCTGTATAATGAAAGAGGAAGTAAGAAACCTGCAGATGTTCTACAGCGACATTAAGCACAGGTTCTGATGCAGGAAAAAAAGCAAAAATGCTCGTGTGCACGAGATTTCGGCGAACGTTAAAGATCCCCAGGTGGTCAAAATAAATCAGGAGCCCTCCACTACGGCGCGCCTCATCGCCTCCGTTTCGTGGCGCGTTAAACCCTACAATCAATAAATAAATCCACATTATGTACGCGGTCAGCCCTGCTTGCTGGGAGTTTTAAACGCAAACAAGAATAAACTATCATTTGAACGTGCTTGACAGAGAATCGGGGTTCTAAATAGTCCCTGTACTCATCTTATCATTGCCCGACTGCTAGAGATATTTGGTGGAACAATATAAAGGGTGACATTGCTGAAACTCAATCTGGACAAACGAGAAGTTGTATTTTCTTAAAGCGGTTCTTACACCGTGACAAATGGCTCTAGCCTTCTTTTCTCCGGTCTGGGTGTGGAGAAAGCTTACGCGGAATGGCTATGATACATGAAGCACCATGCCGGGCCCTTGGTAATAAACGCTTGGGCATAAAAATGGCTTCTTAAAAAGCAAAGCTGCATATTTGCAGAAGTTATGTTCTTTTTAGCATGGGTACAAGTGACAGGCAGGTGGAACACTTATCTATGAGCAAGCCGAAGTGCCCAAAGTAATCCTTGATCCTATATTAGGACTGTTCAAGCACAGGCATTTTCACCTGCATTACGATTACCTAATGTACAGATATATTTTAGTGTTGGAATGTGCGTTTGTTCGACATGTGGCGAAAAGCAATTTCTTCGCTGTCTAATATAACTTTTTGTAGATGGGCAAGGAGTCACTGCACATGATTAGGTAACAAGTGAGAAGTTATAGCAAAACGGATCTAAAAACTACCATCGTGTCAACAAACACAGCTGTTTCGAAACCTTGCGTAAGCATGGCATATTATGTGCAGCGCTAGACAAATGACGAGGGAGAACTTCGTTGTTAGGTTGGATGACGTGACGGTTCCTGTTGACATGTATGGGAACAAAGGGTTTTTCACAACCTCCTAAACATGGTTCTTTAAAGCGTGTTTCTCTGCAGCTTTAGGATATCAGAGCGATGCACCTTTTACGGAGGTGCTCGTCCAGGTCCCGCGAACCTCGTCTCTGGAAACGTTTTAATCCGAAAGCATTAAATGGCCTATTGAGCGAGAAACATGAAGTCCGGTGTCTGAAGCACCGAAATTTCTTCTAAACGCGCGTTAATGCAAAACCTTCTGTATCACGTGTTTTCTCAAATTAAGCACAGGAAAAGAACCGCGCTGCAAGGCAACGCCTATGGCAGCGGTGTGTCGGATGCGCGTGCTTCGCACTAATTATTATTGTAAGTTACTAAGTACTAATGGTATTTAAAATATCTTCAAGCGAAGCTTTTTTGTCTCACTAATGGCGAACTCCTCACAGACACGCACTGTAGGATGGCCAACTTTCTATGACTATGATGATGATTGTGGCTTAAGTAAAACATGGTTCAATCGCCAATATTTCTCAATTAGAGAGCCAATGTCTTCAAAAGGCAAAATCAAAGTCCAAAATTCAAATCCTTATGCTCAAGAACGCACTGCTAGAAAGCCAACTAACACAATGGGTTTTCAAAAAGGCACGTCAAGCGCACCAAAAGAACAAAAAACGCCTCCCGCCATCAGAGTCGAATCTGGGTCCCTCGCGTATTCCGGCGGATGTCTACCCTATTGCGCCATTCCGACTGGGTCAAAGCAGTTTGGATGTTGGATTTTGAATTCGACTCAGGCTGCGTAGGAGAAAGCCGCGAGCTTCAAGTACCTTTCTCTTCAGTTTTATTTTTCCTAATCAAGAAATAAGGAGCATGCACTTCTAGGTGACGCGTGGCTCTGATATTGCTGCGCCGGTTTCTATAGAGAACATGACGTGCAGATAAACTGGTGTAGTGGCCACGTCATTGTCAAGCCCCACTTTGGCAAATGTTACTCGCAGCGCAAGAACTCAATGAGCACTCAGTGGTGTACAACTGGACATTAAAGGGACTCTGCAACATTTCCGACAAAAGCTTTCGCTCTTTCTTAATGTCTGGAAGCACTGCGAAAGCTATAGGTATCGCCAGCACTGAGCAGCACTGCCTGATTTGCTTGTCGCAGCAGATCCGCCTTGCGTTTCTGCTGTGCTTTTACGGCTCTTTTTTAGAGTTGCTGCGAAAGCGTTTAGAGCTGCAACTGAAGGGAGGCCGGCCAATAGCTGCTACGCCGCTGTATTCACGTAATTGAAACACTTGAAGAACGCCAAGACAGGGAAAGAGAGAAAAAAATTCTTGAGCTAGTTCCTTAGTTATCCGATGGGCATAGAGCAAAAACGTCTGGCTGAGGTAACTTTGTGACTCCATATACAAACACTGGTTGTGCTTGTCGACTACGTTCTGAAAGCATTTAGAAGAAATGTTGAAAATAGTGTTGCAGGGTTCCTTTGATGCTTTCGCGTTCACAACCAATATAAAAGGCTTATGTGTCTTGTATGTATTTACTAAAGAACACTGCTTCTGGACGGGCAGTGCTTATCGCCATGAAAGCAAATGAAGTGCTTCTCGCCATGAAACACTTTCGCTCAGCGAGCACAGTGCAAAGAGGGCTAGGGTGGGTTGACGCGATTTTGGTGATTGAGCCCGCAGGCGCTATTCGGCTTACGGTAATGAGTGCTTCTCAATGTGGGTAAGAACATTTTTCGCATTCCCCTTGTGTATAGAACGGTTGTGCTTTTATGGGTGCGCGGGGTGTTTGTGCAAAGTGTGCGCAATGTTTGTATTTGTTTGAAGTTTTTCAGCCTTATTGTGAAGTGGTCGCCACTATGTGTACTCAATAGCTGCAAGCGTTGGGTTATTTCTGCTGTTATTTGTGGACGCTATTCTGAAAATAAGTCTTAAGTGCGGTAGTTCTAAAATATATATACTTTCAAACCTCATGTGTCATGCCTTTTGAACAAGCACCGCCATAGCGACAGAAGCTGCTTTCTATGCGGAATTTCTTCCACGAATGTCTGTCTGCTGCGTTAGGCACAAACCGGTGCCAGTAGACGGAATTCACAGTTAAGAGCTTCTATTCTATCCGCAATTAACAGAAAGCACAGAAAGAAGTAACATGTAGGAGTAACGGGGTAATTATCTTAGGCTACATCGGCAGGTATCATGAGTACTCCTCGTACGAGGTAGAGCCTGGGTCATGTAGCGTGATCTGGGACGGCGTAGTTGTGAAACATCCTAATTTTTCCCGTTGGCAACACGTTTCAGCAAAGGTTGAGGTGTAGCACAAGAAAGGGCTTGAGACGGCCTGACGTTAGGCCAAACGTCAGGCTTCGAGGTTGAGGTGCGTCAACCGCTACGCGCAGATGGACGCCTGATTATTAAGGCGTTCTTTTGCACGTCGCAAGGATCAACTTGACCATTAGAAAATGTTAAGCCTTATTACACTATGTTGGCCTGGCGATTCGTTTTGAGGTCTGACGTCATCAGTCAGTACCGGGTAGAAAAAGTACTCATTGCCCTAATTATACGAAGAGAGGCGGGTGCTGGTTGCTTTATCAGTGGCACGGTCATATCCCTTCGTATTGCTTAGTATTTCAGCCAAAGCGCCCCCATCGGGCGGTGACGATGCAATCACTTATTTTCTCGTCTAAGAGCCAACTATCTTCTGCATAATGTTCATTAACTTTTTCGGCTCCCTTGCAGTTTGCTAACGGCAATATTCCACATCAACCCCTCAAATGTATCAATGCATCACTACACAAACACACAGACACACAAAATGAGCAGATAACGGTGTTGTGTAATTATGTATTTTGTTCATTTTCAGTTATAGTCTTGTGTAACTAGCTCGCGCTTTTACCTTGCGTCTTACATAACTTTTCCATTTGGAACCCAAGAATTCGAATTCTATATTTTTCTTCTGTTTCTTACGCGTTATACCGTGGTGGTACAGGAAGGGTCTCTGATTGATGAGCCCTATTAATTAAGTGTCAAACTCTACCGTAAAAACAAATAATTGCTCAGCCTGTTGTGCGCTAGTCTAGCGCCTCTATATCTATCTTTCTGTGTCAGTCTCAATCCTTTGTGCTGATCACTTTGTATTGTGTTGATGGTCGTCGCAGAAAATATTTTTCGCGTGTTGCGAGAAACGGGAAAGAACACCACGTTGTTGCAGGGCTCCAGTGAACGGCAAAGCTACATTCAACGGCTCGTCTTCGTTTCCTTTTTGTCTCAGGCTCCGTGATTACTTTGTCCTGTCCGTGTTTACCCTGTTTTTTACGAAATCACAGCAGCAGCTCGTTTGAACACTTCCAACTTTCCGCACGCCCACTGGGCTGAATTGCCGCCATAGTTGCGTGTTGAAACGAAAGTGCGTCGTACGTAAGAAACATTTTACAAAAATACCGCTTTCGGTCAGCTACACAGTAAAAAGATAGCTCTTCGTTCTTGTATAAAATGAAAGATCAACGTCGCACCGAAAAATCCCTACGGGGCTCAGCGCTTTTCGCCACACTGTTTTTCTAGGCCAAGGACGGCGTACTGCATATAGATGGAACAATCTGAGGAGGATTCTTTCGATACCAGTTTGCTGTCTCGGATAAAAGAAATGAGGCTACTAAGGGATTGTCCTTCCTTACTTAGACGTAGCGAAAAAAAAATCGCGGCGTGACACAAGGTATCAGAAGAGTTGCCATTCGGTCTTTTTTCTTGTCTTCGGTAAAATGGCTGCTTTGATATATACAATGTCCTTGACAAATGTAAGATATGTAAGGGAGGAGTCTCTAGGCCCCCTTTTACGCCCCGGTGCTGACTGACAACCAGGATGGCTATTTTTATGGATGAGAACGGCACGGCCGTCTACCCTTTTGCTATGAGGTTTGGAGATTTCCGTACTGTCTAGCCCGGTGTCATCCTTTGCGGAGAGCTCCCTACCCTTAATTCAAGACCTGATCACCACTTGTAACTGGGCCACCACGGCAACTTGACGGTATTAGCTTTTGCTCTCCGTGAGAGAGAGAGAGAGAGGAATTTTATTGAAATGAAAAAAAAACACAGAAAGGTCGGCCTGATGGTAGTATATCTGTCCAGCTATTCGGTGTGTGGGAAGGGAAAGGGGAGGAAAAAGTGTGGATAGAGGACGAGAGAGATGAAGATGGCGGAGCAATAAATAAATGGCTATGTATAGAAGATGCCTATAGCGATACTGCCTCAACTACAATATCTCTGAGAGGCCGCTGCTGCGCAGAAATGTCAGCACAGCTTTAAATGCCTTGTAGGAACGCTTCGCGTCTTTCCAAGGTCCAAGCAGCACTTCCTACGACACCACACGACAGTCCAAAAGGGCCATTGTTCTCGCTAATTGTTCTCGAGGATGCGCATAGCGTGGACAGTGGCGGAGAACATGAGTAATTATAAAACTGTGGACCCTAAGCGTAGAAGTTTGAACAGAACGAAGTTTACCCGTCCTGCAGTATTTGGCTTCCCATAATATTGGATACTTTTCTTACAGGTTCGACTTCACATTAACCGTCCCTGGGTGATTTTCGCTTTTCCTCAATGTAGTCTCCTGTTTCGGGTGCAAAATATTCTGGTTTTTCTTAGAGACACTTTTCAATTGATACTGCGACGTTGATCGACTGCCAGGTTTGATTTTATTGCCAACAAGTGCCCTGTAGTTTCTAAGTTCGAACATCCCGAGAAAATACTCCGATTACGAGCTCCCCACGGCTTGCGGTTTCATTGATAGTTTCGATGAGGTGTAGTCAGGCATAGATTTGACTCATATGCTGCAGTGGCGTCTCATATGTGGATATGTAATAACAATGCACACTTATGCTCGCGTGCTTGAATGTCGATATTAAAATGCATTTTTTGTAAGCCTAGGACACAGAACGTGGTACAGAGAAAGCAAGTGCAAATACTACCGCAAACTCAGACAAGTATTTTGTTTACGACTACACACAGCCTGAAAAAAAGTTAAGATTCTCACTGGGTGGCCAAACATAAGGTCAAAATGAAATATGGTGTCGCCCTTCCAACACTACCTTTTTTGTGCTACAACTGCGGGACAATGGATGAAATTCGCTTTACCAATTTATCCATCCCTACCATTTGGATGTTCAATAGTATACTCTGGGAACGTGTACTTAAAGCAGAGTAACGAACATTTTCTTTTCATATAAGTACAGGTGTTTGAAAGCAACCATTCTTCAAGATCCCAGTGCGTTCGTCATGGGTTTCAAACAGCGAAAGTGGGCTGTTTGTTATGTTTTGCCCCAGCATGTGTACTTTGTGCGTCGAAATATGAGTGCTACTCGGAATCAGACAGGAAATTTGGAGATCACACATTTTTGGAAATGGCGCATAAACCATTTTAATTTTGAATAAATTACACTCTTGAGATGATACACTGTGCCACGCTTCATAATTGCATTGGCGACACTACGGATGAATTTTGAAGTATGATTGTGTACGGTATTCACGTCGAGTAAGTTCGAGGGCCGAAAACAGTAGGACGTAAATCCAACTGTGCGAGGACACGAGATCGACTGCAAATTTCGCGTGCTTCGAGTTCAAGGTCTCAGTTCACACTGCCTGACACTGAAGTGATGCTCAGTCCACATGGAAAAGACTTGGTATTTTAATGCTGTTCGCTTAGCCCCAAAAGAACCTCGAGCAATACCTAAAAAATAAAAAAACAACCCACCAAATAAGCTCAAATATAAATATTATTCTATCATTATTTCATTCGTTGAATCATTGAACAACCCATTTGAATCAGCGGATAGGTTCCACTTCAATTTCCGACAGCACTAAAATCAACAGCCAAACTCTGTGGTCGTCCCGCAAATATTTCTGAGTTTAAGGATTTGATGAGCTGCTAGTCACTTCAGCTGCTGTCTCTTGGGGTGCGAGAGGATAGTAATCAATTCGGTACTAAGGTATACCTAGGCTTAACGAGGAGCATGATGTGTGAACGCATTCCAAGATTTTTATGAATTATTCTTATCGTGTCTATGAATGTAATATGCCTTACTCGCTAATTCAGAGCGGTTAAAAGCCGGATAGTATCGACCTTTCCACGTTGAAGGGCCTTCGCACCAGGCAAGCAATCGTCCCGTCCCAACACAACGCGGAGGTAATGAGTGCAGTAATTTAAAATGGGTTTGTCCCCAGACACGACACACAAAATAAAAGCTTACCAGGGAATTATCTGCATTGAAACGGCAATACAAGGTGGAGAAAAAAAATGAAATAAAGAGAAAAGCAAGGACAGGAGTTGGCAGAAAAAGAAGCCGAACTGAACTGTATCTTGTTAACGCTGTCCTAAGGGTATGGTAGGAAGGGAGAGCGCTCTTTGCAAACCCAATGGAGTTTTGTTTGTTCTAATACAAGAACCAAGAACCCCTCAATGAAAAAAAAATCAATCAAAAGAAGCGAAAACAAACGCTAAGCGAAAGCTTAACGTTAACAGGTGTAAACAAAGGTAATACCTGAGTGATACCAAAGGCAATTAGCACAGGCGATTACCAAAGGAAAAACAAATAACTGAAGCAATCGAGACAGCAATAACTGAACAACAAAGGAAGAGAATTTTCACAATACCTTCCTAAAGAAAGCTGAAAAAAGCGCGAAAGCTTGCTTCCATGAAAACTGCGTCACAAGTGCCTTAAGGTCTTCGCTAAAAGTGCGTCGCATCTTCGTTAAAAGTGCCTCCAATCGGTCGTCAAATTTTCAAGGACATAAATCGCAAACGAAGAACGAAACCGTGCGACGATTTTTGATGCACTAATCAAGCACATCTGCGAACGTTCTAAATGTACACCGATATGTGGTGTATGAGATAAAGGTATACTAGTTTACTCGTTCTTCTTTATCGAAGTGTGTATTGTCTTACCTAGAAGCGTTCCTTTTGCGATATTCAGGTCGCCATTTTGACACAATGGAAACCCGGTTTCAGGCAAGTGCCTTGTATCGAGAGATCTTATCAAATCATTTCGGTAGACCAATCTGTATATTAAGAAATGCATTAGTTCTCTAGTGCGATTGGGCCACTGAGAAAACATACACTTTAAAAACCCTGACAATACCGAAACGGTCTACTGTTGGAGTTTGAACGGAGATGTTTAGGTGTTTCGAGTTCACTATATCCGGATGCAACACTTGGAAATGCAGAGGTTGGTACGACCACAAAACAGATGATAAATGGGCAGGTGGGGACCCCTCGTTCCATCCAGTAATCGTCGATTTTGTTGTCGTAACACCCAGCTCAATTCGTGAGGATGCAGTGGGGACTACCCGCGTCGCCGTCATTTTGAACTTTATATTGGATCGTAAAACATCTGGCGGAATTTCTCAGCTGCCGCTTTATCCGGCACAGAAGGTGGTCAGCCAAGCGAGCGTGCATTTCTTTGCACTTGGTTTGTAAAGCGGAAGCCTTGCATACACCATTGTGCAAAAAGGCGCCTTTCTGCTTTCTATACGGTTCAGAAAATGGATGTAGCTGTGAAGAGTAAAATAGTCATCTGGAGTAAAAACTGTTTTAAAATAATTTAGTGAATTTAGGTTCATGCTCTGAATCAAACCCGGGTATCCGCGGTTGGAGCCTGATATCGTAGTTACCATTACGCTACATCGACACGCTGCCTGTGGAGGAGCAACACTGAAGTCATATCGCGTAACAATTGCGCGTGACGGCACGTGAGGATTTAGATGGTTCCATTCACGGATAACGCTGAATCTAGGTAAGTAGTTGTTTCATTAAGAAGCAGCGAACTGTCTGCCTGCCTACTCTCTTACTACTTGCATGGCGGATGTGACTGCAAGTAATGGATGGCCCAGTCTCAGCCACGACACGTGACCCCGCCCGAAATTAGCCATTGGAAGAAAAAAAAACACGGAATAAGATAAATGTCATTTTTCAAGAAAATAGGCACCAAAACCATGGATTACGCAGTCGCGAGGCCGAAGCTAAAGTCTTGGCCTATAAACTAAACATATTCGGTGTTGCGAAAAAATTTCTCAAGTTTAAACCAATATCGCCGCCTCTGGTTTGAGTACGTATGTTAACACCAGGGTGATAGTGAGAGGTTTTCGGAAAGAATCGTCCTGGCCTCTCGCCATTCTCTCTCCCTTCTACCACAAAATGAATGATTACATTTCAGTTCAAAAGAGGTGGACGAGTGTTGCCTGCTGCTTGTATGAGAGAATTGAAATCTCAAGCAGCAGCTGTGTACAATAGGAAACACAAGCGTTCTTTGGCGTCTGTACAAGCCACTTCAACTCAGCTGGTGAAACACATTGCTTTGTTATGGTTTCGCCCGGCGATTTCACAGAAGAAGAGAAAACTTCTCACGTGACCTTATTTAGTCTTTTTGTCAGAAAGAAAATCCAGAGGCAATCTTGAACAGAAATTGGATCGCTTCAGTGGACAAAAGAGTTTGCGGAAATGGCGATTGCTCGGACAAGTTTAGGTTGTCCGCTGTACTCTCCAATAACGTCGGAGCCGGAACAGCCGTTAGACGTTAAAGGAATTCTTGATGGACTGAATGGGGAAGACACAAGAACTGCTGCAAATAAGAAAAGGGAGGTGTGCGAGGAGCAGGGTGACCAGAAAACTTCAGAAAAAAGAAGAGGCTGTAAATATGGCAGAAAGTAGCCATCCTTTCGGCACCAAGAGGCGCCAACTAAAGCGCTTAGATTGCTCCTTGGTTCCAGCAGGAACTTGTTGTTTTGTTTCCTATGACTGAACGGCGCCTTCATTTATAGAAGCGAAGTGAAGTGTCGGGTGTAATGCATTTGATTAGCTTTGAGGTGCAGAAAAATTAGTGCCCTTCCCCCCTGTGAAGTAATGACCTGCCGAGATGGACGCAGTCGATGGAGTGCACGTAACAAAACATGGTTATCGTAATTTGCGATGGAGAATATTTCCCAGCCAATTAGCTGAATGAACCTCCGACGGATCCAAGCTTTGTTCTTGTAGATAAACATGAAACTGCCTGTGTCCCTGCCCCGTCGTAAGCATCTTACTGTTTGTGTAAGGCCGTGTTCATTCTGTTGCCGCAACTGTGTAATAACTTTATTGACTGACGTCATTTCACGTTTCAGCCAACAAGATCTGCGGGACATGGCATATATTTACGTGCTTAGATAACGATACGGGCTTTGCGTAGGTAAACTGAACATAGCCTAACACACAAACCGCATGCGCTCTACTACTAAGGACTCCGGACAGGTCCCATTGAGCCGTTTAACGTCCGCGTTTAAATCTCGCACCAGCACGACGGACATGGCATCCATCAGTAAGAACATGAAACCTATAGATGCGCACGAACGCCTTCCCTCCTCCCTCCCACTATTCTCCACTACAAACCTGCGCACGCATCAACCGGCAAGCGGTCATGTGCGCGTGCTTAGAAGTGACAGACGCCGTCGAAAATCTCCCCTGGAAGACCTCTGAAGAAGTGATATTGGCTCGCGCCGGCGTTTCATGCGGGCAATTTGCTGTTCATCCGGGAGGGTTTCGCCGCTACTCCACGATTTGATCACTGAGGCGGTAACGTCGGTGCCAGCAGCTTTCCGTTGTTTTTGCAGCAATTCGCGCTTGTGTTCGAGCCAACGCTTCGATTTTTGCTCTTCTTCCTCCAAACGCACGGCATGACTCCGTTCCATAACGATTTAAAACCTGGGAGGCTTTGAGCTCTATTTGCGCGTACAAACATATGGCTGTCAGTTTTCCTGACCCCTGGTATGCATCTTACTGTGCGTGTGAGATGTCTGCGTAACACATCAACCCACACCCGAACCACTCGATTGAGGAGGTCAGCCGACTAACCGCATTGAGCCATATAATTTCGGCATCTATATATACCAGCACAACCGGCATTTCATCGGGAGCGGCATGAGTCCCAGCTGTGTGTGCACTCAAACCGTGCACGCATAAACTGGCAACCGGTGATGGCGCATACTTCGGCACGAATGACACCGGCTAAAATGTTCCCCGGAAGGCCTTCCAAAATTAAAAGGAAATATGGGCTCAAGCCGGCGTTCCAACTTGGGAAGTTCCTCTTCTGCCGGGATGCGCAGCTACTTGGCGAAGTGAATTTAAGGCGAAACGGCGATGCCGGGTTTCGGTCGTTTAGAGGGCAGCGCTTTGGCAGCCGTTACCTGGGCTTCGTGGGAGCGGCGTGTCTTTATGGCCGCGTAACCGAGTGAGCGAACGCAGCAGCGACGAAAGAAAGAAAATGGGGAGGATCGTCTAGTGAAGGGTGAAGTGGAGTACGAAATGTGCGGCTACGGCGTAATCTCTCTCACTGTTTTTCCCTCACACATGTTTCATGTGTCGCCACCAAGGAGCGCCATCCCCCTGACACTTTCCCCAGACGCTGTTCCATTCTCCGCTAGTCCAAACCACGTGACGTGTTCACGGCAGGTTCCAACCCGATATGTAACAACATGCTCGCTGGTCCCTTGTGTGGGGCTAATCCGAACCACGTGACATTTGCGCGGGAGGTTCAAACAGGATTTGAAACATGCTGCCCGGCGGGGGCGGCGCACTGCGAGGTAGCAGCAGAGTAGCGCACGCCACCGTACGTTCGCTGATCACGCGAACACTTCCTGAGACGTAGCAGAAATGCGCCGTGACCAAGAAAACTGCAGCTCGCGCTGCACACAAATTTCATATTAGGGAGTGTAGTAATCGTCATTGCATTTTTTACACCCATCCGTGCTTCTGTTTATTTGCGCTGCCCAGTAACACAAAGCCATCAGACACTCCCAAGGACCAAGCACCAATTGTTCAGTGTACCTCCTCATTAGGAAGGAGCACGCAACTCTGCAAAATGAACAAAACGTTAAAATACGGGTCGGCTGGATGGCGGGACACGTGGGCAGCTTCGGAATTGAGGTGACTCAGGTGACTATGAGAGGACAAAATTTTGCGCTTCACTCACTTCCTGACTCGGTGCCACCACTGGCCGATTGCAAAGCGTAGCCACCATAGCTAAACATGAGAAAATAAGACAACGAAATGGGAGGATCCCAGGCAAGCGTGGTAATCCGCGTAAAGAAACTTTGTATATCTTTACTTAGTCATTTGTGACACTACTGTAAGCTGCGTAGTAGAGTTCAACTAGCACCGTTTGAAACGATTGCATGGGCGCAAAGGCAAGACGAGTTCAGACAAATGTGCACCTATCATTTTTGTTCTCTCCGTAATTCGGGTCATTGTTCTCACGACGTTTGCCATGTTTCATCGCCGCCACACCTTCTTGCTTAGAGAGATGTCTTGGAGTCAGAATTCTCAGCAAATATTCCGGTTTCGCCACTTGCAACCCAACCGCGAGACGGTTTAAAGGGCGAGGAGCTTTATATTTCGAGGCGTTAAAAAACGAACTTGTCCGGTGTAGGTCCCGTAATGTTTGAACGGCCTGTGATTTAGATGGCGACCGCGCAGTTGCGCTCCGACGTGTTCGTCTGCCTTAGAGATGAACTCAGTACTTCTACTCAAGAGCAGCACACGCCCCGAAGCCGTTGATAAAACCACCGAGAAACCATCGAAACAGTCGAGAAATGCTACCATAGAGGAATTAATGCATGTTTTCTATGGTGCGTTG
Organism: Haemaphysalis longicornis; assembly: GCF_048455015.1. Lineage (NCBI taxonomy): Eukaryota > Metazoa > Arthropoda > Arachnida > Ixodida > Ixodidae > Haemaphysalis > Haemaphysalis longicornis. The sequence continues at coordinate 55,379,960 of NW_027526385.1, read as the reverse complement.
GCTGCTCTGTTCGTCCGCATTGGGTCAAACGGAATTAGTGGAGGAATGTTGGCGCATGACTAGCTCGGCCCCGAAAAAAAGAAAACAACCGACGGAGATACAAACACCGCTGCTCGGTGGAACCCTTCAGGTATGTAAACGCATTTTCCGGCACCAGTTCTCTGGCACCGTTTGTTTGAAGACAAATTCAGCCCACGAACACCAAGGACTTCGAGAAAGAACGTCCCTGCAATATCCCTGTCTATGAAAATCCATTGTGAAAGGCATGCAGGTTTTCTTCATATTATGCTTGTGAAAAACTGTACTTGTTTGCATCGTTGACCGCCAAGAAACATTTACACCAACTTGAGGAAAGATAAGCGTTACGTGTTAGCAGCGTTCTTTTATTTAATATTGGTTGGTTGGTAAGAACTTTATTGAGTGCCTGCACAGCTTTCGCTGGCCGGGCCTAAGTCGCCCGCTTGGGGGCGTCGCTGCTGGTCCTCCTCGCCCGTTTGGGGGCGTCGAAATTCTGCCGCTTCACCGCCTCACCTGCCATCTGGACGACCCAGGGTTGGTCGTCGAGGCTGGGGCTCCACAAGGCAGCGGACAGCGGCGGCGGGAGGGTTCCAGAGTTAGCACCGTACGGATCTTTGGTACAATCCCAGAGAATGTGGGTTAAGGTGGCTACCTCTTTGCGGCAGACTTTACATGTTTTGGTCGTGTAAATTTCCGGATACACTCCGTGATAGTGTGCCGGGCTAGGGTACGTGCGCGTCTGCAGTTGCGTGAGTGCAACCGCCTGTGACCTCTCCATCTTGTCGGTGGGCGGAGGGAAGGTCTGTCGGGTCAAGCGGAAGGCCTTGGTGATTTTGCTGTAGCTCGTCATTCGATCTTTGGTGCTGTACCACGGACGGTCATTGCCGGCGCGGTTTGTTAGCTCGCATGCCCTGGCGTGTGCCATCTCGTTGTCATTACGATGGTTCTCGGAGACTTCCCCCATGTTGCATTTTGGAGACCCAGCTTAATTTACCAAAGCCACTTATTGACGTACGCTCGGCGTTCGCAGCTGTGACGGAGGTTACGCATCTCGACGTGGTCCTGCACTCATCAAGTGTCGCTGTATATAGCTTGCTGGCGCCACATTTAAGTGTGGAACCATTCAGTTATGTCCTGTTCTGTCATCGCCTGTTTGACGTCGTTGCTTGATGACCTTTGAAACCTGCGAGGGCTGTGCTCCATCTCGTGACGGCGGCAGGAACAGTGATGACGACAGCTATCTGTTTGGACAAAAAAAATTAACCGGGCCCTTAAATCTACACCCTTTGAAGGCAAAGAGAATTTGGCTTTGTCTAGCAGTAGTTACAAATACCTATTTCGACTTCACCTTGTTTGCGTGTGTTTCTTTGCTCTCGTTTATCCGTCTTCTGGATGGAATTGCTTTGACACGCAGACTTGCGTTACTTCATGCCTTAGCTTCTACTGAAACGAAATTCGCGGTTAGTGGGGTGCCCCGGTTCTACCCTTCACGCCGTCGTTAGGCTTCGCGCATGCGTACAGCGCTAGCGAAAGTGACGCTTCAGAAGCACGCCGACTGACCCGCGTAGCCTGGCTGATACTATTAAACGTTCTTACCATCGGTGTTTACTTGATCAGAACTACGTGTCACAAAGGGAGTCGGAACTATTAGTTACAAGAGATAATTGTGTAGTCAGCCTTATTTTTTCTATTGTGCTATCAGATGAACTAGTAGGACGATCAGCTTAGGTCGGCAACATCTGTTTAGTATCTGACACATGTCGGCGCTCCTCAAGCCACGTTCTTCTCATCTGTTCTTCTCCCCACATCCTTGCTATTATTACTTCGAAAACCAGCTGCGCTAACCCTTTCCTCCACGGCACCGCGACAAAGATGAGCTCCAGGTCCCCGCGGCCTCAGAGTTCGCGCTTGCGAGAACCGAAAGAAGAGCAAAAGCTTTCCTTCACTCTTCACATAATGAACTGGCGTATCGGGAGGAGCAGCGACTCGCCAACAGCATCCCGTCTTAGGTTTATCACGCTAGTGGACACCCCGACCGCGGCAACGGCTAAGCTTCTTTGGAGCTTTTGTTTCGTGGAAGGGAAACCGTGGGTCGGCAGTTTCAAGCTTCCGCTCTTGTTTGCGTTTTTTTTCGGTGTTGTTTCACGGCAGCGTCAGTTTTGTGAGCCAACGTGGGTGGTCTCTCGGGCAGGCAGGCAGGCAGGCAGATCAAAATTTTTCAGGTTTTAGTAGTCAAAGAAGGACAATCATACGTAATAAACGAAAATGGGGGAGTCAAAATGAAAGGTTCAGATGAGGAATAGTTTAGAGGGATGGCCTTGGGCGCCATGTGTTGACCGTGAGCCTTTCGTCTCCCTTTAACTCGTTGTTTCATTACACAGAAGCGATATTTGGTACTGACAATTATTGTCGACGTTTGTTTTGCGATGCGTCCTCTAGCACTGTTCGCCTGGTACCTCAAGTGTATCTTTCCTAGTTCACAAAATTACAGAATTTTCGTTGTTCCCGTCACAAATTTCTCGTCGCAAGTTCTCTCCTCCGGGAAATGACTACTTATTGCGATGCAAGAGGATGATCATTGTGCGTTATTCGATACCAAATGCTGTTTTCTTTTGTTTTTCCCATCCTCTCTCATTTGTAGTGTTTGTTGTTTTTGAAGAAGAGCTTTCAGTGTGTATGTTGTTGCGCCATGGTTAAGGCAGCGTCAAGGAGACAGAAATGTTTCCAAGGCATCAATGTATCTCATCAAACTGGTAAGTATGGTGTGTTGCCACATGATGTTTGGATAAGTCAAGAGTGCTTTAGCTGACGCGTAACGGAAGAATGCACTGCAAAATTACAGCTATATCTTAGAAAAAAGATTCGTAGGGGGTTGTAGGAGGGTGAGAAAAATCGCTATTGTAAATGACGCAGAAGTAGACACGTTTCAAGTTTAGCGGGAAAGGCGTTATATTCTATCCTGGTGTGATGAATATTCTAGATAGTGAAACTTTTTTCGAGCAAATCGCTGGGCGGAACGCTCCCGCAATTCTTTCTTTTGTGATGGATTATGAAAGCCTCGTGAATATCGCGTGCACGTTCGTCTTTTTTATGTTATTCAAACTTCTGGTTCGTTTCTGCATGAAAAGCAACCACACTTCGTCCTAGTAAGTTCCATATCTTAAAAAGGTACAAAAAGATCACCGCGTACGCCACATTTAAGAGGCTCCCGGTATTCCTAACAAAGTGGAGCAGTGCGTGAGTGTTAAGTTTATTGACGCCCTCTGGAAAAAGATTCCCTATCAGCACTCTTCATCCCACCAAGATCAATTTTTGCGCCTTCCCCGTCAAAATTGAAACACGTTTCGCTTGCGTGTTGTTTATTACGGTGCTTTCCCAAGAGGTCTTGTTGCCTGTTTTTATGTATATATTCTTGGAATGTTTGCAATAAATTATAGAAATCAGCGCCACAGTTTTTGTTTCCTTGCATCGTTCTGCATAAAGCATTTTTTTTGTTTCCTGATATGGGTACAGTCGTTCCAAATCCCAATCAGAAAACTCTAGCAATGGGCGGAAAAGACTACAAAAACGCCAACCTGTCAGGATCACCTACCTTGCTAGAGCTAAAGCTGGTTTGTCGTGTCATCATCAGCGATACGAGATCGATTGAATGTTAGCGGGAAGAAGTATCGAAGTTTGGAGTAATGGTCCCGAACAAATGCAAATGCATGTGGTTCTAATCAATTGTTTCAAAAATGATTAATCGATTAATTGACTTGTTTATTTTTTATTTAGCTATATATTGATTGTTAGATTTATTTATTGATGAATTTATTGATTCACTGATTGATTGATTGATTCACTGATTGATTGATTGATTGATTGATTGATTGATTGATTGATTGATTGATTGATTGATTGATTGATTGATTGATTGATTGATTGAATACACAATTGGTTTCTTTCGTTCAGTTGCATAAAACTGAAACATTGCAAGTGAAATTGCTATGGAAGGCCCTGCTCTTTATGATAAGGTTGATTAATACTTTCGCATTCTTTCTCTAAAGGGTATGATTTCAACATGAGTGAGATTATTCCAGTACTACGATGGCGCGGAAACCCAGTGGCTAAGGCATTGCCTAACTAAACACATTTACGTGCGATGATTTTCTGGCTTTGGCCAGTGCATTGCGATACATGAAAAAACCAAGAAAAACTCCTTTAATAAATATTCGGATGCGCGTTAAAGATCCCCACTTAGTGTACATTAGTTCCGCTTATAACGGTGTGGATCTTAGCTGAAATGTTGCATCTGCGTCTTCTCTGTGAGCTCCAGGCTTCCCCATTTGCTTGCGTGGTTCACTGATGAACCAAACTTTAATTAAGCTAAATCAACGATTGTGTGATTACAGCCAGGTTAGCAGAATAGAAACGGGTAAACAAAGGTGGGGTGTTCTTTGCCTTGACTCGTTAAAGGTCGTGTTTGTGGTGACGTAGTGAAGAAGCTGGGGTAAACAAAAACAGGGCAATGGCGGTTTATAGATAACGCGAGAGTAAGACAGAAATGAGAGAAAGAAAGAACCACTCGGGCATCAACACGACTGGCGTCATCACCCGGCGTCCCTCCTTTCAGCAAGGTTCTGCATCAGCAACTGCAACCAATGCGGCCCTCATTGCTTACCCAACTCCCCACGAGTTCCTGCCTTGACAATTACCAAGAAAAAGCCCCGGCAGGCCTTTCGTCGTGGTCTGTCGCGCGGGCGATAATAAACCAAGGCAAAGTGCCAACAGAGGTTGATGTCAAGCGATCTTCTTAGCTATTTTGAGGTCGGCCGCCGTAGCCGCTTCCGCACGGCTAACCACTCTCAAGTTAAAGCCTGTTTTTGTCTCCACCTGTTCTGCAAAAGCAGATTCTAACAGAAGGGAGAAGTGTTGGCATGAAAAGTCACTGAAAGGCTTTATGCTTGAATGAAGAACTATTTGAATGGACGCTAGCGTTTTGTGCGCACTCCAGTAGGCACCACATAATAATACGCCGTTGAGAAAGACGCTACTTAAGACGGCGTCGGCAGTCCAGTTCTTCAAAGCGGCTCTCATCCATGTCAAGCGAACCCCACTAAGAGATATGTGTATGCAGATTGACACACGTGATAACTGCATCTGCTGTGCATCTATTTCCATACGTTCACCTCAGAAGCTGCAGCGAAAGGTCCTTTTCAAAGCGAAACTTACTTTGGCTCTCTTCTCAGATTTTAGGGCAGCTGCTGCTGCTGCTGGCTCATGCTGCTCCTGCTGTTTCTTTCTGACAGGGTCTGCCGCTGGGGTTTATCTTACGATAGGATAAGTATTGGCCGTGAGGCCCACCACTGGAGAGGCCGGCGCTGCGATTGTTTTGACGTCACTTGTAGGATCACCGTTCCTATCTTGCTGCGTAGTTGGCTTGCAGCGCGTGACACTTCGCTTAGGAAGCGCGTTGTAAAAGTATTTTTGTGTTAATTTCCTTCGTTTGAAGTTAATTCTCAGTGCGTCAGGCGCAGTTCGGCCTCATGGGGACTTTATAACCGTATCAACTTTGGTAGATTATCCGCAAACACCATGAGCGTGGTGGTGTATTACGTATGCGACCGAAGCGTAAACAGCGGCTTGTTTTCCCGATCAAGAGTGTGGACGACGACGATCGCCGAGGGAAGTTTCTAGATTTTTCTTGTTTTCAAGAAATGTATAAAGAAGGAAATCGTGAAGCGTTAACTGCTCGCAGAAGCACACGCACCCGCTGTGCCTGCCCGCACGGCCGACGGTGCGGCTCGAACCGACGCAGGTAGCGGCGGCAACAACTTGTCGCCGCTTTTTAAAATCACACAAATCCGGGAAAATAAGTTCCAGATTTGTGAAAGTGGATGTTAGTGTGATGAAAAATTCTGATAGGTAGTGTCATCAGCTGTGGTTTTCAAAGCGATGCTCAAATAAATGCCGCGATTTAACCTGGCCGGCCGTGTAGGTCGGTCCCGGCAGCGCCGGCCCGTTCACACACGGTGCGGCGAGCGGTCGAAGGATGGCTATGCTTGCGCGCAAGAATCGGCCGAGGCCGTGCAGGAATCTTGATCGTCAATCACTTCAACGGAAATCACCGAGCTCACAGAGTTCCCAGCGCAGTGAAACGTTCTGTTAACGACTGTCACTCGCAACTCTAACGGCGATGAAATATCTGCTGCGACGCCAAGCATAAAGTTCCCAACATCCGATTACGTGCATCCGAAGGCGGCTGCGAGCTGTTGGGGAAGGCCCTCCCGTCGCGCACGCGCGTGTTGGATTTGGGTTCCTCTAGCTCCTTGGGGGCCCGCAACGCTCGGTTCTCCTATTCTAAATCTCCCATTACGCGAAATCATTAACGACGTGTATCGCCTGGTACGCAGCCTCGCCTTCTGTGAGCAGTCGTGAGTTTCGAAATTGATGCTTGAGAAAGGCCGGCTCACTGTAAACATACAAAACACGCTGCAATTATGAATGACCACGCCGAGCACCTAATGAAAACTAAATATAGCCTTTTACAAACCCGCTCGAAGGCGTAAAAAACTCGCGTTCATACCGTTCATACATTGCGGACAAGTTGTGGCCAAAAGTAAACATCATCCGTGCAGAGTACAGGCTACGGAGGTGATCGTTAATCAAATCCGGACATGACTATAAAAACATCGTAGCGGAAATAGGCACTCATTAAGCCAAAATGTAGACCATAACAATAGTTTTAAGCATGTGCGGCGAAGCAATCTGATCACCGTTCTCACATAGTCATTCATTTACCAGGCAATACGAGCAGTACGCGTGGTGAGATCATAAGTGAGCGACGCGTTTCCGTCGTTGTTACAAGGTGTTTCCTTGCACACACATGTCCCGTCACAAGTATTTCATAATGAATTTACAGCGTACTTTTCTCGGCATCAGATGCATCGTCCTTGGCGTTAGCTGGCTGCCTATGTAAGAGCTTTGGAATCGCGACGGTAGCAACTACCTAAACGCGGCGCTATCGCCGGCAACAAGCGAGCCGCTGATTGCTGGCCTGGATTATTTGGTTTACAGAAACATTTTTGGTAATTTGCATCAAATCCAAAAGGAGGGGGCGAGACGGTGGCCACAACAAGAAAACACGCTTCCGCATACGCACGGAAATGTGTTGTAGCAGACGACAACACGATTCGGCGTCCTACAAGTGACGTCACTCGTAGGTGGCGCCACGGTATGTCCTCGAGGCCAATAGACTTCGCGATACTCGCCCACAGGGCTGGAGGTATAGAGTTTCATACAATAATAACTAGAGGGGAAACTGGCGCTAGTGTCAACGCGAACATTGCAGCGGCGCTTATGCTTTAATGGGAATGATGGGTAGTTGTGGAACCGGATTGTGTAGGATCGAAACAAGCTTCTGGCGGCGCAAATTGTGTTTTTTGACAAAAAAACTCTTATTGTCCGGTTCTCCGTTTACAAATTACATGGCGAACACAAAAGTTAGTGACAAAAAACTGGTTTTGTGCGAAATAAAACGCCGCGTTAAATAAAAGCAGACGCGGAGTCGAGGAGGTTTGCGGTGCAGGTTTGCCATTTGCCGCCAAATACAGCAGGACGCGGACTTCTTTAAAAACTACTTGTAAAAAGTTTTGGCGCTGGTGGTTTGTAATAGGAAGCGAAAAGTTTTGTGCTCACAAAAAAAAAAAAAGAAACCGATTACCTTTGGAGAAGTTATTCTTGCCTGAATTAGTGACATTCATCAACCTGCGTTCCTATCAACTGCCGATACTGCTGGTCTACGTTGTAGGAGCCGGCGTTCGCACGGAAGGTGTAGCTGTTCCAAGCGATTCGCAACCGTCGTTAGCTTCGACAATACATTGCTCTGCCGAATAAGCAGCGCCGCAACTCCTTATTCGCAGACAACTTCGCCCCACAGAGCGCCGTCATTTGTGTTTTCGTGGTCGCTGTGCCGGCAACGAATTGATAACCCACCCAATTCGCAACTCTAGTTATAAAAATTTCTACTCAGGGTGGCCTCAGTGTGCGCGCAGCATGCAGTTCAAGGAGAAACGTATTTTTGATAGCTTCTTCCAACACACCGCATAAGCAAATGCGTTCATGTAAATCCACAACGAAAACGAAACTGCCTGCAATCCATAGTAACTTCCGCAAGCCATTGAGCGCCAATCCGAATCCACAACTACCCATCACGCCCATTGAGGCGTACGATCGCAGCGCCAAATTCCCCTCTAGTTATTTGTATGAAACTCTATGGGCTGGAGGAAGCGACAAGAGGAATGGGGGCGCCCTGGGAAGGTACAGGATATGACGCAGGCCTCCGCATATCACGCATTTAGAGTAAAAGGTGACCGGGAGCGTGAAAACCCCCGTTCAGCACGTTCTCTGCGCTTGCAACTGGTGGAGTCTAAGCAGCCGGTGGCCAGCAGGGCCGCCTTCGCTGTGCATAACACGAATGTATGCGCGATGTGATAGTCGATGGGAGACGCGTGGTTACGACCGTTCTACGCGACATCGTCCACGACGACGAAATCTGCGTCCACAGTAAAACATGAATGTTTTTATGATCTCTGTGTACAAGCACAAGTGTAAGGCTTTATTTTAGGTTTATCGCCAGGTATGCAGGGGATCCGTCACCTTTTATATTTGCGCTTACTTTGCAGTACCCAGTCTACACCTATGAGCTAAGAAATGAGTAGAAAGGGCGTGGACAATAAAAGCGAGTTGAACTGTACCCAGTGCTGTTGGGTGATAGTGCTGTTTCACATGTCCGGACCCACACGTAGTTTTTTACGCTGGAATATTCTAATCTCCCTTAGTGACCTGAGACGAGAAAATTACATCGCCGTGTATCTGTGCGGTACCAGGTTTTGGGATGCCTTGATGGCTAAATCTGGGGCAATAACGGAGGCAACGGATTTTAGCTTCGCACAGCGTACATTAACGGTTGGATCCGCTACAGTCTTCCCGTCATATGTAGAGCATTATCAAACAGAAAATGAAACCAGATCCAGCCTGCTAGATTAGATAGATGGTCTTATAATACTAGGGCGATTACTGGAGCTCCGTGATTGCCCCTAGACCTACTGCATAAGTCCCGCCCGATAAATGGAGGCACCTCTTTTTGCTTGAAGCCTACGGACTAAATCGAATAACTGTACGCCGCGGCTTTTTTGGGCATTGTCAGACAGTCAGAACCTTATCATTGCTCATTTTAACTCTTCCACCACAATCAAGGCACTTTCATTTTATAGTGAAAACTGTTGCTACAGGCACAAACCTAAAAAGCGGCTCGATAGGAATGAGCCGCTTTCTGGCGAAGTTACCGAAGCTAGCGAAGCTAGCATTAAATCGCGCAATACTTGAACCGTGGCGAAGATGCAGGATTGCTTCATAAGTGAGCACTGAAGGACACGTCACCACGCACTTGTACAATTTTGAAATTGTTTATTTATATGTTCCGTCGTTGCTTTCGCTGTGCTAGTAGTAGTCATCGTCACGTGCACCGATATCGTCGAGTTCCTCATACCAAGCATTACATGCGCGGTAGCTCTTGACGACAGTGCGCAAGATTTTTTTTTTTTTTTGCTAAAGCCACTCCGCGTGCCGGAAACGCTCGGCGGTCACCGTGAGGAATGCGCTCACGAGTGCTCCGCATTTTCTTGGTATTTTTTCCCGAAACGTCGAACTTGTGGCTTGTACCCCCGCTCCGCTGTTATAAAACCGGGAAACAAAATATTAGGTAATAGCAGCAAACCTGCCAACCCCAAGCTTCCTTGCAATGCGGCCTTCAAGGATGTCGTGAAAATGGACAAGTCCGTAAGGATTAGCGAGCCTAATTTTCGAACACAAAGAATCGAGGGATGGAACAAAGTTGAGGTAAGTGAAACTTAAGCTGGTGTTCACTTTCCTTATTCTTCGAAGCATAGTGGACGAGGTATGACATAGCTGGTATTCGTACCCAGGCCTTGAGGCCTTTCAGAGCATGGGTCTCTGTTTTCATAGCCGCCTACTATCGAAAGCAGCTTCTGGGTGCCGGAGATCTTGACAAAAAAAAAACAAAAAAAACAATGAGAAAAAGAGCTGACGTTCGCACATCGTGACGTTTCTCGGAGGTATAAGGTAAAAACTAATCAGCGGTACCGAAGCCCCAGCCTAACAACAGCTTCAGTCGGATTCTGTGCACTCCGCAGAAAATAGCCTTTCGATCCTTGTTCCCTGGCTTATAGCTATCCCTGGGTGAAATGACGTGAGCGGATAAGAACTCAAATCTTGGCGCCAAAACGATTGCCTGTTTCGTGAACCGAGGCCAGGACTTGTAATGACCTGATCCCTGCTAACTGGAACCATCGGCTGCAATTTCAGAGCTATAATATAAAATGAATGGCTGTCTCACAACGGCGGCAGGTTGCACGCAATGGTAACGGCAAAATTCTGTTTAGTAACTCGCTCGCAGTACGACGTCTTAACGCGTGATGGAGGGTGCTTTGAAGCTGTCTATTTCAAGGGGGCATGTTGGTGGCCATATCCTTTGCGAAGAAACTTAGTTGAGCAGCGTCGACACCGACGAATTGATGTTAGCTGCTAGCCTGAATAAAGGATGTCTTTTTGCTCGACGGGAAATTGCCCTGCCGGTGAAGGCTTATACTTTTTATGTGAAAGCATTAGCTGTCACATTGAACAAAAACTTGGCCTCCGCAAAACGCGACACCGCTGCACTCGAAATATGAAACATGATTCCCCGTTAGCTTCGACGCGTTCAATAGCGCGTACACTAGCAATAATATACATATAAAAGGAGCACGCTGTAAGCGGCAACGCTTCCGCATGCGCCGAGACTTTTAGGGTGTGCCCCAGGCATACAATAAATAATAAAAAAACAAAGCTATCTCCGGCGTGTTCGGGGTAAAAAGAGGCGAAATCGATGGTGGATTTGGTGATTATGTCGACATCACAGTCCTCACGATCATAACAATAATTTTGGCCGTAATATACAAATTACAGCAGTAATGCACAATGTATTACTGGCCGCAATATAAAATTTACAGCGGTCACCCTATCATCCCTAGGATAAATTAAAAATTATCTATAGGGATGACCATCGGCGTGCCCGTATGAAACCGCGAAAGTTGTATCAAAAGTTACAGGGACAAGCAAATTTTGAGAATGATCTAAATTTCGAATAGACAGACATGGAATTACTGACTGTGTTGTATATACACGCACAAGTGACAACCTTTCTTCATTTACTCAGTTTGTGTGAGGTTAGCTTCTTACGTTTTTTGACAACTTAGTAAAATTTCACGTCATTTGAGTGAATTCATTTTCTGGCCTTGTCCGTTAGCCTTAAATGCTCTTTGGTTCCTTGGTGTTACGGTTAAGCGAGTATTTGCCCAATGGAAATAACCGCTCGGTGTTCAGGGCCTGTTGTAGACGGGAGCATAATTTTGAGAGCGAAATTTAATTCTCAGTGGACAATAAAAGGAACATTGCCTGTGTTGCTGGGATATAAAAAAAGAGATCTGCCGGGCACTTTTCGGGTACTTCCTTGCCTGTTACCTTCAAGACATATAATAAACCCACTTTGTTTGTGGAGGAGTATCTCGACAGATTTATTTACGGGAAAGTGAAAACCCAGTTATCAATAAGGCGAATGAGGGCAATCAAATTAAATAACGCAGCCTAACGAAAGCAGGCAAAGTTCAACTCTTACACTACTTCCGCATAATAAAGCTCTTGACAAAGATTAAAGACTCTTAACTGTCTTCGCACTTACATCACTTCATAGATCTATTTATTCATAAGCAAAAATTTCCTTGAATCTTTGAACATTTCATGCGCGCGCACAATTTGCTCTTGAAGAAAGAATATTGTTTAGGGTGAATTTTGAGCAAGCCCATCAATCTTTTTGCCTCTCAGATGGTTGTGTAATCCCAGCAGAAAACCGCGGTTGATTTAGGGGGACGTTGTTGCTAGTTAATTCTAAATAACAGATGGGAGGCATGTTATGTTCTCACGCGAGCCAGTCCCGAGTGTATCCCAGCAGACTAATAATGAAACGTCTGCTATTACCACCGCTAAGTACAAAAACTTTCGTTCCGATTTGCCTTCCCTTCTGAAATTGAATCTGAGGAAGCTTTGGGACACAAGTCCCCCCCCGTAGACCAGATAATAACATTTCTTTTCATGGGGACAATCACTTATTGATTGATTGATTGATTGATTGATTGATTGATTGATTGATTGATTGATTGATTGATTGATTGATTGATTGATTGATTGATTGATTGATTGTAGGGCTCAACGCGCCGACGCAATTCAGGCGATGAGGCGCGCCGTAGTGGAGGGCTGCGGGTGAATTTTGACCACCTGGGGGCCTTAACGTGCGCCGAAATCTCGTACACACGGGTGTTTTTGCTTTTCGCCTCGATCAGAAAAGCGGCCGCCGCGGCCGAGAATCGAACCCGCGGCCTCGTGCTCGATGGGAACAGTAAGTGCGTTTCGAAATCTAAGAGTGTCCGCCGGCATTTAATACATATTTTGCAATGGTTATCACGCGGGAAGATCATTCCAACATCCCTGCACTTCAGGATTTTGTCTGGTCATTCATAAAGCCCATCGACATCACACTTAAGGGAATCGCATCATGAATTACTAACCAGAAAACTTCCACTTCCGCTGGCACAGATGGTATTATTCTCAGGGGCTAAAAAATACGATAGCCATTCCAAGTCAGATCCTCTGTCGCATATTTCAGCACTTGCAGACAGCTGCCCAACGATTGAATAATGGCGAAAGTGGTTTACGTCTTTAAAGTGGCGAAAAACCTTCCTCCGATAACTACCGCCCTATTTTACTGACTTGCATTTGATGCAAGCTCCTCGGAGAAATCAACGCATCCTACATTTACAATCACCTCAGACCTAACAATTTCTTTTTCAATAATCAATACAATTTTAGAAAAGAGTTCTGGTGTGACACTCAACTAGTGGAATTTACAACTGACGTGCACTTTCACATGGTATGGAGATGAAGTGTGAGAACCAACAATGCACAGTTAAAAATCGCAGCAAAAAAAAGAACGATTCAGTGACTGCTCGTGGGAGAAAATGCGAAAGCATTTCACTGGTATCACTGAATTAGACGATGCGGCATTCATTACACACACTCCATAGCACGCTGCAGTCATATTGAGAAGGCGGGAAACCATTCGCGCTCTTTTAATGTGAGCGCTACTTCCCCAGCTTCAATGCCCTCTGTTGCTGGGGTGTATTAAAATCGGAGCTGCTCAACCTGCCTTCTGTCCGTGAATTGGTTAAAAGGGAATCCTGCTCGGCGAAGTGGAGACGGAGATAATGCTAGACCAAGAGATGTGAGGGGAAGTGGCGAGGAGTCAAGGAACCCACGACCACAAGTGGGGAATTCGCGCCTCAACAATAAAATACTAATACACTGCCAACAGCAAAAACTGCCCCCAGACAGGCACCCTATACCACATCGTTTGGGAGGGCTCCCACACGCCGCAACTCACACCAAACCCCAATCCCTCCTTTCAGCAGTGGGTGGAGATGCTGACCAGTTTTGACCTCTCTGACCAGCAAACGTTGGTCGAGAGAGCGAAGAAGGCCGGTAGACTGCAAGGGGTCCTGGACTGAGGACTCCTCTCACCGGGCGGGTGTCCCTAACGCCAGCACCTTGCTGTTTAATAAAAGTTTATTCCTCCTTCTCCTCCTCCCATGGTCGGAATCGAGCCTGGGTTCCTCATTCCTGGGTTCCTGGGTTCCTCGAGCCTGGGTCTATCTCATTTCTCCATCATCGCATTCTTGGCGCTTGTTGTTTCCTTTGGGTTCGTAGAGCGGCCGTCGTCTTTGTGCTTTGGTATAGCTGAAGTGGGCTTTGGCTTTTGACTTTTGCAGTCTGGATTCTGGAATTTTGGCGGGTGAACGATGGACTTTCTTTAACTCACTGAATGGAGAAACGTTGGCTTTTTAACCATCTTTCTTTTAAGAAATCCGCAGACATAAGAAATGCGAAGTTAAATCTAGTGAATTCCACCACCTCCGCTGTTTCCTCAGCCATCGCATCTCAATTCCGGTGGCTGAATTTTTTGTTCTGTTTAAATACCGTCATGCTCGAGTGTCGCCCGATACGACGTCAGGGTCGCTCGCACTAAGCTCCCCTTTGCAGCCCGTGTTCTGATATGGCGTCGTGGTAACGTACTGAGCTCCTTCTCACCATTTTTTTCCCATACAATACTCCAATGCCCAACCTTCTTTTGAAAATAATTCACGTGTTTGTTGTACTTTTACAGCAGCGGCCATCTTTTGTACAGAAGAACGGCAACGCTGGTTTTTGCACAACTCGTGACACCTATTGCTTTCCCAGCACTACGGAGGGACAGGATGAACTCACTTTCAGTTCCATTTTATCTGCAGCTAGTAATGCGCCGCAGCAGCGCTTAGGATATAACGAACTGGGATTTCGTCCTGGGTTTGTAATAGCAGGTCTAACAGGCTGGGGAGCAACCGGTAAACTAGAAACCTTGCTGCGAAGGGGCGGCCGCCGAGGAATGGCCGAGAGTGATAACCGGCTTATTTTTGCATGGCGTCGGTGGCCGGTCCTCGCCGTTCAGGACTGAGCAATATCCGGGTCCCCTTTTTCACGAAGCAGTTTTTTTTAATGATTTGCTGTAACTACGCTTTAGTGTATTTTAAAACGTGCTTCTATTTTATGGCAAGTATGTTGCAACTGAGGGCTAGTGTGCGGACCTAAACATTTTTTTCACCTAAGTAAATAAAAATTGAGTCGCTATCTTGGCCCTACGAGAGTGGAAGCCTGGCAAAGCTGTCGTAAATCTCTACAACTGCTCAGTGGGTTAGGCAATAAGGTATAACTTTACGTGACGGTATTGACAACGGCATTATGGCCACAGTGGTGCACCGCGGTGGGTGCTGCGTCAACTTTGTCTACAGTTTTGGCCATTTCCAAATCCAAATACACTCTTTACCACGTGGTGAATTGATAGGAGTCGCTGTAGCACGCTGGGTTAGACACGTTTCTGATGAAGGTGAAGAAAAAGTCCTGTTTTCCGTCTTTCGCAGTTAACAGTAAAGACACCGACGGCGATACTACTGATGCGTCATCCTGTAGCTTGGTCAATGCGAGGTCCTTGATGTCGTCAATGTCTCGTTTGAATTTGCTTTGTCGGTGACATTGCGGTAATTTAAAAACTTGGACAACACAGAAAATCCGAAGGAAAAAATTTCCCTGCTACAGCCATATGGGAGGAATTGAGCCTCATTACTTTGAAATTTTTTCGTTACTTCCTTGGTCGAAGCCTCTATGGAGTAGCCTAAGTATTCTAGGTATGAGTAGTTGCTGTTTTTTCAAGTTGTTCTGACAAAATGCACAAAACATCAGGGCAGCTTGCGCTCACGCACAAGACTTGAACTGCGAAACTGTTGTAGGTGAGCATTACCGGACACATGTTGAAGTTACTGTATCATTGTTTATTTGCGTAGTTGGTGTGCTGGTAATCGTCGTCATGTGCATCGACGAGGCCGTTCTCTTCTTCACGGTGTGTGGTGGATGCAAAGCATGCTCAGCATTGTTAACTTGCACCAGCTCTTCGTCATCGACTCGAGACAGCGGCCGCAAGATCTGCAATGCACCGCTGGAAGGGTTGGCACACTCGTAGCCATCTATCCAATCATCGATAATGGCTTCTAAAGAATGTGACGGCCACAGGGACCGCTCCCAAGCAGGGTGTATATTCACCTCAGCATTATCTCTGGAGTGTTTTTACATGCGAGGTAGTGCTTGAAGACAGCGCTGGAGTTCTTTATTTTTGTTGCTAAAGCCACTGCCTTGACAAATTTATATCACCTCAACGGGCAATGGAACAAAAAATGATAGGCCTAACATTAAGGAACAGGAAACGAGCTAGGTGATCACGGAACAAATTAGATTAGATTATCATAATCATTTATCCATAGCCTATCTAAGTCCACTGCAGGGCAAAGGCCTCTCCCATTCATCTCCAATTATCCCGGTCCTGTACTAACTGCGACCAATTTATCCCCTGCAAACTTCTTGATCGCGTCTGCCAATCTAATTTTCTGCCACCCCCTGCCACGCTTTCCTTCTCTAGGGATCCACTCTGTTACCCTTAATGACCAACGATTATCTTGCCTTCGCATTACATGCCCTGCCTGCGTCCATTGCTTCTTAATTTCTACTAATATGTCCTTAACACGCGTTTGTTCCTTTACCCACTCCACTCTCTTCTTGTCCCGTAATATTACACCTGTCATCTTCCATTTCATTGCTCGCTGAGCTGTCCTCAAATTAAGTTGAACCCTCTTAGTGAGCCTCTAAGTTTTTGCCCCGTAGGTGAGTACCGGTAAGATGCAGCTGGCATACACTTTCTTCTTCAGGGACAATGGTAGACTGCCATTCATTATCTGAGAATGTCTGCCGTATGCACTCCACCCCATTCTTATCCTTCTAATTATCTTTGCCTCGTGGTTGGGATCCATGGTCACAAGTTGGCCTAAGTAGATATATTCGCTTACCACTGCCATTGCCTCGCCACCTATCTCAAACCGCTCTGCTCTCCCGAGGTTATTGATCATTACTCTAGTTATCTGCACATTATTTTCGCGCCCATGGTTTTACTCTGTTTGTTCATTGCGGTAAGCATGCGTGGCAATTAGTCCCACGAGTTACTTAGAAAGGCAACGTCATCAGCGAATCTGAGGTTACTCAGGTGTTCTCCATTAACCCTTACTCCCACCTGTTCCCAATCCAATGTTCTGAATACTTCTTGTAAACTTGCTGTGAATAACATTGAGGAGATTGTGCCTGCTTGTCTTACGCCCTTCCTTAATGGTATATTACTGCTCTCCTCATGGAGGACAGTGGTAGCTGTGGACCTATTGTAGATATCCTCCAAAATTCTTACATAATGCTCGTCTACACCCTGGTACCGTAATGCCTCAGTGACTGCTGAGGTTTCGACCGAGTCAAATGCTTTCTCAGAATGTATGACGGCTATATAATGGGCTCAGTATGCTCACCGTTGTTCTCTTTCATCCAATTGATCGTGTGAATATGGTCCATTTTTGAACAGAGTTACAAAACCCTGCTTGTTCTTTAGGTTGACTGAAATCTAAGGTGGCAGAAATTCTGTGAGCGATTACCTTGGTAAGTACCTTGTAGACGACTGACAGTGAGCTCATCGACCTGTAATTTTTCGAGTCCTTCATGTCACCTTTCTTATGGATTAGGATGATGTTCGCGTTCTTCCAAGATTCCAATAAACTCGCGGTCATTAGCATTGCGTGTGCAGGTTGGCCAGTTTTACTGGTACAATTTGCCCGCCACCGTTCAAGGTCTGCTGTTATCTCATCTTCACCAGGTGCTTTGCCACCTTTCATTTCCTTCGATGCCTTCCTTACTTCTTTTGTTGTAACTGATGGGATGTCTATCTCCTCTGAACTACTTTCTCGTTCACTGTTATCCTGGATGTCCCAGCTACACCACTGCACTGTACCAGTAGATGATATCATAGTTCTAGTAAACAAAAAAAACGGGCTTGGGCTGGTGATGTAATGAGACGAGCCCAAACCGGTGGACAATTAGGGTAACGGAGGGGACACCACGAGAGACGTCATCGGGAGAGGCCTTTGCACTGCTGTGGCCCTAAGTACGCTCTTGTTGTTGTTGTTTATGATAATATAGATGATGATGATAATAAAATACACCGCGCGAGCCGGAAACATTGCGGTCACCGTGACCCAGGCGCTCTCGAGCACTGGGTATTTTCTTGGTATTTTTCCTGCAACACCAAACGAACGGCTGGTACAACAGCTCCCCTGTTAATACAGCTCTGCGCGCGCTACGGACCTGCAGTGGTTTTCTGAAACGGGAATAAGAACAGCTCGATCAAGAGAAGAAGTGCCCACATGAGTGCCACGCCATTTTTTTTACGCCACCACTCCTATTTTATCAGTTAGACAAATACTACTCCTCTGAAATTTGCAGCTTTTGCTTTCGCTCTTAGTTCATTTCTCCGTTTAACAAAGCCATGAGGAAGTCGTGTAAACAGAGTGGAACTTACGCCTGGTTAGTACATTTTGGACATGCTCAAACAGAGTACGGACAGGTATAAACGAACGTCAGTAATAAAACAGCGCCCCGTCATGCTTTTCCTCCTTTCATTATGTCCGTGACCGTTTTCCAAAAGCCACCAGTAAGCCCCAGTGGCGATCACAACAATATTTATAGAATGTTTTTTATCACCGCCGAATCCGTATAGGCCTCCCTGAACGTTACCTTTAGTCACTAGACTCCGGCGTCGTCACAAAAGACACATTAACCTAGGGAGGCCAAAGGCGTCTGAAATTATTAGGGATTACAAATGGTAAATATTTATTGCACAGTGATTGAAAGTACAAACTGGCAGGGTGGCATTCAGGTGAATAAGTTAAATTAATTGCACTATGACAGATTAGGGTAGAATAACGGGTACTACTGTGGATAAAGATGATTTTGGACGGATTAAAGTCGATAACGGTGAATTACGATAGATCAGGTTGATTAAGCTTGATTGAAGATGGTAAAATACCGTGGCTGCTGTTTCAACGGGTGGATGTGCATATAAGAGGTATCCACCACATTATTACTCCAGGCTGTTGTGCTAAAAGCTCATAACCACACCTAAATGCCCCGGAAAATTCGGGCACTACACATTCAAAGTTCTAAATCCATCATTATACCTATAGGGCCAACTTCGTCAGCTGTGCGTTCCCGAACCTGAAAAGGTCAATGCAATCAAAACAAAAGACATGCCTTCGTGCTGGAAAAGCAGCACTAGGGTAAAAGCAGAAGCATCGTTTTTAGTGATAGCAAACGTCGCCACAAAAATGTTTGGAGTTATTAAGATCTGGATTATTCTCTTCCTCAAAATGAGCCGTTTTTAGATGCAAGGCATCTCTTACACTCGGCCTGTCCCTCCATCCGGCGTCCGTCCGCAACCCTCCTCCTTTCCCCTCGCCCGCCAGCTGCCTTAGCACGTTCTCCTCTCCATGCCAGCTGTGCGTTAGTGCGCATGCGTGTCTCTCTTGAGTCCGTCCGCAACCCTCCTCCTTTCACCTCGCCCGCCAGCTACGTTAGCACCTTCTCCTCGCCATGCCAGCTGTGCGTTAGTGCGCATGCGTGTCTCTCTCTCATCACTCTCTCTCGCAGAGAAGCTATATAACCGCGGTATCTGCAGCGCGCTCCTCGGTCGCTCCGTCAGTCGCTCTTGCTGCTACTGCTCCGACTGCTGCTCCGATGAGTTGAAATGCACACTAACATGCCTGCTGCCGCGTAATTGGAAATGTACGTGTGATTGAGCATCATTTAAGGTTCGCTACACTTCAACCACATTTGGGTAACTAACATAACGGAAACGCGAATTGAACCCCGTCAGATGCCTTGCATCACCCCAGGGTTCCCCTTGCAGAAGATGGTGGCAATTTGTTTTTTATTTAGTGCCTGAACGCTGCTTCTCCGGCGTGTTTCTAGAGCTGTTTTGTTGCGATAAAGAGGAAACGCCACAAAAATTATTTAGCAACGCTCCGCCATACTGTGTCTTTAAAACCACAGCAGCTTTCCTAATTAAATATCTCTACAGCTTGCAGCCTCCCCTCCTCGCATTCTTTTATATCTTAAATTTTTGCGCCAAATGCCTGAGCAAAAGCAAATACACTTATCTTGTTCGACAGGAAGAAACATTGCCCGAAAAAGCGTCGCTTTCCACGAACATGGCAGGTGCCATGGATTTCACCCGAAGGATAATTATTTTGAAGTGTCTCTTTTTCGGGATCCAATCCAATTGCGCCAAAATTAGTCGCACTATGTGTCCGAAAGCGCGAAGTAAAAGATAAGCACGAGAATCAAAACTTCGTGCCTTCTAGGACTCAAAGGGTGGCAAAGAGAGCCAGTTGAGCTGAACCGCAGAAAAAAGGCGGGGCCTTATAACACAGCCCAACAAAACGCAATCCTAAAGCTTTCAGTCGAAAACACGACTTGGGCAGTCCGGCTTGCGTCACCAATTTCGGGTGCTTGTATGCCCTACAGCTCTATTTTCAGCATGACATTGGCGGTGATAAATGACGCTGCGCAAACTTGGCACCGTTTCTCAAGCGTCCTTAGCAAAACTTTATCCTTCTGACAGAATTACAGTGCTGTTCTCTTGACGTGCGCGGAGTTCTTGGAAGTCAGAGGAAGGGTCATCAATACTGATGTTTTGAAAGTTTCTGTCAGCCGCCCAGCAAACAGCGTAGCAGAAAACGGAGTTAAAATCACACGAAGTTTTTGAATTTGTGCAATTTTCAATGGTTAACACGAACGGCTTCTGTACAACACAAATTAAGAAATAGTAATTAATCAGACATAATACACCAGCCATTTTACTTTCTCGATGAGCGTGAACAGATAATCTATTGTGAGAAGAGCTGATGAGTGTGCTACCTAAACAGATAAATGAAAAGGTGCATGCCGCGCTGGTAATTCCCCCGCTACATTTAAAATGATTTGTTTCGGTTATGTGGTGTTCTCGTCTTTATTTTGACCCAACAAACAAAATGATTGATCGTAACACGGGTGCACAGGTTATATTAGTGCTGTAATTAGACGGGATAAGTGTCTATGTATCATTTAGCTTTGCGGAAACGCTATGAAGGAAGGCTACTATAAAGAAATGCTTTGTGGAGCAGTGGGACCTGTCATGTTAGCTTTTTCCCGTTCACAACAAATAGTTTGGGAGTATAAGCTAGCATAAATCGTTGATAAAAATTTCAAGGTCGACTTAAATAAAATTATTGGTTAGCCCTAACGTGCAGTCTGCAGTAATTATTCGGAAATTTCTCCCAGGAATGAAGCCTGCTCACGTGATTTGAAGGCGAAAGCCTAGCGTACTATTGTGACGGGTCATTTTACAAACACGTCCACCCATCGACACAGCGGCAACGCCATTTTTCGATCCCTTGCCCATTTCAATCCCATAATCATTATCTTGAAGTACCAGTCAAATACAAATTATTGTTCACACCTGCAATAACGTGTCATTAATTTCCAGTATTTGGTACAGGTTCCAGTGCATCGCGCTCCTGCGGCGGCTCCATATATACTAGCTTTGTCCTCTTATCAGCCTTTTGAGCAACAGCCGACCGGCCATACGTAACCCGTCTTCTGAAAACTTGAAGCGAAGACTCAGTGCTCGCAGGAGATTTGCGCATCTGAATGCACCTTCGTAAATGCAGTTCAACACTGGAAATTCAAAGGGAAGCTAGCTGATTCTCTCCAACGGAACTTCTACAGCAAGGGTCACTGGGAACATTTCTGAACTATTGAGCTGTTTGCTGGACTTGTCCGCAACCCGCCCAAAACCATCGCTGAATTCGTGACCGAAGCCTATTACCTTCTCACATCTAGCTGCCATCCCCACAATCTACGACATTCTCCACTGATCACTGTGGTCACCCTCATCTGGCACAACAAGCCCTGCCAACAGCAGGGCACACTTCCGTAGTTGACGTTAGAAAGGTGTGTCTCTCTCTCACTTTCGACCTTCCATGTTTTCTCCAAAAACACATAGGCTAGTATAACACTTACGAGTATATTGGAAGACATGCGGTCTCAAAGTGCGTCTTGCTTTAACCACTCAGGAGAACAAAGTTTTGTGCTTGTTTACATTACAGCGCTCTGTCTTAGTATTTTAGCCAGCCAGTCCTGAAAACAGCTGTTGAAATAATTCGTAGGTCGAGGAGAAAGAGTGACATATAAACAAAGGAAGGACTAAGAACGAACAATGTTATAAAACTAATAAAAAATGCTACGCCACTAAATGACCAGGGCCAGGTCGGCCGACAATGTTCTCGCCGTATGTATGACACTGGCGGCACTGCGAAATAGCAAAGCGCACAATTAGCTCGGTACGGCCTTTTCTGACGCTGAAAGCTACGAACACGGCAAAGTTAGCTCGCGAATGACACCGCCAACCTTAGAAACAGGAAAGGACCCCATTTTAAATATCCAAATGCAGAAAACGAAACAAAAATGAGCTGGTCCCCTTCGTTGCGGAACTCCTCTCTTTCTCTTTTATGGCCCTGTGGCTTTTATTACTGCGGAGTTTTCCGCTGGCATTTTTTAAATCTTCAATGACTTTTTTCTTGGGTGGCCGTTTATGCTGTAACGTTCCGGTGGCCACGTTTCATACGTTGTTAAGGGCACCAGATTACTGCATAGCGCTTACGAAACACCCTGACTTCCCAATGCTATTTTCTGCAGGCGCTAAAGGTCGCCTCGCCCTCGCTAACATGTCGCCCAAAAGTTTCGAATAGGAGATATTAGTGTCATTGATACTTAAGGCGACCTTTGTGTCACGTGATATTTGACGACCTTTGGCACAGCGCTGCTTCAAAGGTGTACGAAGTATTAGGTGTACGAAATGAAGTATTAGCGATCGTTGGAGTGATGCTATGATCAGCCGTTAAAAAAACACACGAAAAGAAGTGCCATAGCTTTTATCACTACGGCGGGTATTGCAACTTTTGAGACTTCTTAAACAGCAGTTCCGCGCCAGCCTATGTCGCGTCTCCAGCTCGTTATTGCATGATTCCGCTAAGGTGTCTCGACAAAGCGGAAAACCACAACTATGGCAAAACAGGTTGCTTGAGCACGCTTAGATGCGCTGTGTCGCCGCTGTACGCGTTGATTCGTAGTGGTAAACGGGTGTGAAGTGAATACAGGACCGAGGAGATTGCAAATAAGGCTAGGCTGTGCACGAGAACGTTGTAATGCCGAGACTGCTGAACAACGAAACGAGCGAATGGCTCCCAATGTCGCTGTTAAGTGACTAAAGGTGACCGCTGAGATAGGAGAAACGCATAACACGGTTGGCACGTTGCTTCTACGCGCATGGTAAAGCGCGTACAAGATATACCTAGACACGGTATTTGGAAGCAACTGCAAGGCGTGGCCATCGAACCAAGGGGAAGGGGGGAATAGTATGTGTACCTAGCAAATCAAGAATTATTTTATTATTTCTCAAATACTTTTTTTGTGTGAAATAAAGGCGACGTGAAGTCAAAGCAGATAAAGTAAGACTGTGGCTGAATGTCGCTAACGCCTGAGACAAAAAGTATATTTTTGTTCTAACACATGACACAGACTTGCATTTTGTGGAACTGATGTGTTAAGGTTCTTTAATGGCTTCCTTCAGGACTACGGAGGCGTAAACACAATAAACAAGGCCAAAAATGACTCCAAATCACTTGAGGCTCATGCTAAGTAGCTCGAACCGGTCATGTTAACGGGGGGACTCTTTTTATCAAAGAAGACTAGGTATCGTCCACGGCGAGAACTTGTATGCGACGGAGTATATACTTGATGTGCGACGCCCGAGAAACTGACGATGGAGCGTCTTATCTTTTTCGCGAAGGCTTCTCAGGGAAGGTAAGCGTAAACCTATAGGCGCGTCATCCCGCCTCATGCTTGGCGTTATTGAATACGGCGTTCTTAAGCCTAACTCGATCGGGTGTTATCATCTATGTAAGCTTATCACAGAGCTTTTTTCTGAGTAATCAAGACCTCAGGGAGTGCAACCATTCTAATATTTTTTTCTCTACACACCACGAATTTTAGTCTAAATAATTTATTCTATATTGCTTACCTATACTGCGTACTATGTAGAGGAACCACACCAAAGAGGCGAAACCCTCCATTCTAAAGAAACCGTGGTATATTTAAAGAGTAGGGCTTGAATTCCACCGAGGCAGGAGTTCTTTCTCTAAAATCCTGTGAATTTATCATCACCAAGGGCACTCCTTCTGAGCGACTTTCAAATGCAAAGCACTTACTGCGTCTACGCATGAATCAGTCTTTAAACTAAGAACAAGAAAATTTGCAATCGGTTAGAATAAACGCGAGTAGGGCTCATTGTTTTAAGTGTATGGTGAGGGAAGCGCTAAAACACCAAAACTAGAGCTTTGTTTTCTGTTCTCCCTACCCTTCGCCTCTGAAGCTCCTCTCCCAACATAGACTAGCCTGTTCACAATTTTCATCTCGGCTAATGAGAGAGCGTACCAAAAAAAGGCCCAGTTTCATTATTTTTTGGTAGTCCGAGCAAACATTTCCGCACTATCGTCCAGCGAATGAGAAGCTCAGGTAATTTGTCACGCTTGAGAGTGGAGGAAGAGGGGAAAAACCATTATTGAACGAGCCTTGGGGCTGTTGTTACCCGATGAAGAGCGTCCCTAATCCATGATTCTTATGGTGAATTCCATTGGGCGAACAGGAGCAAGTGGAGCGAGCAGCCAGAGCAGCACACGGGAGTAACGGGGACGTGTGCTTTCGTTCCGCGAATGAAACATACGCGCTGCTCCGGGAGCAGTGAAAAGAGGGGGAGGGCGAGATGTCAAGAGTCATGTGACCAAATGTTTCCCGCGCTCGCTTCCCGGAGCATTTCGCGCGCTCGTGATGTCCGCACGCAGTTATTCCTCGCCAGTTTTGCCAGATACGTGCCGGTGGTTTTGTGTCTGCCTTCCGCATGGCGACGAATGAAGAAACCGAGCGGATGTTCATGTTCATGATAAAGGGGGTCACCATCGTGTCTCCCAAAAATTAGCTGCGAACGATAACAGCGTCCACCGTCTTTTCCAGATACGACTCTACCTTCGGTCTCTGCTCCGGCGGGGTGAACAGGTGCTCGAACATAAACTCATGCAATGCCAAATCGTCGTCGTCGTCGCGGCTGCTGCTGTTCGATGATGAGCTTGCGCTTGAATCTGTGGTGCTTTCATCATCTAAAAGTAGCAGCAATTCCTTGTCCAGACGGCCGCGCTTAGCTGCTGCCGTACGCACTGAGCGACTACCGCGGCTGCTGGATTCCGCCATTTTTCCTCCGCCACCCGTGGATAAAACCAGAAGTGACGCAGAAGAGGTCATGCGACTTCCTCGGCGTTCCCTGTTACTCCGCCGCTGGCGACGGAGCACCGAGAACTGCTCTCGGCTGCTCTCGGCGCCAAAAAAAGTGCTCCTCATCGACCAATGAAACACAACGCCCCTGCTCCTGCCCGACCACTGGAAGACGCCAGAACTCGCGAGAGCACTTTGGGTGCAGTTAGAAGTGCTCCTGTTCGCCCAATGCAAAGCGCTATTAGAGTTTCTGTATATAGCTCCCGCAGACTCCCTTTACAGGCACACAGCACCTCTTGCGATGACCTAGCCTTAGATGGCAACCCAGGCCTTCTCCACCGAAATGCGCGGAGTCTCATGGTCCGGGACTGTCAAGAGCCCGCTGCTTGTACGATGAGGGAGATGGGCTCACGCTTGGGGTCGTTTGTTTTGGTGGCACGACGTCTCTCATTTGTCACTCCTGCCGATAAAGAAAAATTCCCTCTGTCGTTGCTTGGACACGCCTATCATACCGGCGGTGGTTGGGTCGGCGGATCAACCATCGGTGTTTCGGTTCGCTCAATGTCCTTCAATTAGCTACTTTGTCTCGGCATCGAGTTTCTCGAAAGGGAACCACACCCGATATGACGCAAAGTGGGAGGAAAGAATTTGACGTTGCAAGAAAGGCTCTCTCATGCCGACAATTCGGTGGCTTTTCTGTCACGGCGGCAATTCGGTGGCTCTTAGCGAAGGTGGAGGCGACAAGATACGTTTGAAAATGGATGCAATATTGGGAGACAGTCACGTCTGTCGGCTCGCGTCAGTGGCGAGAAACTTGGCTTCGGTTTCACAGCGGGTTTTAGAAACAACTTACGAACGCTGTCGTCAGAAGTGAGGAAAGGTATATTTCCTGTTCGAGCTGTTTCTTCGTGGTGCCTGTCTTGTTTGAAGGCCTCTGAACTCGCGCTTCGAATATCTGACGGACATGTGAGACTGCTCTTCATTTGAAAAAATAAATAGAGAGGGATACCTAATACCTTCTGTATGTTGTGATTCGAAGGCTTCGCATTTATTATGAGCAACGTGCCGATGACGAGTCGTTGGGAGTCTATAGTAAAAGGCAGGGAACACTTGAAAGTATTGTCGCTTACTACAATCATGGCATGACGGCTTGAGTAGGTTGCAGTGGACACGGCACGAATGAAAGCATTGTGGTCTCTCATTATGATAATCTCTCCCGCCATGATAATTCTTGATTTGCGTCGTTTAATTCTTCTGTGTCGTACATCAATAATTGGCACGACCAGTCGCCCCATTTAGTTGCCCTACATTTATATGTAGGGCAAACTAAATTGGGCGACTGGCCGTGCTAACTAGCGTTTTCGCTAACGCTATTTCGCAAACGTATTTTTGTACATCAGTTATTAGCATGCGCAGATCTTTCCTGTGGGTGCCACTACATGTCTTATATAAATTGTTATAAATCGAAGGAAACAACGCTTTCTCCTGGTCCGCCTTATGTCAGCTGCGACCTAGGACCGCCTGTGCAGTAGAGCCCAGGTGGTAGACCAGCCCTCAAAGGGGCCGCGGTTCAGATACGAAACCACAAAATATTTTTTTACTTCACAGGGGGCTGACGCAGTCGCCCGCGCCTCGCTTCAGCGCCCGATTTATGCTGCCAAACTACGGATTGACAACAGTTTACGGCCCAAGCACTGTCACCAGCGTCTGTACAACGACGAAAGGAACCACTCGACACCTCGGTGAGCCTTATTGGATCCCTGCTGCCCAAAGTATCACCGACCGAGATTTGCGACCACGCCGAGTCCGCTAGGCCTACATTATAGGCCCAGCCGCATCGTTTTGAACCAGCGCCGGCACCTCGAGCCCGAGATGAACGACGCGCTTCTTCCACACGCATCGCCAAGCACCGACATGGATACTGACCCTGACAGCGGGCGAACCCTCCCGCCAGACGACCCATGGATTACGGTTCTGAACAACCCGCCGAAAAGACCACTGCTACCACCACGACGTCAAGCGAAGCCACCGGCCAACCCCAGGCACACAAATCGCCGACTCCCAAGCCCTCGACCCGGGAGCCTCCGCCCCGTCTACCGCCTACCAACTACACGGTCATCTTCCGCCCACAAGCCGGCCTCAACGTTGCTACCCTGACCGCCGCTGCACTGACCGAAGCTCTGGCAACCAAATGTGAGATGCCGCTTCCGACTTTCTATAGAGCCGTCACTCGCTTGGTAGAACCTACACCCAATGTTCTCGTCGCAAACACCGCGGATCCTGAGCTGGCCGTAAGGCTGAGCGAGATACAGCAACTACAAATTTGAACTTCGACCTACGAGTTTTCTACGTGTATGAAGCCACCACCGGGAACTTGTCGCGGGTTCATTCATGGCTTTGGCTATTCGTTAAATAAGGACAACCTAAGCACCTACCTCCAAGGCAACTACCCGACCCTTCTCCACGCGCGCATCATGGGCAACACCCGCTCCGCGCTTCTCACGTTCCAAGGGACTCGCGTGCCGTTCTACGTGAATAGGGGCAGTATGCTTCTCCGCTGCCGAACGTTTCGCCACTCCGTGCAAGTGTGCCGCGTGTGCGGTGAATTGGGGCACCGCATGGACGTGTGTCCTAACCCTGACAGCCCAAAATGCTTCCACTGCGGACAACCGACCCCGTCAGCAGACCATGTGTGTATCCCTAACTGCCGATTGTGCTCCCAACCCCCTATCACGGCGGGTAAAGACTGTCCACGCCGCTTTATCCCCAACTCGCCGACGAGCAGGACGTCCACACAAGCCGCCGACAAGGTAAGCTGGTCTGCTCTTGTCTCTCTCGCTCCCACTGCTCAGCTTCCTCCCCAACGCGGTACACAAAACTATCCCCCGCTTTCCGCATTCGCGCCACTTCCCCGCCACCATCCCCCCGGCACTTCTCAAAGTGATTAAAAACCTACAACAAAATGCCTACCTCCCATGCCGGGTAGAAGTCCTTGAAGCAGAGCGAGCCCCCCAGTCTCAACCACCCCCGCCCGTCCCCGTGGTCACCCCTCCTTTCACACAAGCCGACGTAGAGGAAACCATCGACGCACAATTTATGGCTCACAGCATCCCACAAGTTCAGCAGCAGGTACAGCAGTCTACAGAATACCTAAGCAAAATGATCACCGACTCCGCTGAAAGTACCTTCGACCTCTTTTCGAAAAAAATTTTCTTGCTTGAACGCGCCCTACTCTAGGACAACCCACCTCAAGCCAAAAAGTCTAAACCTGATGACCAATAGACCCGCAACGCAAGTGCCCCTGACCATCTACCAATGAATTGCCGATTGTTTAAAAGCAAAAAAGCAGCCCCGAAACTATACGTTCCCCGAAACCCACCGGATATCATTGTATTGCAAGAAACTGACATCCCATGCCCCAGCCTTCGCGGTTCCGATACTTACACAATCCCCCTCACCAGCGCACGGCCATCGCCATCGCCCGGTCACTGACAGCCCAGGTAATACCGATTGCGTCACCCATCGACCACGTCCTCGTTGAAATCCTTCCTCATAAGCCACAAGCACCAAGCCTCTACATACTGAACGTCTACAGCCCGCCCACACAATCCCTATCAGCAATCGAAGCCCTCCTCAGCGCAGCGGTACGGCACACTCGCAAGAACCCCTGCTTACTCCTGGGCGATTTTAACACACCTAATGTTACATGGGGCTATCCACATGCCTCCAAAAAAGGCATGGCTCTGCTACAAGCAACAAAGCACCACCACTTCACCCTGCAGAACGATTTGACTCTGCCAACAAGTCTAGGCACTAGTGCGACCCGAGACACCATAGCGGATTTGACATTTAGCGGCAACACCACCGACCTTGTATGGGATCTGCGACTTTAGGCAGTGATCATTGCGCTCACTCTCCCACTCACGAGTATCCGTCGTAAGATGGGCATGGCGCAGCCCACTGACTGGCAAGCCTTCCGCGAAGCTCCACTTCCAAGCATAGTGCCGACCGATAACCTAGAACAATGGACGCAACAACTCATTGATTTACAAAACTCTCACACCACGAAAATCACGCTCACGCAGGATCTACCGGCAGCAGACAACCATCTCGACCATCTGTGGACGGCACGACGTAGACTACTCAACCCGTGGCGCCGAAATAAACACAATCGCAAGGTTAAACGTCGTATTGCCCAGATTACAGAAGAGGCTCTCAAATACGCCAAACAACTGCAAGCCCAAAACTGGCGCGGCTTCTGTGACCACATGAATGGCACTCTTACAACCAAGAAAGCTTGGTACATCCTACGCCACCTACTGGGAAACACCCTACCAAAACTGCCACTTCGCAAACATCATCACCAACAGCCTATCTACGCCCACTGCAGGGCAAAGGCCTCTCCCATTATTCTCCAATTGCCTCGGTCCTGTGCCAACTGTGACCAATTTATCCCCGCAAACTTCTTTATCTCATCTGCCCATCTAACTTTCTGCCGCCCCCTGCAGCGCTTGCCTTCTCTAGGGATCCACTCTGTTACCCTTAATGACCAGCGGTTATCTTGCCGTCGCATTACATGTCCTGCCCACGTCCATTTCTTCTTCTTAATTTCTACTAATATGTCTTTAACACCAGTTTGCTCCCTGACCCACTCCGCTCTCTTCCTGTCCCTTAATGTTACACCTATCATTTTCCGCTCCATTGCCCGCTGAGTCGTTCTCAATTTAAGTTGAACCCTCTTAGTGAGCCTCCAAGTTTCTGCCCCGTAGGTGAGTACCGGTAAGATGCAGCTGTCATACACTTTCTTCTTCAGCGACAATGGTAGGCTGCTATTCATTATCTGAGAATGTCTACCATATGCACCCCACCCCATTCTGATCCCTCTAATTATCTCTGCCTCATGGTTTGTATCTGGGTTCACAACTTGGCCTAAGTAGATATATTCGCTTACCACTTCCACTGCCTCGCCACCTATATCAAACCGCTGTGCTGTACCGAGGTTATTGATCATTACTTTAGTTTTCTGCATATTAATTTTCAGTCCCACGGTTCTACTCTGTTCGCGCAATGCGGAAAGCATGCTTTGCAATTCGTCCCCCGAGTTACTTAGCAAGGCAACGTCATCACCAAATCTGAGGTTACTGAGGTATTCTCCATTAACCCTTACTCCCACCTGTTCCCAATCCAACGTTCTGAATACTTCTTGTAAACGTGCTGTGAATAGCATTGGAGAGATTGTGTCTCCTTGTCTGACGCCCTTTCTTATAGGTATTTTACTGCTCTCCCTATGGAGGATGATCGTAGCTGTAGACCCATTGTAGATATCCTCTAGTATTCTTACATAATGCTCATCTACCCCCTGGTTCCGTAATGCCTGAATGACTGCTAGGGTTTCGACCGAGTCAAATGCTTTCTCATAATCTATGAAGGCTATATATAGGGGTTCAGTATACTCAGCGCACTTCTCTATCACCTGATTGATCATGTGAATATGGTCCATTGTTGAATAACCTTTACAGAACCCTGCTTGTTCTTTAGGTTGACTGAAATCTAAGGTTGCAGAAATTCGGTTAGCGATTACCTTGGTAAATACCTTGTAGACGACTGACAGTAAACTGATCGGCCGGTAATTTTTCAAGTCCTTCATGTCGCCTTTCTTATGAATTAGCATGATGTTCGCTTCTTCCAAGATTCCGGTACCATTGCGGTCATTAGGCATTGCGTATACAGGTTTGCCAGTTTTTCAAGGACGATTTCTCCGCCATCCTTCAAGAGGTCTGCTGTTATCTGATCCTCACCAGGTGCTTTGCCCCCTTTCATTTCTTTCAAAGCCTTCCTTACTTCTTCGGTCGTTACTGGTGGGATGTCTATCTCCTGTGAACTACTGTCTCGTTCGGCATTATCCTTTATGTCCTGGCTACTGTACAGATCCCTATAGAACTCCTCGGCCACTGTGACTATTTTATCCCTATTCGTGATGACATTGCCTTGCTTATCCTTAAGTGCATACATCTGATTTTTCCCCACGCCAAGACGTCTCTTCACTGCTTTCAGGCTACCTCCGTTCTTTACAGCGTATTCGATCCTCTCCATATTATACTTCCGTATGTCAGCTGTCTTACGCTTATTGATTAGCTTGGAGAGCTCGGCTAGTTCTATTCTGTCAGCTGCGGTGGAGATTCTCATGGTTTGCCGTTTCCTGATTAGATCTTTCGTCTCCTGTGAAAGTTTACCAGTATCCTGTCTATCCTTAGTGCCCCCGACTTCTACTGCACACTCCGTAATAATGCGTGTAAGGTTGTCGCTGGCTTCCTGCGTCGTAAACTCGGCTTCCTCGTTAAGAGCGGAATATCGGTTCTGCAGCGCGATCCTGAATTCTTCTACTTTACGTCTTACTGTTAGCTCATTTATCGGCTTCTTTCGTACTAGCTTTTTGCGGTCCCTCCTCAAATCTAGCCTAATTCGGGATCTTACCATACGGTGGTCACTACACCTTACCCTTCCGAGCACTTCCACATCCTGCACGACGCCAGGGTTGTCGCATAATATGAGGTCTATTTCATTTTTGTGCTCCCCATTCGGGCTCCTCCAGGTCCACTTCCGACTCTCCCGTTTACAGAGGAAGGTATTCATTATGCGTAGGTTATTCCGTTCTGCAAACTCAACTAGTAGGTCCCCCCTGCTATTGCTACAGCCCAGACCATAGTTCCCAACTGCCTTGTCTCCAGCCTGATTCTTGCCTACTTTAGCATTGAGGTCCCCCATAACTGCGGTATACTGTGTTTTTACTTTGGCCATTGCCGATTCCACATCTTCATAGAGGCGTTCCACTACTTGGTGGTCGTGGCTGGATGTGGGCGCGTAGCCCTGCACCACCTTGAGCTTGTACCTCTTATTTAGCCTAATTACAAGACCTGCTGCCCTTTCGTTAATGCTATAGTATTCGTCTATGTTGCCAGCTATGCTTTTATTGAATAGAAATCCCACTCCCAGTTCTCTTCTGTCCTCTAGACCACGGTAACATAGGACGTGTCCATTTTTCAGCACCGTAAAGGCTTCGCCTGCCCTCCTAACCTCGCTAAGCCCTATTACATCCCATTTAATGCCCTCTAATTTCTCGAACAACACCTCGAGACTTGCTTCGCTAGATAAGGTTCGCGCGTTAAACGTTGCCAGGTTCAGATTCCATTGGCGGCCTGTCCGGATCCAGGGATTCTTAGCACCCTCTGCTGCGTCACAGGTCTGACCGCCGCCGTGGTCAGTTGCTTCGCAGCCGCTGGGGACTGAGGGCCGAGGGTTAGTTGGCGTATTCATGGGAGGTTGTGGCCATTACTACACCAGGGTGGCCAATCCTGCTCTGGTGAGGGAGTGCATTACCGGCAATGGTCGCCGGGGTCAGGCCGCACCCCAAGCCCCTTTGTGCAATTCCATCAATACGCGGATTTTTTTTTTAATCCGGTGGGAATCGTCCGGCACCGGGATTCGAACCACGGTCCTTCTGCACGCGAGACGGGTGTTCTACCTCTACGCCATCGCTGCAACCAAACATAGCCCGACTTAAACACAACCACTCTGAACCGCCTGATAAACTACTTTCTCAGATCCGCCACAAGTTATTCGGACCTGCATCACCTCTGACAACTCTCTAGCACCCGGACTACGCTGGCAGCCCCAATCCTCAGCATGATGGCCTTTTTACTAAGGACGAGCTCAGGCAAGCACTCACCCGGCTAAACCGCACAGCAGCACCCGGACACGATTTAATAACGTACAAGCTACTTCGCAACCTTAACGACGACCACTTAGAATCCCTCCTTGCCTGTTAAACCAACACCGAACTAACGGCACAGTACCGCCCCAGTGGAGCCAAGCAGATATCACTTTACTTCCCAAGCCTCACAAACCCATCGCTTTTCACAACTTACGACCGATCTCCCTCATATCCTGTGTGGGCAAACCTTGAACATATGGTGACTCGCCGTCTACCGGACTTCCTTGAAGACACCAATTGGTTACCTCACACCATCACCTCTCGGCTCAAGACGTCCACCTCCAACTCGAAGAACGGGTTCTCGACTGCCCCAGCAAAGTAACCCCAGTTCCGTCCTTGCTCTCGATATACAGGCGCCTTCGATAACGTAACTCACGCAGCCATTCTCCGCCAACTTCAAACCATGGCCTGCGGATCTGCCACATATAACTACGTGAGAGCCTTTTTGACAAATCGAACTGCCACTCTCCACATTGTCCCTCACCAGACAGAGAACTTTCACGCACCGGCAAATGGCACACCACTACTTTTCAAAATAGCGCTCATGGGACACTCGACAGCACTTGAACAAATCCCTCACGTGTCCCACGTCTTATATGCAGACGACCTCAACATATGGTCCAACACAGGCTCTTCCGGACAACAGCAATACAGTCTTCAACAGGCAATCGACACTACGCTCCAATATTTCCAAACCTGTGGTCTCTGCTGCGCCCCAACAAAATCCGCCTTACTCTTCCTCCGAGCACTACCCCGGGGCCGACCACCAAACCCTACCCCCGACCCCTCACTCACTCTCAACGGGCAAGCAATTTCCACTGTCAAGACGCTCCGCATCCTAGGAGTCAACTAGCACTACGACGGCTCCGGGGCCGCGTACCTCCCCAAACTTATACACACAGTCTCCCAACTTACACACCTAATTCAACGAATATGCTCTCTCCGACACGGACTCAAGGAAACATAACTGCCGCATCATACAAGCAATGCTATTCAGCCGCGTCACCTACGGGGCACCTTATCTTACGTTAAAACCACAAGAACATTCCAAGATTGATATCCTAATACGCAAGCCTTAAAGACAGCCCTCGGCTTGCCTACCCTCACTTCTACAGACCGCTTATTGAAACTGGGTCTATATAACACCCTCTCGGAGATTATTGAAGCCCATCTCCAAAACCAACTACAGTCCCTACAGCTCACAACCGCCGGTCGTCATCTGCTCAAAACGCTAGGCCGGAAGGGGCTACAAACTCCAGACTCGCTAAAACGCATACCTCTATCAATGCGACGCAACATCCACGTCCTCCCCATTCCGCGTCATATGAACCCTACATACAACGCCCCGTCATCAGCATCGTACACGCCTCCTCATCAGAAAATACGGCAGCGACCCGACCACCCTCTATACGGACGCCCCTCCCTACCCTCAACGACCCGCTCACGTCGCTACTGTTCCCGCTTTGACAATGCCTTCCTCACCTCGGCAACTGTCTGCACAGCCTCTAATGCTACGGCCGAAGAAGCAGCCATTGACCTCGCAACGACGCAATACATGAGTCCCAGCATAACAATTCTGTCTGACTCACAAGCTGCCTGCCGTCGTTTTGCACTCGGACGAGTCTCGGCTCTTACCCTGGCCATCCTTTCTCAATGCCCCACCCTCTCTCATTCCCTCATATTGTGTGTACCCAGCCACACTGCCCTCCCTGTGAACGAGGTGGCCCACGCCACCGCCCGAGCTCTCCTTCACCGGGCATTCCCAGAACAGGCCGACAACGAAGCCAGTATTGCAAACTCCCTTAGGCCCCCCTCCCCAACCTGCACTGACATCCTCTACCACTACAGAGCAACCCTACGCACCTATTCCCCTCCCCGCCCTTCCCTTTCTACCGCTGCCGCCCGCATTTGGCGCCGACTTCAAACCAACACGTATTACAATCACCTCCATCTCCACCCCATATCTCCTACGAACTATCCGCTTAACTGCCCCCAATGCGATGAGCCTAACATCACAGTTCATCTCGTGTGGCTGTGCCCCACCAACCCTCCGCCACCCAAATCCCCTACCCTTGAGCAATGGGAGGGCGCGTTGCAGAGCTGCCAGCGCGAAGACCAGGAGGCCCTGATCTCTTGGGCGAGGATGGCAGCCGCAGCACGCGGCCTACGGGAATAGGATGGCCGCCCACAGCTCCTAACTCTTTCTCGCCTACCCCGTTCCTGTTGTTTCAATAAACGTTCTCTCTCTCTCTCTCTCTCTCTCTCTCTCTCTCTCTCTCTCTCTCTCTCAATGTTCGGTAACTGTCAGCCGTTTTGAGGACAATTATTTGACTCCCCCGATGCTATACTATAGCCGCGTTTACATGAATGCGACAGAATGCGATAGCAGCGCGTCAGATTTCCTAGCGCATCAGGTGTAATGCGATGCGCTAGCGTTTACATGTCGCGCATTACCCCTGGTGCGATGGTGGCGCCATACGGTGGTGGTGCGATGGCGGCGATGGTGGCGCCATACGCGGCTTATAGCCGCGTTTACATGAATGCGACAAGTGGTGCATCGCATCACATCGCATCAATTTTCTAGCGCATCGCATCCATGTAAACGGGGCTAATGCGCTAGGAAAGCGCGTCTCATTAATGCGCCACACAGGGGTAGATTGAGACGCGTAAGTCGACATTGGAAGTGCATGTAAACGCGAGCGCATCGCATTAGGAATTATGTCGACAAGAAAAGTAAGCCCTGTAAACGCAGCCTTGCATTTAAAAACGTCTAAATAGAGTTTGAGACGCCAGAAAATGCGAGTCGTGAAAAAAGAACAAGAACCAGCCGCGCCGGAAGCTTTGGAAGCGCCAGAAACGCTGCTTTACCTTCGATGTGCGACACCGTATGTCGCCACCATCACCCCAGGGGTAATGCGCTACATGTAAACGCTAGCGCATCGCATTACTCGTGATGCGCTAGGAAACGTGACGCGCGCTATCGCATTCTGTCGCATTCATGTAAACGCGGATAATGGTATTTAGGGAATTGGAGCATTTATAGGCTTTGCCATAAAAATAGTTAAGACAGCACCCGCAGTGTGTGCGCGCGTGCATGCGTAGATGCGTGTTCGTAGGCTCGCTGGTGCGTGCTTGCGTACGTGCGTGTGTATGCAACGTGTGCATCTGACAATGTGCAACTAATAACAGCAGTCGCAGAAATTGCACCTGAAAATTTGCGATGGTTTGAAATGAAGCCTATTACAAAAACCTAGTACGAGAGACAGAACAAGTAACAAAAGCGTTTATTTTCATCTCTGGCGCAAAAGCTGGCTGAAGAGATACGTGATGCTTTCTTAACCGTTTGCCTCCCAGCGTGGCGCGTTTGTGAGTGTTGGAGTGCGCGTCTTTCCACAACTTCAAAGCAGATATTCCTTATGACCCTCTCAGGCAGACACATTCACGTATTCTTGGGAGATGGTAATGTCTTCTCGCAAAAATTAAAATCAAGCATTTAGAAGCTCAGTTATAACTTCAGTAAGCTTAAGAAAAGCTACAGCCGTTTGACAGAAGTTGTGAAAGCAATCTGAGTTTTAAGCAAAAGTACAGAGTCCAGCGTGACCGTAAAGTAGACACTCTTTGTGAATTCTTTGCAACTAATCATGCAACTCTGTTTGCAACTAAAATCATGTATGCCCAGTTTACAGAGTATCATATCCCAGTTACGACAGGTAGCTACGTGCTATCATGCAGGATAGTACAAAATGTGCCGCAGTTTAGAAAGCATTTCAGAGACCCTACACGTTGTACGTAAGCAATCATTAAATCTAGGGCCGCGTTCACATCCGGGGCTGGTAAAGCACCCATCACCATTCACGAATGACGGAGAAGAGAAACGAAAATTGCAGAAGCAGAAATAACCCGCTGGCAAAAAAACTAGCACAAGTTTTGTCTTCTACACAGCCATTGATTGCTACAGCCGAGACATTAATTGCAAGAGTTGCCATTTCACATTAGCCGGAGAAAACGAATGCGAGTGTTTGGTTGCGTCCGATGTTTCCGTGTGAAGTCCGCGTTTTGGGAGCAGTAAGCGAACATATAAAATTACGGTGGTACGAGAAGTAGGAGGCATATGTTGAGCTTGAGGAATAGGCGGCACTCCAACTCGTGTTTTGAGTGCAGCATCACCGAAGCCAAAGGCATAGGAAGCCAAGCACAGGTGCTTCATTAAGTCGAAAACCTATCGAAGCGGAAGCACTGCCCATGCGCCAATATTGGCACACTTGTGTTTGTCGCTTACATGCTGAACATATTGCCATTCTAAGTCGAAATATATACACGCGAGAGAATTTATACAAGTGTTTTTGCACCCTACACCGGAGTACCGCATGCCCGCTTCTTTCAATGGACGCCTAAACTCCAAGGTTTCACAGTACTGCATCGAATTGGTGACAGGTCGTGGAGTCACGTACGCGGAAAAGGGAGAGCTTATATATCGAAGTCGATGGCCCCCACCGATGTCATTCATAATTTCCGCAATCCTCGGAAGCCATTGGTCGCAGCGTTCACGTACGAGTCTGTACACTGCATCAGCGTCACCTCATATGCAAAAAGAAGCTGTTGCAGCTTGTCATCTCCAAAAGATGAACTGATGTGACCTCGCAGCCATTTTGAAACTCTGATGACAACAAGGAGAGATGAAAAAGTGTGAAGCTCGAAATAAACGGCGTCGTATTTAGTTACGAGGACCGCTCATGTGGATTGTGGGAGGCCTCATCGGCTAGCGGGCGTGGAAAGACTGCTTGTATAGGGATAATGATAAACTATGCAGTTGTACGTTTTGGCTGGTACTTCGCGTTTTTCGTCCCAAAGGAGGCCAGGGAAGGGGCTCAAGCCCGGAGGAAAAATTGGCCTCCCTTCTATCTTCTTCGACATCAGCCACACTTCATCTAAACTTCTGCCGCGAAACGGTTGCAGCCGATGTGACTGCTTTAAACTATCCTTACAAAACGGTTCGTTACGTAGCTTAAACATTTATTTTGCATCTTTCAATTGTACTCAGTAATCGACCTCTCGTCATGTGTGACACGAGAGAGTTAATTATACCCATGACATTCTAAATAAATTCTTTGTCTCCCCTGCTGTGGAAGCCACACTTGCCTGTCTGTTCTCTCTCCCTTGCATTTCAAGACCATGAAATTACATCGCCTTTTTGCCAAATCACTGGGGATGCTTCGAATGTACTGAGAGGGCGAAAGCAAGAAGTTAGTTTGACCTTGGGTTGATCCGCGGTTGCACTTACGGTTGACATTTGCGGCGCGCCCGTCACGAACTTTAGCAAAAAGAGCCTTCTCGAGCTCCCAGACCCCATCAACAACACCTGGGAACAAGGGCTACTACCCAAAGATTGGAAAGAAGCCGAGGTACAGTTCACACCTAAACCAGGAAAAACACCACACATCGGCGACATGCGGCCTATCTCCCTCATCTGCTGAGGGGAAAGGTCGTAAAACGTATGGTTCTCAAACCCCTCCAACGACTCCTGGGCGCCACTGGACAGAAGGCGATGACCATGTACGGTTTTCGCGCACGTCTCAGCATCCACAGCGTCCTCCGACAACTTCACGAGCTTGTAATCAAGACTGCGAAAAACGAATGCCAACAGCCATACTGGCCCTCGATCTAAAAGGGGTTTTTGAGAACGTCACTCACGCCAGCATACTTCACAACCTCGAAAAGATGGAAGGCGGTAAGAAAATCTTTATGTACACCAAAGGCTTCCTCAGCAACCACTCAGTAGTCATCAAGATCGGAGAGGAAGCGCCCCAGCCGATCCAGCTGGCTGACAGGGGAACACCGCAAGGGTCCGTCCTTTCGCCCATGCACTTTAACCTGGCCCTTCTACCGCTTCCAGCCATCCGAGGCACTATGGAAAGAATATACCACGCTCTCTACGCAGATGACATCACCATATGGAACTCCAAGGCGGAATCGGGCGGATGGATGGAAGAGGCCCTACAACACGAAGCAACGCTGCCCAAGAATACGCGCAATCATGCGGCCTCAGCTGCTCTCCCGAAAAACCTGAACTCCTTGTAACACCGAGCAGAAAAAAGAGCGAAAGACCTTCCATAACCCTCAGCGCCGACGACACCGACATCAAACCTACAAATTAAGCCCGGATCCTAGGCTTACTCTTCCATGAAAACGGCAAGCCCGGGGCGGCAATCGTCAAACTCAAAACGACATCGCATCAGTTCATCCACATGATTCGACGAGTAACCAATCGTCCAAAGGGACTCAAGGAGGAAGACGCACTTCGGCTGGTTCAAGCCTTTGTAATATCCCGAATAGTATACTCAGCCCCATACCACCAACTCCTCAAAAAAGATATCGACCAAATCGATGCTATAATCAGAAAAGCTACCAAACTGTCCCTGGGCATCCCCGTCCATTCCTCCAACAAAAACCTCCTGGGCACGGCCAAGCACAACCCCATCCGCGAACTAACAGAGGCCCATGTCTCCAACCAACAAATTCGACTCAGTCAGACCCTAGCGGCACGAGCCGTCCTAGCCAAAATCGCATGGAAGGTAGCCTACCACCAAGACAAGGGACCCATACCCAGTATCTGGGCCACCATCATTGAAAGTAAACCAATCCTCCAAAACATGAACCCCGATCGCAAGAAGGGTGGCCGAAAGGTCAGAGTGAAAGCTCTGGCCAAACGTCAGGGCAAAAACGAAGGAATTCTCTAAACAGAGAGAGAGAGAGAGAAAAAGACTTTATTGAATGTTCGCCTGAAGGAGGGACGTGCAAAGGCTCCGCGGAGCCAGCCCGTCTCTCGACGCTGCCTAGGGCGTCCTCGAAGCATTGCCCCGCAGGCGTCCGCCGGTGCGGCGCGCGAGGGGCCTTAGGGGATGTCCCCTCGAGCCCTCCGTCAGCGCCTTCCCGCGCTTCTGCCTGGCGAGAGCCATCTCGAGCTGCCGGACGGCTTGCAGCAGCTTGCCTACCTACTCATTCTACACCTGCAACGATAGCCGTCACAATCGGCAACCTAATCTGCTGCGCTTTTCTCGTCACATCCTCCTCTGAAGAGGCCGAGGAAGTGGCCACAGCGATAGCCCTTACTCAACCCGGCACCAAAACCATCATCACATACTCCCAGAAAGCATACAGCAACTACAGAAAAAGGTGGGTGTATCTCACAGCGACCCGCGTTCTCCAAGAAACAGACCCTCCAAATTCCAAAAGCGAGCTTATCTGGGTCCCAGCGCGCCCCGAAGTCGTGGGCAATGAGTTCGCCCATCATCAGGCCCGCGAAGCTACCCTCAGGGCCAAGGAAACTGCACAACAACCCATCACTAGATACCACGAAATACTCCGTCACTACAGGGAGGGTAGAGCACATTTCCCCTCACCTCACCACTCCCTTACTCGACAAGAACAATGCTTCTCTCGGCAAATTCAAGCCGGGTTCTTTCCGCACCCTCTAACTCAAAACAAAAGTTGCCCCGCGTGATACGACAAGGAATGCCCTTTCTGCAAACGAGTAGGTTAACTCCGCCACGTAATTAGAGAGCGCGACTTTTCCCACACCGTCCCCCCTACCCTCCACCCGGCCTGCACCGCCTTTCTTGAGGGATGGGAAACTGCTGCTCAGCGCCGCCTGGAAGACCAGGTCCTACTTATTTCCATGGGCCTGGAGGCCCGAACAGCATATGGAGCTCGCGAAGAGGCCCCCACTCCATCTGGCGCCTAACGGCTACAGAATTTTTGGCCTAATAAAGTCTATTCTCTCGGTGCACTGGACCAGACCTCTGGACACCACCCTCCGGATCTTGTCCCACCCGCTGACCGTCATCGCCAGGTGCCTCCCATTCGCTCCCTCCGCTACCCTCGCCTCTCAATGTAACTGGCATTGCACTTGCCGCGGTTGCCTACCCCTCTTTACCGCTGCTGTTTTGCTTTCTTGACGCGCGAACCGCAGTTCACGCTCCCCAGTCCGCGCAACTTAACTATCTTTTTTAAATACCAATTTTCTGTGCCTCACAGCGCGCGGGCTTGAAACATAGAGAAATAAGGCTTTCGGCATAAACACCTGCGTCGGCATTCAGCCTTGTTTTGTGGTGATACTGAAGGTCCCGTTGAATATGACGTCAACATACCCGCCCACCATTGTCACAAACCCAATAACGTGTGTTTGCAAGTTAAAATGAAACCTGCCGTCAGATATTCTTCGCCCACATTTCGATTCTCGTTTGGCTTCGGCGAAAGCGGCCACCCGCAAATCTCACGAACTCAAAGAGATGGGACAGTAACGATGACGGCCGCCGTCGAAAACTCACCATCAATTCGCCAGTTTTTGTTGGCTAAGGCGTCAGCATATCTACTCAGAATTTTTAAATA
This sequence comes from Haemaphysalis longicornis, assembly GCF_048455015.1. Taxonomy (NCBI): domain Eukaryota; kingdom Metazoa; phylum Arthropoda; class Arachnida; order Ixodida; family Ixodidae; genus Haemaphysalis; species Haemaphysalis longicornis. Next base: position 55,338,820 of record NW_027526385.1, on the reverse strand, counting down.
CCTACTCGAGGGAATGTGACAGTTGCGCAGGAACTTCCGTCCGAAGCGCGACATTCCGGCCCCATTAAGATCAAAGCCTGGAACTTCTGGCGATATCTAGAACGTTATTTAAACGGGGCGATACACCACACCGTGCCCCTAAGCCAACCTCAAAGGTTGCCAACCTTCTTAATTTTCATAAAGATCAAGCAACAGTTGTCGAAGAAAGTAGCTTTAGAAAAGAAATAGAGAAGAATTGTTGGAACCGCTTGGGGTCAAACTCTGGCCCTTATAGAACAAACCACTATATAAAAGGCCACGGACTCGAAATAGTGGGCTGCCATTACTATTAATCCGAGTGTTTAAATTAAACAGTAGATGGTGCTAGGTTACAAGCCATGCACTTCCTGCATACAGGAAGTGCCTGGCTTGTACCCGTAGGAGAACGGAATGTTGCGTTTCAAGCTCATAACAGATTTCTGTCGGCGTACTCACAGCGTGAAACAAACACAAAATGATATCGCCAATAATTCACTTAACAAGTCTTGAATGTCTCTGCGAATTTTCATCTAAATTTATAACTTAAGTCTTTGTTGTGTTTGGCTAGCTTCAGCGGAAAACGTTCGTGAAGCAATCTAACAATGGTTCGTGTCGCTGACATTGCTCGTAAGACCAAGCGCCGATTGCGCAACGCTACCAACACACGCATCTGACAAATAACACATTCAACTGCAGCACACCCCCGCCTTCTTCCTCTTGCATTTCGCTGAAAAACAAAAAAAAACGTCGTCCGTGTCAAAGCCATTGTGGAAGGAAACGACAAACACTTCACTGGAGGCAGCTGCGGTGATGCGCAAAAGCGCGCGCTCTTGTTTCGCCTTCTTTCACGACTTGTGATTTGTTTATTGCTGTTACTTGCCGTCTGTGTGCCCTTTCTCTCTTCTTTGAATTTCGCCCGAGATGAGGCTGTCCACGTTGCATGACAGGCCCAGACAGGGCGTATTTTCTTGAAAGGAAGACGATGTCTGGCGCCGACAGCGCAAAGCACTGCTTATGAAAGAACGCAGCCTAGTACGTCGTGCAGTAAAGCAAATCCATCAGGTGATGTTATTAAACGCGGTGGTATGATCTTTGAAGACATAGGTAAGCCCATAAACTTTATCCATCTTCTTGTTGTTTTCGTTTGTCGGAGTCTGCACGATTAAAGAAACGGTGTAAGAGCTGTTTTCTCTAACATGGGCGAACAACTTGCTGGCTGGCGTTTAGTTTAAAAACTAAAAATACGGGTAATGGAAGAAAAAATTCGCGCGATGAGAACATTCTTCGCGTTTTTAAGGCATGTTTTGCGTTAAAACATCCAGCGTGACGTGTGTGACACCTGGATGGATATGGATTAAAATTTTCTGAAGTCGCGGGGCCTTTCTGCGAACCACGGTGGCGTGTCTTGTGGCTGCTGGGCGGACATTCTTTTTCTATCTCGCTAGGTAGAATGCCTGCAAGTATTTGGTTTGCTAGGAAACATCCCCACGGACCGAGCACGTAGACAGAAATATTATAAAGTTTACCACATGTTTATAACTTGAACAATTATTATTAAGGCAAAGTTTTAGGCGTCTTATTAAACGCTGAAAGTAATTTCAGTCATTGAAGTCATAGTCTTTATCGCCTTCAGCATCAACACGAAAAGCACCAAAATGGCCATCGCTGTAAAGCGAAATAAAAATGGTTTTATGTAGGATTTGATCCCGGCTGAGCAAAGCAGCAGCCAGCTGCGCTAACCGCAGCGATAACTTTTGCATCGCCAACTTTGTCGAATCCAGCCCAAGTCAAATAGACGCGGCTGCTCGATCTCTAAACGACCGATGTAGTGACGTGTAGTGTCTAGTTGGCTGCTAGTCTTTAGTTAGCTGTCTGGTTTGCTGTCACAAACTTTAGTAGCAATCTTTCTTGAAGCTACCTACAGAGCATTTCCGCTTACGCAAAACCCATTGAAAGATAGCTTAGTTGTGTGCCATTTATGGTTACCTGTCACTTGTTAGCCAAGTCATCCACGCCAGCATTTAAATCACCAGCGGGCATATTGTATTGCATTGAAAGCACTAAACATCCGCTGAATGTTGCCCATAATTTCTACCGCCTCAGGTTCGAACGTAGTGGTAAATTTTTATTTCCTTCAAATTACCTTCGGTGTAATGTTTTCTTTCTTCACTATCCGGTGATTTTTCAGCCATTGTCAAATGTGAGATGTTCCTCAGCAACCTCTTCCATTTATGCCGTTATGTTTCTATATAGGTTTCTAGATGATATGTTTCTAATATGCATGCAAGGTTAGAATCATTGTCATGGTCCAGCTTAGGCCCCACTGGAGCTCGCTTCGAATGCGGCCCCGTCAACCGTTATTTGTGTGGCGTGCTCGTTTGGCAGCCAAACGAAACTCATACCTGTATGTGGGGGCTATAAGCGTAGCTGTGCTTCTTGCGCTACATTAGCTGCTGACCCTGCACTAATTGATGGATTGATTGATCCTTAGTGATATCCCTTTGTAGAGGGGTGATGACGTTTTCAATGGTTGCAAGCTGCATCTAAATGCAGCCTCTTAGTGTTTAGAGCCATCTCGCAGCTCTGCACTACCTCGCAAGAGCCGTTTTCACGTACACTTACCACTGGAGGGTCAGTAATAGCTCGCCGCAGATGAAGAGATTACTTTTGCAAGGTAAACGTCCGCCTGGTCCAGTGAAATTCTGCTTAGAACTGGTCACTAGCAGGATAACGTATCTGCCGTCCATACCGACACTTCTTAGAATTGCCTACACCGATTTGCAATTCAGGTACACACCGAAGCGTTCCCTGCATCGTTATATCCTTATTCCACTAGACACGGAAGCCCTTAATTCGATTCAAACAATATACCAATTAAGCTAGTGCCGGATGAAGAGCGGATGAGTGGATGAGTGACGAGGGTAGTTGTGCGGTACCGAAGTGCCGCGCCCGCCATTACCGCCGGCAAGTACCGAGTGCATCTGTGGATAAAAAGGCCCCTCATGATAAAAACAGGAAAAATATGGTCTTGACAAAATGACTCGAAGTGCGGGAAAGAAATTTGGAGCCCTTCCACTACGGTGAAGCTGCAAGAACAATGAAGCTGTAGTGGTGCAGACGGGAATTCCACAATATTTACAATTTTATTGTGAGCTACGTAATTATTAAAACTGGATATACCTTCCCGTAATGCAAAGTCTTCCTTCCTTTCTTTCTTTCCTTCCCTGGTTTGTTTATTTTTTTTCTGTCTTTCTTCCTTTATTTCTTTTGTTCTTCCTATCCTTCGTTCTGTCTTTCCTTTCTCTTTCCTTCCATCGTTCTCTCTTCCTTCCTTCCTTACTTACTTTGTTTCTTTCATTCTTTCCTTCTTTCTTACTGTCGTTCTTTCTGACCTTCAGTATTTTCACTTTCATTCTTTCTGACTTCCTTACTTTGTTTCATTCTTCCGTTCTTTCTCTATTTTTTCTTTGTGTCTTACTTTCTTTATTTCCTTCTTGCTTTCTTTCCTTCTTGCTTTCTTCCTCTCTTTTTTCCTTCCTTCCTTCCTTCCTCTCTTTATTTCCTTCTTTTCTTCTTTCTCTCTTTGTCTTTGTTCCTTTCTTTGTTGCTTTTTTTCTTTCTTGCTAATCTCTTTATTTTCGTCGGTTAGAAGTACCACGAGCGACAGCCTCAAGACATCGAAAACGAGATACTTGCAATACGGCATGAAGTGGAGAATTTCTCGTTGGTGTATTAGCGAACACTTTGCGTCGCGTGTTCTGCAAAAAAAAAAAACATTTGGACATCGTCGCACGTAACCACAAAATTTCTGCGAACAAAAATGAAAGGATGTATTTGCAGGTCTGCATCGCTCTTGAGCGTGTTCAGCGTTCAACAGCTCAGCTGCTGTTACTGGCCGTAAGTTCGGTGTTTGTGTGCACCGAAAACTCCCCTCGAGGGACGTTATCACGTGGGCGTCGCACAGGTGTGGCATTACCAGCTCTACAACGCACAGACACGTGATAGCGGCCGTCACAACACTCGAGAGGGCCGTGCGCATGCGCTGATTCTCGCAGGAGCCCTTCGCGCTAGACCTGGCGTCGTCATGCGCATGCGCTCAGTATAGCACGAGAGACCTCGCGCGCCACGTCTTCGCAGTTCTCGGCATGGCCCGGCCGCGGATAGTTCGCTTGTCGTGGAAGTGGCCGCGAACCGAAACGCAGGGCGTGCTGCTGAAAATACCTATGTGTCAGTCAATGCTCAACTACAACACTTCGCGATTCAAGTCTTGCGCATGAGTGCAAGCTTCCCTAGATTTTTCTTACAGCATTCCTCGCTTTACTTCGTAAATTCAGCTAGAATCTTCGGTTCTGTCCACGAGCGACGCAAAAATGAAGGAAGCTCAAACTAACGCGTAAGACTTCAAAGTAGCGAATCTGGACGCAACAGTAGCGTGTCTCCTCTTTTTTGTCTCGCGGCGTTGTTTAAGCGTCGCCGCTGTACGAGGGTCCACAGCTGGATGTTCATCCTACTCCATCGCACTCGGCTCAACGCGCACTTAGCCTTCCTTCGTCGCGCGCACTCACCACTGTGGCGGCGGCGTTGCCGCCTTCCTCCGGCAGGTGGCGGCGCGGTTCCCGCGCACTTATCTGGTCCCTCCTCGGCTATCTCTCTCCGCCATCGGGCGCTGCTCCAATCCGGGAGCTTGTGGAAGGGGGTGTGGTTTGACCTCTAGCTCTCAAGGTCAAACCTGTTCACCCCGCGAAGATTTCCCGATATAGCGCACTGTAGCTTTCGCTACAAAAAGGCGATATCGAAGAGAACCAACCACAGGCCTCCAGAGAAGTGTAACAATGCACGCACTGAGAGATCCTCGAAACCTCGTGCACGACGCAGCGGTATCACTTAGCTAGATCGCTCACAACTTCTTCCCTCTGTATACTGAGGGTAGAGAAAACGCATATTTCGCAAAACACGGACAACCGCAGTGTATTCATTCATCAAGTTACCGATAAAATATAATATTGAAGTATGTATAAATTTACGAGGTAGTACTTATCAACGCAGCCCAAATGAGTGTAAGTGTAAGAAAATGTGAAAACCGGTTTTGAACACGGAGGAGGTCGGCCGGACTACGGTAGCCCCTGGGATGTGCCGCGTCATAAATTTCGAGGTTCTCCGCTGCCGGAGCACTCTGAAACTGAGTGACAGCGCTAAAGGTTGCTAGCGCTTCTAGTTGTCTCCTTTTCAGCACAACCGCAGCGCCAAAAGGCAGAGGGACGGACAGGGAACTGCTTGCGCACTGGGCGAAAAAGGGAGGTCATGGGGAGGGGTGGTATTTGTAACCGCTCTCGCCAACTTCCAAACGCACTCACTCCACCTCCAACAGCTTCTGTTCCACGTCTCTCGCCCATCTCTGACACGGCATATCGATCGTCAACGCCGCTCTTTAAGGACTCCAAATTTCCAACAGCGTGCCCATCTCTGAGTTTTTTGCGACTTCGCCTTTCTATGCCCTTGCTGCTTGCTTCCACAAAAACTGTTATGAGTGCCTGGAAAGCACAGCAGACTGACGTAACTCATTCCCGCTGCTATTTTCTTCGCTAGAACTACTCTCAATCGCGTTTTGCAATAAGGGCGCTGAAGAGCTTCGCAAGGAGCATTAAGGAGAAAGTCAGTCGGCTCTGATTTTTCGCAATAAGAATGCAGCGTGAGAACCATTTCAAAAACGGCTCTCAGATGTTTCGGGATAAACGTCGTTTGGCGATAATGTACTGAGTAACCTTTTATGGTTATATAATTTCAACTGAACTGAAAAGATACTTTTCCCCGATACGGCCTCGACTGGGGGGCCCGTGTGCGGGGCGGGCGTATGAGGAGACCCAGTAGCACTAGCCAATCGTTTTTTGAAGAGTGGAGCTGTTGTAGCTGGCCTTAATGGGTGTCTCTAATGCGTTAAAAATATGTACAAAGAAAATACCGAGCGCTCGAGAGCGCGTGCCTAGCTACAGCCGCTGAGCGTCCCCTGGCGCGGGGCAGTGGCTTTATGAAAAAAAAAAGAAAACCAGCCAAAACCCCAAGGAGCACGTCGCGTTGCTAGCAACCAACAACGTCACAGCTGGCGCAACACCTGCTCCACGCCACCTGGACGGGACTTGAGGAATGCCGCGGGTACATCGTACACGTACGTGCCACCGCTGCACCCCAGGTGTCGTCAAGGGCTACCGCGCATGTATTGTTTGGTATGGGAAAACGACGGCATCTATGCATGTGACGAGGACTACTACTAGCACAGTGCAGATCGACTACGGAAAATGCAAAGAAACAATTTCAAACTTGTACGAATGCGTTGTGATGTGTCTCTCAGTGCTCACGTATAAAACAAATCCTGCAGCTTCGCTATTGTTCAAGCCTTACACTACTTAGTGCAAGCTTCGCTAGTTTTTCTTCGGTTCTTTTTCGTTTTCCTTCCTTTTCCTCAAAATGAGACATTCGACATCTGCTCTTTGGATAATAACTATTAACGAATTAATAATTAATTAATTAATGTTTTGTTTAATTATTAACCTTCCCGTCAGAATAAATGAACACGCATCTTACAAACAATACCCGCCCCTTAAAATAACACAACAACGACACCGCCTACGCGAAAGATTCCATAAAACTAATACAGAGAACGTAAGCTCTCTCAAATAAATTCAATGTCTAAAGGGCAGCAAAGCCTATGCTTATAGAGTAATTGTTTTCAGTGCAACGTATGAACACAGAATAAGGACTGGGCAAACCCGAAGGAAATACATTGACTTGTAAATCCCGAACGTCTACCCGTAGTATTTCGGCCCTATATTTGTTAGGGCGGCGTTCTTCAGTAGACAGCAGATTCATTAGTAACGGACTGCTTGAACAAGCTGCACTATGACACCGTGTATCATGAGATACACTACCAAAAGACATGTTGTGGTGGCGAAAGCGTTAGTGCCAAACAGCACCCCCCTACAGAATGTTCACGTGAGCATTTAATTCTGGTTCCTTTGCACAGCAGATCGAGCGCTCGCTTGACAATGGGGAGGTTTGGTATCTGGCACATTCGAGAGACACGCTAGTTCACTCCCGCATGCATGATCCGAATCTCGGATAACTATGTACTCACGACAACAAAACGGTGCGCACTGCGGCATAGGGCCCAGCAGCTAACTTAATTCCATCTCGGTCATTAAGCTACATACTCTAAGCTGCTGTCCCGCACAATGCCTTTGTAACCGATGTTTTGTTACGAGCGCCTCTTACCGCCCGGCTTATGTTATGTTGTGTTCTAAGCAAAGCGCGTGTTCACTTCTTGTGCATTCTGCACCGTATTTCTTGGTTTGATAAAGAAAAGGCAACATGGCAGCGGGCAGCGTTCCTTAATTATTTTACTTCCAAAGGTCCTTCAGGCGTTACGGTTTCTTGCTGATAAATACGTTAAAAAAATCATTGATGAATGAAAATTTCTGTTTTGGCGGCCACTGCAACTCCTTAGCTTGCTCGCAACCTATGGAATGCTTGTCGGTGGTCAACGATGCCACGGATGTAACCCAGCTCATTTATCTTATCCTGGATTTCGAACAGAGCGCCCTTTGGCTTCTTCTATCGTATGCCGCGGCAGGGAAAACTGTTTAAGGGAAAGGGGGTCACCTGTCCGTAAGTAACCTAGAATGTTCTTGTTTGAACCGCCATGTTTTCGATCTATTTCTATGGTTGTGGAGGGAAGAGTGTTCTGATATCTATTCATGAAGATCAAACTCCGCGGCATTCTACTCGCTCACCACCATCTCTGCATGTCACTTTGTTGACTGATCCTTCGACGCTTGTGTATTCTTCAACATTTATTGGGGAGCAGATCTTCGGTCCAACAAACTTTATTCTTCCATACAATCTGCGTCATCCTTGACAGCGTGACGTTACTAGAATGGAACCCAGAAGTCTGAGTCAAAAGTTTAAATTTGGCTTTAAAAGAGCACTCCGGAGCGGTAGGGCTAACTGTTTTGCAACATAACGCGGCATGCTCTAAAACGTGACGTACAGAACAATCTTATTCGCGTTACTATTGAATTAGTTGCGAAGTACTAATCTTTACTAGCCACGACAAGCTCAAACCATCCCTACTGGCCATCTACCAGGGGGCTGGGTAGAAACTTCGTACGAAACACGTTTGTTAAGACTATGCAATGTTCAACTTCCAAGTGGCGCATGCACGTGTACTGCACGGAATTAGGTCTACTTGGCGAACTTTCCCTTAAGCGATGTATTCTGGTTGCCCCTCGAGTCACCAGCCCCTACGCATATGTGGCCACACCCGTCGCTATATCTCCCGTGGATAGAGCTTCCCGTTTCAATTAGAATATTTCCCTCCCTAGCTCGGGAAGGTCGGCAGCTGGCAGAGATAAAGCGCGCATTTTTCTTCCGCTCCTCTCAGCACCTCCCTCAGGCGGGCTGTGTGATTAGTGAGAAAAGGAGGAAAGCGACTCTCGTTACAGGATATCTCCCATGGATTATACTTCCCACTGGGCTTCGCTGATAGTGGTTGCTTCGTAGACGAGTGGACAGGTTTTGTTTCGCGGCCTTCTGAAAGGTACTGATTCATGCGCAGTAAGAAAGAATCGTAAATAACCTACAGGCGCTTTTACGGAGCCTACCTGAGAGACCCGCTTATGATGGTGCAATTCTGAAGCGCGAAATCCTACACCGTTCTTTGAGTGTCTTCACGAGTGCAGATGGCTGTAGCCTGGCATTAAAAAGGGAATGGAGGGGAGGGAGGAACTAATAGCAGAGAAGGGGCAAGTTAACCTTTAAACTGGGCAGGAAGACGCGTATGATTAGGAGAATGTAGGAGGGAATGGAGATGAAATGCGCTGAAAAAGGTTCGTCATCATAAATCGACCCTACACGTCTCTCTGTGAACGTGATTCCCGTTTTCCTCGAAAGAACTCCTGGTACAATCCTAGTTCGGGAAGCACAAACATAAGCGACCCAAGTATTCCCGACGCCGTTATGCCCCAAATAACCAAAACGGTCGTACGAGCTCGCGGGGAGCTTTTTTCGCACGTCCACACCGTCTTCAATTTCAGGTAGTGAATGGTGGGAGACGTTTGACGCGACGCAGCGCCGGACTTCTGAAGTTGCCCCACTTTGCGCGGCTCATTCATGCATTCAGTGTTTGGAATCTGGAAACGTTTACGGTTGAGTTGTAAGGGACGTTAGGATGAGTTCTGCAACTTCCGTAATAGCGCTGACACCTCTTAGAGATAGCACTGGTGCAGATCGACTTAGAACGGGGCCTAGAAACGCGCCTCAGTTATTACAATTATAAAAAAAGGTATCTCAATTATTTATAGACAAGCTGTCAAACACTGTGCGTTCTTCGTCGTCGTCTGCTTCGGCGCTCTCAACTCGCCCTCAAGGATATTATGAACCATTCTGGAGCAGCGTCCTTTCTTCAGTGCTATAACAGCGACCTGCATCCGTCAGTGCAGAGGCAATTAATTTTGGAGAAGAAAAATCCAGCAGACTTCCCGAATTTCGCGAACGTTCTGACGCCAGTTTGAGCAGTCGGCGTTATTGAAATTCAAATCGCCCGCTTTGAAAGTTAGGCCCAAGTCATCTAGGACACGGCGCCTTGTATACGTGGAGTGGCAGGCGCGTTTAATTGTAAAGGAGGTCACGCGCTGAATTTCAGGCCGAACTGTTTGTTTACTATTTATATTGTCTGTAGTGAAGGAGGAGTGGGATTAGCCCGAGGCGCTTCTTTACAATTCCAGTCACAAGGCAGTTGACGCCAGTGTGGTTTATAGAAACCGCTTTTGAAGATTCCATGCTAATCATTCTCGGAAGTACTTTTCTTCTATATGTACGGGATGTACGAGCTAGAACAGGACTTCTGTGAAAAAAACAAACAAAAAAGTGAACGTAGTCTCCCCCCGTATAAGTAACTGAAAGCGAAAGCGCTACTGTAGTGGTTCGACGAGAGCGGCAACTATAAAACAGCTAGTAAGGCGATGAAAAAGGCGCAGAGAAGTGTTCTACATTTGTTTGCGCACTTTCGGTGCTTTTAGAGATTTGATCTCCTTACGCCACATTTCTGATGTTACCAATCACATGTTATGTACTAAGCCTACGGCCCCCAAAAAAGGTTTCGAATGATTATATCCTGCGGATAATATAGTGAGGTCCTCCAGAGATTCCGAAATGGTACGACACAATGGCCAACAGTACTGTGCTCATAACAGAAGGCCAGGCCAAGTGTGCTCGATAACGCCGCCAATCACGGTACACCGCCGGCCAGCAAGATGCAGCAGGTGTAGCACGCAGAAGGAATGAGAAACGGAGCTCATCGGAATGAACATCGTGGCAGTTTTCGAGTAATCCAGTTCTGACCGCCGTCATTCGCCGCGCCGGGTAACCTTCAAGGGCATTTGGAAACCTATCATTGAGGGAATTATTCGCAACGAATCTTTCGTGCTGTGTAATGTTGTTGATCGGTACATAGGGTTTAGAACTGTGTGTTGTTATTCCTGCAGCTTCGATAGTCATCTTCTTCTGCAGAATAGAAAAGCTCAGTGATTTGTACGAAATTATTTTACTTCTCTGTAGTATCAATGGTGTTTGTTGGTGTTGTGAAGAGCTGAGGAGGTCGTTCAGCTCTGTAAACGTATAAACCGCAGTTACGATCTTCGAGGCGCAGTTGTGTCTTCAACCAGCAGTTACCGATTCTTACACTTCGACCAGATTGTGAAGATGAAACGTAGGTCACTGACCAAGTCAAAGAAGCGGTTTGACGTTTCGGTACCCCTACGGGTACCTTGATCACAATGAGCATGTGCGTGGAAAACGAAGCTATATATTGGGCATGAGGCGTCGCAATGAGGTGGCATAGATACGGTGCAGATTGCCGTCTGTTCTGTTGATAGTGTCGGCCGTCGTCTGAATGATGAGGGATTCGAGCAGCAATCGGGAAGACAGATTGCGCTCGGTTGTCAGAACTTTCGCCTCGTCCCAGTCGACCACGTGTCCCGTTTTCTCACAGTGCTCCGCCAGTGCGCTTGTTCTTGCATGGCCCTTGTTTACGTCGTTCCGGTGCTGCGTTATACTTCTGTGAAGATTGCCCGTTTCGCCAATGTACACTGATTTGCAATCGGCGCACGGAATCTTGTAAACAACACCTGGGAACTTGGAGCGTGAGAGGAGGTCTTTTACGTTGACGAGGTCAGAACGCAGTTTGCTAGTTGGCACGTGCGCGATGTGCACACCGCGTTTCTTGAAAATGCGTGCGAGAGCTTCACTGATATGTGGGACGTAGGGAACCGCAGCAAGCTTTGGCGCGCTTCTTATGGACGCTTCTGCTTGCTCACCTTGATGCATAGTTGTGTTCGTCGCCCTCTTTGCCTCTTTTTGGATAAAGTGCTTTGAGTAGCCATTCCGTTGCAGGTCTCTTTCAATCTTCTTCATTTCTTCTTTCAGGCTTTCCGGTTTAGAGCACGTCCGTTTTGCTCTGTTCACAAGTGACGTCACCACTGAACGTTTATGGGACATGGGGTGCGCCGAATAGAAGCTCAGGTACCTTCCGGAGTACGTAGGTTTCCTGTATACGCTGAATGATAGTCCACTCGGGGAGCGTTTTACGAGCGTGTCCAGAAAAGGAATAGAGCCATTGGATTCCTCTTCCACAGTAAAGTTGATTGAAGCCTCTGTATCATTCAGATGCTGTAGGAAGCGTCGAACATGCTGCTTGTCCATGACGCAGAAGCAATCGTCGATGTACCGTACGAAGAGCTTCGGCTGTGGTTGAAATGATTCCAATTCGCTCCGTAAACCGTAAAACGCTCCCCGTAAAACGCTCCTAAAACGCTCCCCGTAAAACGATTCCGTAAAACGCTCCCCGAGTGGACTATCATTCAGCGTATACAGGAAACCTACGCACTCCGGAAGGTACCTGAGCTTCCATTCGGCGCACCCCATGTCCCATAAACGTTCAGTGGTGACGTCACTTGTGAACAGAGCAAAACGGACGTGCTCTGAACCGGAAAGCCTGAAAGAAGAAATGAAGAAGATCGAAAGAGACCTGCAACGGAATGGCTACCCGAAGCACTTTATCCGAAAAGAGGCAAAGAGGGCGACGAACACAACTATGCATCAAGGTGAGCAAGCAGAAGCGTCCACAAGAAGCGCGCCAAAGCGTGAGAGAAGAGAGAGAAAATGACTTTATTGAAGGTTCCTGCGGAAGGTAGGGACCTCGGCCACGGTGGGCCTGCCCTTCCTAGACGAGTATTACGTCGTCCCCGAAGCAGTGCCTCGCGGGCGTCGGCGCGGTCGGTTCGTGGTGGGTGTTCGGGTGTTGACCCGCCGACCCCCCGACGACGCTTCCCTGCGCTTCTGCCCTGCGAGAGCAGCCTCGAGCCGCTGGATAGTTCGTAGTTGCACCTCGTGCTCACCCGAGTTCATGGCATACGTAATGTCCTCGGGCAGGCGCGTTGCACCGTCTGCCTCCAGCGAGTGTCGTTCACATCCCCACAGCAAGTGGGCCAGCGTTGCGTTCGTTCTCGCGCACACACTGCACAGCACACTTTCGTAGACCTCTGGACACACGTGGCGCGCCAGCACCGGGGTGATCACCGAGTTAGTTTGTAGTTGTCTGTATAGCACGGCTTCCGCTCTGGTGAGGTTGGGGTGGGGGGGCGGCTTGAGTCGCCTGCCGAGCCTGTACCACTGTAGTATTTCCCCGTACGACGCGAGGGGTTCTTGTTCGGTTTCTGGGTGCCCGTCCGCCGGGGAGGAGCGCTGCGGTTCCCTACGTCCCACATATCAATGAAGCTCTCGCACGCATTTTCAAGAAACGCGGTGTGCACATCGCACACGTGCCAACTAGCAAACTGCGTTCTGACCTCGTCAACGTAAAAGACCCCCTCTCACGCTCCAAGTTCCCAGGTGTTGTTTACAAGATTCCGTGCGCCGATTGCAAATCAGTGTACATTGGCGAAACGGGCAATCTTCACAGAAGATTAACGCAGCACCCGAACGACGTAAACAAGGGCCATGCAAGAACAAGCGCACTGGCGGAGCACTGTGAGAAAACGGGACACGTGGTCGACTGGGACGAGGCGAAAGTTCTGACAACCGAGCGCAATCTGTCTTCCCGATTGCTGCTCGAATCCCTCATCATTCAGACGACGGCCGACACTATCAACAGAACAGACGGCAATCTGCACCGTATCTATGCCACCTCATTGCGACGCCTCATGCCCAATATATAGCTTCGTTTTCCACGCACATGCTCATTGTGATCAAGGTACCCGTAGGGGTACCGAAACGTCAAACCGCTTCTTTGACTTGGTCAGTGACCTACGTTTCATCGTCACAACCATGCTTTTACCTGACCAGACGGTATTCCGTCAAACTCTGGACTACTTCGACCAGATTATTTTGTTACCCCCTAAAAAAACTAGGCTAAGGGCGGAAAACTACTACGAAGATACTCGCCGGTGATACAGCTTTACAGTCGAGAAAACCGCCGCAGCGCAAATTATCTACACTTCGCTACACTTAAACGTGATTCGGCAAATTCGTGTGCTTATTTCACACTCCTAGCAGGAAGCATTTTCGAAGCTGAGAGCTTAGCGCCACTCTGACTAAAAATGCTGAGCTCACTTCGAAGGCCGAGGACAGAACCGCCACCATCCCGCAGCACCAGCGGCTAATGGAGCCATTCCTCTCTGACATGCTGCCATTCAAGTCTGATATAAAATTTCTGGATTACCTATGCTAAAAAAACTGCCGAAGCTACTGAGCTGCAAACATTCGGTTATTTCAGATGGAATCAGGTCACAAAGCGTTCCGAAGTCCAAGCACGCTTCTCCAGCATCAGTGGACGTTAGCATTGTTTTTTCGCACACAATTGTACAACTTCCAGCAGCAAATCATTGAGATTGGCTGGTTTGTCACAGCTTTTGAGCCTTTCTTTTGTTGTAGACTCACCCTGCATTTCATGTAAATCTCTTGAAATAGCAACTTTTGCGGGGAGTATTTTAATGAAGAAAATAAAAGTACTTTCTTACAGCACAAGACGTGTCCGCTGTTTTTACTGCAAGTAAAGAAAACGTCATTGAATACGCTGCTGAATTAAATTTTATTCGATCTTATATGTGCCCAAACAACAGTATTTGGCACCTATATTTGCCTAAATGGCTCTTTTCTGTTCCTGTTATACGTTCCTAAAACCTTGATTTTTCGTGCCTGAAGCTTCGGTCTCTATTTATAGTATATTTTCCCCCCAGCAAAAACAGAAGAATACACCGTTTAGACGGTGTTTTATCGTTGATTACATCCTTGGAAAAGGTGTTTTTATTTGTTTCTGGATACAGTGTTAGGGTGTTAGACAAAATGGGTGAAAATCAGTTTGCAGTACAACATGGGGACCGAAGCCACAACCTTTAGATTATGCGTCCAGTGCTTTGCCTATGAGTTTTATAACGACCGTGGCTATGACCTATCATCAGATATGTCGAGGTGTGGGTGCAGAGATGATCAACCGGAAATAGTGATAACGCACTAACGTACTACCTGACTATCCCCGCTAAGAAGTTTCGGCTACCCTAGTCGAAGCGCTACCGTTTCAGACCTTGAGTAAAAAATTAGCAGTGGCTTAGCTCGGCTATGCCAAGATATACGTAGCGTGAGTTAAGGTTCACCTGGTTATTCTTAGCTTTCCTGGTTGTCTAGGATTAGCTTGGTTATCGTGCTTACTGCTGCTTCAGTGACACACACACGGTATATGCATAATGTGACACGTGTATATTTATCAAGCGGCTCTGGCGCAGCGTCACCAATCACCGCAGAGCAATGCTGTTTCCACCGGCGCACGGCGGTGTTGCTGCGACGCACGAGCCATCGGTTGCACACCCGGCCACCCCTCACATGATAATCAATTGGACCGGGCCGCCACGTGCGGAACAGAGGTCGTCAGCGAAGACGCTGTGCACGTGGGGTGTGGTTTCACAGGCGCACACCGGTGTTGCTGCGATTCACGAGCCATAGGTTCCCCACCCGACCACTCCTCGCATGATCATCAAGTTGACAGGGCCGCCACGTGCCGCGCTTGCGCAACACGGCTCTCCAGGATCCACGCGAAACTGCTCAACCTCGGCCAGTGTAGCTCACGCTGCAAAACAAGGAACAGAGGGAACAATAGGCCGTGGAAACGACTTTGCATTAAAACAGGCACCATGTGAATAAACCTAAAGATCCCCAGGTTGTCAAAATTAATCCGGAGCCCTCCACTACGGCACGCCTCATCGTCTGCGTTGCGTCGGCGCGTTAAGCCCGACAATCAATCAATCAATGTGAATAAACCGTAAAAGAGTAAAAACGTTCTGTAACTTCAAATAGATGAAAAAGCAATGGTAATGCTAGACAAGAAGCATGAATGGGGTCTGCCTACAGTTGACGCGCGTGAAAGCTAAAAGGCAAAAAAAGTATACCAACATATTCGGCCGAAACAAGCATTGTGAGGATCCCGTGCCCTTTTAGTGGTCCCCTTTTACACCCTTATCTTGTCATTAGGTGGATGGAGCAATCAATCATCGTTACATGTCAGCGAAAAGTAATTAATCCGGTGGGGTTCAGCTTCCTGTCTCCGACTATTTGTCTTTGTTTAACGCCTCCGCTTGGATGCTTCTTCGCGTTGTACTAGCATCGTTGTGAAGAAGGCACTCTTACAGACATTTATTGCGAACTTTCAACAGAAGAACATCCGGGTTATGGGAAAAGAACCCGACACTTCTTTTCAATTTTTCAGGATATCAGCGGGTAAACTTAATAAAGGGCAGTAAAGAAGTCAAAAAGCTCAAGAAATATGAAATTAAATCATATTCGGCTCCTATACCGTCATAAGTAGTTTTTTTTTTGTGAGACTGTTATAGGTCACGGTACGTCTCAATTAATGAAGGCTAAAGCCTTTCGTTTGTTCTTGCGTTAAACTAACGTCCACACAGTGCATGTAAACAGGGCATGCAAAAAAAAAAAAAGAACATTGGCAATTCTTCGATTTGTTCTAAAGTTGTCCGGTTCTTTAAAAATCATTAAGTCTTATTTCAATAGATTGTCCCGGCTATATACAGCGGCTTTCGATGCTTATCACTTCATGTCCGAGGTGTGCCCTCCGCGGTGGCGCAGTGGTTAAGGCGTTGTGCGGCTGAGCTCAAGGACCCGGGTTCGAACCTGGCCGCGGTGGCTAATTTTTTGATAGAGGCAAAAGGTGGAAACGCCGGCGTGTTAAGATTTTGGCAAACGTTAAGCATCCACAGGTTGTGAAAACTAATCTGGAGCCCTCCACTATAGCGTGCCCAGGCGTAGCTTAAGAATTCGGCGCATTAAGCCCCACCATCAATAATAAATCATCATTCATCAATGTCTGTGGTATTGGAACACCCGTCATGTTTCTTGTTCGGATTGAGAGTTTTGAGCTGCAGCTAAAATGTTCCTATATTTAAACACTTTCTCCAAAGGCGTCATTATAAAGAGTGCTTTATTATGAGACACAAAAAACCATATTATAAGACAATATATGAACTAAAAAAATGTAAGTACACATCTTTTTACGTGTTTCGAAGGCAAGAGCTTGGCGTATTGTTATGACAGGTACATTTCACGTACACGTCGACAAAGAAGTCACGGTATTTTATCATTGCTAATCCACCTTCACACATCTTAGTGTACATTAATCCATCCCTGTATATTCTGATTCACCGTATTCTATCTTAATACATCTTTAGCCACCCTAATCAATTAATCACCCTTAGCCTAACCATATTTCAACGTAATTTCACCTTATTTCTCCCTTATCTCTTTTTCTCGCCTTTTTCTAAACTGTTACTATCAATACCTAATCAATCATTATTTCATTTTATACACTTCTTATTACACCTACATTCGGCTAATGCCTCCTAATTCACTGTGATCTATTTTATTCCGCCCAATATTATTACCCTAAATAACAGTACTAATGAATGTTCTTGTTTTAGTAATCATTTGAACTTTTGTTTGCACGGTAGGCTTGTTTTAATACCCTTCTAGGCTTCCTTGGGTTTATTGCCGTTCGTCTAGACGCCGGCTTCATTCGAGGTCAACATTCCATCCGGATATCTAACACTTTCTGCCGAATTAAAGGTTTCACTAGGAGACATAACGCACGTGCGTTAGGTCTCCCATTGCATTGCATTGTATTCTGCAGTATTGCATTCTGTAGTACTACACAATGCAATGCTCTTACACACCCCCTGTGGAGAAGGTAGTGTTGGTGAGGACAATGTCGTACAATGGTCCCCGCATTGACCAAACTGGACAGAATAGACGTGTGCACCCTGGTGATATGGTGACGGCGGGACTCGTTACCCGTTTCCCGAAACATCCCGACTAAGCCAAAAGCACGTACGTGAAAGAAAGATCTTTCAACAACCGCTGATCCCTTTAAGATGCCTTGAGAAGCCAAGTTGAATGGACAGCCCAGATGACTGAATTTGGAATCAGTCAGGAATTCAGGCTTTCTAAACGCGATTTAAGGGTCTTCGTATCACACATGCACAAAATTCTCGTTATTCTATTTCGTTTTCGCAAGGAACACTACTGCAAGTCTAGCTCCGCAAAACACGCATGCGCACGAGTAGTCCCGCAAAGGCAAAGAACTACACCGGGGCAATCCGGGTAAATACCAGGGCGTCGACCGCCGACTCAAGTCTTGGATATTTTATGAGCGCCGACAGAGACTGCAATGAAGAACGCGGGGAAAAGGACGAGGCGACTACGGCTTCACGAATCCTAGAAGAGCCCCCCGGCCGCGTCTGTTGCTTCTGCTGCCGGCGGTGTCTAAAATGTCCCTCCGATCTCGAGAGACTCACTTCGGTGTTGAAAGAGAGACACGGAGGAGGGCGAGCTCGTTATTAAATCGATGTTGGCGGTGACGTTCCCAGGCGATCGATTCCGCGAGCGTGCAAACGCAGAGTGTGGGAGATGTGCTGAGTGCAGCTTCACTGATGCGAGTTTAAAAGGGCTGCGGCGTTGGCACTCCATTTTCTATGCCGTCTAGTCCGGATCACAGGAAACCCGCCGCGGTGGCTCAGTGGCTAAGGCGTTGCGCTGCTGAGCACGAGGTCGCGGGTTCGATTCCCGGCTGCGGCGGCCGCTTTTCTGATGGAGGCGAAAAGCAAAAACGCCCGTGTGTACGAGATTTCGGCGCACGATAAAGATCCCCAGGTGGTCAAAATTAATCCGGAGCCCTCCACTACGGCGCGCCTCATCGCCTGCGTTGCGTCGGCGCGTTAAACCCCACAATCAATCAATCAGGATCACAGGAAGCCTGCGGCGAATGCACTGAACGTGCACCCATGAGGACGTTGGTACAGTGTACTACGTGTTCAGTCGTTAAAGTTAGTGCGCTGCTGCATGAAATGTGAGAAACCAATCATGGGTGACGCAGAAGCCCAGCATGTGTTAGGCTTGCTCACAGCGTCTGGTAGTCCGGTTTCGCATACTCCATTTCACTCTCGTTGTCGCGATTTCCAAATGCTGCACTTGAGTGGACATTTGAACGGGTTATTGGTGTTTATATTTATAGCGCTTACTTTCTGTGCGGTTTTGTGCGTAAAATTGGAATTGGCGCGAACTTTTAGTGGTGCTCCCGTTGTTGAAGCGTTCAGGCTTTAGAGCTTCGCGAAACCATACCTCGTACAGTGTGGCGTTTGTTCCTGTTCTATTCACAATTAATGCTATGTTGAGATTTCCGACGTAACAGGCATGTCACACGCTATGGACGTAAAAAGCGGTGTTTCACGCAATTCGGTTGGCTGAAACCTCACATGACGTCATTATTTAAAGATATTACGACAATTGCGACAACAGTCTGAATCCTGCCTAGTATCGACGTTGTGGGTACCGGGGAGTGCTTCGTGATGGTAGAAAGAATGCGGCCGCTAGAAAGTTGTCCTCGTTCGGTCGGCGCTTGTGGGGCTTGCGAAATGCCGCTCTACACTCACGGCGTTTTGGTTGCATTTTGCTGATGCATTTTTTGTCTTACGCGCTGCCTCATGCTACATTAGCGTTGCTGTAACAACCTCGACAAACTTGCCGGCGTGGAAAAGGAAATTGCATACAACCTACCGACGGTCTTTGCGTCGACTGGGAATTCCGATGCTGGATAGAGAAGCTCCTTCGCCCTTCCCAACTTTTCGCGTTGAAGCAAGCAAAATGTAGCATGTTTAGATTATCCAATCCCTGATTAGCGAACTGTGTACCCACGGAAGTAAACGTGCCTATGGCGACCAAATTGTGCCGCCGAAGAGCGGAGTAAAGATGAATGAAGCAAAATTATGATGTCCCCTCGAGGGTGAATCCAAGGATGCGAAACATATATATTTGCTGAACGTGAGCGATAGCAGTTTCACTAGATAAAACCGGCCTTTGTGATACAACCACTGCGATATGCCCCGCGTGAGCTGAAACTTGTTTCAGAAAAGCTGAAAAAAAGTCCGATGACACTTAGCCATTTGTGACAAGTGGTAAGTGCGAATGCCTTAATGTCGAATCGAATGTTCTGGCAATGACCATTGGCCGTGTAGATATGTCGGAATAGTGGGCGCCCTCACAGAGGAGAAGCGGCCACTGCGCCAGCAGCGAATGCAGTGGCTCCCCTCACAATGAACTACGCCTCCTTCCGGCTTCATGGCTTGGGGGATCAAGCATGTATGTTTGTGTGATTTTTTGTTTTTTGTGTGTTTTGGGTTTTCTTTTTGTGTTTTATTAACGGAGCCGCTTTGGTCTTGAGCGGCGCATGTTGAGCATGACGCAGAGCAACCATTTGGATTTTAACGGGTGTTTCGCTGCTCTACACCGATGCCGACACCAGATGTTTCGCTCAAATGGCCAAGGAGTGCTTTCACATTGCAAAAAAAAAAAAAAAAGACGCTGGTAAGAAGTTGCAGGCGTATATGCCTTATTCAGTGTAAGTGACGTAGAAATACGTCTGTAGAAACGACGTCAAACGTTAACACATTCATTCTCTATAAACGCGTAAATAGAGATCATTGGTCGAATGAATGGTCGAAAACCAATTGCATCAAAAAATACATAATTGGTGAACTATACAAACTTAATTCCTATAGTAGTGCACATCACTGCGTAAACCAATAAAGGAAAATTGTTAAACAATAATATAGCACAATGTATTAGGCTGTTAATAGCCAACAATGGTTATAAACAACTCCCAATAAAAATAAACGGCATAAGCATGCTTACGCAGTAGTAGACAAGTCTCTAAGAATCTGCACATTTTTATTTTTGTTTCCGTGTTCTTTTTTGAAGCCTCCAGACTTTGTAAAATTTTGTTCTCGTTTAGTTAGGGCGCGGTATGAGATCCGTATGTTTGATTTCTTTACAGACCCGCCGCAGTGGCTCAGTGGCTAAGGCGTTGCGCTGCTGAGCACGAGGTCGCGGGTTCGATTCCCGGCCGCGGCGGCCACTTTTCTGATGGAGGAGAAAAGCAAAAACGCCCGTGTGTGCGAGATTTCGGCGCACGTTAAAGATCCCCAGGTGGTCAAAATTAATCCGGAGCCCTCCACTACGGCGCGCCTCATCGCCTGTGTTGCGTCGGCGCGTTAAACCCTGCAATCAATCAATCAATCAATGATTTCTTTACAGTAGCCGAACAATTTTTCTGACCTAGAGGGGAACGAAAAATAGTCCGTACAAAAGAGCAGTCTGAAAAATACGCGAGTCACAAAAACGAACTTTTTTTCATTTAAAAATGGCAGAAGTAGTCGCGAATGGTTCCTTGCCTTAAATTACTCCTTCGAGTGGGAACATCTGCTTTCATCTGTGCAAGCGTCCCATGTTCTTCGTAAACATAGGACAACAACGCCATAGCGTTGGCAATGTCTTGCGTTGACGGTTGCGGTTGGTCGGGAATGTCTTCGTAGGAGTCAGAGTCGCTTTGTGGCGGCGCGGTCGCTTTGCGAACGACCTCGTCGTCCGTTAGCTCCGTGCACAACACTATGTTGCTGCCCCCTGCAGCAAGCACTCGAAATATCTCGAAATATCAGCGTTGGTTACCCCGGCAGGAGTCAAGCCAATCCCCATCCAATATATTTCCGAAGCTAGTTAAGATTCAAAATGGTGTCATCCTGGAATCGCACCGCGGCTCTGCGCGGAAACTTTTTTCCCGAAAAATCGAACTTTTGGCTTTATTTTGTCCGAAATATCCGTCGTTCATATACATTACTCCTATGGGACAACTGATGGTCCCTCGGGAAAGCTCGCAATGTCCCGCAAGTCCGAATTTTTAGAGCCCGAAATACGGTCTGCTATTGTAGTTAATTTTTGCAATAATTTTAGACTAATATCAGTTTGAAATTTTTGTATAATTCTCTTTATTGATTCATCTCTAGTCACTCCAATATAACAAATAAATATGCTATGCCTCCAATTATGCATTTTCGCAAATGCAGGTGTTTTTGTGGTTGGGGCTTCTTTTTATTTATTTATTTATTTATTTATTTATTTATTTGTTTATTTATTTATTTATTTATTTATTGAGGGGAGGCTACTTGGGAAGAAATTCTACGCAATCGACGATGGCCCAAACGGGCCAATATCCCTACGAGACCGCTAGTTGCGCTCAAAAAAATGTTTTGTAGATTGCTGAAAGGCAAAAGTTCCCCGCGAAGCGTGGTTAAGGACGCAGGCATACCGGATATATAGTCGTTTGTTTAGTGGCCCTATCTCGGCGAGCGAGATTAGTGAAAAGGAGGAGGAATGCCTTTAATGATGAGGAGAAGTCAGCCTGGCAGAGAGCTTGGCTTGCTACTCCACATGAATGAGAGGTGCAAAAGTGAAAGGAAGCGATGACACAAAAACTCATACAGACACTACAAACACAAATAGGCACACACAAACTGACCGACGCAGGTACGGCCACTTCACCTGCGATTGAAATCTGGGCTCCATCGACGCGGACTACAATTGCGACCAGGTTAAGCCACAAAACAACATCGACAATTTCAGAACTTGCTGCCTTGCGCTTCGCTTTGCAGTACATCATTGGATTAGTGAAAACTAGGCCTCCCGGCCTACGGAGTGGCACTTCGCATTTACTAAGCTCGCGGTTCCTCCCAGAGGAAATTTCTTAACGCTGTTTGCACACTGCATGGTTCTGCAGGAGTAGGCCCAGCTCTTACCCTTGACACGCGGCCTCCAGAACATCACGGAACTTGGCGGCGCAGCCATTTTCCCATTCACCCATTTCGTTGTGCGGTTGGCCAATGCTCAGGAAAAAACGTTCCTCCGTGAAGGTCATCTTTAAGGTCGAGACATAATAGAGACGACTCGGGTGCTAAGGAAAAAAAACAGATAAGCCTGCTTTCTTATGCTAATTTCCGGCATTAGAGGTGCTTTCTTCTGGAGGTTTGCTGCCGTTCAGGAGTTTTCAGTCAGTGAAAGCGAATTGTCCGGTCTCTTATACTCCCTTCGCCAATCGTAACTGTGTAAATTATGAACGATGTGGAAGCTGGTGAGGATCATTGGTTGTGAAAAGAAATGACATGATTGAACGCTCACCGTACACAAACAAACCCTTGCACAAGCCCTATGGCACGAAACCACTGCAACCGAGTGCCCAAATGTCTGAATTACATAGTTGATGTGACTCGTCCGCGATATGCAAGGTCCCTAGTGAAGTGGGTCGCCGCCCTGTATGCCAATTTCAGCTTGTATAACCCGGTACTGGGAGAGGGGAAGAAGGTCTTAATTATGCGCGATTCGGGGAGGTGGCTCAGGGCCATGGCCCGCGCTTCTTTGCTGAGAGTGGCCGGTACGCGGGAGATGCCCAGAAAGGAAGCATCGGGGTTTATTTCCAGCACCAGTTAAGGTGCGTTTACACTCCGACGTAACGTAGGCCAGCGCGTGGTCCGGCTAGACTACGTCGGCGAATGCGGAGCCCTCTACACTCTGGCGTCGTGTAACCACAGGCGCATTCGGCGGAGCTCGGTGAACTTCGGAAGCGCGGGCGTTAAGATAGGACATGCATCTTTTCCGCACCCAGCGCATCGACGAGCTCGGCCCCGTATAGCAGACTGCCCCTCACCGGACCGCCGGAACTGGGAGCTCGTGCGTCGGCTCGCTAACCCCCGTCCGGGCTAGAGCGGAGGCTCGACCGTTGAGTGAATCTTACGACAGTCGGCACACTAGTTGCGGAACCTTCTGCGCATGCGCCACCAGGAGAGCCCGCTTGGGTGCTGGCTACCATCTGGCTTCGTATAGCTACGCTGCGCCGGTCCTGTTGGAGTGTGCAGAAATAGGAGCAGCCGCTGGCGTAGTCTAGCCGACCGGGCATCGGCGACCGCGCAGACGCGCGCCTGGCCGCTGCAAATCGGAGTATAAACGCGCGTTTAGTTCCGTTTGAGCGCCACAGCCGCAGTCACGTAATGAAGGCGTTCGTTTGGTTTTTGATAACCTGAACGAAGAGGAATGTATTTCTACTGAAGGAGAGGAGTTAGCGGTGACGTTAGTGTCCACTCCTACGTATATTCACTAAGCCCGCATGCGTACATTCTCAATAATCGTGGCTATGGGAAACTGGGGATGTTACGGCTTCCGGCATGCTATTAGAGCCGGCCCACGGCTTGATGCAGAACAAACGCATATGCGTGTCTAAACCATGACGACGAAACATATTATCTGCAGATTTTATTTAGAGCTCTCTACATTCAGTGTTACGCTCCTTGCGATGTGGGGCTCATTCGCCGTAGCCATAACGGGAGCGTAAGCCGGCATGGGAATAATAAGAAGCTAGGCTTCGCCGACAGAATACTGCAATGTGTGTGCCTGCGTATGCATATAGCAATCGCATCGATCGCGTCTTCGTACGAAGCTGCAGCGACGTCGCTGGCCTACACCAGCCGATATTACCGCGAGCGCCGTTAATATGTGTCGCTGTTTTTAAGTGCGAATGCACTTTATAAGCGACCCCAAACCATCCACCGCCGGCGGCGGCGTCGGCGTCCGCAGTGCTCCTCTATATTTAAAGAAGAAACAGCATCCGGCGCCAGGTTTAAGCGACCCCAAACCATCCACCGCCGGCGTCGGCGGCGGCGTCGGCGTCCGCAGTGCTCCTCTATATTTAAAGAAGAAACAGCATCCGGCGCCAGGTTTCGATCCGAGGACTTTGCGGGCCGCAGCCCGACGCTCTACCGAATAAGCCACGGACGCGACGCTGATATTGTCAGTAACGCGCCTTATATCTTTAACGCATTCAAACTACGTCGTCAGCGGCGTGCGTTGGCGACTCAGCGGCGTTATAGCGGCTTGATAACTGCGTGGTGTACACGTGATACTACAAACCCGATGGAAGAGATGGAATAGAAGGTGGCGAGGCGGTGGGCTGCGGGGGCCGAGCGCAAGCGCCGCAAGCGGGCCGACAACCGTGCATTCGCACTTTCACATTCTCCCCCTCGGGGAAATGCGGGGGAATTTTTTTAAGTGTCTTCGCTTCCTGGCATGCCGCTTTGCCGTCGGCCCATAGGGACCGGGCAGCTGGACGGGTGGCGCCACCACTCGGCGCTCCCCTCGTCAGTGGAATGAGCCGGTGCATTGGACTACACAGCCTCCCGTTGTTGTTGTCGTGTTTGCTTCGGTGCTTTGTATGTTTTGGTGGCGTTGTGAGCAGACATGTGAGATGAAACGAAGTCTAAACAGATGTGTTCGGTTCTTAGATGCAGTGATGACTACGTAAACTTGTCGGACGCGTCTAAAGTTGGGTATCGGCTGCAACGGCATGAGTGCTTTTTGCAGCGATCTGCGCTTGGCTCCACCCGTTCTGAGTACGAATAAAACTACTATTATTAGTATTATTTTCTTCTTAAATGCTCTAACGGCTACGCAAACTTATTGGATGCTTGTAAGGTTGGAGAAGGGCTACATTGACACGAGCGCTTTTTGCAGCGCTCTGCGCCTGGCTCCGCGCGATCTGAGTAGGAATAAAACTATTAGCAATATCAGAATTCATTTCTACCACTTAAATTATCTTCACTAGTTTCAATGACTACGGTTTCCACGCCAGCCTAAGCGCTGGGATAACTCGATACGTGTGCTTTAAATAGAAAGGCACCTGCATACGAGATGGATTACCGTGTAGCCGTAGAAATGTTGCGGTAGTTTACACTTTCTGTTACCGTGAGCTTTGTACCTTTGGTTTTGGTGAGCGACACTGTGACAGCATGGGAGCCTGCAAGCCGAAGTGGAAATCCCACGTTTGGGGTGGTCATTTTATCAACAGCCAAAGTTATTCACCAACTCAACAGCCCAAGCTACAAACCATCCCTCCTCCCCTTCCCATTTTACCACCTAATAAAGGCTGGCGCCGATAGTTAAAAAATGTGGCAGTGTTACCGCCAGCTGGTGTTTTTTAATGTTTAAGTATTCTTTACAGAGTACCTAAAAAATCGTGTAATGCCTGGTGAAGACACCAAAAACGCGTGATTACTAGTTGCCTCAAATATGGGTGCATGAGCCCGAGTCCTCCACCACAGACACATTTCCGACACGCTGGAAAAGTTTAGATTTGGAGAGGGGGCATGGAAGTTCAAAATTAAACAGCAAAATCATTTAGCCCTCCGTCTAATGATTATGATGGTTGAACACAAAGCTTTCTTCGTGCGAAATCGAATGGGAAATGGTCAAAGTCAAAGACGCTGCGATCAAAAGACCAAACTGCGCGCTGGTCAAATTCGACGCTTAATTAGTCAAAGTTTAAATCCAGAAGGCAACCAAGGAAACCCATACGATAGAGCTTTGCGATAAACCATCATCGTCGTTAGACGGAGGTGTACATGATTTTTCCAGCGTAGGTGGCAGCTTGTAAACCGACCGCAGCATTCAGTTGTGAAGCTGAGTACAGGTTTCGGGCACCCTCCTGTCTTGCGTCCTTCAGCCACGCAGGAATTGGTTTTTGAAAAACCATTTACCAACTAGCCAGCAACCATTGCAATTCTTGTAAG
The DNA here is from genome assembly GCF_048455015.1 of Haemaphysalis longicornis. Taxonomy (NCBI): domain Eukaryota; kingdom Metazoa; phylum Arthropoda; class Arachnida; order Ixodida; family Ixodidae; genus Haemaphysalis; species Haemaphysalis longicornis. The sequence goes on along the minus strand of NW_027526385.1, from coordinate 55,312,754 downwards.
CAATGCTTCTCCACGACAAGCAATAACATTCTACTATTATGCGGTATTTATTCTATCAACGATTCCCGATGACTGTAGGAAGAGCATTTCTGTGAAATTAAACACGTTTCAGCCGTAGGTAATGAAGTTACGGAAGCGTCGTCCGTCACAATTTCTGTTTTGAGGTAAATCTTCGAAGACACCCTCCAAATTTGTCTTTCGCTTGTGCACGACGTCGATGCCATTTCGTCATCAACTGCCAAAGGCCAGCGCCGCAGCATTCTAGGCTAGATCGGTTGCACACACCGGCTTTTTGGGAGCATTTAGCGGCAATATACTCCTCGATTCGCGAAACTTCATGCAGGCATGAAAAAATTGCATGAAGCAACGAACTTTCACTTCCAGCTTTACTTCCAGCTTGGCGCATTGAGCGTCGTCTGCTATTTGCAAATACTGAGTATGGGTGTAAATAAGTAAATAACACACATGACATGCCTCGTAAACGTCACATCCACACTCAAGATTTACCGATCTGAAAAATGCACGTGGGGTTACGTACGCTTTGCAAGCCGCACCGCAGGAAAACGACAGAAAGACATGCACAACTACGCTGCGCTGACCGCCACCGGCATTCCACTGACGAGCGGTTCGCCACGGACGGCGCTGTTCGCTGAAACGACGGTGGTGCCATACAACGGCCGCCCGGTCCCTATAGTAAGGGTTTCCAAGAGTTCTCAAAAGAATTCGCAACAGTCAAAATAGGCTGCAAAGACATTGTTGCTGAACAGTATAAGCCAAGGCTTCGGTCCCCGAAACAATTCCTGGAGTAAAACGGTGCACTCTGAGGAGACTTACGTACTTGACGTAGTACGGGATCCTAACTTTATAAGTCACCACACAAATCAACGCAGTAGGTCTTACAATAGAGAACCGAGGTTTCCATGGGGTCTTCCTAGGTTGTGCGTCTCTTTAGGATATGAGTGAGTTTTAGTTTAGCGTTTTTACGCTCCACTCCGCTTCGGGTAGCAACGCTAAGCTGCAGTGGAGCGGCGAGCGATTTTTCTCGTTTTAGTTACGCGTAATGCGCAGCGGAACGGACCTTCCGGACTAGCAGCGCCGTCTGGCCAAGTTTGGCGTAATGAAACGGAACCGAAAACCATTTCGCCACTTTAACAAAGTAAAACCAGTACGTATAACTTATTTGTTTATTAAGTATTAACACGTGCAATCGTATTGCGCTACTGGTCAATTGCAATGAATGAAAATAAATTTTCGGCTTGATGATAGCCACGCAATAGCCAATAAAGTTGCGGTCCAGGTCCATTCGAATCATTTTCGACGGCATCGGTCCAACGCGGCGTTTTGTTACAGTGAGCTAAAATATTTCTGTGTCGTTTTCAAATGGGTTCACAGTAGCCACTTCTAGCAGCAAGCACAAGCCCTCGTCGATGCAGAACCGGTTTCACGGTTTGCGCGTCAAACAAGAGCCTAAAGCCGCGGCGCTCGTCGCAGGCGTGCCAGCCATCTTAGAATAAGCAAAGTCGTCGCACGCGCGCGAGAGGGCACCCTCATCGCCCCGCGCCCCGCCGCGCTAGCGGAGAGGGCCGCGATGATTTTAGCAGACCGTGTTTCTCGCTCCGCGAGCCCGCTCAACCGCTAAGCGGACAGTGCAAGCGCAGTCGCACTCCCGCTCCGCTTAGCTGCTGAGCGGAGCCTAAAACCGCAGAACTAAAACTCTATTGAGGTTACCCGGAGATGTTGACCTAAGGTATCAGGGTTGCCATTAGTGTCCCTAGGGTATCCAGAAGATTGAAATAGGCTGTCAAGGCTGTCACGAGGCTTGATTTATCAAGTATTGCTGTATTTCTGGTTCGATTACTTTTTAACGGAGTCACACCATATCATACATTAAATGCTTAAACAGTTCGAAATCAGTAAGCATTCCCGCAGCATTGAGTTCTCTGAATTGTGTATGGTCCCGGAGATGGCGTGTTCAAATTGCAGTGGCGTAGCCACCCTCGAAAGCGTTCGATCCCGGCCATTGAAAGATTCTGTAATTGGCAAACGTGACTCGGTGGAGTTACTGCAGAGCGGTCATTAAAAGCTTCCGCCCCTCTTTGTATTATGCACGGCAGCTAAAATTCCCCACGACTTGTTTCTCCGGATCTGAGCCTCCTTGTTATCCTTGGGGATAGCTATGTTTCGTACCTGGATTTTTAGCTATGTTTAAAATGCCTACACTCCAAACTAAGGCGTGCTCCACTTGACAGTTATTGTGGCATTGCTGCATATCTTGCTCATGGTGGTCAGAAATTTTCATTTTTCAGGCATCTTCTACGGCTCCTAATGAGAGAATTCTATTGTGTTGATATTTGCGTTTCACTGTTATGTCTCTATGTCGTCTCTTCTCCAAGATATTTATATGGTTTGCCGCAAACCTTGTAGTCGTGCTTCCTTAAAAGCGAGGAGTAAGCTAAGCAGCTAGGTATTAAAATTTCCTACCAGGAATAAAGCGAGACTAAACGACAGACTAAATGCAAAGAATAAAATAGAGGTAGTCCTTTTTCAGGGGCCGCTGTCACCCCGACATTACACGAGCTGAACGTTAGCCCTGAATGGGTGGAATTCCGTGCATCCTCGGTCCTACAAAGTGTTTTCCGTCCGTATTACCTGTTTTATAACGTAATGGTGTGTATATCTAGTTAAATCGCACTAAACTGGTTTCTCTAAGCATAATCGTTGGGTATTACACGATGCATTAGAGGGAGCTCTCTAACGCAGCGTCGCTGCAGCTTAACAAAGCTGCCCTCCATAGAAGAGGCCTTTTCTAAAGGCAAAATACTAGCTCGCTTAATTACTCGCTAATGCTGCTTGCCAGAATGCGCGTGTGAATAAAACTGACACACAGGAGACGAGACCAGGAGTGTGGTATTTTTGCTCTCGTCCTCACACTCAATGCCACTGCATCATACGCATTCTCTATAAATCGATAACTCAATCTCAACCGTCCATACAAAACCCCGCTGAAGAAGCTCATCAATGGGGTGCTTGAAATTTGGTTGGCGGGGTGAGTGCTGCTAACCATTGCCAGGGACTTTATGTACAAACCTAGCTCGGGTAAGTATATACCCACAAGTCGATATCTTTCGATAATTGAGTTCCCGCCCTGCGACAGGGTTTCCGGAGCTTCTGGCGGCGACAGTTGCCGCCGGATGGTTGTAAACCGACAAACGCGACAATTTAATAGAGCCGAGGCAGTGGGAGTCGTGGAACGGGTTTAGACTACGCATGCGCGGAATGCGAACAAATGGATGCTTTCACTCGTGACACAGGATAACGGCGCCCTAAATTAGGAATAGTGTTTCAGCGTGTTTCCTTTCCCGCCCAGAGCTGATGGCTCGCTTTTGCATAGCAATATCGTTTCCAATTCAGATTTATTACCAGGTATATAAAGGTGGTTTACAAGGGGTAGAGGTTAAAAAGGAAGACCCCGAAGGGTTCATGAACCGCTTGCTGGACCTCGAGTTGCACATTATTTACAATTGAGAACCGCTAATGTTGCACAAGTTATACTCAATGTAGCCTTGGTATTGCGTTAAAATATAGATGGAATAAACTAATTAATGAACGATGTATTCCTTTGTTTTATTGAGTGACTGATTGATTGATTGATTCAATGAATGAATTATGCATCAAATAATGATTAATTGATCGATCGATTGATTGATTGATTGATTGATTGATTGATTGATTGATTGATTGATTGATTGATTGATTGATTTTAACACAGACATCATGCACGCTGAACACGCTTCGCAGGAATAAACTTGGCAGAGGTGGTACCCTTACAGAATTACACCGCCTCGTGTATAATTGACCTACAAACTACACTGCAAAACGCGCTACTTTTTTGAATTCTGGCAGCGCCAGCAGTCGTCGTCCAAAGGTGCCCGGCATACCTTATCGAGTCTGATGTTGTCGGCATTCGAAGCGACCAGAGGAACGTCCAGGCATCCCAGCAGCTCCGGTACGTACTGCAGGAAAGCCGCGTTGCTTCCGAACACGGCTGAGTTTGTTAGGTGCAGCACAGCGTTGACGTCACCGGGCCGCAGCTCTTCGCACAGGTGTCGCAAGATGTCTCTGCGATGGAAATAGCAGGAAAATGAAAGAAAGGAAACATCACAATAGGCGGCATTCCTCGGTGTGACATGAAACGCGAATTTTAGAACCTCCACAACTTTGACGTTTGTAGAATCACTACGGCGTGCTGGCATCTCTATAGCTGGCTGTTTAAATCTCTGTGCGGTTGCACGGGAATTTCATAAGACGGGTTTTACAATTTTCCGGATTTAATGAAGAAAGTTATATTTATTTTCGGCAGCAGAAAGGTTTATTGCTTTGCCGACTGTACGAAGTTCCTAATTTAACGAAATAACGCGCACGTGTCCGTGAGGTAATAAACAAGGTTTTACAAAATTCAGTTATCGATTCACAGACGGTGGTTATACCGGCACTTTCTGCGACATACTAAATTTCTAAAAACTATAAAAATATATCCTATGGCTCCCGCAACCATTTAGTGGTGCGACGAAAAGCCTAAACGAGCTATAAAGTCTGAGAAACGTTTCATTTCAGCTTAGATTTGGCCCAATCCGCAGCTATTTCGCCCGTTCTTTAACAACATAGGATGCTTCGTTTGTTTAGAAATAAATAACTCAATTAAATATTGATAACTTGTCTCTGGCAGTTTCTCTCGCAATTTAATGGGACGTAAAAGAGTGCGCCGAAATGGAAGGCGCATGGTGGCGCGTCCTAGAAAGCACCCGGCAATAGGTTCGGGCCAAAAAGTATTTCCAAGTACCCTCAAACAAATTGCATGCCGGGGTCCTCCCCATACTCCGCCTTGGAGGCTATTCTGTGAGGATGACTCGTAAGGCATTGGTGTACGGCAGGGTTTTGCTCTCAGCCCAAGCACATTCTCCGAGAGCGTCGAATTCCATGCCAAATTGCTTTCGAGGCGATTTGCGGTAGTGCCGCGCATTTTCTTCCCCCTACATTGTTCCCTCACCCACTCTAGGCATGGGCTTGAGAGACATGCGCACGGTCTTCGCTTGCCCCGACAAGAGCCGCATATAACGCAGGTTGCTGCGCTCAGAGTGGTTCATGACAGAGGCGCCGTCACGAAGCTTCTGCTGGTACTTGCGCTGCTGACTGAGCAGTGACGTATCCGGGAAGATGGCGCCGAATGTCCGGTTCTGCGGAAAAAATGGCGTCCTCCGTCATTTTTCGAGGCGCGGATCAGCGCACGCAAGAGGTTTTTAGAGGCCTCGGAAATGCAGCGGATAGGTGAATGTGTCAGTACGACATCCATATATTTGAGCTCGAAACAGCTGGCCTTCTTGGATGAGCACTTATCATACGTGCTTGCTTGACGAGTGCGTGGGGGGCTGTGCAGTGACGTAATAAACATCGTAGTCATTTGAGCGTGTTGTGCTTCTTTTCTGTTTATATGTCCCGTGGCTGTTATTAAAATTCAGTTATAAGTAGTTTCCAGATTCAGTGGTTTGGGAAAGTTTTACTTATATAAACCTCTACGTCAAGTATTCCGTTACGTTTTGGCCTGAAGGCTAAATCAAGGAACCGACAGACAGACAGACAGACAGACAGACAGACAGACAGACAGACAGACAGACAGACAGACAGACAGACAGACAGACAGACAGACAGACAGACAGACAGACAGACAGACAGACAGACAGACAGACAGACAGACAGACAGACAGACAGACCGAACTTTTTGGTTTGGTGGCCGAAGAAAGACTATGGTCTCGAAAATATGCGTTGATTTTTTATGTATAAAAATAGCTATAACTGCACCTTACAGGCTGGAAAATTTGAGACGACTACAAAGGTGCATGTTGGAAGGGCGAGTGTAATCCGAGCATTTTCAACTTTCTTGATGACAAATATTACGCATTTGGGTTGAAAACTTCCACGGTCAAGCAAACTGAACGTCAAGCTCGCATTAAAACCCTAGCGCAATCAGTCTTATCCATTACGGAAGTGTCTCTAGAGTTGACTTCACGTTTGGTGTTGATGAGAGGCCATGAAGAGAGCTTCTAACTTTTTTTCAGTAAAAAGATTGCCATCCCGGGATAACAAATATACCAAGTATAACCCCAACGGCATTCAATTGAGACTGATAATAAGGAAATCTCAAGGTAGGGTGGCGGCCAGGCTGTCACTTCTTGCACCTAGTGATTGATGTAACTGTTATTGGGCGACGCCAGTAAGGGGGCTGCAGGGATATTTAGGGATGCCGTCAACACAGACGCAAAATATTGTGCTGTTGAGCACGAGGACGCGGGTTCTATTCCCAACCCGGGCAGCCGCTTTTCTGATGGAAGCGAAAAGCAGAAAAGTGGCCGCGTATCTGCTCCTTTCGTTGCAAATGCCGTCAAAAGACGATTGTCTTTATCGGCTTTTGCGAAGTAAATGCCTCTCTTCGCTTTCGCGCTCACCTCTCATGTTGTTCCTCTTGCGTCGCGCTCCTCCCCAGGTAAAGATGCCAAAGGTTTGCTTAAATCATATTAAATTCCCCGCGTTCCACTGCTCCAAACCGGGTGTCTCGATTCCAACGCTGCCGTACTGCGAAGACGCGCGTGAATCGAGGCGCCCTACTTCAACGTTTATAGAAACACGTTTCCCTACTCCACGTGCGTTGAAAGCAGAACGTGGAACCTATCTAGTGGAACCTTGCGTAACTGTTGCCGGTTGATTTCTTAAAATGGCGCCAGAAGCTATAGTGGCGCAGGCGACAGCAGGCGACGGCGGAGTGAATTCTTTTAGGGGCGAAGCTCCTTAAGGCGTGGATCTGTCCATCCTCGACGTATGTATGTAGCCACCTCTAGTTTAGATCTTGGATTGTTTACTAGATGGCGTGGCTACCTCTAGTTTAGTTCTTGGATTGTTTACTAGATGGCAGTACTTGTATATGATGAAAAGATGCGCTTGGATTGTTTACTAGATGGCGTGGCTACCTCTAGTTTAGTTCTTGGATTGTTTACTAGATGGCGGCGAGCGTTGTAATAAAATCCGTTCGCTGTTGGCGCGCGCTCGGAGTCGTCCGATGGATAAGGCTGCAGATGTGCGAGCCCGCGAGGCAGAAGCGCTCCGTGAAGCTGCGCGACGCCGCCGCCAAGATCCTGCCGTACGAGAGCGGGAGGCCGAAGCGTGTCGTCTGGCTGCGCGACGACGCCGCCAAGATCCCAGCGTTCGAGAACGAGAGGCCCAAGCGTCACGGCAACGGCGCGAGGACCCTGCCGTACGCGAAGCGGCACGGCTGCGGCGCGAAGAGGATCTCCAAAACGTCAGAGAACGGGAAGCGGCGAGAAAGCGCGCGTATCGGCAGGCTGACCCCGATGCAGTGAGAGCTCGTGAGGTGTTTGCAAAACGCATCAGGCGAGCTCAGCCCCAAGGTGCCGACGCGCGGTTTAAGCGAGACTTTCTAGACGTTACGTTCGGACACAGATGTAGTGGGCGAACTTTCACTGAAGAGTCACGGTTTTACCGATGATTTCCCCTCAGGAGCTTCGCCCACTCATCATCATTCACCCCGTGGATATGCTGTGAATTTTTTCTGCAGTTGATGAAGTATTTAATTTCGCAAAAGTCAAGCATGTTTGATTTTCTTATAAAGGAACACTGCAAATATCACTTCTGTATTGATTTGTTGTCTCATATTTGCATAATGTCTTGTTCTTCTTCAACAATGTTGACAAGTATGAACATTACACCGGACATAGACGGGTAGATGTAGCTGTGACTATATAAGACTATTGCGCAGGTACTGTTTTGCTTTGGCCGGGTGGCTGAATCGAGTCAGAGAGACACAGATGGACCGACAGACAGACAGACAGACATACAGACATACAGACATACAGACAGACCAAAATTTCTTGGTTTGAGTAGCCCAAGAAACACTATCGTCTTTAAAAACGCCCGTTGCACCGATGCTTCAGGGGGTGTGGCTTTGGTTATGGCACCTGGCATCAGTCTAAACTCAAACAACTCAACAGTACACTGGAGGCCGTTGCAGCACACGTTTATCTGAACACGCTGATCACTGTAATCCTACTTTATATGCCGCCACCGATAATGGGACATTAAAGGAACCTAATGACCTTGCTGACCAACGTCCAGCCCCATTAGTTATAATTGAGGACTTTAATGCCTATCCCTCCCTGGGGGGGGGGGCGACAAAATCAACAGCCGGAGAAAACTAATCGAACAGTGGGTAACCACAAAAGTAAAGTCGTGTTGTGTTCCATAAAGGAGACATTGATTGATTGATTGAAGGGTTTAACGCGCCGACGCAACGCAGGCGATGAGGCGCGCCGTAGTGGAGGGCTCCGGATTAATTTTGACCTCCTGGGGATTTTTAACGTGCGCCGAAATCTCGTACACACGGGCGTTTTTGCTTTTCGCCTCCATCTGAAAAGCGGCCGCCGCGGCCGGGAATCGAACCCGCGACCTCGTGCTCAGCAGCGCAACGCCTAATAAAGGAGACAAGACACATTCTTCTGCGTGTACGGGAAACTTCTCCGCACTAGACCTTTGTGTTGAGAAGCAAGAACTTCAGTTGGACTTTGAGGGGAGTATAGTGAACGATCCACACAGAAGTGACCACTTTTCTGCTGTGTTGCAATGGCCTGAAAAGCTGTTCACCCCGATGGAAGCTCAAAAAGAAGACTGGAAAAAATTCAAGCAACTGGTTAGTTTTGAGGGACTTGATATGAGCAGCATTTCCATTGTCGAGGCAGATGCCTACATCTGCCAGGACCTCCTTGCAGCCGCAAAAGTGGCCGCCCCACAAACATCTGGGCGAATCCATAAGCAACCAAAACCTTGGTGGAAAGATGCCGTCGCGAAGAGCGCAAAAGCAGCCAAGCGGGGGGTGTGTTAAGACGGTACCCTTCCACGGAGAACTGCCTGAGCTTTAAAGGCACACTGAAGTGAATTTGTCAAGCTCCTGTTTTTGCGTGCACTGCGTAGACTGGCTAAAATTAACACACTTTTAATCGTTTGTCCGGTTGATAAGTCGGTAATTATTTTAAAAATTCTAAAGGCTGTGACGTCGGGAGGAGGTGCACTGTGATTGGACAATGTCCAAAATTAGCATTCAAACAAGTTTCGGTTTCGGTTCTGTAAAACAACATGCTCAATATCCGACGTTATCGTTGGATGGGCATTCTCGATATGTCAATAATCGTCATACCGAGCCTCTGCCATGTTGTTGGCTGCAAAATGCGTAACATAAGCCTCCCAAGACGGCTTGAAATCGTAGCAATCACTAGCCAAGGCCTCCGCAGTGGATGAACGCCCTCCCTGTGAGCGCAGACGCTGAAATGCCATGGGCGTTTCTTCCATATTTAAAGCTCGCCTCACTCGTGCCTGTATCGTAAACAGTGTGTTCGCACCAGGCCAAGGGTCTGCTGATCCTCGCCTGTGCCCATCGCCAGCAAGCAGTCAGTGCTTATGGTAACAGCACGCAAACGAGAACTCGCTAGCGCGTCAGTGTCAGTCTGCGTGAGTTCTGAGAACTTGCTCATGGAGCAGTGAACGTTACGGCCCAGAAATGGTGAACGCAGTATATAAAACATCGGCCGAAAACGAAAAAGACAACTCACAAAAAAAAACGAGCGTACCCTCGGGGATTCGAACATGTGACTTGCAACTCAACATACCTAGCGACCACTCGACCACGGGCCAGCGCTGCCGGCTTTGGAAATATAAGGTATATAATGTATAACCAGTTTACACTTTTATTTAGTTTTAGCATTTCAAGTCGCTTAGGTGGCTATTTGTTGTATAACGGTCGTGCAGTAAGCGTCCCCCAAATTTCCACAATATCTCACGTCTAGCAATTGCATTTCTTAGACGGAAAAACGTTCGCAGATGTGTGGTCGTGCTGCTGACCGCTGTGCTTGTTCACCCAGCGCAAAAAAGTGGTTCCTGCTCCATAGTTTTACGCTGTACGGTAAAAGTGTCAGTTGATTTTATTTCCTTAGTACCTATATTGACTTCGCTTGCCCATTCTCTCACCTTCAAGCGGCCTTCAATTTTCTTACTCGCGTACCATTCAGCGAAGCGTCGCATGTGCGCTTGGGCAGAACTTGTGTGGAGCGACCTGGAGTTGGAGCTCGAGACAGTGTAAAAACAAAGTAAAGAAAGGCACTTTCTTCTATTCACAAACTTGTCGTGGCTTTTAGTTTCAACTGGGCGAAGGAATTGCAACGACCTGTCGGCGGCCGGCGGACTAAACGCTGGGCCGACTGACTGCGCTACTGCATGGCTCACCAACTGATCGGCCGGCAAGCCATGCAGTAGCGCAGTCAAGCCAAGTCATTACCTCCTGATGTCACATAAAAACGCCATAGAAAATGGGCGAGGATGCAGAGAGGAGGACAGCATTTTCGAATTGATTTTTATACTAAATAAATTCGCGTAAACGCACTCAGAGTGGTCGATACATGGCCTATGGACTACGGACTGCAATTTGCGCTAGTAATCGCGCAATGTTTACAAATCACTTGAGTGTCCCTTCAAGGCCGCCCGTGCCACTGCCAGGAAAATCAAAATAGCAGCAAAATAAACTCGCGACAAAGCTTTGAACGCACAATAAACCATACCACTCCCACAATGAAAGGTCATGGACCACATGCACAAAGCCGAAGGCCACTACAGACGATTTGCTGTGCCAGTTTTTTCTACCGATGGTGCGTGCGATTTCTTGCAAAATCAAAAGGATATTTAAGGTACCCACTTTGCAGAAGCCTGTAGTGATACAAATTACACGAAACCGTTCTTTAGACACAAGGCTATTGCTGAAACTCACATTAAAAAAGTACCAATAACACTGAGCACTATAAACAAAAATTTACATTGTAGGAACTTCAAAGGCATTAACTCAGTGCTAGGCTACATCAGACAGCGCGAACTCTATTTACAATGCTTTTCTACAGCACCTGAATCACAGCTGCTTAGAAGTGCTCCTGAAGGTCTTTGATAAAATCTGAAAAACAGGTAGGCCGCCCGAAGCATGGAAAAAGGCTGTCGTAATTATTTTATTGAAAGTTGGGAAGCCTCCAGACTGTCCATGAAGCTACCGGCCCATAACCGCAACCACCTGTCTGTGCAAGACATTTGAGTGGATCCAAAATTCTAGATTGGTCCTCATTCTCGTATTCTCGAACGTTCGGGTTACCTTGATAGGATAGGTTGCGATGTGGTTGCCGGAAGTTTCGGTCTACAACTGACCACCTTGTTCGGCTCCAAACATTGTTACGAGATGCTGTCGTTAACAAGCAGTTTTGTCTTGCCATCTTTTGTTTGATATGGCAAAGGCTTATGATATCAATTAGAGGTATGGAATTCTGCACGAAATGGCGGTCATGGGAATCAGAAGACGATGTTTTTCATTGGTACAAGGTTTTCTGCAAGAACGAACCTTTACTATGAGACTTGGCAATGCACTATCCCGTTCTTTCAGCCAGGAAAATGGAGTTCCTCAGGGCAGTGTGTTAAGCGTGACAGTTTTCGCCCTCAAAATAAATTCCTTGGCAAAGGCTATCCGTCCACTTGTTATGTATTACCTTTACGTGAATGACCTGCAGACTGCTTTTTCTTCGTGTAACCAGTGACTCTGTGAAAGACAAGTCCAGACTACTGTCAACTGGTTACAAGGATGGGCGGATGAATATGGTTTCGGCTTTTCACCTGAGAAGTGTGCATGTTTGCGCTCCACTCGAAAACGAGGCGTTTGTGCCAAGCTTGAAATGCAAATTTTGGACCTGCTCGTTCCAGTACAATTTGACTGCAAGTTTTAGGCTTCATATATTTCTTAAAATCCCACGTAAAGAAAATCAAAATGAGCTGTATGAGGACACTTCACATATGGTAATTTTTGTCCCACAAGTAATGGGGTGATGACCGTGCGTGCATGGTCAGATTTCATGGCTGACTTGTATGGTCTCGCCTTGATTATGGCTGTGTTTGTACGGGTCAGCCCGGCAGTCTGTAGTTTCCTCGCTCCATCCAGTACCAAAACTGGGCCTCAGACTTTGCTCAGGTGCATATTGCTGCTCAACCCCTCACCACCCCTCCACCCCCTGTTGATAGTCTTGGCGTTGAGTACAATGAGTGGCCGCTGCGGTACCGTCGAGCGTACCTAGGTGGAATATATGGAGACAAAAAACCGTACATAAATTACCATCCTTCTGCCGGTGAATTGTTTGAGAATACGTACAAGAATTTCTCTATGAAAACAAGCCGCGATTGGTCCGCCCTCTTGCCCTCCGTTTGGAGAAGTGCATATCTGTATTCTTTCAAAATATGCCCGTCAACTCCTGCGTTTATCGGGCGCTGTAGCCCCCTGGGACTATAGTGCAGTCAAATGCGGTCTGCTCTTGTTAAAATATGACTAAAAAAGCTTTTCCATTTCAATTTGTGCGCCAAAAATTTCCTGCACTTTAAGACCAGTGCAGTAGCTATTGCCATCATTTTACTGGTGTTTCCAAAACTGCTGGTCACACTGGTTATGTATTTTTAAACCCAGCGGTGACTGTAGGAGAGAAGACAACTGACGAAGGCAGTGTATTCACTGCAGAAATATTCAGTGTAACCTCAGCTTTTGAAGACATGATGGCAGATGGGGTACGAAAAGTTTCCATTTTTACAGATTCCTTATGCGCCATACGTGTTGTGACCTTCCTTGTCCCTTCAAGGAATGCAGCTGTAGGTATGCTCAAAGCGACTGCGCTGCCTTACATATTCAATAGTTAGTGTCGTGTTTTGTTAAATACCAAGCCACATTGGAATTTCAGAGCAAGAAACTGTCAATAGAGCACCTTCGAAACAGCATGCGAAACTCAATTTCAGTGTACTGGGAAACAGAATGGAATAGAGCAACTGGAAATACGTTACACCTAGTGAAACCATCTAATTGAGAATGAAAACGTTACAGGCATTGAAACCGTTTTTTTTTCAGTTACTTTATGCCGACGGCGAACCATCGCGCCCCATCGACGAGTGACATCACCAAGCGACGGTATAAAGGCCCCGGCCACGGCACTCTCTACCAGTGGGCAATGTGGCAGCAGCAACTGCAGCATGCTCAAGCTCTTCCTATCTTTCACGCAGGTATGTTACTTGAACAATGCGTACTGCGTCCGGTCTGATGATCGCTTTTTGCTGTTGCTGCTTTGCCCACCCCACCTCGCTGCATCGTTTTCAAATGCATTGTATTGTTTTAACGGTCTCATTCGGAGCGGTGATGTCGAAGAAAACCCGGGTCCCCAGAAGGAGGGCCATCTAACTCGCTCCAAGACAGGTGTTAACACCAACTTGCAGGCCCCTCCCGTGCAACCAGATGGCCAAGATAGCACTGACAGCACCTCTGTAGCTTCGATGTTTCAACAACTGCTTGCTACCAAAAAGAAATTGCTCGAGACATAGCCGATATCAAGACGACATTCAATGCACGATTTGAGGCACTTGAGGCAAGGGTAGCCGTACTCGAATCTACGTCAGTTGCGAAGGTAACAGAACCTGCGCGTCACAACTGTAGTACCCAAGACACTTCAGCCAATCAAACTGTAAGAAAGCTCATCTCCAAAGTAGATGACCTGGAAAACCGTTCCAGGCGCAATAACATCATTTTATATGGATTACCTGAAGACAGAAATGAAAACAATGCAACCCTTATGGCCAAAGTCTTCCAGATCTTTTCCGAAAAATTAAACATAGTATCCCCGCATGTCGAACGTCTGCACAGACTCGGTAAATTACGCGCAGAATGCCCCCGCCCTGTGATTATTAGGTTTATGAATTTTGGTGATAAAATAGCGATACTGAAAAATATGCGAACACTTAATGATTCCACCTTGAGCGTTACTGAGGATTTTTCGATAAAAGTACGCGCCATTCGTAAGAAGTTGTGGGAAGCATCCGCAGATTTTCGCAGCAACGGCTGCTCCGTAAAAATGCGCTTTGACCACTTATTTGTTGATGATGTTCGCTACAACTGGGATGACGCTACTAACGCACTGGTCGTGGCTGCCGGTCAACGAATAACAGATACGCAGGAATCCCCAGTCGTAAATTCTTCGTCGCCATCTGCACGATCCGCATCTTCCAATGCTTCCCCTCCAGCAACACCTGCCGCAACTTCCCGTTGACTGCAAAATACAACTACCTCGAATTTAGTCGCACTAAATATTAACGCCAGAAGCATAGCCAGCAAGTTTCCTGATCTGCTTACCCTTATTTCTTCGTATTCGCCTCACATAGTTGGAATCACAGAGACGTGGTTACACGAAGGTGTTTACGATGCAGAGTTCACCCCTCACGGTTACGCCGCAATTCGCGCTGATCGTTCGACAGGAAAAGGAGGAGGTGTCGCACTGCTCGTACGTTCCGAAATAAAATTTACAGTCATTCCGGGCCCATCTGGAGTAGAGTCTGTATGGTGCAAGCTTCATATGGATCGGAATTCTATTGCTGTAGGTGTCTTTTACCGTCCCCCTGGATCTTCCATTGATGGGTTGCATAGCCTTAATCAGTTCATGAACGAGCATGTATTCGACTTTCGAAACCTGGTCCTGATGGGAGATTTTAACAGTCCCGGAATTAACTGGTCCTTCCTTAGCGCTTCCGGGCGTGAAGCAAATATTTGGAATGCGCTGATAGACACAACGTTGTCATTTGGGCTATCCCAGATAGTGGTCGGAAACACACGAATAAACGCTATACTAGACTTGGTATTTCTAAGCTCAAATCTTAACGAAAAAGGCTTCCACTGTGAAGTTATCGATGGAATCTCCGATCACAAGGCACTACTTGTTTCTCTACCATGCGCAGTAAAAAAACCGCACTTTGCTATCACTTCCTTCTTGGATTTCAACCAAGCCGACGATAACTCTATTATCGACATCTTAGCCGAAGCCTTTGAATCCTTTTCAGTCCTAAGCATGAATAGTAATATTGATCTGTTGGTCAGCACATTCGAGAGCCTGGTTAAAACTTGCATCAAACGTTTCGTTCCTACTAAATCAAAAAAAGAAAAATGTTGACGTTCCCTGGATGAATCGAGAAATTCTTCATTTATCGCGTCGCGTTCGCCGACTAAGGCGTTCCAAATCTACTAGTAGCCCGCAGAGCATAGCCAAATTCGATAAGGCAAAGAAAGAACTCGGGAGTAAAATGAAGTGCGCCAAGGATTTCTTTTTCGTAGTAGAGTTACAACGCCTGCTAACAACTAATCCCCGCAAATTTTGGTCATCATTATTGCCTAAAAACACAATGTCAAACTCGTTTCAATTCAACAACGACATTATCAATGATCCCGTTATGATCTCCAGTGCCTTCAGTACTTTCTTTCATTCCGTGTTTAGCCGCGACAACGTCCAATGTCCAGAGTTCGTGAGCCGTAACCCTTCCACATCCTTGGATGATGTCACAGTTAGCGAGGAAGGCGTCCTAAATCTTATCCTGAACCTCAACACAAAGAAATGCAGTGGACCAGATGGAATTCCGAACATGTTTCTTGTTCGGTACGCTCTATGGACATGCCGCTACCTAACTGTCATATTTAAAAAATCACTTGAAACAAGTACAGTCCCGAGTTCATGGAAAATAGCAAAAGTGTTGGCGTTATACAAATCCGGTGACAAGCAACTATTCAGTAATTATAGACCGATATCCCTTTCACCTTATTCAAGCAAATTGCTCGAGCATATAATTTACAAGCACATAATAGAATATTTGGAAAGGAATAACATACTGTCCAACGTTCAACACGGGTTCCGTCGAGGCTTCAGTACCATCACCCAGCTAACCGAATTTGCACACGACATTGCTAACAATCTCAACAACGGAAAGCAAACAGACGCTATATTCATTGATTTTTCAAAAGCTTTCGATATAGTGCCTCACACAAAACTCATCTGCAAATTAAAAGCCATTTTAAATAACACAAAGATCGTCAATTGGATTTCGCATTTTCTCAGCAACCGATCGCAATATGTAGACTATAACGGATCCGAATCCCCAGTTTCCAGTGTGCCTTCCGGTGTTTGCCAGGGTTCTGTACTTGGTCCATTGTTATTCATACTCTACATAAACGACCTGCCTTATAATATCAACTCGAAGATTCGCTTTTACGCAGATGATTGCGTCTTATACGACACTATCACAACAAAACAAGATCACCGCCGTCTCAACGAATCATTCTCAGCATTTTGTGCATGGTGCGAGTCATGGCAGATGACTATCAATTTTAGTAAAACCGTAGTCATGTCGTTTACCCATAGCGCATCACCGTCCGAATTCACGTACTTTTCCAAGGGTGTGCAATTAGAAAAGGTCCCACACTACAAATATCTAGGCGTATACTTTACCAGTAATTTGTCCTGGTCTAAACATATCGATTTCATTTCTAACAAAGCACAAAGAAAGCTTGGCTACCTGAAACGTACACTGCCTCAGGCGCCTCAACACACAAAGTTATTAATGTATAACACAATAATACGTCCGGTACTAGAATATGCATCTAACGTATGGAATCCACATAAACAGTGTGACATTAACCGCATTGAGGCAGTGCAAAAGAAAGCCGTCCGGTTTATCTGCCGCAGATACGACCGCAACTTTTCCCCAACTGCTGCCCTACCATCGCTTAGCCTAAAAACTCGTCTGCCCGCCGTCACGTCGATTCACTAAATTTTTTTCACCGCGTTGTTCATTCTGCGCATCGTTTATCCACTTCCGAATATATCACCCTGGCCAAGCCTTCGACAACAAGAAGCAATAACCCCCTGAACATTTCCCCTTATCACCCACGCATCAACACGTTTAAGTTTAGTTTCTTTCCCCGAACCACAGAAGCATGGAATTCATTGCCAGGCAGCGTCCGTTCTCTTCAATCACAGAAATTTTTGGAAGCACTTGAAAATGACTAATCTATCCCTTGTTAATAATTTTTGTGTTTTGTTGCTTTCGCAAACTTTGTGTATCAGTGCATAGGTGTATAAACGTGTTATTTGTAGGGCATATTGATGAGCGCACGGTATACTTGTGTTTCGTATGTTATGCATCCTCTATCAATATGTACTCATGTGACCTTGCCCATTATAAGTTTTCTTGACTGTCGCGTTCATACCGCGTCCTGCACTGCTAGTGTGGCAAATAGTCTGTATATTTTATTCATGTATGGCTGTACCCTGGTTTTCCCAAATCGATATTTTGTACCTACCCCCACTCCTGCAATAGCCCCAAAGGGGCTGCAGTATGTTTAAATAAATAAATAAAATCGGTCTAACTGTGATCCCACACGGCTTCTTAATCGAAAATGAACAGCAACCGGTGTGCGATCACTGTGGAGATCATATTACTGTATTACATATTTTAATAAGCTCCCCATACCTTGCAGCAGCACATACCAGGCATTTCAGGGCATTATACATCTTTCGCATCCCTTTAAATTCAATGTTTTTACTAAATGATGACCTATTGGTAGATTTTATTAATGTTCACCAGGTTCACCAGCTTTCTACGCCAATTTTAGGTACGTACATCCTTGTGTTCTCCTAAAATAATGGTTTTAGTCATAACAACACCTTGAACAACACCTTTCAATCTTCACTTGAATATTGTACCCTGTGTTTGGCGCATTATAACCGAAAGGACGGTTTGTAAAATTCCACAACTTCATCTTCATCATCTTCATAAAAAATCGCAAAGTTGAGAACACTAAATATTGCATTATTCAAGAATATTTTATTACAAATGTGTCACTTGTCGCCTGCAAGGCTCTTCCAGGCAAGCCTAATGTGGCTTTGGGCTTGATTATGCACTTGATTTCTCTATAACTAATAAATATTATTCTCGAAAGCTGCACAAATCGTTGTAAGGTTCGAGGGAACGCCTGACGCGTCTCCCCACAAATATCGTGAAGCATAATAATAAATGCCGAGTGATGAAACAGATGTATTGTAAGGTTCTACAAACAGCCTGTACCCTTACTTAAATTTAAAGATTTAATGCCAGAAGAATAAACCACTAAATCTGTGGGTCGCACTGAAGAAAAGCTTCTCGTGTGACCTACACGGTTTTGAAGCCCACTCTATATAAAAAGTACGCGCTGCTACACTGAAACAACGTGCTCCCAGCAGCAGTCATGTACGAACTTTCAGGCGTGCATTAAGCTTGAACGCTAACACAGCCTTCGAGGTTAGCCGCTGCAAAGTCAACAATACTCCCGCATATGTCGTCCTGAAAACGATATGAGAGCCCAGCACAGAGAACAGGCTCACCATCAGAAAAAAAGACATCGATCGCTGGCTATTTCCGCTCACAGTATGAACCCCAAATGACAAAAAGATTTTCCGACAGTTCGGTGTTACCGTAGCTTTTACAACCGTCCAGTTAACGGTCTCCAGTAACATCCCTCTAGAACGAGAACGATCCGCAAATGGCAAGTTTGTAGGTGCTCCGGTTCCAGAATCCAATTATTACTTTGTTAATCTTTTTTTTTCCCTTTATGCTCGGGTCTTCGGTCGGCACGTGTGCCTTGAAGACATCCGAGAAAGGGAAACGTACCTTCGTTGGTGCCCTTTGGTCTAAAAATATACCACTGCCGAATAGGGGCCATCTTCCGGAGGCGAGGGTGTACTCTGCGCCGAAATATAAGCTCACGTCTTTGATGTTCAGGCGAGATAGATGAGGTGCTGCTCCAAGCTTAAGCAAAAGCCTAACTTTGATAAATGGGTCACCCACTCTCACATTGCTTTCCTGGGTGAGAAATGCTTAAGGCATAATGATGTCAAATGAGCCCATTGCGGCCGGTATTCACTATGCATTTGCATTAAGGGAGGCATCTGCGTTGTCAAGCTAGCCGGCCTGCCGAAGGCTGAAGGCTTAATGGCTAAATTTACACCGCCGCCCACAGCCATCCCCCCTGAAAAGATCTTTGATTTGCTTGAATGGTGTCTCAATAAAAATCCAGTAATTTACTGAAAATCCTAAAGCTGGTGTGTCTCTATTTCGTTTGCTCGCTATAGCAGTCCGTTTTATACCTCACCCTCGCCATTTTTGGAGGAACCAAAATTCCAATATTTTGTTTTTTAATGTTTCGCTATGTACCTTTACATTATTCTTCCTACTTTCACTGTAAAAGGTAACAACCCATAAGTTACTAGGACAAGCCTACCTCGTTTTCTTGTATATATTTAATAAGAGCTCGTTGCATTGGGCAGATCTGACGGTTTCTTTAAGTACCTTGTCGTAGTCCGACCTGTCAATCATAAAAATGAAGACCATGCGAAGTTAATAGGCAGTTTGCCCGGGCCGGCTCGAGTGATAAGACCTTTGGGCTTAGCATCGTGGCGGATATTTGGTCGTTACTATCTGTGCAACTGCGAATGACAACCCCTAGCACAATTTTTCACCACACTAACACCTACTTTCTCGCGTGTGGAACTTCTTTTAAGCGATCAGATTGATTGCAAGAGTGGCGGCAAGCTGTTGCTACCCTGGTCTGCGGCGGTTCGAGCCGCTTAGAGGGTCGAGCGGGCAGGCGTGGCGGGCGTGTGCGCGGACTGTTTCCGAAGGCAGAAAATACTTCACGATTGCTTTCTTTTTCCATTTCTCGCGAACGACGCGGGGAATCTACAAATTCAGGTCAGCGATCGTCGTAGTTGGCCGTGTTCATCGAGGAACGAGCCGCAGGTTTCGCTTCAGCCGTGGTCACGCGCAGTCTCGCAGGCTGCGAGAGCGACGCAAGAACACAAGCTCCGGCTTTGGAGCGCCCGCTATTTCGGCAAAATAGCGTGCGCGCTAAACGCAAAACCAAACCCCCAAGGACGGCTTGGGTTCTGCGCATGCGCAGTACGGCGCCCCAAGGCGCTTGGGGGCCCCAGAGCGTTGGGGCCCCCTATTCTGAAACTCCCTAATATTAGCCTGGTGCCAAAGAAGATGAGCAGCCAAATATGAGAAGTGCACTGAGACGAATAAAATGCATTTGAGCACGTAAGTCAATCAACGAGCTTTGAAAGTGAAAGCCCTACCTTGCCATTTCCTGGGCGATACATGTCAACGACTTCATCACTGCGACACCGTAATTGCCCACTCGCCGAAAAATGCCAAGGAGGATGTCAATGTAAACATACGTTTTTCCCCATCTTTATCAGGGTACAATAAAAGTTGCTGCGTTCGACCTAGCATCCTCGCTTCCAGTGCTAGCGCCATGCCATTCATCATCTCCTCGCTGAAGCAAAAACAATATTGAGCGGCGACCCACGTCACAGAAGGCTGCTCCACAGGCCGCGAAGAAATGACCGAAAAGCAGAGGCAGCAGCATGAGGCTTCGCAACAACGCGACGGCGGCGAAAACTGCCTCTATAAAAAGGCCTCGTAATTGACGCACACCTTACCACCACAAAGCGCTTTCGTATTTACGACCCATTTTGTCCCCCATTGCACGCCTTCCGCAAAGCGTGAACTCTTATTACCGGAGCCATATTCGGACAATGACCCGGAAATGGCTAGTACTTCCTCAACTAGTCGCTTCTGCGACATAGCCGACATCGATGCTCCATTACGTGAGCTCCACGCCAACAAACCATACGTTCGTTCTCTGCCTCACTTATTGAAAGCGGTTGTTTGGGCAAGGAGATTAGGTCGTATACAGTGCGTAACGAGTCGTTACCAACGTGGCGTTATTGCAATCGCGGAGGAAGGGCAGCAATAAATGGACATTATGTCCACCTAGACTGCAAGGTTTCGTGACTTCCTTCTTGTCTTTACTTTGTATCGTAATGGCTAGTTCCCACATCGATTGGTTACGGTGGTACGACCTCGAGAACACCCGCTGTTTTTTTAAGGAAACAGCGAATTAGACGTTTATGAAGTTCATATCGCAACTGAACGCCAGCGGTGTTTTTTTAATCGCTAACAAACACCTCCTAATAACAAGGGCCCCCTTTCCCTCCGCTGTTATTGCTAATAATGTATTTTTCTTATCATCAGCGTTCGCTTCGAACTTTCTCATACATTTTTATATCTTTTTCGATACGTTTGTGCGAGCCACGGAGTCGTGGTGGTTTTGACTTCGACGCTGTTCTTCCAGTTCTCGTCTACGAACGAAGTGTTTCTCCGCGATGGATACCTTTTTCCGCGTCGTTAGAACGCTTTCGCCGCCTTTTAATTATTGCCCTCGGCGCACTCATCAGAGACGTAAGAGATGTCTCCGGGCTAGACTGAGATCTCCCGATTATAGTGGAATGGTAACTAACGAGATTAGCCTTGGAAAATATTGCACTTTAGAGGAATTGCGCGAATAAAATTGCCGGTGAAGCAAATGATAGGCCATGGTCGTTTATCCCTTTGCCTTGTGAAAAGCGCGGAAGAAGCTGACAAGGTGACCAGTTTGGCTTTACCTATGCATTATGGATGAGTGCAGGCTGGACGTATCACAAGAGGGGAAGAAAGTTTGATAAGTTCAGGTATTCTGTTGCTTTCCTTCGCGCAGTTCGTCTAACTGCAAAATGAAGCCGTTCGAGAGAAGCGTCCAGACAAAATCAGTTTACTTTTTGGCGTATAGCAATGAGACATGTTTGGATAAAACGATGTTTTTTTTTTCCGCTAAAGGGTACCGACACGGAGAAGTCTAACGAGAATACGAAAGCAAGCACACCACGTTCCGAAATGAAGGAATTTTTCATGTGGCTAGAATTGACATACCACAGCGGTGGTGACAACAAACTCACCATCCCGGATGAGATACGTCGCCGGATCAGGGTAGATCTTCTACCAAAAAACATGCACCCTGACTACAACAAGGGCAGAAGGGCGGCAAGGGCTAAAGCCCTCGTCGACTTACACGCCCAGGATAGGCACGCTCGCTATGTAGATGCGGCGGAATATCCACACGAAGCCTTCGCTGCCGTTGTCATAGAGGCCACCACGGGAGACACTGTGACGGCGGCAAGCGTCAAGTGCACCGATGCAGAACGCGCAGAGGAGGTGGCCATCGCCCTGGCCATTACCGACGCAGGCTGCCAGTCGGTGATCAGCGACTCACGAACTGCAGTTCGCAACTACGCCAAGGGACGCATCTGCAAAGAAGCTTTGCAGGTGCTACGCAATGCATGTCTAGAAGGCGCAAGAACTGTTCGAGTGAAGTGGATCCCGGCGCATGCGGGCAAGGACGTGTCGAGTAAGAACTCAAACCACAACGAGACGGCACACGCGGAGGCGCGAGCACTCACCAACCGCGCCCCCGCAACTGACCGTCCAACGTGGTTCGGTGCTAAGGACCGAATGACAGACTATAGCGAAATAACCAAAGCCTACCGCCTGGCTCGGAGGACCTTCCCACCTCCGGACCCGGGGTTGAGCCGGGCGGAGGCAGTGCTACTAAGACAGCTTCAAACCGGGTCCCTACCCACCCCGGCTCTGATGCACCGAATGTATCCGGAAGCATACCCTACTGCCATGTGCCAGCTCTGCTGCAGGGAGACTGCAGACCAGAAACACATCTTATGGAACTGTGTCACGAGCCCAATGGAAGCGAGCTCAAGAACCATCCCGCCACGGCTTGCAGAAGCCGCAAGGAGCTACACCTACGAAAATCAACACTGGGCCGTCCAGCAGGTCCTGCGGGCGCTCGCAAGGCATGAGACTCGCGAGTCGGCAACGGCGAGCTCACGTCTCGGATGAGTAGCCACCAGGACGACGCCGAGGCCCGCGTCGCGGCGCGTAAAAACGTCGTTCTGCCGGCCTAAATAAAGTTTAATCAATGCAATCAATCCAATCCAATCATGTGGCTAGCGTGTAAGCTAACAAGTTATTATCGTCAAAGCCGAGACTGCTATTGGAGGAATAAGCGGGATACATAATTTCGCCGTTTCACATTTAATCCCCCCTCCTTCCCGCTTCTAATGCTAGAGAGGTAACGATAGCTGAGCCCGGTGCCTAAGCAAAACAGAGGAGGAATGTGCACTCGAGCACTCTGCCCTAACAAATGTCCGTACATTTCGGTGAAACAAAGAACTGTTAGCTTTGCTAAATAATCACACCTAAAGTATTTTCGCCATTCTCACAATACGAGGCTCCCTCCAATAAAACAAACAGCTAATCGCCACCCAGTTTAGACAAAAAACATACAAGTTTCCGAAAGCTTTCCAGGATGCCAGACATTTCCTCTGAATTTATTTGCTCAAATTACCGCTAGTACAACGAAATTGGAGCAAGGTCATTACAGAAACGACAGAGCCAGCAGTTTGTCTGCTCGGGCTGTTACGGAGTCACGGCAGACGATAGCAACGGTACTACGGAACAAGGAGCAAACGACCGTTTTACACACACTACCACTTTGTCTCCATCGAATCGTCTTTTGGCGCGAATTGCCAGGACTTATGCTCCCGTGGGAACACCTCGGATGGCGTCGAATTCGCAAGTGCTCTCCTTGGAAAATCAAGTTCAAGCGCTAATGACCAGCCGACCGGCGGACGTTAATAGGGCCAAGGCTGTTTTCTTTGTGTTTTTTTTTTGAAGGTACGGCAAAAGAGGCTTCGATTTCCCAAGCGCATGCATCGAATCTCTTTATACTTAAGACGGGTTTAACTGTGTGCAGCGGCGATAACTGTGGGGTTAGGCGAACAGAGCAAGAACGGGCGGTGCGCGTTCTTGCAGGGCGCGGATGATTACAGCAAGGGAAGAAACTACGATAAGGCCCTTTTTACCGGCTTTGCCCAAACTATTTTCAGTTAACGTGAGTTGGTCAGAACACTGTGCTAAGTTAAGACGAAAGCTCCAACTGTCTCATTGGAAGTTTGCCCTCGAATGACACGTGCGTCGACACGAAGAATGCAAAAATCGCAGTGAACCAAGGAAGGCCACAAGGAAATTAAAACGATCTATAAGAGCTGAACAATGATTGATTGATTGATTGATTGATTGATTGATTGATTGATTGATTGATTGATTGATTGATTGTGTTCGTAAATAAATAAAATCGTTTCATGTCATTGTTTATCTGGGTATTTCCTTTAAAGCCAAATATTGTAGAGAAGCGTGAAAGTAGCAAAGAACTCATCCTGCAAGCAACCCATGGACTTCTTTTTCTTTAACATTTTTATTACTTCAAACGGTGTTAAACACAATCAAGTCAGTATACAAACAACGGTCCAAAAGTCAAGAGACTGCTACGGAACGATTGATTAACCATTCCGAAATAAAAAAAAACACAGAAAGCAGCAAAAACCAAACAAGAAGTAATTAAAACAAGTAATTAAAAAGAATGAATAGCGCTTAGGTAGCGTACAAGTACCGCAAGAAAAAGCAAAAAACTTTGTTTAGCAAAACTTAAAGCTAAAAATAAGTGTTGCACATTATCAGCCCAATCCTAATGTAAAAAGGTAAAAAAGGTAGGGGCAAGAACAGTATGTACATAAACTGGGCCCTTGCACTTTACATAAACTCTAGCTCAAAACACCGAAAACTTGGATAACGTAATGAACAGTAACATAGCAATATAGATTATAAATAACAATTCGTTCATCTCTTCAACAAAAAACTTTTAGCATGTGTTTGATGGAATACAATGGTGATGATGACTTTAGTTCTGCCGAAAGAGTGTTCCAGAATAAAATAGCTGAAAAGGCATGTGATTTGACCATAGTTAGGGCAGACTATGGTAATAATAAATTTTCGTTGGCTGCGACTCTGTTGGAGAGGTTATTTTGTGACAAGTGGCTTTCAATAAATTGTTGCGATACAACAATAACACGCGGTTGAAACAAAAAATAATTTTTAACCGGCACGATATTATTATGTTGTAGCAAACCACAAGCGTTAGCACATAATGAGCTGTTAGTAATGATGCAAAGAGCTTGATGTTGAATATGTTGTAACGGTGCTAGATTACAATCATTAGTGGCACCTCAAGCAACAATACCATATATGATATGACTATGCACGAAGGCAAAATAAAAGGAATGAAGGGCTTGGCGTTAAAAAAGTCTGCGGGATCTTATGAGTGCTCGAACGCCAGAAGCCCTGTTATTTATAAGGTGATCAATGTGTTTTCAAATTTTGTCGTCGTTGCGCAAGAAAGGTTAACCAATGGTTTACACGAAGTTTGTTAGACACAGTTTCTGGCTTAATATTAATGCGAAAACATACTCCAATATCACCACTTCATAATACCTTCCTCATTGCCGTGCTGGAAACGATTAGCTTAGCAAAACGCGCAGTTCAGGCAAACGTTTTAACAGGATCCGTCGAACTCCGCTACGCCAAACTGCCGCAGCGTGAGTACACCTATCAGGACTTGCTCTAATTGTGGTGGACAAAATACCCCAGACGCAATCAATTACTTCAGAAATAAAGGTCAACTTATTCTGTAACAGTTGAACCAAATGATTATTAATTTATTTCGCTCACTGATTTTTTACGTGTCCATTCATTTCTTCATTAATCCCTTTTTCTGACTGTTTGCTTATTGTTTGCTTATTCATTCGTCATTTTCGGCGGGTCAGGTTTCTTCGGTGCCCCCTGTTTTATTGCTGTCAACCCTAACAATTTGTTTTTCAAGAGACAACATGAGGCAGTTTTCCCGCGTCCAGTCGTTGCTGTTATATTACAGCGCCCGGGAATTCAACCATGACGAACAGAGTCGCGTCGCCTCCTTAGGGCACAAGAAAAAACTCACAAAGGACAAAAGCACACGTAATTACACGGCTGACGGAAGGAATGCATTCATGCAGCGAAGCTGGCGGACGGCTCACCCCACCTGAAAAGGAGGAGCTAAAGCATGGAGAGTGAAATCAGCGTGAAAACGCATTATTCTTGTCCCGCCCAAGTATGTAAGGCTGGCCAGCCTCCGCGTAGCTCCCAGACGTGATTACCACGAACAATCGCCAAAAATCGCGAATACGATAACGCGAGCTGGGAGTAACACCGCTGGTGAGAGAGAGAGAGAGAGCGAGCTTCATTCTCTACACAGCCCTAGTCCGGGGCGTGTGTGGAGTGTTCGCGACTCAAGTAAGTATGAGTAACGTCTGAAAGTTTCTTCAGTTGGTTACTTTTCCAGTTTTGGTCGTTACATTGCTCGTATTCGCCTAATGACATGGCTGGCATTCTTACGTACGCTTGTGAATCCCGGTTAATGTTCCTCGTTAAGATGGCATATTTCGTCGCTTTCG
Source organism: Haemaphysalis longicornis (assembly GCF_048455015.1). Classification (NCBI taxonomy): domain Eukaryota; kingdom Metazoa; phylum Arthropoda; class Arachnida; order Ixodida; family Ixodidae; genus Haemaphysalis; species Haemaphysalis longicornis. The sequence goes on along the minus strand of NW_027526385.1, from coordinate 55,286,511 downwards.
TTTTAGCTGTAGGCCTGTACTTTTTTAAATATAAAGAGGTGTGGACCTCAGTTTAAATTCCAATCATTCTACTCGTTCCATAAAAACGAAGGCGTCAATTCTGTCGCTCAATCCTTCCTGGAACCCAGAAATGAGGCCCTGCGGACAAGTAGAGTAAAATTAACCGGGAGTCCCGATTTGAGCCAGGCGACCAGAACCGACGAATGGTGTGAAATAGATAGCGGTAGCGGCAAAGGACAGGTTATGGGAAGAATGGAACGGCAGGAACGCGGCTCTTGCGAGAAGATCTCGGCAGCCTCTTCCGTTTAGATGCGACGATCAGAGCATCTCTTGTCGGCGGCCCTGTGCTTCCTGCGTGCGTCCGTTGTTGTCCGCAGCCACTCTCCCGCTCTCCTCTCCGATAGCGAACACTCTCTCGCGAGGGGCATTAGATTGGATTCGATTGGCTTGGCTTGGCTTGGCTTGGCTTGACTTGGATTGGATTGGATTGGATTTGGATTGGATGGGATTAAAGTGGATTGTGTTGGATTGCGTTGCGTCATAGCCGCGGCAGAAGCACTGGCGCCGGCGCGTGCCCAGGTGAGAGCCTGTGCGGCCCAGCGCACTCTCACTCCGCCGGTGGGCGGCGCTGCGCGTGGTGCCGCGCATGTGCAGTACCCTTTCTCTCCGCGGTCTCCTCTCCTTCGGGCGCGCTGCGCATATAACCGGTGTGCCGCTCTCCGGTGGCCTTTCGGTCGACGGTTGCTCTCCGCTTGCGCTTGAACCCCCCTCAGCGTCGCATCACACCAGGGTTCCCGCGAGGGGAAGTGGGCGTAATTTGTTTTCCTTTATTTTTGTACTAAGCGACTGGACTGGAGTTCCGCGACTCCTAAGCGACCCTCCTCTAAGGTTATCGCCAGTAAACTTTTTGAGCCAAGCTTTTATGACCACAGGTACACCTGTTCATTGTCACCGAACAAAATCGCTGAGTACTTTTTTAAGGGTGGAAAAACTGCGCATCAGAGACAACACAATAAGAAAGGGACAGGACGGGCGCAGTCCTGTCCTTTTCTCATTGTCTTGTCTCTCGCTCGCAGTTTTTCCAACCTTAAGAATGCAATACCAACTAGACCAACAACACGCTGTACTAAGCTCAATACTCCACGTGGATTGTAAGCGCGAGACGTTGGAAGGGATACGGCCCGGTCTTCACAAGACGTTCCGTGAAAGGCTTATTTGTAAGAGGCCGGTTCGTAACAGCGAAATATGCATCACATGCCCTTTCGACAAATAGTAAAGTTCGTCATACCTCCGACAGTCTCCACTTTTTGTTTTTTGATGCTCATATATCCCTCAGCGAATTACTATGGTTAACGACTCAAAAGGAAGAGGTGAGTCATGGATGTAGCCCAGGAAGGACATTTCATTTCATATCATGTCATTTATTCAACCTTAAGGGCACAAAAGAATTACATAATGGGGGGGCGTACCGCGAAGCAGGAAGTTTCATAGCAAAGTAATAATATGAAGGCACACACTGATCACAATAACTAAAGAACTAAAAATACAAACAAAACGAACACGCATAACAAAACATAAAAATACATGGCAGGGGATAAATAAATTCTTGGAAGACTGCAAAAAACAACTATAAACACAAAACGCAAAACAACTAAAAACGCAACTTAAACACGCCTCGCTCTGGCGGCTCGTCTTCGGGGATACCTGATCAACAAGGTCCCGGCGCCACGTAGGTAAGCCTCGCAGGGGCTCGGGCTGTCGGCTTCCGCTGTCGTCGTCGTCAGCATCTCATGTAGTTACAGTACTAAAAAACACCGGGACACTTGTTTTCCAACGCCTCGCGCTACAACGTAACGCTAAATAAAAGTGTATGATGGATAAAACCGGTTATAAATAAGCATGATCTAAACATTTGTGGAACGCTCCCTGTGCATTTCAATAAGCCTCAAGGACAAACAGAAGCTGCTTGTAGACGTGCTCTAATATTTCTTACACTTAAGTACCCATAGGATCTCGACGCTAGGCCTGATCGGGTCGGGTAAACCGTCGAAGCAATAAAAGGCACACTTACCTGGTGACCAGGACTCGTTGATCATCGAGGGCGAGCCCCCATAACATTGCACTGCACTCGAGTTGACTCCTGCCACTACCCCAAACTGGGGCAGATGGGGCATGGAAATTGCCTAAACCGTATCAACGCAAGAGAGGGCGCCACCGCCTCAGCGAGCGCGTGATTGCGCCTTTCACAAGCACATCCCCGTTGCCCAATCAGCGCGCGCCGTGCGGCAAGAGAGACTTAAAAACTCTGAATACACTGATGCACTGCCGGATGTATTTCGTTTAACGAAGAACCCCAGCGCCCATTTGCTTCCCGCTCTCTGTTCACCAAGGCGAGATGCTGTGGTATCTGGACGCTCGATCAACGCGTAGATTTCCGTCCGCTTTATCGGGGGAGCTTTGCTGTTTGTATGATTTTAAAGGAGCCATGAAGACAGAAAACAAGTTTGTTTTATTCAAAAGATTTCGCGTTTTATAGTGCCCCCAGCGCTCGTGCGGCAGCAAATGATGCCGTATTCACTGAGAAATTGATCAATTTAGGTTAAATTTTGGTTCTCCCGTCAAATCGTGGGTTTTCGTAATGTCAGCAATGACGTCACAAGCGCGTATATTCAAGCGAAATTCCACTGCGTCATTCTGGTTTGCGGCCTTGCTGTCGGTCAGCCCTCCCAGATGGCGCTGCTATAGTAATCCACGAACCGTTGTCCGCCGTTTCTTTGTCTCTGAGCGTATTTGCACCTGGCTTGTTTTTGTTACTGTAAAAACTGATCGTCTCGTAAAATCTGGGGTATCCTCGATAAACACGGTCACGTAAGACAACGCCGTTAACGCTAATCAGCCAGTGTCCTGTAAAAAAACTCCAAAGCGGTGGACTGCTGTGCAGCTAAAACAAGCATAGTGCGCCCAGTACCAACAGCAGTGCGCATCGGTACTTCTATGATTACGTACGTTTTCGTAACTTTCATTGTTTACCGCACCATTCTTACTGCTGTACTGCATTATACTTAAGCGCAAATAGTTCGTTCGGAAAGCCTATAAGCCGTGCCTAATTTGCGTTTGCTTTTTCCGTCCTCACCCAATCGCACCGCTGGGCTCATATGACATCATAGGTTCTGTGGCGGGAAATGAGCTAGTGGGTCGCATGGCCATTCCACTTTTTCCTAGTTATGTAGCTTATTTGAGCGAAGTGTTCGTTAACAGTGTTCGTTAACAGTGGTGTCAGTATGAGTCTATCGAGGCAATACTTCAAATGAACCGAACTTGTGTTTTGTCTTCATGGCTCCTTTAAAGCCGATACGTCGATTTGGACGACGGACGTCATGAAATAACGGAATAAGAGTTCCAGGAGGAGGAGAGATCGGTCTAATCGGTAACTGATCGTGAGGGATGCGTGTTTTAGCAACACCCATGCTTGAGAGGAACTGCAACAGTTAACGAAAAGTGATGAGGTTGGCCTCGGTTCCACGATGTGGCAATGAAACCGCTTCGCTACTGCTACGGTTAGAGAACTAGTGAAGGCAGCGCTCAAGGTGCCCAACATCGGTGTGCTCGGAATAAGGTCATTGGTGATTGAAACTGTATTTTATTTATTTATTTATTTATTTATTTATTTATTTACTTATTTATTTATTTATTTATTTATTTATTTATTTATTTATTTATTTATTTATTTATTTATTTTCAAGTGCGCGCTTAAAGCTGTTGGCCTGCTTGGGTGGTGCACAGAATGCTATTCACTTTGAGCCCTCTTGAAGGTAGCGCAGGTGTGATTTGGAAGCTGTTGTAGAGATGCATCCTCACACCATGCTTTTAAATTGCAAAACGCCAGCGTTTTGCCTTCAACTCCGAGCACTAAGTTCCGCGCAACAACACGCAACTCGCTAAAGGAAAAAAAATCATGCGCCGCGGGGTTATACTTGTGGATGTGAAGATAGCTTTGCGGCAGTCGTCGTACAAAAGGTATTTTCTCTACTTTTTTCTTATAAGGTACTCTAGACTATTCATCCTGAGCCACATAGGTAGACGTCCATCTTTCTGTTCCCATCAGGCGGAGCATTATCGCTCATTGAAGGTTTTTTGATGCTGCAGCTGTTTAGTTCTCCAGTGTAGACTAAACTATCTTAGCACAGGTAACAGGCAAGGCGAACGCTCACCCTCGTCGCCGTTCCAGGTCTGGCATGTTGCTGTACAATGTTTCACAGTCATGTAAACCTTACGGTTTCCATCTGCCGGCAGTATCGTTGTGCAAGCAATTCCATGAAGGTGTAACAGTTCTGGAAATTATTTTTTGCAGTGGTCATATCCAAGTCTGTGCGAATTATCTCATTTCCGCAATGGTTTTTCTCCGTTCCTGGGCTTTGCGGTGGGTCGTATGAGCGAAAACGTTTTGCATGTGAGAGTGGCCTATTCGCCAACCCGGGGGGTTATTCAGCCAAAGAATAAAAGACAGCAGCCCGGCCATCTGCGACTAGCTCTCGGTGTTTGAGACATTCGAGTTTATTCGAGTACAATCAAACACACCACCGCAGCATCAGCAGAAGCCGATAGGACGAGCAGAGGGTGCAAAATGCACCCCAGCTTTAACAGCTTAAAATTTATTCAGCTGTACAGCCCGTCTAATCTGGCCGTAGTTTTCAGCCGTTCTCACAGTGATCTGTTTTTTCGGTAGCTGGCTTGCGCCCTTCCTTAACCAGCATCGTATACACGTAGCTCTTCAATGTCCAAAATCGTATCTACCGCCTTTCCGTCAGCCGTCCCAAAGGGCTAGTTCTTTCCTTGATTTCTGAATATTTTCACGGGACACATACGCGCCACGGCCACAGCTCTCGACAGAAGGCGACGAGGGCGACAAAAAAGTGGCTGTGTCCTTCCGCGAGTTATCTTCTGGTCGCCAAATAAAAACAGTGTGCAGATCATTCATCGTTCTTTGCCATGGTTCCTGTGATCAGTGCTGCCGCCGCGTTACATATATTGGTGTAGTGTTGGGGTTCATCCCCATCGTAGTCTCCGCATAGCGTCGTCTTGGCATGGGGCAAATCGTGGAGGGTACACAGGCCACTTCGGGCAGCCCAAGCCCTGCAGCGGCCAGCACTCGCCCTCGTCCACCGCCCCGTGTCCCAAGCCCGTGACCAACCCATCAAGACCAGCCGCTACAAGTTCAGCCCAGACGAGACACGGAGAAGACGCCGTGTCTGCAGCACTCTCGTCCGACGTGTATCCGAGTGCATATGACTTCTCCTCGCTGCTTCAGGACATCGGTACTACGGGACTAAGCATCGTCAATGAAATCGTCGTCAAGCGCGGCGTCAACACCCTCACTCTGCACTGCTACCGCATCGTTTATGTCCATCGCAATCTCACTCCACCGCAGCTACGACCGAGATGGTCACCCTCGGCCGGGGGATATGCCACGGCATTCGTATATGTGGACAATTCCCGAGAACGTCACGACCCGAGACGACGAGAACTATCAAGTGGCTGGAGCGTGCCTTGCGTGGGATCTCTAATGGCAGCCATGTACACAGTGTTAATACTTCGCTCGTCATTGGCAACGACAGTGTCCATCGCGTCTCTCGTGGCGCCACGTAACAGTAATTTAACGTGATGTCGCGTTACTGCAGTCGCTTTATCTGTCTTTTTTATCCCTTGGCGTCTTCCGTCTTTTCGCGTATATGCATCTCTACTAAATTCGCTGCACTTGTTTTGGAAAACCGGGAATTTTTTTATGAAAAGTCCCGTGTGTCTCAGTCTACCAGGATATACGATAAACGCCAACCTGGGGTGGGCCTCAAACCATGTTACCATGAGCGCTTCTGCGATAATGCGCCCAACGAGGTAAGGTGCGCGTAATTCTTCAGGGCCGTGGAGCCGAAGGGAGGGGATCGGATTGTTTGCAGCAGATTGAAAATAGCAAGCCTGCTTGATGATGGCAGCAGAGATGTGACGCGGTACACTCTTGGAATAATTCGACATCAAGGAAAATGTCGTAACCACGGAGTTAAGGTAACCAAGGCACAAGTCTTATCACAACCATGGCAGCGGGCTGAGGCTGCCTACAATGTGCAAAAGAGAATCAGAGTCGTCTCTTCTGCTACCTTCGCAGCAGCAGACCCCATGTGAGTGATTTCTGTAGAAGAAAATTTTTGTCATCACAGCTGCTGCTTTCATCGGCCAGTGCAGCTCCGCCCGGTGACCACATTTGCTCATTTCCGATGTAGGTTTAACAATATTGTTGAGAAATAGAGCGCGACTTAAGCAACGACACAGGGAAGAACGACGAGACAAGCGCTTGTCCCGCCGTTCTTTCGTGTGTCGTGGTCTAAGCCACACTCTATTTTTCAATAATAATGCACCAACTTGACCAAGCGCTTTGTTTGAAGACGTTTGGCACGATCCAGCTTTGGCACGATCAAGCACGACGTGAGGGCAACGGCACATTTGAATGCTCTGTACGCAATCGTGGAATGCACAGGTGCAAGGGTTGGCTGCGAAGCAAGCCGAAGAAACGCTTACCCCGACATCCTGACATAACTTTTCTATGCTCTTCGTGCTACGCCACATCCATGTGGTGTAGATGCCTCTGCCGCCCTTTCACGTTCTGTTGAAGCGTGGCCTTGCAGGAAACGTAAACTAATACAATCGCCTTTTTTTTCGTCCTGCCTCCTTACGTTCCACCTGCTTTCGCGGAGTGCGACAAGTTCAGCTTGCTTCTCTACTGAGCGCAACTTCTCTAGATGTACGCTCCTCGGGATACGTAGTACAGGTTGGCGACGAGGAAAAAAAATGGGGGCCACTGGTTTACTTTGTATTCTACTGCTTTTGGTAGCACTCCTAGCCCACATAAGATCGAGACAGCAAACATGACATAAAATTCCACTGTAGCAGCAACGTGCAACGGTGTCCAGAGAGCGAGCGGCTGCCGAGGATCCCGTGTGGTACCAGGCGTCTCTGTCATTCCTTCATCTTTCTGAAGTTCTAGTAATCAGATCAGCGACCCCATCCCACCTCTCGCGGATATCAAAGAAGCACAGCTCATCCCACCTTGCCTCCCCAAGACCCCTTGTCTCCCCAGCGTCCATTTTATCGCTCTACGTGTCTGCTCTGCCACGGCTGAGGCAGCATTAAGGATACCGCTTTAGGGGCCGGACTGACCCCTTGGCAGAGAAGGATGCCTCAATCGGCTCTCGTAGCCCTTCCGTTTATCTTTTGCTTCTACCATCCACGTGATCGTTGACTCGCCTTTATTATTTTTTCTCCTCTTTGAAGGAAAGAGGAGCAATTCCCCTCAGCCCGCCTTTCAGCATATACCCCGGGAAGGCCTAAGCTTGAGCTTGCGCGCCGTTTCTTTCTGTTTTGTTCTGTTTCTAGTTGTTTTTGGCTGGTGCATGTTGACCTCGTTCCTCACTCGTTTTTTTTTGTGATATTCAAAGCATACTTCAGGGCTCGGCTGCCTGACGGTGAGCACGTGTCCGTTGCACCCACTTACTGAAGTGTTCCCAACTCTCGTAACTACAGAGTAGTTTTTTTTATTAGGCCCACCATTGGTTTTTCTCTGTTTGTTTGTTTCTTTGATTTGTGAAAAACAGTTATTTGGGACTCGATGAACAGAAAAAGACAAGATTCCTGAAAATTTTCCCGCCTCCATCCTTACCGCCCAAGCCGTGTCCAACGATCAATCGTCTTTTTTTTTCTTTCGTCTTTTTGTAATTTCGTAGTTTTATCCACCAACTGCCTTCCTATGGTGCGGCTTAAGTGAACCTAATGCTCATGTTTGGAAGCCTTCTGTCTAAATTCTATCTTTAGCATATTTTCAAAATTTGTTTTCCTTGCCTGCTTTAGAAGCCAAGCACAGGGACACTTTTGAAATTTCGCCACACTCGCGGACTCAAGGGATCTAAAAGCTTTTAACAAAGTTCTTGTACGTTATTAAACAAAGAACAACACAGCACACGTTGTGAAACAAATGTAGGAGTTTTATTCTTTTTTAGCGAGTCACCTATTATCCGTGAGGTTAAAAACAGCAAACAGTTCAAGGATGTTTTCAGAGACCCTGTATACTCAGTGAGTCGTAAAGTGAAATAAAAAGAGTTCGCAAACAGCTCAAGGATGTTTTCCGGGACCCCGAATAGTCGCGGAGTCGTTAAGTGAATTAGAATCGAAAGGGTTATCCTATCCCCAAACACCCCCTCCCCAACTCTGCATTTCAGACGAAAGCCTAAGGTATCTTATAAAACTCGAAACCGGACCTCTGTCGTCGTCGGCATCGATACTGACCGTACTAAAATGACGGCCACTGCAAAGAGGAAATAAATGAATAAAAAGCCGTTCGTGTTTGTGCTGGAATTGAACCGGGGTATCCAGACCGGGGTCCAACTGCGGAACCATTGTGCTAATTCCGCACACTACCAGAGGGGGAACAAGAATCAGCCTGATGCGTGCCGCGTGACACATGAACATGACCGCAAGTAAGTAGAACATGTGCACATGGAGGAGAGCTCTGACTGTGGGCAAGCTGTCGCGTGAATTGCGGCCGGTCTGCCTTTTGAAGTAACTAGTACCGAAATACGAGGAAGCAACAGCGAAGAAAGAGATGCAAACAAGATGTAGCAACAGTGAAGTCCTTGATAATGGCTAGGTTTTCGCCCTCAAATCGCGTATGAAGCGTGAAGTTACCAAATAATCTTGAAAAAATGCGCGGAAAAGACATTGACCAATCCGGCGCCTATTTTCAAGATGAATCAACACCAACTCGCCCAACTGTCCATCCTGTCTACCAAATAATGTTTCCCTCCTTGTCTGCGGCTGCGGAAGATAGACGCAGCGTCAAGGGAAGTGGCTAGCCCTGATGTTCCTTTTTGTGTGCTGGTTAACCGTTTCTGGGGCTGGTATTTTTAAGAGCAATGATCATAACCCTGCAGCGTCCTCCCAAGCACTTCCACCCACGCACACATAAACACGAACTTACGCATACCGACGCAACAAAAAGACTTCTCTGCATTGGACGTTCCCAGAATTGCCCGCTCCCAAACGTAGTTGAACAATGACGAACTCCACCAAGGCTGGGGCATACACACTGCTTGTGCGCAAAACCAATCGATTGATTACGTCATTACGTTTAGGTTCCGTGCAATAAAAATCGAGAGATAGCTCTTGGACGCGGGCGAATCTCACTCTTATTCCGTCAATGTCGGTTGAGCTCAGTGGATATGGGTGACTGTTACTACGCCACTTTCGTCTGAAGGTGGCTTGCTGGCAGTGCATGGCCCGACAATCTGAGGAACTTACGTGGTTTAGCTTCACCACAATGTATTCTATTGGCCAATCCACGCCACCAACAATGTTAATTCGATGGATGAAAGAAACGTGCACCTCATTTGAATAGAAGTATGTAATGTGCGGTGTGGAACTCCTCAATGAAAAGGCTCCGCTTGCCTTATGTTGTGTGGCAGGGAAGACCGAACTTTTGAGCCAAATCGTGTGCTCGACATTGCCATTCTGTGAAAATTTTTTTCTTCGCCGCATCAATTATGCTACTGGTTGCGTAGCGGTAAAGAAGAACCCTGGGACTCCCTTGGAGTGCGGACAGTAGCGTTCTATAGTTTAAAAAAGACAGAGGTCATTACTTGCAGAATGTGGGAGGATTATACACACTCCCAGGTCGTGCACCTATGTAGTCAATAATACGCCTTCAAATACGTGGTCTCAGGTTCAGGCGTTGCGCCCTTATGTACAGAACTTCTAAAAGTACGCGTTGTCACTCGCTAAAAGATTGTTTTAATGACGGAGTTCGATTTCCCTCTAAACCCACGATCCGCAGTGGAGAAATTGCACTAATGCCGAGTAGAAATCAATGGGGCGGTCGATGCTGGAGCAATGAGGGTAGAGAAAGCCCGGCTTCGCAGCGTGGTGAGGCCCGAGCTATCGATAGCGGCCGGACCAAATCGTTCGGAACGGCGGAAATGAAACTAGGAGGGCCAACATTCCTCCTCCTCCTTGTACCCCTGCATCCCTATCTCTTCCACGTTGCTTGACATTCTCCTGTGGGGCAGTGTTCCCTATACCGCTCCACAAACAACTATGGCTTGGACCGGCTGTCCTAAACGACTACCAACAGGCTTCACCATTTTTACTTTAGTTTTGTTTTTTACTTCTACAAACGGCTATATTTGGTCTTGCCGTTCTGGCCGGTTTTCCTTCTGCTAAGCCTAAAAGGAACTTTCTCCTTTTTATTTTTTTGGTCTGTTTCATGGCGGAAGCGGCTTTATTCGAGGGCTCCTTCTATTCGTGACAAGCTGGCGACGAAAAATATGTATGAGTGTCTCTTTTATATATAAGAACAAGACAGCTTGGTTCTCTTCTTTAACACATATACTTCGCGCGGATGTCCCGTGGCGCTTGAGGTTGCCTTTTGCGCTGCTTTTCCGCGTTGTAACTAGTGGCGGGAGAATTTAAAGGGTCGGGTGCCTCTGTCAGAAGCGCGTATCACTGAGTTTTACCTCGTTTACATAAATGTACTTGGTATATCATTAAGGAGTGCAGAGGTCAAGTTATTCTGCAATTTTATTTTGTGTAAATTGTCAACACCTCTGATTTCATGATGGATTCCTTTTTTACGTTCAGTAGCGGAACATACATATAGATAAATATTGCATTATTGTATTTGCGTAAACATTATTTCCTCACCCCTCCCTTTTGTAATGGTTTCGGGCCTTTATGGATATAATATATGAAATGAAATGAAAGCACTTCGGATTGTGGCGCACACATGCGTCGAAAAAAAACAAAAACAAAAAACAGCAAACATTACTCTATTTTTGTTTGTTTCTTGACTGAATTGTTTGGCACGCATTGAAGCAGTGTATTGAATTAGCTTATCGTGCACAGCTGGCACCAGGATCTCAAAGGGAAAAATAATCGAACAGAATGCTGCGTCAACCCACTTTGAAATGGGAAAACTGCTGGATTGCAGCGGTAGCGTAGGCAAAAAATTGGTGCAGTAGAGGTTTCATGACAAAAATTAGAAAAAAAAACAACTTTCTGAGAGTCGCCGCAATGTAGTAGCAATGAATTGGCGCAGTAGAAGTTTCACGAGAAATAAGAAAACACTGAACTTTCTGATAGCCGCCAAATTGTTCTGAGATTTTAAACACTATTATAAAGAAGGACCGTACCCACAAAGCGTGTTTTTTGGCTTGTTATATCTTATGCTTTCAAGACGTAGCAAGTAGCCGGGAATCAATGTTTTTCTAAGGAGGTGATGGGATGAACTCGCCGTAGTGGTTTTTCAAGGCTACATGCCGCAGTAAATTGGATCACAGTGAATGAATAAATGTCTATCTCCAACGATTGATGGGCCAGACGTTATGCTAAAAGTAAATAATGGTAACGATAATCCGATAATGCTAACCGTAAAACAAAAAAAATTCCGCCATCTCCACGAAGGGAATGATGATGAGAGGGGCGAAGCAGAAATGCTTATCGGTAAAACCGTGAAACATTCGCCCGCACATCATATAAAGACTTGACACGTCAAGCTTTCCACCGCTCCGTTGACAAGGCCGTCGACGACGTCGCTGTTTGTGGTGGTTATGTAGGGGTTGTTTTGGACGATGAGAATCCCCGTGGGTAAGTTGGCGAATTCGGTGTGTGACATTTTAGCCACCTTGGTCGTCGCCTTCTGCAAAGCGTTTTGTGTCGTGAACCCCCGGTACGTGTCTTGAGCTCGCAGGCGACTAACAACAACCTCTTCTTCGTCCTCTCCTTCTTGTTGGGTAGCAACGAATGCGTTGAACGTTTTGACCTCTTCGGCCAATCTGTTGTTGGCCAATACCCAGGGGGATCCTGCCACAATCATCATTAATGGGCCCGATACAGCAGCAACGAGGGACGGGACAGGGCCCGAGCAAGAGGAGCTTCGCCCCTAAAACAAGCTAACAGTAATGCTAGGACCTCCACAGTGTTTTTTACACCGCTAACGTTATCATGAACAATTCCTTTGCAGCAATGCATTTGCATATGGTAATGAAGCCGATGTACTTGCACTCGCTGTATACAAAAGCCGACAGGTTATTCAAACCTGGAGGAGAACAAAAAATAGTCCAAGTAAAAGAGCAGTCCGAAAAATACGCGAGTCGCGAAAACGACCTTGGTTTCGTTTAAATGGGACTTAGAAGGACCCCGCAACACAGTTTTCAACTTTTTTGAAATTTTAAATGCTTGCAGAACGAAGTCACCCAACACACCCAGTACTTAGATTTGGGGGTGGTTAAGTACCTCAGCCAAACATTACTGCTCTATGCCCATCAGATAACTTGGAAACTCGCTGAAAAGTTTTTTTTTATTTTTCCCGGTCTCGACGTCCTTCGACGGCCCGAATTACGTCACAGAGGCCATGTAGCGGCTATTGGGCGGTTTTCCGTCAGCTGCAACAATGAACACTTTTCGATAGAAACTTTAAAAATAAAGTCTAAAAACAAATCAGAAACGGAAGGCATATCTGGTGCGACGAGCTAATCACGCAGTGCCGCTCCGTGCTAGCGATAACTCTAGCTTTCGCGGTGCTTTTAGACGCGAAGGAAAGAGTGAAAGCGTTTATCAAAGTGTTGCAGGGTCCCTTAAAAATCTGGAATGGTTCCGTACAAACTTTCTGAGAATGTTGCTTATAAGTCGGCGTCACCGGGTGCATAAAAAATGTGGTGTAAAAAAACGAAAAAAAAAGGTCACGTATGACGCCTTTCCAGCTTTCGAAATTACTTCTAATGCAGAGTGTACATGCAAAACTATGGCCTCGAAGGTCAAGTTTGTTATCCCGCCGGGAGTTAAGTCAATCGCCATCCAATCAGAAGCTAGCCAGGTGGCTTAGGATTCATGCTGACGTCGTCCAGGAGTCTTGCCCTGGATCTGTCGCGGAAAAGTTCGTCCGGAAAATAGAATTTTTGGTTTACTCTGTCATAAATATCCATTGTTCATATAAAACACTCCCATGGGACAACTGGCGGTTTCTCCGCAAAGTTCGGAATAATCAGCAAGTCGGAATTTTCGGAGTCCTAAAAAGCGGTCGCGTACTGTAGTACTTCTTGGCGACACTTGGGGTTTTTTTTATACAAGGTATTTCATAGAAGGCCGAAGTGTGTGCGGAAGGTATCATCAGACTGCTTAAGTAGCCTTTAAAAATGCTTTCCAGCGCTATATTTGTGTATATTAGAAAAACCGCGTGTATATAATTGAAACATTTTCTGTCTCTGCCTGTTCTAGAAAATATTTCGCCATCCACAACTACGCCCTGAGCTTATTTTGCCTACTCACTTTATGTCGCATCGCTTGGATCACGCTGACAAAGTTGAAGTACTGTTCACAAGAACAAATGCATTTCTTCAGTCTTTCACACCCAAGACGGAAGGGCAGCAATCAGGAACGCGAAACAAGGCAAAGGGGAACAGGTTGTTCGGCATTTATTCTCTTTGAAATAGATATATTTTTCAAGATACTTCGAAAATAGAAAGTGGAACAAAACTTGCTCACCTGATGGATTCTAATAACAGGTTATTATTTTGAAACCTCTTTCTGAATTAAATCTAAGGTGATATCCGTGCATGATTGTTTATCGACCTGTGAAAGCTTCCATTGATATTTGAACTAAATCTATTTCCTATAAAACAATGCCTTTCGTGGCAAGGCGTGATTACCATGACACATTGAAGCTTCTTTTAAGCAGAAAAAGTGATGCTCTTGTGTTATAGTATCGCAGACGACGCCCAATTTTCTTGGTCTGCACAACATTTGACATTGAAGCCATCATAATAATTTTCGCGAGCTGTCCTTCTCACCACGTACTTTATTTTGAATATTATTGCTTTTGTGCTCTTGGGCACTCCATGCCAGCTTGATATCGAATGTACAGTCGGGAAAACCCTTTTGTGTAACAGCGATTTCCACTTCACGTATTTCCATCTGAAAACTTCCCATACGTATAGTCCCTGAAACATGTTGTAGAAAAAAGGTGTGGGCTAAGACATTAAAACGCCTCCCTAGTTGTCTTGAAATCCCACTCGAGCGAGGCAGGATAACGCTGAAAGTGTGCAAGTTGTGTTATAGACAAGTGTTTCACCCGCTGTACTTCTAATTGAAGCGGCAAAAATGACCACTGGAGACCACCGTGAAGACACCGCCGGCGTAGGGAAAGCAAACGAAAGAAATAACTGATGTTCGGTGGCGTCTTGGTCATTTAAAAAGCAAGAAAATAAACTCAAAAGCAGGGCGAGGGGCAGCCATCGGCGCTACTTGGTAAATCTCTACAAAATAATCAATCCCATCATGATGAAAGCGCACCTTTCTGGTTGGTAGTTTACTTAACATAATAGATTTATTGCATGATATAATAGATTTATTGCATTAGTTGTGCAGTAGGCTCAAGCGTAGGAGAATTCTGCCGCACGTGGCAGAATGGAAACAAAAAAGACACAAGTCCAAGATTACGTTCACAAAATGAGCATATCGCTTAGAGTAATGCCGGTGAAATATTTTCGTGGCCTTATATTCGTGTACCCCACTGTTTTGTATAAAATGCGAATCAGTTCAATGTAAAAATGGCCCGGGATACTTTTTTAGTGTTTTTTGTGTTTCGTAATATTCCCTCTAAGCGAAAGCTCCACCCTCTGCGTCTCACCTATTCCTATCGACGGAAAGAAGGTTATGGTTGTACAAGAAGAAATATTACCCAGCTGTCGTGTGCCGACTTCAGTCCTTGTTTTTACTTTTCGTGGGTGGTTGAATGCAAACACTACTCTTCAACCCAAACAATATTTCGTTTTCTCAACAACCGAGGCACGCAATTTCCATTTCCACAATTCCCCATGTAGTTGTTGGTTCAATACTGGCGATATTCTCCGCAGCAACTTTAGAAATCGCCGGCTCAATAACATAGCGTGGGAGCTCGATCGGTTCACTGGATTTGGCTTCGTGTATGACTATAATGGTTTCGGAGTTTCTTGCTTCTAGGCTTTAAGGAGGGCTGTTATGCAACAAACTCACGGGGGAAAGAACAATGCATTGCGTCAGTGAAGTACACGAACTGTTTGTGGTTGACCCACTGCGTATCTTTCAAGGTGAGATTGGGTGAGTGAGTGAGTGAGTGAGTGAGTGAGTGAGTGAGTGAGTGAGTGAGTGAGTGAGTGAGTGAGTGAGTGAGTGAGTGAGTGAGTGAGTGAGTGAGTGAGTGAGTGAGTGAGTGAGTGAGTGAGTGAGTGAGTGAGTGAGTGAAAGCTTTATTGAGGCTAGATTCGGGCGCTCATGTTTTGGCTACCTCGTGGTGTGGGCCTCCTCTAGACCTCAAAGCATTGGTCCGCTCTGGCTGCTGTGGCTGTCTCCACCAGGCTGCGCTAGATTGAGGGGACGGTGCTGGCCAGCTGGCCGCCCACTGCTCGTACGTTGGGTGACCATTGGGCGGTGAGTGATACGGTTTTCTGACACTCCCGTGTCATGTGGTACAGGGTGCCAGGTAGGGAGAGAAATCACAGGGAGCACAACAGAGTGTGGGACACATAGCATGGAGGAGAATGCTGTGGGGATAGGAATTCGTCTGAAGTCGGCGAAAGGCAGTCTCCACAGATCTGGATAGATAGGGATGTGGTGGAGGGAACTGTCGTCGCTCGTGGCGGTACTGTGCGAGTGTTTCTGTGCTCGACGAAAGAGGAATAGGCTTGAGAGAGCGAAGCGACTGCGTGTCTTCGCCTTCTTGAGAAACGACTCCGTGGGTAGGAAAGCAGGCACCGGCGTGTGTTGTCTCGTTTTCTTTGGAGGACTCGTGTCCGGGAGTCCAGATGAAGAGCCGTTCTGGAAGTTTGCGCACACTTTGCAGTATTTTGAGGGCCACAGGAGATAAGCCACCCAGCAGGAAGTTGCGGCAGGCGTCTTTGTAGTCGGTCATATTAGTAGGGTCAATCGGTACCAGTGGTGGCGGCCAAATAGATGGTTCTTCTGCTGCCTGACTAGATGTAGTGAAAACTGTAGAGCAAAAAACAATCAGGAACCTTTCTACTTTGTAAAGTTGGATGACCAACCAAGCTTTGTAGCGCGCGACACTGAGGCAACACAGAATTTATGTAAAAGGCATTAGCACATTCATTTTGGCTTGGGAATTGGTGGTGGTGATTTCTGAGGAAGACACGTGCAGCTACAGTCGTTTTCTGCTAAACATACCCGATAAAAATGGCCTTTCCTTAAGGGGATTTTGCACTCGAAGAACAAATCTGCTCAAAACCCCAGCCTATGTCCGTCCCGTAATCAGAGCAGTTTATCCTGTAGTACTTTCTCGACGCTTTTGGGACGCGTGCTGCTCTCGAGCCAAAATACCAAGTTCCCCTCTAAGGCAGACGAACACCTCGGAGTGCAACTGCGCGGTTGCCATCGAAATTATTGGCCTTGTAAACCATATGGGACATACAACGGACAAATTTGTTCTTCAACGCGTCGCACTTCTGTCCTCCTCGCCCTTTTAAACGGCTGGCGTCTGGGGAACAAGTGGCGCAATCCGCGAATATTAGGTGACAATTCTGACTCCAAGACGTGAGTCAAGGCAACAATTTGTGGTGGCGATGAAACGGGGAAAACATCGGGACGACTGCGACCATAATCGTGGAACGAACAAAAATGATACAGGCACTTTCGTCTCAACCCGTCTTTATTTCAAATGGTGCTACTTGAACTCCATTACGCAGTTCACAATAGTGACATCAATGACTATGTAACAATATGTAAAGATTTTCTTTACGTGTATTCCCACATATGCCTGGGACCCTCCCATTGCGTTATCTTATTTTCTCGTGTTCAGCTATGGCGGCTGGTCTGACCTCAATCAGTGGTGGCACCGGGTAGTCGGGAAGCAAGAGGAGCGTGAAATGCTGTGTGCTCATAGCTGCCTGACCCACCTCAATTCCGAAGCTGCCCACGTGTCCCTGCACCCAGCCGACCCCGATATTAACGGTGTGTTCATTTTGTAGAGTTGCGCGAATCTTCCTAATGAGGTGGTACACTGAAACATTAGTGCTTGGTCCTTGGAAGTGTCTGATGGCTTTTTGTCACTGGACAGTACTGACATTTTTTCGGTACAGCGCACAGAGACAACGTGCCACCTCGGTGCTCACCACGAGTGTCACCATCCCCACGTCGTAGGACTCCAGTTGTGGAACTACCACAACAGTTGTACTGTTGCGATAGTCATGAGTCTGTGAACCCCTTTACGGCCAAAAGGGTGCGACTAATACAAGCGTGGCCTCCCGTGCGTCCTCGTTCTAAGCTGTGCTTGTGTAGACCGGAGTAGCCCGTAGCTTGAGGTTACTGGTGCTGCGTGCACGCGCCTTCGGCTAATCCGTGTGTCTCCCCTTGCTGATTTTCTGCGATGAAGGTCTAAAAACGAGCATGTGGGCGCACAGTTTTATTGAGAGCGATAGAGCATAGATTGCCAATGACGCATTCATTAGCTAGGCCAGCGCTGGAGGTGGTTCACATCGACATATTGCCGTTTTTTCTGGCTGCCAGCTTCGACTCTAAAGGGGAAGCCTAGCGTACCATCGAGCTCCTCAATGTACGCATGACGCGGGATGCCGATGAGCTACGAAATGTAGTCCCAGAACAAGATTTCCAGTCTGTGAATTTGTGCTTTTTCAAAGTCAATGGGCACAGCTCCACAGAACACCTATAGCGTGAGGACTGTATTCACGAGAGCTCGCAATACTTCGTTGCAAGCACCGCCGAAGTGGCTAGAGATCCTCTGAACAACGTATAGTATCAACTCCCACGAGTTTTCTAGCTGCGATTGCAAATCGATAACAGTGCCATCCTCGTTGAAGGGAGAGTACGTAGACGTCGCGAGTGTAGATGTCGCGTCCAGCCATCTATTGCTTGCGATACGTCATTTGGGTTCATGGTGCGCTGCATATGAACACACTTGACACCTCCAGATGGCCAAATGTTGCGTCTTGGTTGAAGGCACCTGTATGCTTGGTAGTCCTAGGTGTTCTGAGAAAGGTTCCACGTCGCTTGCACAGCAATCACAGTGGCTTCAGCGCCGGTATATTGCTGTGGCTGTTGTAGTGGATCCAAGAGAAAAAGCTGAATCCAGATTTTCGGCGCCTTCTTCCTCACAACTTAATATTTATTTAGAACAGTCATCTCATCCTTGCGGTTTTGTGCGTTTAAGGTGAACGTTATGGAATACCAACTAGCCCGAACGCAAGCCCTTCTTCATAAAAGCGTTCAACTAGCTGGTTTTTTTGGCTGGATATAGGCGTGTAGCCTGTACACCTTGAGTTTGGTCCTCTCATTAAGCCTAATTTAAAGACCGGCTACCTTTTCGTTAATGCTGTAGCATTCGTCCATGTCAGAAGCTATGCTTTTATTGACTAGAAATCCCACTCCCAGTTCTCTTCTGTACACTAGACCACGGTAGCACAGGGCGTGTCCATTTTTCAGCAACGTAAAAGCTTCTCCTGCCATCCTAACCTCATTAGGCCCGGTGGAATCCCATTTAATACCTCTAATTCTTCAAACAACACCTCTAGACTCCCTTCGCTGGATAAAGTTCTGGTGTTAAACGTTGCCAGGTTCATATTCCAATGGCGGCCTGTTCGGCTCCAGGTATTTTTAGCACCCACCCCCTACTGTGTCACAGGTCTGACAGCCTCCGTGGTCAGATGCTTCGCAGCCACTGGAGGCTGAGGGTCATGGATTAATTGGCGTATTCATGAAAGGTAGTGGCCATTACTACACCAGGGTGGCCAATCCTGCTCTGGTGAAGGAGTGCGTTACAGGCAATGATCGCCGGGGTCAGGCCTCACCCCAAGGCCCATTCTGCAATTTCATCAATACGCGGATTTCCTTATTTTAAATTCGGTAGGAATTGTCCGGCTCCGAGATTCGAACCAAGGTCCTTCTGCAAGCGAGGCGGATGCTCTACTTCTACGCCACCGCTGCTGAGAGCATTAGACAGCAAATGGGAATAGCAGCGTACAGAAATGGTTTTTCCTCAGTGTCAATTGCCGTAATACAAGTATTAACACGCAGCCATTGACACTGCAGAAAGTGCAAAAACGTGGCCAGTGGAATGGTTAGAGTGAAAAGCATGGCTGGCGGTGTTTTCGATGGGCGCGCGAGAAATGTCATGTTACACTCTAATGCTGGAGGAAAGTGGGTATACTGAGTGCCTAGTCGCAAGTTCGCCTATAAGTGGTGGAGAGCCTTACGCATTCAAATTCGACGAATAAAATGTTATGTTGTATTCGTTGCAGTGTGCAAGGTTTGCTGAATGCATACTACCATTGCTATTTCATTGGTCTGAAACAAAATTATGAAACCCTACAATTACGCCCTTTCTTGCGTGAACCAAAATTTGGATGGAACTGCAGCTTCCAGAAGGAGGGCGTCCTTCGCAACACGTCTAAAATTTTTTAACGAAGTACGACATTAGAGTAAACTTAATTTCTTTTGGAGTATTAGGTTGTGTGCACGTAACCATAAAAAAATCAAAAATAAATTGGAAATGAAGGTACCCGTTTGACGTCCTCTAGAATCAGCGCTGCAAAAGCTCATCAGAATAGTTGATTACATTAACATTTCTTGCTTAGAAAAAGGGTCAAAAACTGCACATAATGTTTATGTGAAAGAAATTATATGGAATGTCCCTGAGTGTTTCGTAACGGTCCGAAACGGTTCGTAAAGGCATGCAGGCCCGTTTTGATATAAACTAAACTAGTCAAGCAACTGTTGTAAAAATACTTGATTTAGTCAGCACGTAGAAGTGTTTAGGAAGATTGTGGCACGTAGAAGTGTTCAGGAGAATTGTGCTAAAAGAAATTGGGTTAAAGCGGCCCTTTCATCTTTGTGAAATTCAACGCACTAAAGTACGTGCCCTCCGCCCCCTCTCCCTGTTTATTACAGCTGAGCCGCACAGGAGATATCACGACCTGGACAATACAGCAATTCCAGCTATAGAATAGAAATAAATATTTTCTGCATCCGACAGTAAAAGAAGCACAGCAATTATAGGAACGACAGGTTGTGAGCAGTGTTAAATAAATGAATTTTGCTGTCAACTGAGGCTGATCAATTAGCAGGGCTGCGCTGAAGGCTGGACAGCTGGTGGTGTTGTGCGGGCTCACTTTGATGTGGATAGAGTGGACCCAAAATGGTGGGTCTGGGCTGCTGCACAGTGCGACTGAGTCATCTGGTTGCTCTGCATGCAGTGGGCCTCAGTACACTTAGCGTACTGTGGCTCAACCCCAATGTTCGTTGCATCCGGCAGTAAAAGAAGCACAGAAATTATAGGAACTACAGGTTGTGAGCAGTGTTTAATAAATGATCTTTGGTGTCAACCGAGGCAGATCAATAAGCCGGGCTGTGCTGAAGGCTCGAAAGCTGGTGGTGTTGTGCGGGCCTACTTTGAAGTGGGTGCATGTATCCAAAATGGTGGGTTTGGGCTGCTGCACAGTGCGACTGAGTCATCTGGTGGCACTGCATGCAGTGGGCCTCAGTACAGTTAGCGTACTGTGGCTCATCTTCAATGCTCGTTGCACGGCCGCACTTTCTGCAGCTGTAGTCCGGTTGGACTCCGAAGACCGCATTTCGGCTGATCTCTGGTGGCCGCATTTCCGCCGCACACGGGTTTCTGTCGGCCGCACACGGGTCGCTCCTGTATTGCGCTGCTCGAGCCCATTCTGTTCCACCAAATTTCCATATTTCTTCTCTCCATAGTGTTATTGGACTTCCCCTTCGTTTATGCCTATTTCTTGGTATCCACTTTGGGACACTGGCGGTCCACCAGACGCTATTTCTCCTTACTACAGGGCTGTCTAGAGTACATTTCTAACTTTGGCTCCTTAGCAACCTGTTTTTTTATTGCTTGCTTATGGGGTTGCGCTAGAGTCATTTTCTCTTGGAGAGGACTGCCGGATTTTTGTTTCGCATACCCAATAAGAGTTTCGCTTTAAAAATGCTACAGCTCTTTCCGCGCTTTCCAAAATCTGTTTTTACTTCACGATGGGGCCGTGCCCTTGTAATTTACAGCTCCTTTTCGTTGACGACCTTTTCCCCAATTCAGGTTGTTTGGAGTCTCATCTCTTTCCCAACCTAAACAGAGCTGGCCCAACCAACGACCTTCACCTGAGGACCCCACCCACGACTGTATTCTACTAACAGAGGGTGCATTCCACGAATGGCGGTTCGTAAGGAGGACATACCGCCCATGGCGCTGGTTAAGCCGAGGGGTATCCATCCGTAGCCCAAAAAAACCTCCCGCAGCGATTACGTCACCTCGCGTTGACTGGTAACCCCTTGGCGAAGCTCTGCATAGCTTCGCACTCGCTTCGCGAGCCTATGCATGGCTCTTCCGAGCCTCAGGAGGCGGCGCCCCTTCAAGCGATGACGTCAGAGAGCAACACATGGTACAAAGGCTGGTGTGCAGCGGCGGCGTCCAGGCTTTCTCGTGTGTTTTCGCGACGTGAGGAACTCGCAAAATACATTAGAAAAAATACCGAGCCCACTTGAACGCTCGCCTCGCAAGGGGCGCTCGATGTCGGCCAGCTCGGCCTTTCAGAACACTCTACACAGCGTTGTAGGCGTGCCGTCTGGCGTGCTGTTCTCTTTGCCAGTTCACGCGCGTTCTAGCTGAAGGGGAGAGCACAGACGCCGAGTTCGTGAAGCCGGTGGTCGCGGGTTCCTGCGCGTGCTCACGCGGTCTGCATTGGGAGAGATGCGAAAGCCCGAAGACTTACTAAACTCACTTGAGCCAGCCATTCATGGAAACCTTTCAGCGGCAAGTTTGGAAATCAATGTGAGGTGCAACAGCGGGCCTCCGACGAGGGGAGAGCGGCCTCCAGATGGGCTCTTTCTGCAGCCTTGCATCCTTAGTGCAAGATGCGGCAGTGTTTTTACATACGAAATGTTTGTTGCGTTACACAACGAACCTTTGCGCGTGCTTGCGGGTGGGTGTTGAAAATGTTAACACAAGTTTGAAAAATAAAACATTCCCCACTTTTACATGTCTTCAGATACAACCGATGCTCCGGTGCTTCCAAAAGGGGAACAGAAACCATAGCCGACACATTATGATAAAATGCGAAAAAGTTCACAAGGAAAGGTGCATATATATAGATACTTGCCCTTAAGACGAGGTTACACGAGGTTTTATAGAAAGGTTTACCCTCTTATTCGTTGCCTTGCATCCATCGCATGTCCCCGTTTCCCCCATTTCTTGGTTGCGTATCTGTTCATCGCTCTACAAACCGTTCCCATGGCATTATGCAATCCCCACCTTGCTTTGTTGTGTTCTGATGGTGTTAAGCTTCTCGTGCCAGCGTTGCAAACTTCCGACCCTTTTGTTAGATTCTCCCCAGTAGGCGACTTTGCTCTATTGTTCTTCCCGCTACCTTCATCCCTCCTTTGTCTGTATACCGCATTCTATGTAACAGCCAGGATCCTTTCCTACGCCCCGGATTGTTATTTCCTCCGTTCCAGTACCTCGAAGCTGACGCCAGTGGCCCCCCAATATTTTTCAGCGCACCGTTTTTTCTCTTTCCGTGAGAAAGAAAGCACAATGACTCATACACAAGGACGCTGCCCTTTTCCCAAACCAAGTGTATATTTCTGCGGCCTCGGCCGTTTTCGTCGCGTCGGGCAGAAAGAACGACCATTCGTTCTTATTTGGTCTCGTTTTGCTAGAGTGGCCTTGCAAGTGCGCTCAGAATTGTTGTGCGCGATGTCTGAATTGCTTCACTCTAACTTTACCCGTTCACTTTTACCTTTCCCTTTACCCTGAGTGGTCCGTTCCCGTCAAATCTCGTCTTCCTCTCATTCGTAATCGAGTCCGCTGGTGCCGACAGCGGTTTACTTTTACGTCTCTCGAGGTCTTGCCGAACTTGAACAGAATTTTAGAGTCGTGGCAGACGAATCGTAGCGAATGGCTCGGTCTGAGCCGTCCAAAGCGGCGCTCTCCAGGAACAACCGTAATTTTGGTGTGCTGAGAATTCGCTTTGATTTATTTCTCCCTAAAAATGATGTTCTTCCACCCGCCACAAATATAGCCTCATTTCCCTCCGTCGTTGATATTGTCACGAAGACAAGGACGACGCAGTTGTCTCGAAGGAGAAACAAGTTTATTGGAGCGAACTTGTGCTCCCCTAACAACTCAAAAGAATACAGAGGCGGCGAAGCAGCGGTCAACAAAGTGACTTGCGTCGACGAGCGTCGCAGAATCGAATGCCGCGGCGTCTGCTCCGCAGGCTTTTATCTTTCAGCGCGAGAGTTTCAGGAACCGTCGATTCACATCCAGAACATTGTAGATCACAGAAGATTATTCTGGGCTAGCGGCGTTAGGGCGAAACACTCTGCTTATCTGAATGAGATAGCCCGTGTGGCATAAAAATAAAGAGTGGAACACGCGCTTCGCATGGGACACAGATAACAGAGCCGCGCGTGGCCGGGCATTAAAAACAAACAATAAATAAACAAACCCGTACACGGTTCGCGGCAATATGAACGTTTCCGAGAAATCTGTCTGCAGGCTTTTTTGAGTTATTTCAAGGCTACAATGGAGTACGTTTTTACAGCAAAGCTGTATGTCGGAACCCTCGATGGTTCAATCGCTTCCAACGTCCGGCGACAAAAGACGCCTCTCGGCGAAGCCAACGTTACCGCGAATGCTGTACGGCCCTAAATGTAACATAGGTATCTCGGAAAAAGTCACACACCAATTGGCACTAAGACGACGAATTTTATTACGATACTTTCGTTTACCAGTCGTGATTATTTTGGTTTCCGTGGACTAGGAAACGATTCGGTAATCTTGTTTGTTCTAAATACGTGGACATGTCAGTGAAAGATATGGCTACAAAAAGAGCCGTGCACTCGTGGTTTACCAGAAATATTGCGAAGTGAATACAATAACTTTGCTCTGCCCGAATGACTACATAACCGCAGAAAGTTTCCCCTCAGCAAGTCCAAATCTTACTAAGAATAGCCTGAAGCCCAGGCTGCTGAACAATTCCATGTGCCTTAAGGTCGTATGGATATAAGACGTATGTAAGTCTGCTGGTTCAAAACTGTGGGATTGCCTATAGCGTATAAGCCAGAAACCAAGGAGAACAATGACTTCCTGCTAAGTCAACCCTGCTTGAGCAAAACTGAGGCTAGATAAATAATCCCCGCAAGGAGTATTAGAGGGGGAACTACTCTCTTAGACGGCGAACTACGAGCAAACTACTCGGAAGTAAAAGTTTCTTATACCTTACCAGTTGTTTTAGATCGTATGCGCGCATGCAATTTGATGTTCCCTCGCTTCCTCTTAGGAATTGCGGAAATCCTGTGTTTCACTCTCTTAAGGAAGTGCCACTTTCCAACTCATCGCAGTCCTTTCAGAAGGCATTACTCCGGAAATCGGTGTAATGGGGCGTGTTTCGCAGAGTTAATATAGAACGCTACAGCTGGCTTCTCACGCTGTTCGAGTTTTTCACTTTGCTCTACCACTACCCAGACCCACGGAGACTATCGACATAAAATCTATGGGCACTAGTTTTTACCAACAGGGTACCCAAAATCTGCTTATAAATCCGCAAAGTATTAACCGCAGAGCTGTTTAAGGAGACATAAATTTGTCTGGCGGAAACACAAAACACCAATCACACGTGAACGCGTGCCTCGCGGCGACCGCCCGGCGTCCACGGCTTGAGGTGCCGGACACGGCCTTCGCTCAGTGGCTTTAGCAAAAAAAAAAATACCGAGACATGGGAGTGCGTGCCTCACGGCGACCGCCCGACGTTGTGCAGGCTTGCACGTGAGCTTACTCCATATGAGGAGCTCCCACTGCTGTCGTCATCGTCGTCGTCGTCGTCGAGTAGCGACCAGCGTGCGGCGGGTCCGCCGCGCCGAAAACAATGAACGCGAATCTGTGAAGCCATCCCTCCACAATCCACACGTGCAGACGACCACCGGACCAGCTCAAAAAGTGGAGGTCTTCCGAGGCGGGGACGCACTGCGCAAGTATTTACCCTACGTGGCTGTGCCGCCGGAAGTCGATGACGAAATGGATGACGATGGTTAATGCCATATATGCTTTCCAGTTATGTCCAAAACGGTTTTACACTGCTGGGGTACAACTGCTCCGTGTCTCCTGGGATCCGTGGTCAGTGGGGGGAGAAGCAAGGGCTACCCCAGCTCTGCTGTTTTTCCAGCCTTGCCCCAATTTTTACAGCATCCATATCCAAGCCATGTCCTTGCTGTGTGCAAACTATTAGTGCATTAGCCGACCGATTTTCCCGACCTGGGGGGGGACGAAAAATAGACAGAATAAAAGAGCAGTCCAAAAAAGGCGTGAGTCGCAAATGCGAATTTTATTGCATTTAAACTACACTTAAGAAGTATCGAATGGTTCCTTGCCTTAAATTCCTCCTTCGTGTGAGAACGTTTGCTTGCACCACTGCAAGGGTCATGCTTTTTTCGTAAACATAGGACAACAACGCCATAGCGTTGGCAAGGTCTTGCGTTGACGGTTGCGGGCGGTCGGGAATGTCTTCGTAAGAGTCAGCGTCGCTTTGCCGCAGCGCGGTCACCTTGTGCACGATCTCGTCGTCTGTTAGCTCGGCGCACAGCAGTACGTTGTTGTCCCCTGCAGCAAACTCTCAAAATGTCGCGAAAGATCAAAGTCGGCTGTCCCGTCGGGGGTCAAGCCGATCCCCATATAATCTGAAGCTAGCCAGGTGGTTAGGATTCAACATGGCGTCGTCCTAGAGTGGCACCGTTCCTCTGTCGGAGAACATTTTGTCAAAAAACTGAACTTTTCACAATATTTTGTCGGAAATATCCGTTGTTCATATACGTTACTCCTATGGAACAACTCGCGGTTCCTGCGAAAAGACCAGAATATCCAGCAAGTCCGAATGTTTGGACACTGAAAAAAAAGGTCGACTATATTCTGCCGAGGTTTTACTAGGTTTCTTAGAGGTCGGCCATTTCGGTACAAAAACAGGGG
Source organism: Haemaphysalis longicornis (assembly GCF_048455015.1). NCBI lineage: Eukaryota > Metazoa > Arthropoda > Arachnida > Ixodida > Ixodidae > Haemaphysalis > Haemaphysalis longicornis. Next base: position 55,260,440 of record NW_027526385.1, on the reverse strand, counting down.
TTTTCTTTGTCCTGTAATTTGTCTGGGTATTTTACGCAGTGTTTGCAATAAAGTTGTGTTTGCCTCGTGGAGGGAGATGCGGGCTCATATCCAGCTGCTTTTTACATCAACTGGTTACATCGACCGCCGCGGTGATACACTGTAGCACACACATCCCCGTCATATCCATTCAACACTTCAACACAAGAGGTCTGTAATTCCTAGTCACTTGAGCAGGGCTTAGGTGACATACAATTTATTATTCCTTCCTGGTTTTGTTAGGCTAATTAAACGTGTGCTACATCGCAAACAAAGACAATCACGTGTTCCTTGTCTCGTTGCTTAGGTTATCTGGGCGAGGGCGTTCACTTGATACATTTGGGGAAATTATTCGCTGTTTTGGGCGCGGCCCTTTGGCGACGGCTACTTTGGTTTGACATCATCGTCGGCGTCGTAACCGAGCGACTGAAGACCGAAAGAAAACGGGGGAGGAAAGCGCGGCGAAAGTGTGACGGTGACGGCAGTGTGCTAAGCCCGCACGAGACGCTATTCGGATGCGATGCATGTGTAAAGTGTGAGGTGGAGGCAGTGAGACTTACTGGGCAGTTGCGACGCGCTGCGAGATGACGCCATAGCAGCGCGTGCCGTCATGCGCTCGTCGATGATGTGCGCCGTTCACTTCCTGAGACGCTGTTCGCGCCGCCAACGATGAACGTCACCATCGCTGCAATCCTGAGAACCCACTACAGTGAGTGCTGCCTTAGCGCACTGCAGCACTCAGGAGTGAGTGCTGAACAACAACGAGTGAGGCAACCGGTTGATATGCTTCGCGTCGGTCTCGTTTGGTGGCTCATCCGAACGGCGTGACAGTTGCGCGGGAGGTCCAAACATGATGTCCAACTACATGTTCGCCGGAGTCGAGGCGGTGGGAGATGAGGCGGAGTAGCACGCACCGACGTGCGTTTGCTGATCATGCGATCACTTCTTGAGACGCACCAGCTACTAGCCATGACTGAGAAAACTACAGTTCGTGCAGCTTCGCACCACTTTCGCATTATGGAGCATAGTTCTCGTCAGCCGTTTTTGCTTGCAAAGTTTGTAGCCTATACATGACACAATTCTGCAATCCATCAATAGGTCAAATGCGGAAAGCATTCGCAAATATTGTTTTGGCCATGAGCATGTTAGACGCTGATACATTGTGCGTTCATGTGTGTTGCTCACGTACTTCGAGATCATGCTCAATATTTTAGAAAAGCGGCTAAAGCCATCAAAACAGTGTGACAAGCCAGTCAACAAAAATTTCTCCCACCTCCCCTCGCTGGAACCCCTGTGTAGATGCGACGCATAGGGGGTTCCGTTGTTGTTTCCGTTAGGTTGATTCTCACATCGCGTGAAAGGTGCCGTGAACCCCCCTGCCGCGGCTATGACGCAACGTGACGCGGCTCTGACGCAACACAATCCAACACAATCCACTTTAATCGAATCCAATCCAAATCCAATCCAATCCAATCCAATCCAATCCAAGCCAAGCCAAGCCAAGCCAATCCAATCGAATCCAATCCAATGTCTCTCGCGAGAGAGTGTTCGCAATCGGAGAAGAGAGGGGATGAGTGGCGGAGAGCGCAGCGCGCATGGCGAGGAGAATGGGGGAGGGGTGTGGACGGACAACAACAACGCCGTATGGAGGGACAAGGCGAGTGAATGAGATGCAGTCGCATCTAAAACGAAAATAAGACAAAGTGCCAACAAGAGAAACAAGAAAAAGCACCGTTATTGAGAGAAATACAAGTATTTGACAAAGGTACACTAACAAGCAGTGCAACATAACAAATTACATGCTTACCGGCGCGTCGCCTCCAACAGAAGCGGAAAAAAGAACAGCTATAGCACCCGAATTTATGCTATAGCTTCGGTGTCTTGCAAGTCACCCACCCCGACAAGAAGGCGCAGAATTTGGGTCTACGCACAGAGAACAGCGCGATTCTTCCACCTACACGACTGCTAAGCCTTGAAACCTCAGGCAGATTTCACAGAGGTAAAGAATACGCAGTTGCCAAACTCACCTTCTTTTGTTGCTTTCCCCCGCTTCCATGCAAAATGGTTGTCCGAATTGCTGTGTCGTAAGAACACCGAGTATGCGACTACTCCGGCTTCATTTGGAGTACAGTCAGGGCTCCATTAGGAGTTTTTTGAGAGCGCACGATAAGTGGACGGCGTCGTTTCTTCTCTTACCAGCAAAAACAAAGGTACAAAAGAACAGCTATGAGCGGTTGAAAAACTCAAGGACAGCCACTGCTCCTTCGACGTTGAATTAAAAGAGGAGATAGTTGGACAGGAAAGACTGATTGCAGCGCATTACGAAAGTCACCACTTTCATGGGTGAGAACCTCTCAAGCATCAGTTGCGCGATCATGGGGCCAATAAAAGAAAAACAAACGATTTAAAGAGCGCTGTGCCATTCAGTTTCAGCTTCTCGTTCATATCTGCTCAAGATGCCGTTATGGGTCTTTCACTCATACGGTAGGATGTGCACGGCTTAAAGTCTGTGCTAGGGAACTAGTGATTGAGTAACGCTACCTTTAAGCAACACCAGTCTTCTAGTGAAAGATCGTTACGGCATGCAGTGCACCGTGAGTGGTTGGGGAATTCGAGAATGGAGGAAACGTTAAGCGCCGGTGGGAAGGAGAGGAGAAGGAGGTGATGAGGACAGGATGTGACTAAAGGTGCCAAACTTGGAGAAGGAAATGAAAAAAAAGTACAGAAACAGTGTGGGCAAGAATTACGGTATAAAATAAGGAATAAAGGCCAGAGGAAGAAGGAAGTAGTTAAGGAAGGAATAAAGTAATCATAGAAGAGTCGAAGAAAAGAAGTATCGAAGGCAAGACCAAAGTAAGCAGGTACGGTTGCGGGAACGGTGGAGGGACAACATACGCGGGAGACATAAGTTCGGTGTAGAGGCCGCAGTAAGTGGAGAAAAAAAAAAAGAAAAATTCGCACGTCGCCAGTCACCGATTACCTGTCACAGAAACGCCAATATTGGGGCATGTAAATCAGATATTATTATTGTTTCGGTTGGCTTCGCTCACCTTATTCCAGCCTTTACACCTTTCCCTTCTCCTCCATCCCCTCGCTCTCTCTGCGGCCCATCACACCACTCACTTCTTCGCCCTTTAACCTGCTAAGTTCAAAGATATATTTCCGCCTCCCTCCTCCGCTTCTATTCTCCTTGAGCTTTCTCTTATCACCCCTTCAATCCCTTTTACGCGCTTCTGTTCGGCGATCAAACTCCGCCCTATCAAAAAAAACCGCTAGTAATGAAATGATCAGACAGATGCCGAAAGACAAAAAACTGGATGAGGAGTTGGAAACGCAATAGTAATCAACAAAGAATCGAATGGAATTCTGGAAAGATGGGTGTTAAAAGGACGAATAGAAATGAAGCCCAAAAGGGAGACGTCAACAAAGATGGAAGGACACTCGGGAGGAATGAACTAAAAAATCAAACAAGATAAATATTAAAGAAAAAAATTAACGTGAAAGCGAATAAAAGGAACGATACAAAGTAAACGAGAAATTCGTTAAGACGGAATGTAAGAAGCAACGCACACAAAGGAAGAAAAGAAGGATACAAGGAAGAATAAAGGAAAGTAGGGAGGGAAGAAGAGAAAGAGGAAAGGAAAAGAGGGAAGAAGAGAACAAACAGTACAAATTGTGAATGGCGCAATCTTGGCTTAAAGCAAAGTGGTACCGGGAGAAAAAGATAAAAAATGACGTAGGGAATGTATGCAAGGGAAAAAGGGAGAAGCTGTAAGAGGCACGATAAAAGAAACGAAGCAGAGCCCTTGAAACAAGCACCAAAAGCCTCAGTTAGCCAGTGGTGTACAAATCCCATAGGACGGGGGAGAGCCACTAATAGGGAAGAAGAATGAGGTGAGAGAGATAGAAGGGAGAGAGGAAGCAGGGAGAGGTCAGGTTGGGACGATTGCAGTCAAAGCTTCAGCGACATGGAAGCACCAGCAAAAACGGCATATGCGGCGGACCTGGCTAGTAGCGACGCTCACCTTGCATACACCGCCTCAACCCTAAGACAAAAATGACCGGAGAGGATAAGAAACAAGATGGCCGGCGAGGTAGGGAGAACGGGTGCGGCGCAGGTCACTTTCTTTTCGGCGACCGCGTAGCACGACGAGACCATGGCAAGGGATCCGTTTCGCGTGGCTGCCGCTGCCGTCGCTTCTTTTTCTTCGTGCGATAAGTGCCAAGAGCAGAGACTTCCTACCACTCCTTTTCTACCCCCGTTGCCTCTCTTAAAGCGGTCGCATTGTGGACGACAGCTCCAGAAGCGCGCTCGCTTGATCAGCGCTGCAACCAAGCGAGGCGTGGCCGTGTTGTCATTTGATGCTGTCGCAGCGCTGAGAAGTGCGATGGCTCGATGCAGAGGCGTTAAGGGCAGTTGAGCGCAGAGGAGATTCACGTCCCTGGTGACGCAATAATCACACGTTGGAACGTAGAAGACGGCTGTTCTGGGAAACCTTCGTTGACGGCTCACTACGCAAGCTGAATTTATCGTTGAATGTAGTATCCCACTGCGGGACGGCCAATAGTGATTTAGTCTAATCTGCTCCGGCCACTCTCTACATCAAAATAATTGTGAAATGAATTTCGATTCTGCAAAGCAAGAGTCAGATGGGGCCGTTGGCTAGTAACATTTTGGCTAGCACCGCAACCACAGTGACCTTGAAGGCAGTCGAGCGAGCTCGCCTGAGAATCCTTCAGCGCTGGCTTGTTAATGCTTGCGTCAGGCAGTTCGCTCACCGATATGGTGTGCGGGATACACGAAGGTGGGCAGGATCTCACTTTTCTTCTCACCTCGGAGTCAGACAGAAATGCCTTTGCAAAGGACCCGCTGCACAACCGAAGAAACAGCAGATGCTCTGGAGTTAAAACGAACTCGTAATCGGAAGCGTTGGTCTAGCTCTAATGTCGGTCGTTATGGGTCATACCCGAAGTAATGAGATCAATTCACCATGAGCGCAGAATGCTCAAGAAACCGCAGTTAAAAACGTCTTAAAGGGAACGTTTAGAAGGCCCTTTATTTTTAAGGTCAACTCCTCCAAAGCGTGCAAATGGTTATCAAGACTACTAGAAAGTGATATCATGATTGAAGCCGACTTCAAAAAGATTAGGTGTATAGTGCTCCACGGAAAAGGATGGCGACAATCATATAAAATGACTCAAAGTGCTCTTGGCAAAGTGCCTTCCCTGCAACGCATTTGGGTATAGTGAAGGGGACATTAAAGACACCTGATGTACATCCCTTCATAGGGATGCATTGACATTCATGTAAGACTGTTTACGTTACCCATAGTTAAATATTTTCGCAGCAAATGGCTTGCGCACGGTAGTGAAGGTGACCTTAAAGAAACTTAGCGTATTGCACATTTTCGGAACACATGTGGTCTGCGCACGTTGTTAAAAATATCCTAACATTTCCCGTGTCAACATGTCGCCTCTGGTATACATTTGTGCGCCGTAGTGAAGCTGTCTTTGTAAAAGCTCGGTGGATAGCCGAGCAGCTGAAAGTATTGTTTACGAATGATTAGAGAATCCCCAGAATTTCTGTACCATTTTATTGTATTTTCGATGTGTTTCGATCATATTGCTACTGTACGTGCATAGCCTATGCACCACATTGGGACATGTGCCAGATACTAGCCGAAAGAAGATGACGGTAGCGCACGCGGACTCGAAAAGCGAGCTAGATGTCGAAATAGAAGAGGATCTTGCGCCTGGCCTGCGGGGTGCTCTCGCGATTGTAAATACACTGTGCGGATACCTCTTGTACCGCTTGGCTACACGTCTTCCTTCACGTCACCGTAACATCTTGGTGGAAGTGCCCAGACATCCCCTCCCTCTCGTCTCGGCTATCCGAGCCTAAAGGCGTCGTGATCCTTCATCACACATCTCCGAAGCGGCCGTCATATTCCTCCTGCCAGCATGGCTCCGCCGAGCGAGTCGTCGCCTCCACTGGTCGTCGTTTCGCAGCCCCGAGAGCCCGGGTTCTTTACTGGCACACCCGATGGCCTTTACCAATTCGAGGTCATGCCATTTGGGTTGTGCAATGCGCCAGCGACCTTCGAAAGAATGATGGATTCTCTACTTCGTGGAGTCAAATGGTCGACGTGCTTGTGTTACTTGGGTGACGTCATTGTGTTTTCCCCATCATTCGAAACTCACTTATCTCACCTTGCGGACATCCTTTCCCTTTTACGATATGCTGGCCTGCAACTAAACTCTTCTAAATGTCGATTTGCTCTCGTCGGCGCTGAAGGAGTTCAGCCTGACCCAGACAAAGTCAACGTCGTGAAGAACTTCCCGGTTCCGTGTTCTACAGACGCCGTGCGGAGCTTTGTCGGACTTTGTTCTTATTTTCGACGTTTCATCAAAAGCTTTGCTGATATCGCCCGTCCTCTCACTGACCTTCTCAAGAAAGACGTTAAGTTCTTCAGGGGTATCGACCAAGATGAGGCTTTTCACACCCTAATATCCCTCCTTACATCATCCCCAATTTTAGCCACTTCAACGCAGCCGCTCCTACCGAAGTGCGAACCGATGCCAGCGGTCACGGGATCGGCGCCGTACTGGCTCAACGCCAGGACGGTCACGATCGCGTTATCGCGTACGCCAGTCGTTTCCTCTCGCCTGCCGAACGCAACTATTCTATCACCGAACGGGAATGCCTTGCACTTGTGTGGGCCGTTGGAAAGTTTCGCCCCTACCTGTACGGACGGCCCTTCACTGTTGTCACCGATCATCATGCGTTATGTTGGCTCTCTTCATTGAAAGATCCCACCGGACGCTTGGGTCGCTGGGCACTACGCCTTCAAGACTATTCTTTCTCCGTCGTCTACAAGTCTGGTCGCCTTCATCGGGACGCTGACTGTCTATCTCGTTATCCGGTTGACCCTCCTGAGCCTCTGCCACAATCCTGCTTGTTGTCCATTTCGGGATTACTCCACATCGGTGATGAGCAGCGTCGCGATCCCTTTTTGACATCCATCATCGACAGTCTCACCATCGGCTCCCCTGCACCTACCACTCATCTGTTTTGACTCCAGGATGGCATCCTTTACCGCCAGAATCTCCGTCCAGATGGCCCTGAGCTCCTGCTTGTTGTCCCTAACCACCTTCGTTTAGACATCCTCAAACAGTTTCACGACCTACCTACGGCTGGTCACCTGGGTGTTTCCCGAACGTACGACCGTGTGCGTCGTCGATTTTTTTGGCCCGGCCTTTACCGTTCTGTCCAACGTTATGTGGCCACGTGTGACCTATGCCAACGCCGCAAGAAGCCCACCGCGTCACCGCCCGGTCTCCTACAACCGTTAGACATCCCCACTGAGCCCTTTTATCGTGTTGGTGTTGATCTTCTCGGTCCGTTTCCGGTGTCTACCTCGGGCAACAAGTGGGTAGCAGTCGCCACCGATTACGCGACACGCTATGCCATTACCCGTGCTCTCCCCACCAGCTGCGCATCCGACGTTGCCGACTTCCTCCTACGCGATGTAATTCTTCATCATGGAGCACCTCGCCAGCTTCTTACTGATCGAGGCCGCTATTTCTTGTCCCGAGTTGTTGAGGACCTTCTTCGTGCGTGCGCAACACAACACAAGGTCACCACTGCTTACCATCCGCAAACCAACGGCCTCACGGAGAGGCTCAACATGACGCTTACAGACATGTTGTCGATGTACGTCTCCAGCGACCATCGCGACTGGGACGTGGCGTTGCCTTACGTCACGTTCGCTTACAATTCGTCCCGTCACGACACTGCAGGCTCGTCCCCATTCTACTTGCTCTACGGCCGCGAGCCATCTTTGCCGCTCGACACCCTTTTACCGCCTTCTCAGCCCACAACTGAGTATGCCGAAGCCGCCATCGCCCGTGCTGACCACGCTCGCCAAGTTGCCCGCTCTAACCTTCTCTCCTCACAAGTCTCCCAAAAGGCGCGCTACGACTCGCGACAACGAAACCTTTACTTCCCACCGGTATCACTTGTTCTGCTGTGGTCGCCGTCGCGCCGCGTGGGACTTTCTGAAAAACTCCTCTTTCCCTATCCTGGTCCTTACCGTGTCATCCGACAAGTCACCGATGTCACGTACGAAATAACACCGGCCATGCCATCGCCAACTTCCAACCGTTCAACAACGGACGTTGTTCACGTAGCCCACCTCAAACCGTACCACGGTCCGCGACCCGCGTCGCTATAATTAGCACCGAGACGGCGCTTTCCGCCGCGGGGGTTATGCTGCGGTACGTGCATAGCCTATGCACCACATTTGAACATGTGCCAGATACAAGCCGAAAGAAGATGACGGTAGCGCACGCGGACTCGAAAAGCGAGCTAGATGTCGAAATAGAAGAGGATCTTGCGCCTGGCCTGCGGGGGGCTCTCGCGATTGTAAATACACTGTGCGGATACCTTTTGTACCGCTTGGCTACACGTCTTCCTTCACGTCACCGTAACAATATTAAGACTCGACACGTCATGCTTACCACCGCTCCGTTGACAAGCCCGTCGACGACGTCGATGTTTGTGGTGATTATGTAGGGCTTGTTTGGGATGATAAGAATCTCCATGGGTAAGTTGGCAAATTCGGTGTGTGACATTTTAGCTACCTTGGCCGTCGCCTTCTGCAGACCATCTTGTGTCACCTACCCCCGGTACGTGTCTTTAGCTCGCAGGTGACGAACGACAACCTCTTCTTCTTCCTCTCCTGCTTGTTGAGTAGCAACGAACGCGTTGATTGTTTTGACCTCTTCGGCCAATTTTTGGTTGGCGAATCCCTTGGGGGATCCTGCCACAATCATCATTAATGTGCCGGATGCAGCAGCAACGAGGGACGGGACAGGGCCCGAGCAAGAGGAGCTTCGCCCCTAAGATATTGCGGCAATATTAAACCAAATTTGTTACTGTCGTCGTTCGATAGCCGAGGTGACACCTCGACTTGGAGCGTCACATTAAAGCCTGCTGCAATAGCGAGACAGGAATACCCGCCGTTGCCTTGGAAGCGTATAATGACGGAGCAGCGAGATTTGTGAGAATAGAAAGCCGCGGGAGAAGGGGCGTCATTGTTATGACAGCCTGTGACCACCGCAGAGTTAATTGCGATAGCTCCTCGATAGGCATTCGCGGATGATGACGCGCTTGAGTAAGGCAATGTTGTGCACAAAGAAAGAGAGAGGAACAAGAGTAGCATGTCGGTGGTACGATTCCGGCAAAACTTTCGGCTTTCTCCTCTAATAAAGAGCTTTCTCTCTCTCTCTCCAAAAGAAAATAAAAACTATACCCAGTTTCACCCACTGTGAAGTCGGCTGAAACAGCGGAGCTGTGGTTGCTTTGTGCTGGCTCGAAGATCAAAGGGCCCTCACCCGTGAACGGTAGCACTGCCGCTGCGCAAATTCTACCGGTAGCGCAAAAAAAAAAAAAAAAAAATCCGCAAATACACGTCAGCGGCGGAAGGCTCTCTCCGCTCTCCCTCTCCTAGCAGGAAAAAGAGGAAGCTGCCTTTCCTAAGGTCCCTGAAATTACTAAGGTAGCGCCGTCTTTAAATCTCTCCGCCTTTCGCCATCGCCCGCGCTCCTTTCCTCCTTCGTCTTTTGCCATTTTCTTTTTCGCCGGCGAATGCCGTGCGCCATTGGCCAACGGCCAGTGACGTAGTACCTCGTCCCCGCGTTGTTTGTTTTTTCTTCTCTTCGCCGCCACTGTCCATTTAAATTCGCCATTTTAGGCTCAGCTGCCTCGGAGAAGGCCTTATCGAAGCCGCCAGCGTATAACAAGCGAAGAGTCAGCTGCTCGTTTCAAACAAGTGTTGCATCGGCGTCACTTTATGTAGCTTCGCGATGCCGAGTTGTTGTGCCTTCGGCTGCTCGAATAAGGTCGGTTCAGTCACGGCTAGCTCGGCTGTAGCAAACTGTAATTTATCAAAGCCCACACATCAATCAATGTTAGCTGTACAGCATAAAAATGATTCACAATTGCGCTTGTTAGCGCGCTTCTGGCCTTTGAATACGGTAGTTATTATAGAACTGGGCACTACAGCTAATTGTAAGCGGAGCGCATTTTTTAACTGCCCGTTCTTTGTGCCAGCCTTTTCCAGAAATGCCCGACAGGGCCTTACTCGAAGTAATTGTGAACGCCAATCGCACGAACATTGCTATGCCCCGGACGCACTGCCAAAAGTACAGCCGTCAAGGGCGAGGCCAACGAGGAGACGCGAGAACTTTGACCCTGACAGCAGCCTATAACGACGTGAAGGTGACATATATTTTGCAACAGCATCAAAGCACCGGAAAGTGCACGGAATAAAGGTGGCATGAATGTCAGTAGCTAATGCGGGACGCATACTGAGCGCTGCCTAATGATCTACAACTAACGCAAAAAAGCCGGCGCAGCGCTCGAACTGCCGCGAACCAAGGTCACCGTGAACCATGCGCAAGCCCTCTGTGCAGCGCTTGCACGACCACAACTTAATCACGCAAATGCAAGAACGGAATTACTGTAACAGAGCAATTTGAAACGTCCACGTTCGATCCTTTCGCGTTCGCGAACTATCCTGAGCATGCCGCACACGTAAACAAACACCGCGCTGTCCGTGTGCGCCAGCGGCATCCATCCCGCCAATATCCCCTTCTACACAAAAATATACAACAAAACAGCCTCACTTAGGGCGTGTTGGTAATACGGGGCTCTAAAAACGCTGTGTAACCGAGCAGTTTGAAACGTCCACGTTCGATCCTTTCGCGTTCAAGGACTATCCTGAGCATACCGCACACGTAAACAAACACCGCGCTGTCCGTATGCGCCCGCGGCATCCACCCCGCAAATATCCCCTTCTAGACAAAAATATACAACAAAACAACCTCACTTAATGCGTGTTGAGAAAACGGGGCTCTAGAAATACTAATAATGCTACCAAAGAGCGATTGTGGCGCGAAAACAAGAGCAAACTGCATGAAAAACTGCAGCGAGCGGCCCGAAGCGTTGCGAGGGCGTCTGCTCTGCAGAAGCCAACAAAAATGGGGGCCCCGCCGCGGAGTTAAAGGCACCGCGGCGCCGCGGGTGAGGGGAGGAAAAAAAAAGAGGAGGGCAGCGGAGAAGGAGGGAGCAGCTGGCGCTACCTTAGTAATTTTAGGGACCTTAGCCTTTCCCAGACCACTGCGCCCTCTATCGGTTGGTAGTGGAATAGGTTTACCCGAGGCCGCCGTAGGTCCATGGACCTGCTCCCGCCCAAGCGCAGTCTTTGGCAGTGACTAGTTACTATAACGCAATACCGGTAACTAGTTACTTTATTCAGTAACTTTGAGGTATAACTAGTTACTTTCAAGTTAGAGGAAGTTGTAACTGTAACGCAATTATTTTTTTATAAAGTAAGTGTTACAGAAACTACCGTTACAGTTATTTCCTTTTTATAGAAATTATCCAATGGAAACACTCGTTAAAGGCCGACGTACAGCTCGGGCTTTCCGCTTTTTCGCACTTCTTCCCCATATCATCTCCACCTTTCCCTTTTCCCCAACCCGACTCCCCTCGCAAGTAAGAACAGGAGGTCGCTAGGAGGATTATCTTCCCTTCAGAAGAAACCGGTTGGAGTTTGGCCTTAAAAGTGAATTCTTAGAAATTCTTTATTGCTCTCAGCCGAGCGAAAAAAAAAGAAACTGGCAATTGCACCTCCAAAAAGAGGGAAGCTCGCGTATTAAAACTTTGAGAAACAACTCATTCAAAGTTACAAGGAGTTTTGCAAATAAATTTGCTAACCGAGGGAGCATGAATAAAGATGTTGATGCAACAAAATGAGTCGGACATCCCGTTTGTTGGTTTTTTGTGTGCCCCCTTTTAGGTTCCCTTCGTCTAAGGCTGACCACTACCCTCTTGACTACCCGCGTACTTTCGTTTGTTTTTATTCTATAATCTCTATTATATGGTTTGTGATCATTCGCTTGGTTCCAAAAAGTAATGGAAAAGTAACGACGTTACATTGTCAGGGTAACCGTAACAGTAACAAGTTGCTTTTGGAAACTAACTGTAACTGTGACTGAGCTACTTTTTTGTCTTACGTAACTGTAACACTGTTACGTGTTACTGGTAACGTGCCCATGACTGTCCCAGCGTGACCCAGTACGTTCAGCAGACGGACAAAAAGGCTCACGTGCAATAAATCCGCTGTTAAAAAGACTTCGTCGACAAAAGACCGTAGTACCCCGCCGATAAACAAAAGCCCTACTCTGACATTAGCGCCAATGTGGGACAATGCGTTGCCTTCTGCTACCTATGCCGACTCAATGCGGTCGGATTATCCAGCGGCTGCTCTAAATCTTTTAATTACCAAACCCAGAAATCGTGAGCCATTTTCTAAAACGTATGTCAACAGAAGATGAGAATTTTGTGAGGTGAAAAGTCTCGATAACGTTTTGAACCTTTTTAGTCGCCTCAAACTCTATAGAAGACGGAGATTAAGTACATGCAATTTCTGCCTGGGTGGTCACAAAATCTCTGCGATCAAATATTTCTTCTTTGTGAGGATAGCAATTAAAAAAGAATGATTGAAATATTTTCTACCTGTTTCTCGCCTGGTTTGAAAAGAGGGATGTGTATGTGTGCTCACATAATGTTACACCAGATGTATCGCTGCTGTCGGCCCACCCGCTTTCAAATGCTTGTGTAAACAGATTTATTAGCCTATTTGAAGAACATTGAATACCAGAAAAAACATTCTCTACTAGCTTTTTGTTCCACGTCGTATGCATGCTTTGCCATTCCTAGAACGGCAATTACTAAACATACTTAGATTGCCATTCCCGTCAACGACATCATCAAAACAGCCATAGCCCGCAAATATTCCTGGATCGTATTTCTTCTAGTCGACTGCGATGCTTTGTCAGATGCAGATCGTTAGCACAGTAAACTCGGGACACAAAGGAAAAAAGTGGGGACACCTGGGAGCTCCCCAACTTAACCTTAGCTAATCAGTAAGATCATTCGTGTTGACGTTGGGAGCGCCCCAGACTGTCTGCAAGCAGTCGAAGAACAATACCCAGACAAAAACCTCCGCAGTCAGTTCTTCCCAGTGTCGGCGGCTGATCTGCATACATCAGCGTATTTGTCGTTGGAGCGGCACCTTTATTCTGCGCCAGCAAGTTTCACTGCTTGTTATTCCAGACGTCGCCTGTGACGCTCGTACAGTCATGCGTGCAACGTACGAGAATCAATGAATGACAATTACCTCTCAACTTGTTCGCCTCCAGCGTTTTTCCGCTTGGAAGGCTGTGTTCTCTAGCTAGGATCACTGGCGGGCTTGTTAATAATTGTTGAACTGATGTGTCTGACAGCGCAACGGTGAGTTTCAGAAATGAGCTGGGGCAGAATGACGACGGAACAGAAACAGCGTTTGTTTGACGAGACCAGCTGAAGAAAGGCGGCCCTACCTTCATCTTGCGTCCTGCGAAACAAGCGCAGTTCCCAAGGATGTTTCATTTAGATATATATTTAACGAGAGTTAACAATGGCGGCGACAGCACTTCTTTGAAGGAGCCGTGTTTTCAAAGTGATGTTTGAAATGGAACATTTTATTGCACTCACACAGTACACTCAAGCAGTTACAAATTTTCAATACTTGCATATTTTTGTTTCCGCTCTTTTATAAACAGCCTTCCTTGTCAATCAAAGCCTTAGTAAGTGTTGCTACTGCAGCAAACTGGCTCTCACTCCCTTATTTATTGTCATAAAAACTCATCAATTATACACTACCAACTCATATACACTTTATTTACACACATATAAATATAAATTTGTACAGTACAAATGCCCAGAGACTCTCTGGGCATTCGAAATCTACTTGGTCAACTTTTCTTGGCCAACTTTTTATGCTGTAAGAGAAGTGAACAGGCTATACCATAGTCGAAAGTAATTGGAGACGTAATGAGTAATTTCCATGAAATTACTGACCTGAAGTAATTTCTTACATTACTAAACTACCAACACTACAAAGTAATTCATTACAATACTCATTACATCAAAAAGTAATTTAATTACTGTATTTCATTACTGCCCAGACTGCTGTAATACTTGCGACAAAAAACAATAAAAGTATTACTTCCGCAAAAGATTTACGGCACCCCTTCGCTAAATTGCTTGAGTATATTTTAGCCGTTGTATCTCTGAGTATTGTTTTTGACTGGCTGTGCATTGTAATGTTGCTTGTTTACTGATGACTGCAGTGAAATTCCTTCCGGCACTATGATGTAGTTCAATACAGCAATATTTCGCACCTATTCTCCATCGATAAAATGAGCCCACACTTTTCTTCTCGCCTTAACGGCTTTCGAAGTATTGTAAACTCATCTGCGTTTTATCTCCGCATCTTTCATAGGTCCTCCTTATTCTTTCTTTTTTTAGATGCGACTGCATCTCATTCACTCGCCTTGTCCCTCCATACGGCGTTGTTGTCCGTCCACACCCCTCCCCCTACACCATAAAAAAATAATAGTTAGCGGCGCCCGGTTTCGATCCCACGACCCTGTGGGCGGAACGCGAGGTACATGGTGCTCTTCCCACTTCGCCACAAAACCGAGACAGAATGGAAGGCTACGAACGCGCCTTATATCCTTGACTCATTCAAACTACGTCAAGATGCTACTGATAGAACGCGTAATGGGGCAACGATTAACACTTGCAATAAAAGAAAAGAAGCTCCCACTTACAGCAACAATGATGGAGTAAAGGTCGTTGCGACAACGAAGCCCCAAGCATACCACTTAGAGAGATTGACCAAGACTGGCCAATAAAACATAATAATAATCATAAAACATAATAATCATACGCGTTCCCGACACTTTTCGCGCGATTTCAGAATCAATCCAACGGAAACACCAAGTGAACCCCACGATGCGTCACATCTACACAGGGTTCCCCTCGCGGGAAGGTGGGCGCAATTTTTGGTTTCCTTTCAGTTACGTACAATACTTCAATTCAGTGATGCTCCGTGCGGGTAATTATCCCTTTTTCGGGGAATTTTCAGCTGTAATGTTGGCCAAAAGAGAAAAAGAGAATCTCTAGTAGATGCAGGGAATTTTAAGAGATTTGGAGTAAAGAGGAAAAATAATGCTAGTAAGCCAGACCTCGCATCATTTATTATTTTGTTTTATTTTTAAAAGTTTCACTACACTTCGTCGGAATTATGTTCAAATATACGTAGTCGTGCTCGCGCAAGCAGCAAGCATTTCAGACCGCTTCCCATACAGTTTATAAAACAGGAGGGAGCATAGAGGAAAGAATACTCTATAACTAAGATCTAGTAGACCGTGAAACAGCGGCAGCTCAAGGCCTGAAGCCTGTTTGGATGTATTACTGCGCCATCTATAAAAGCTACTTCGGGTACGCCTTAGTCCGCGTGCTGTCAAAAAGTCGCGCCACAGTCCCGGAGCTGAGCTAAAATACCTGAATTACCCAACAATGTGTCGCCCTTTTTCATATAAGCAGTTTTAACTTGGAGATTTAGCATGCAAAGGGGGCATGCTGTTTGGTGCAGAACGTGAAGTGCGTAGTGAAATCCTTCTGAGCGGCGATGTAGTAGAATTCAGTTTACTCGGAATCTCTGATTCTCGGAACGGCATCTTCGTCCGCTAGGCTACGTAAAGTAGGGAAAGGTGGCGCTGGATAACTTCTAGAACCGAATAGGAATCCGCGGAAAGATCTATCAGCTACAAAACAAGAATTCAGGGCAATTTGGGGAGAATTTTCTGGGAACTCGCGGAGAAAAGTGCCTCAAAATACGGAATTTCTGAACCTAGAAATGGGAATTTGTCTTCCCACTACGGAACATCAATGCTTCAATTGCGGTTTGCGCGTTGACTCCGCGACCAGTTTCAAGATACTCATTACAGTTCAACGATCCAATACAGTCTGGTATATCCGGGTACAGTTTCGTATTTCGTATACACAGTTGTAAAACAAACATGTGCATAAAGTGTAAGACCTGGTTATTATGAAGTCGTTTAAACGAATTCCCTCTTTAGGCGACGTTTTTGCCCTTCCCAACTGCAGTGCAGTGAGAGGACGTCCTCCCGGCTATTAACGAGTTTTTACTTATAATGAATTCAGTTTTCTGTTGCGAGCAGTTCCTTTAAACGTTGTTTGAGTGCTTGCCGTGTGTAGGGGCACCGAAATCGCAATTTTCGGGTTAGCCTGTTTATGTTTATTAATGTGTTCTTTGTTCTACTAAATGTGTTTTTCGGAGGCTATGCTATGCAGCTGCTTGGAATAGTTCCAAAGCAAAACTTTACATCTGTGTACCACGTACGAAACCTTACAGGAACAGAGCTGAAGAGCAAGGAAGGGTGAATACTTTGCGGTAATTGTGCGTTGCAACACATCTCTGAAAATCGCGTGATCTAATCAACTGGCAAAACAAGGTAAATTTTCTATACCTTCTTGTAAAGCGTCTCTGCCTCGTTTTTTTAAGGTTTGCCGACGCTTCGCTATCGATTTTATCGTTGCCGCAAAAAACCGACTATTTACGTAAGTTGCAACATTTTAAACCAGGCCACCACGGATGCTTTGCGAAAGGGGCCAAAGTCTGGCGGCGTCAGGTGCGGTTTAGAGCGCCAGGAGGCATCTTATTTTAGGAGCCCCTTCACAAACAAGGTTTCGCTTCGAAAGGTGAACTATAATGTACCCAAGCCTCAATGTACCCAAGTTGACGCGATCAAACGAACAGCGTCTTGTCGAAAGCATCTAAGCGTCGCTATTGGCGCCATGACTGTCCCAATCCAGAGATGATTAGCGAGAAAAACAAAACATTCAAGAGTTTATGCATTTTGTCTCCATCAAACAAGGCTGGAAGCGTTACAAATAACATTTATGCAGAAGTAGTGGCGTGCGTTGGTGGGATGGCACAAGTGTTTGATATCTCCACTCTTTTAGTGGCACGAGGATGGGTGTGAGGATAGCGAGCACCAAATTATTCTTATGGAAGACGAAAACGTACACGGAATACACACAGACAGAAGTAATCGTCGTCCCCGCTTGCAATTCATTCCTGAAATGAACTCCGTGAAACCAAGTACTCTGCTGAAATTCTAACCCCTTCGTTTAAATTGTACGCTTGGTCTTGCACCACTGGCGGTCACAATGTCACACCCACAAAACCGTGCACCCGAGCGCCAGAAGAACGAAGTAGTAACTAAGAAACATTGTTGTAAGTTTTCTGGAGGCCGCTTGAGGTTTTCTGAATATATCCGTTCATGTATAAAGTACGTCTTCGCAATTACCTTTACATAAGAGCATGCGAAACCAACTTCGAAGAGCCCGCTTTCGAAATAAAGCGAATTTGGTGACAGCAAAGTCATTCAGGGTGACATATTGCTGCTTTTTTTAAATACTATGCTGCACGTCTTCAACGCGTTTTATTTTGCGGGAAGAATTTTGTTTCAGGGCTATGTCTTCAGTAACCTGAGATGATTTTGTAAATTGTAAACTTGTTTGGGAAAAAATAGGGCCTACTGCGACTTTTCTAGACTTTCAAAGAAAAGTGTGTATGTCGCGATATCAGTTTTTTTAAAACAAAATACCGGTTTATCTGTGGAACCAATAAACCGCGGATTGGTGTTTGTGGTGATTATTTATTTGTTAAATTCTTGTGTTGATAATTTGATTTCAAATTTTTTGTTTCAGCTGGCCTGGAATTTCCGTACACCAACTAATCTAGAAGTAGTAGCGAGAAGAGTATAGTGCCGAGTGAATTGCGTTTTTACTGCATACGCAAGCACAACATCACCATGCAGCATTCTCTTGCCACCCAAGAATTTTACAGACCAAGCTTTCCAGCCACAAAACTGCGTGCATCGTTTTTATCAGAATAGAACTCCTGTTTCGTTACACTAGCAGGAATGTTGCAATAAATACGCCAGGAGGAATGTTGGAATTTAAGGTTTATCTTCACAATCAAACTCCATTGGGGATAATATAGGACCCTGCGGCACCCCGCTCTCACGACCACGTTGCCCACATTTCGCAGGTGAAGGCGTGGTCATAATTGTCATTACGGCGCAACTTCATTTCTCTGCCGTGTTCGTTCTCGTTACCAGTGGACGCACGTACTGCTACTATGATTTTAAAACTATATTTTAACTGACAGCATCGAATAAATAATCGCTCGTTACGCAGCGGGCTCGTCAGCACTCACGGAAGAAAAGTGGGTCAAACAATGTCTGGGGCTTTTTTTCTGCACGTCACGAAATCGTCAGAAGGAAAACAATTATGTGACTCAAGAACGCTCACTGTTGTGATTTAATCAATCATTTGTCCGCCTAAATGAATTAATCTGTACCAAGCGTATTATTTTAACGTGTTTTCGCAGACAACACGCTATTAAACGGAGATGGTGAGTGAAGGAGAAGGCTCGAGGCCATAATTAAACCCTGAAATTCCTACCAGCCGCAATTATCCTACCAGCCACTTTAAATGTCCCTGCTCTTCTATAGATACACAAAAGTGAAGTATTATGGATGCTGTATGGATAAAAACAACTGCTATGATTTGTTGAAGCACAACTACGTGAAACACTTTATCAACGCATAATGGTGTCAGCGGAGAACTGTTTCAATGTTGAATTCTAAACATGTGGAAATCAACGCTCATTGTACAAATAAAATGGTGTCATTGTTCCAACAAAGGCGTATGCCATGTTAAGTTGAACACAAAAATTTTGGCTATATGGGTTTTACGTTTTGAAATCCGTACATTTCTTTTTTGGAAGGTGCAGTGTCTATTGACCTTTTTACTCCTGCCTTAATTTATGTGTGACTTGTTGGTATTTTGGGGGGGTATTATACGCTATATCTACACTTGGGAACTTGTGCTTCACTACTCACCAGCGTTGTTTCTTGCAGATGAACTGATTTTCTGGTGCCGATTTTTTTCTCTTGTACAAAAGTTACCGGTCACGTTTTAATTACGTATATACAGTAAATCTTAATACTTATCGCACCTGCTAAAATAAAAGAAATAAGATTGAGAGTATGCTATTGCTATTTCATAAATAATTAAGCTATGTTTGACCAAAGGCGCTCGGAGGCCGCACAAACAGTAATTATGCACCCAAATATCAATAACACAAGAAAGTGGCGTTGTCTTGAGGTGTAACTGAGCATGCACTGACCAAGAACAACTTAAGAAATTCTTCTGGTTTGCTTCACATTTTGTGCCTTTAAGCATTTCGATTCACATCCTCGCTTCCGCTTACATTCATTTTTGTGTGTGTGTACGCGTGTGCGTGCATGAGTTAACATGCGGAAATGCATTAAATTTATTGCTTTACCTTTTTCTGAGGCTGCAATGCATGCGGTTGACATATATATATATATATATATATATATATATATATATATATATATATATATATATATATATATATATACAGGGTGTCCCAGCTATCATGCACCATGATTTAAAAAAAGAGAAATTGCGTAACTCGAAGAAAACCTAGCGCATAATGTTTGCAGTACTGTGAAGAAGCGGAGAGTAATTTTTTCGTTAATGAGGCTTAATTAATTTATTGTAATTAATTATCTAACTCGAGAAATACTGTCCTAATCCCTAAAGTGTCAATGAGGCACTTGTAGGTAACCACGAAGGGCATCTAACTGCGCTATTTTCAGCGACGAACTAATTGCGTACTCATTTATTCTGACTAATAAAGGAAACCCGCGAAATATGAAAAATACCACGTGACGGCGCTTACGCGCGCATTGTAAAGCAGCGTCCCCAAACAAAGCTGATTGAAAGCAACTGCTTCGCGTGTTACCCGCCCGAAGAGACAGCGCATCACCTTGATAATAGCATGCATGGAAGGAGCAGCAGCAGCAAGATTCGCGGGACGCGTGCGCAGGTAAGGAACAAACTCGGTCGCGATTTCTTCTTTCTTTCTTTTGTCTGTTTCATTCTGGCTAACTCAGAGGCAGCCTGTTTGAGGGCGTTGCTTTACGGTGCGCGCGGAGGCGCCGTCACGTGGTATTTTTCATATTTCGCGGGTTTCCTTTATCAGTCAGAATAAATGTGTACGCAATTAGTTAATCGCTGAAAATACCGCAGTTAGATGCCCCTCGTGGTTACCTACAAGTGCCTCATTGACACGTTAGTGATTAGGACAGTATTTCTCGAGTTAGATAATTAATTACAATTAGTTAATTAAGTCTCATTAAAGAAAAAAATACTGCTCGCTTCTTTACAGTACTACAAACAGTATGCACCTGGTTTCTTTCGAGTTACGCCTTTACTCTTTTTTTAAATCTTGGTGCATGATAGTTGGGACACCCTGTATATATAAGAGAAGAAAAACTTCGAACAAGGTAAAAGCACGATTGTGGCCGACGTTTCAGCAAAGACATGACCATTGTTATATCCAGTGTGGAACACGGCGGGTCAATCCCTCTGTTCCTTCTACCCATCCAAACCCATCGCCACGGTCATCTGGGTATAACCATCATCATCCCCGGACAGTTCCGTCTTTCGGTGGCCTGTGCTCGGGAGCCTAATTAAAAGTGGTCCTTCAGCATCTCGGAGCTCTGTCTCTCAATATATATATATATATATATATATATATATATATATATATATATATATATATATATATATATATATATATATATATATATATATATATATATCATTTAGAATCCTTCTAATATTTGAACTATAATTTAATGCCAACGTCAACCACAGACCTTCTGTAAATCACTTTCTTTTGGGCGCATAGCAACATATTACTATGTGCCCTTGAGTGCACATAGCAATGTGTTGAAATAATCCTTTTTAACTCGCGCTGTGAAAGCTTGGAATGCGCTACCAACTGAAGCTGTTTGTAATAGAAATATTGCTCAATTTTGTTCATTTGTGGAGCTGCTAACGAAGGCTGTATAGTTTTTTTGTTGTTTTCGTTCTGATAACTCAAAAAGGGCCTTGCAGTGTTGCATTGCACTTTTTTGTACATCTTTTTTTTTATGTGTAGCATGCGGTTTCTAGTATTTTTTCTTCTCGAGTATGCAAAGAGTAACAATATACTATTGATGTACTTTCTATTGAAAAAGCGTTTCGCTTTCCGCTTATCCTCCCTAGAAATAATGTTTCTTTCAACTTGTATCTTATTAGGTACCGGTGATATTGCATGCCCGCTACCTCAATGGTTCTGCAGAAGACCTACAGTGTTGAGTGTTGATAAATAAAAAGTAAAACATTCTACTTTAAGGGAAGATAGCAACACTCATATATTTTCGCAGACTAACAACTATACCAATAACCAGGGTTGATTATTTGCTCCCTTATTCAGGTTAACCTTCATTTACAGTTTTCTCCGAGGCGATTGACGCATGGTCGTGACAACGACAATGCCTCCGTTTATGTTTCAGCTGTCAGTAGAATATATCTCCCCTGTCTTTACAGTTGCTTTCTGCTAGATTCTACTTCCTACACCGAGGTAAGCCATTATGGCTCGCCCACATCACCGGGCTTCCCTATTCGCCCCCAGGCAACGCCGCTGTCGTCGCAGAGGTCGCGCTGCATCCCGCATCCTTCCGAATCACGCCATTAAGTAGTCCTGCGAGTTCGCCTCCGCTCCACTAGTTTCGTCGAGTTTCCTCGTTAGCAGTCCACCAGCGACACCGTTTCTTGCGTTTTTTGTGTTTCCCACCTTTTCCCTCCGTCCAGCTTTTTCGCCTACGGAGTCTCGGTGACGGCCATGGCCTCGGGGTAATTCATTGGCATGCGATGCCAGCCACGCAAGACAGAGCACTATAGATGGGAAAGGGGGTAAGGCTGCC
Organism: Haemaphysalis longicornis; assembly: GCF_048455015.1. Lineage (NCBI taxonomy): Eukaryota > Metazoa > Arthropoda > Arachnida > Ixodida > Ixodidae > Haemaphysalis > Haemaphysalis longicornis. The sequence goes on along the minus strand of NW_027526385.1, from coordinate 55,238,585 downwards.
CTTTCGGAGAAAGCCTCTTTCTTATACAAACCGGCAGTGTGTCAATGGCATGGGCATCATTGCCATACGACGCGACCTTTTGTTGGTGTGTTTGTTTTCTGGAGCGCCATTTTGTGTCGAAACGTTCCTCTGTCTGGAGATTTATGAGGCTTTCGAAAAGCGTTCCATGAGGCGGTTTTTTGGAATAATGGGCCGCCTCTGAGACAGTACAGTGGGAACGCTAGCTTTAAGTAAAACGGACGGCAGGGATTTCTCACGCGTTGGCCTTTTCACGGACGGTAACAGATTCGGGGGTAGTCAGAAGCGAAGGGTGTTTAAGGCAGTGATTGGACGAAATGATAGATGGTTTTTTCGTATACTTCCTTGAGAGTGCTGTCCGCGTCTCGATCGCTGAAGATATCGCACGATTTCATTTCATTTCTTTTATTTCCACCTTAAAGGCCCTAGGGCATCACATAAGGGGGGGCTCTTGGCCGAGGTATACAGCATATGAACAACAAACAAGGGTAAGAAAAAAGGAAGGCAAAAAATAATTACAAGATAACACAGGTAGAACACAACTCGTAGAAGGAAACAGCATTACACTTGTTTTAAACAGAGTTTAAATCCCAAAAGCACTGGTAGCGTAGCAATTCGACAGTTTAGCTTGTCACTAAATGTTATTCGGTTACTACATGAGATGATATCATCCGGCAATGTATTCCACATCGCTATAGCATGATGAAAGAAGGACGAGTTCATTGATGACGTATGACAAGTGATTCGGGCAATGGGATGATTGTGATTCAAGCGGGATGACGTTCGTGGCGGCGGTATCAATAAAGTGTTTCTTGTTTCAGGAGGGTAATAGAAAGCGTAAAGAACGCAAAGGCGAGAGATAATGAGACGAGATGCAAGCTTGGGAATACCGAGGGTTTGTTTGTGTGATGTGACACTTACTTCGTTCAAGTACTGTGACGTGATAAAACGAGTTGCGCGGTTTTGAATTGATTCCAATCGTTAGAAAGATATGACTGCGAAGGATTCCAAATAGATGATGCGTATTCCAGCTTAAGGGAACGAATGTTAGGTATGCCAGATTTTTAATATCGGATGATGCAGACTGAAGATTTCGGCGCAGGAATCCAAGTGTGCGGGAAGCGTCAGAGCAGATAAATTCAATGTGTGGAACACAGGATAGAGATGACGTAAGGTGCACACTGAGGTATTTGTACTTTGTAGTCCTATCAATCACTGTTGATTTGATGCTATATGAATTCTCGGTTATGTTGTGCTTACGAGAAAATGACATGACTTTACATTTAGAAAGGTTAAGAGGCATCAGCGCTTTATCGCACCATGAAGAAATGGAGTCGAGGTCTTACTGCAGGGTGCTGTTATCGATGGTGCTTTGGATAGGGTTATATATGACGCAGTCGTCTGCAAATAAGCTTAATTTTGTTTTTATATTAGTAGATAAATCATTTACGTAAATTATAAACAGCAGAGGAGACAGAAATGCGCCTTGGGGTACTCCAGATGTGACGCTGGAGAGTGGCGAGTGTTTGTTATTAGCAATAGTTAGTTGCATGTGGTGAGTTAGGAAGTGTTACAGCCAGCGCAGTAAGTTCGAGGGAATACTTAGGGTAGATAATTTAAGCAAGAGGTGATTGTGCGAAACGCGATCAAATGCCTTTGAAAAATGTAACAATATGGCATCGACTTGTATTTTAGCATTCATGCAGTGAAAGATGTCGTGTGTAAATTCAGCCAGTTGGGTCTCACATGATAATCATTTGTGGAAACCATGTTGGTGAGGGTAAAAGTTAATTGATTCAAGTTAGTTCATAAGATTTGATGCTCTAATGTGTTCGAGTAACTTGCAAGAGACACACGTAAGGGAAATGGGGTGGTAGTTAGATGGTACCGCTCGAGTGCCAGATCTGAAGAGGGGAACAACTTGGGCTATTTTCCATTTGGCAGGAATGATGCTGGAATAAAACGATTGTGTGAATATTAAACAAAGTATCTCACTGGGAAGAACTATGGTATTTATTAGTAGTTTGCTGTTGATTTGATCAACACCGGCTGAAGAAGATATTTTTAGTGACTTGATAAGGTTGGAAATACCCTCAGGGGTGATCTGAAGTACACGCATCGTGTTTGGGATAGGAGTTAGCGCGGAGGCGATGATAGAAGTGCTAGTATGCGAAACCACGGAACAAAAATAATCATTGAGGGCATCAGCGCATTTTTCAGTACTTATAGGCAGATCGTCGAGGCACATAAATTCTATAAGGCTATTTTTTTTACTTATTGCTAAGAATACGCCAGAATTTGGTAGTGTTCGACTGAAAAATTGTGAGTAAATCGGATGGAAAAAAATTATCTTTAGCGGCAATTAACTGTTGAATATATTGTTTGGAACATAACTGGTATCGTTGCCAGGCTTCCGGACTGCTAGTTTCATTGGCTTTCCTGTACAATCGTTTTTTTTTTCTATTAAGAAGTGATTTTAGCTGCCTATTAAACCATGGGTGGTTGGAATCAGATTTGACAAGATTGTTAGGTGCGTATTTATTTTTCAGGTTTAACATGATATTCTTGTATATCTCCCAATTAGTATTAACTGAGCGGTTTAAGTACGAATTCTTAAAGACTTGAAAGAAATAATTTAATTCCCTGGTAAATGCTTCAAAATTTCCTCTTTTATAATCGGATATAAACTTTTTCGAGGGTGACCTTTTGATCACTGGTAGGGAAACAGAAATATGAATCAGAATATTGTCGCTTAATCCAGGAAGGAGAGTTACGCCTTTTACATTGTCAGGATTGGATACTAACAGCAGATCAAGTGTATTATCGCCCTTATGGTGCACGTAATGATTTGATGGAGGTTGAAGTCCAGCGCTAAATTAATGAACTTTTTGGCTTCACTCGATGGCGAACCACTAAGTGTAGTCAACAGCGGCCATGAAATGTGCTGAAAGTTAAAGTCGCCGAAGAGGAAGACGGCAGCATTAGGAATTTTACATTTAACAAAATTAAGTGCTGATTGGAGGCTGGCACAGAAAGTTGGAGGGTGATCGGGTGGGCGGTAAGATACCAAAGACTGATTCGACAGTTTTGTTTGAGACAAGAACCCAGGTTAGTTCTATTTCATCGCCATAAAATATAAGTGAAGATGACACTGTGTTGTTGATGCCGATGAGCACACCTCCTCCTCGCCTGCCGTGGCGTTCATGACGGTGCAGGGTTAAATTAATATCTGCTGGGAACACTTCGTTATCAGAGATGTCATCGTGTAGCCATGTTTCTGTTAGTAAAACGACGTCAGCAGTGGTATCTTCAATGAAGCTGCATAATAAATCACGTTTCGGAATGACGCTGCGGATGTCAGTAAATTAAGTGCACACAAGATGCTACTGAGCAGTAGGGCGAAACAGGGAAAGTTTGTTTTCTTCTGCGTCATTTTCCAGCATCAGCAAGACTTCTTGGTACACTATCTGCAGCAATATCTGTAAGAGCGGCTGATGTACTTTCTGATGGTAATTCTGTGCGGTTTGCGCTTTACATTACTGTGTCCGAAGCGGCGTCGTAGAAGTAACACTTTGGACCTACATGAAGTTTATCAAGCTGTAATTTAAAGGCACATTTTTTGGGTCGGATGAACTGCAACAATTTGGAACGTGCGAAACGTGTGACCGATGCGAAGTCTTCCCGTATGGCTTACTCTGTGTCTTTTAGTTTCCGGCCACATGCAAGGATGCTTTCTTTTGTTTTGTAGTTGACGAGCTTGATTATAATTGGGTGTTTTTTGCTATCCTAAAATTTACCAATTTACCAAGACGATGAGCTCGTTCTATGTCCATGAAATTTATTTCAAGATTTAACTTAGTTGTACAAAGCTGAAGTATCTTTCGTTCTGATTCTTTCCAGGTTTCTTTTTCGCAGTCATTGAGGCCTAGAAAAAGAAGGTTATTTCGACGCATGCGATTGTTCGCATCAATGTGTGCGGCTTTAAGAACTTCAAGTTCTTGTTTTATTTGACACATTTCTTCCATTTCAGCACTGATGATTGGTTCCGATTGTTTTAGTTCAATGAGATTGATTCGATTACTCAGCGATGAAATCAGTTGTTCGTGGGCGGATTGAGCTGCTTTTATGTGAGACAGTTCTGTACGGAAAACCGTTTGGGGTTCTTCAAGGCGTATAATGATTTGAATGGCACGGTTACGTAAAGAATGCCAAATGAGTATCTTTGTGTGAGAAAGACCTTTACTCAAAAAATTTAAAAACAGATCGAAAGTAACATGAGATTAACGACGAAGTAGCACATTTTGACTACCACAGAAAATGTTTAAAGCGAATCTTTGCTGGTCTCACTGATGGCGGTGTCGGTACCTAGAACACACTGCAGTAAAGTCACCTTAACCCAGTGGGAGGGCAGATAATGACGACGACTACGACGACGATGATGATGATGATGATGATAAGAGAACAGAAAAGCTTCTCCTGGTCGGATCAAGCCTATATCTTTCGTGTTATAAAGCCGGCATCTATTCGAATGCGCCATTCCGACACGATCGAAGCTAAAACGAAGCTTAAGACACGGTGTGGAGGTTAAAACCAATGCAAAAGCTTCACATTAAGAGGGCTGGTGGGGCGGCGTCTCAATTTCCGCGTTTGAGATTCTATTCTGTCGTCTCAGTTTGGACTTTGACTTGCAGGCAGTTTGCAATTTGATTGTTAATGTTCTGACTTCGATTGCAGTGACTGAATTTGGTACTCCGCCATTTAGTTTTTGCACGCACGAAACCTTCGCGTTTCAACCATCGCAGTCGTTAGACGGAGGGGAGTTCAGTTTTGCAACAAGGCTGTGAACATGATCAGTGACGGTGTTGCTTCGCAGTATTGGGGATAATCAAGAAAGTTGCACCTTTTTAAGGAATTGCGACACTATTTCTAACAGCCACAATATAATCAGCCTGCTAGTACAAATTTGAAAGTGCCAGATCAATTCCTTCCTGTTTTTAACGAATGGCAAGTATATAGTGAGACTTTTGTTGATCATAAACCAAGCGCAATCTCTTCTTGTAGTTCCATTCTGTTTGATAAGAATGAGACGCATTTTGAGCTACGGCTCCATCAGTCGGGGGAAAAGGCTCCGAAACTTCTCGCCGGTGATTTTGCAGGTACTAAGAGCAAACGTTTAACGCGTGAATAAAAATGTCTGAAGCAGGTATGCGCCACCACAACGAAAACATTTGCTCTACGCCTGAAACATGCCGAGATAATGGTGTAGATTGGCACTGAGCTGCTGCTGCGGAAACCCTGGTTCAAATGCGATTGGGTATTTTTCTATTTACTCTTTGCATCGACGGCCTTATTCTTGACCAGAGAACAACTACAACGGCAACAATAGGGCTTTTTCGCAATAAGGGGACTTAGGGCTCCATCTTAATAAAAAGACCCAATCACCATCAGTGCCATCCCCTAAAGCACGAGTGTGTTTTACTTAAAGAAAAAAAACTCTCAGGTCGATAACTGCTAACCATCTCGCTTCCAATGTCAATAAAGCCATGAGTTGTAATTTATATGGTAGAAAATGTGGCCGACCAAACGAGGTTGCTTGAATTCACCAATTATAAGGGTCCATTTACCATGAAAGTGACGTAACCCAATGTATGCACCACTAATTGTATGCAAAGACCATTATTTACGCAATAAATTAGACTATACGTCTTCGTTAACGTGTGTATATCTGCAAGCTTACCATCACCAGCCATCCTCTTTCCTACCACATTCGAGAGATATCCATCATTGTTCACCAAGCTTTCCAACATGACCTTCATTCATGCCACGACGCCCAACATGGTTTCCAACCATAATCTTTGTGGAATTATCCACTGCTCTGTCTTCAGCCGACGAAATTTATTTTTAAATATGCTGAAGGCTCTCTGCCAGCCTCCGCTTATACATCATCACCCAGCTCAGAGATGCAAATATGTAGGCACAGTGCTGGATATAGTATGGCGAAATTATAAGTCGACCGACATAAATCTTTGCCAAATAATTTGCATAACTAAATGACTTGAAATAACAAACATAGCCCGGTAAAACCGAAGTCGAATTGCCAGCCATTTATCCGTGAGCAAGGCCGCCCACTGGTGTGCTTCATAGCTAGTTTGTCTGCGTCCAACACTGCATTGACAAAAAGGCGGCATAACGGGCCGCAAACATCCGTGCATCCGCCAAGCTTGCTGTGCCTCACCCTATTTTAGCCACTTTTATTATAGAGGGTGCTTCGCTTTAGGCCTACAACCTGCGATGGCAGTCGTCTTCAAATGACTATTCACTGTTTATGCTGCCTTGTGAAGTAGTCGGGGCAGCTCTATCACGAAAACCGCCTCTTGTTACAACTGTCGCTCGCGAATAAGATGGAGTGAGAGAGGAATAACGCGCTCACCTCTCTTCTTCCAGCAGCTGTCGTATTCGACGCGCACAGTACGGTCCCGGCATTACCCTTTCATGAACTAATCATAGCGTGCCGGGCGGGAATAACTCGGGGAGTACGAATCAAGGCTGACGCGAAGTGCGCTCGGCTGTGATGTGTCGGTCGCTTTCCAGCTTGTACGCTGCGGCGTTCATTAGGGAGACTGCACAGGCCGCGCAGAATATCCGCTCCTCTTTGCCTCCTTCCTTCTTACGGCCTCTTCCGTCTTAATCCGCAAGTTCCGCGTCGCCACTCGAGAGGAAGTGATGACTACGGCTCGGTAATCAAAGGGTGTAATTTAGCCCGATTTTTTTATGGAAAAGAAGGAGGTATCGCGGCGATTTGAAAGTGACATTTGGACATCATTGTACTTGCTCGAATCGCAGTCGTGAAGAAAGACATAAAAGGTAGAAAAATGGTTGAATAAACGTGACCTGAACGCAAACTGCACTAAAGGAACGTGCGCATATATTAAGCAACAAGTCTTTCATTTTGCCGCAGGAGCATTTGCACCGCGTTCCTCAGTAATTGAAAAAGGGTAATTACCATTCAGCGGCATATGTCCTTCCTTCTTTTTGATTGTTCAGGACTGCCTCCAACTCAACATTCCCCCAAAAAATGATGCACAAGTGATTAGCCGGATCGTGCCGTACGATGCAATTATCTAGCCCCTCCTATCAACGGGCCCTCCACAATGCGAATTCAGACAATGTTGCACAACAAAGTTCCCCTTCCATCCTTCGCGCCATGTCGTCGCCCACGCGAAGACGAATTAAGGGGAAGTTCGCGCGCACCACTGGAGTTCAAAACGTTTCTCGAAAGCAATTGGTTTCCAGCGCATTCACTACGCCCATTACGTACTTCTTCTCTAGCTGAATATTGGTAGCTGGTAGCGTAGCAATCAAAAATCTTGTTGAAAATACAAACCAAAAAATACGACGGCTTTACGCGTATCTTGTCCTGGCATGCGAGATGCCATATTGATTCATGCCAAACCTTACAGCTGCCCTGACAAAAAAGAATTGTGAACATGAAACCGTGCGTTATGTACATATTCCGTAGTGATTGAGCTGACTATAGATGCTTGTCTTTTACGAGGAAGCAGATTCGGCATCACTCATTATGAGAAGCGCTGCATTCAACGCGAAACAATTATATTTGAACTTAGCCTCCCAGGTCATCCGTCAGTTGCAGAAGTTCTGATAAATGCTTAGGAAAGTTGGAAATAAAATAGACACTATAAGCATTTGCAGAATTTTGTTGTGATCCTGAAAATTAATTGGTTCCTTCTCTGAATTTCACATTCATCTATCTGCTCTTCCTTCCATCTTACTATCCCTTCCGCTTTAGATTTGTGCAGACATTCTCAGTGCGGACCATGTCGCCTCATTCAAATTTATTGAACACGTTTTATTCCCGGTTGCAAACCAACATCGCTAGCGACTGCATAGCCAATGCCCACGCAGCGGACGTCCTCTATTTCTCATCAGCCCAGTCTCGCTTCCCCTCCGGGATGCGGAAGAGCGGAGGAGCCGCACTCCTCCCGACCTTGCGATCCACTCGCCTCTTTCACACACGCCAGGTCTCCATCAGACACGAGCTCGCTTCGTCTGCGTCGTAGGGAACGCGAAAAAGCCGCCAGTGTCGGCCTGTAGCGCTTAGCGCCGGAATGCCGGAAAGGCTGTCTGTACGCCTCTTCAACGCGTACTGCAGGAAAACACAGAAGCCGCGGCTCACGCAAGGCCTCACGCAATTCCGAGTCGTCACGTGTGCGCTCAACCTGAGCTCGGAATTTTTTCGTCTCAACCATTTCAATCACTGCCACTTGACATGGTACGCCAACTGGGCCGACCGCCCTCGTCGTCGTCCTCGTCGTCGTATCGCTGAGCCGCCGAGGCCCGTTTAGCTGAGCCTCGTTGCTTCTTCTCGAATCTCGACAAACTTCGTGGGTTTCTTTCTCCTTCGTACGTTCTTGCTGGTCGCCGTCTTGAGAGGTCATAATGGAAAAATAGAACTGTCTTCAATTTGAAGATCTAGCCTTGGCTCAATCCCTCACCTTCACTCCAGCAACTAAACGCGTTTCCGGAAGCGCAAGAACGATATAATCATTGAAAAAAAAATCACATTTGAGCTGCAGTGATATAGTGTGGCCAGCACTAAAAACGCAATAATCAGTAAGTTAAAAGCACGTTAGCATTAGCGGTATGACCAAACCTTACTAGAGGCCACACTACGATCGTCCAGTCATGTTTCTTGGCCGGTGGCTGTGGTCGGCATCCGGCAAACACGGAAACAAGATTATGGGAAGTCATAGAAACACTGTTCAAAGTTTCAGAGGAGTCACCATGAGTACATAGGTTTTCCTTGTTATATTTGCTGTTTGTTCGAAGTTTGCGGTAAAAATGGTATTGCTGTTATCGGGACACACCAATCTTGCTAATGCACTAAACTTGTATTTTGCCTTGATGGCGCCTGCTGTATAAATCATACGGGTCTCGACAATTCGACGTGGCCCATGCCATTGCGAGTCTCAAGGGTGTCCCTAAAAATGTGCATTTTCATAAAATGAGGCAATCCGTAATAAGAACGGTTCACCATACGTACGGAACTTGTTCCGTCGACAAAACTGTTAACACGCAGCCACTACCGGTGCAGTATTATATGTCTTTCGAACTTTACAAGCGGGAACTGAAGAGAAAAGGATGCTTATTCCGGAGCCATACATACAAGCTATTTGCGTAAACATGATTTTGCTGCTTGTGTAAGGAATAGAATGCTCGAAATATTCCTGTAGGCTTGAGTACACGTGTCTGACCCACGTTTCTAGGTCGCAACTTATGAGCAGGCCGGCCATTAATGGTGTAGGTTAATCCGTGCTCGACACACATTTGGCATTTTATTGTAATCTTCCGTCATCAGCAACGGTACACCAATCAATACAGAGCAAATAAAACAAAACAGCTCGAGGGAGAGAGACCTGAGAATCGTTAGGCAACTTTGAATCGTGGTCTTGTAATTGTTAACCGGAAGTAGCGTGTTATCTAAATATTATTGAAGTACTGCAGCGGCATATATTCCTAAAATGCATATTTTGTTGAAGCGGGAAGCGAGAAACCAGTAAAGGCTCAGGACTATGTACACACAGCTGTATCCTGTGGCCTGCCATGGACAATAAAATTTGTTTCAATTCCGCGGACGGCATGACGATCAATGGACAGAAATTAGGTGAATAAGGAAACGAGAAGGCTGAAAAAGCGTAATGACATAAAAGCACAAAAGTGCAGTCATGCGCAACTAAGAGTTTACCGATCACACAGGCATCTATTGTTTGTTGCACAGCCAAAACACAGTATCAGCGTGTACCCGAAAATTCGAACAGTGAGGAGTGTCGCAAATGGTCCGCATCACAAAGGAGAGCCAGGCAAACGTTATTCAGAACAGTACTGCAAACTAAACCACCAACTTAAGACCCAGATTATGAAACTTGCGGCCAACTAACGGCACCGAATTGATGGAAGCAGCGTATTTAGGATAAAGTGATAGGCTAAAACGGCATAACTTACCTCAAAACACATACTTACAAAAATGGTCATTTAGAGCCCGAAACACCCACTTAAAATGGATCAGCAAGGCTTGGGAGTGGGCTAGTTGGTGTTTTAGCATCTTGAAGTGCAGAGGTGCGCTGCCTGACACGAAACGTAGGACAGGGTTAATACCACAAAAACAGACAAGGTGAGGCGCAATTTTTTTTTTCGATTTCGTGATTGCCTGCGTGATGCAGGAAGTTGCAATTCCACGCTTAATCAATTTGGTGTGGGACGAGTCATAAGGCAGCAGTCCCTTCTCCCCTCTCGTGCGGTAGGCCCAACATGTGTGGAATTCTTCTTCTTTTAAAAACAGGTCAAGAAATTGTAGGCACTTGTTTTCCGGCTTTTCGTGTGTGAAATCTAGCCCCACATGCAACCGGCTGAACTGTTCCATAATTGTAGGGATGGCACTGTCGAGGTTTGTTCCTGAAGGCATGCATACTAAAAAGTCGTCGACGTAGCGGAAACACCTTGTTACACCAAGTGGTGTCAAGTCCTCGAGAAGATTCACATCCCCTTTTGCCAAATAAATGTCTGCTAACACCGGAGCTATGCATGAGCCAATCGTGATCCCGTCTTGCTGGGAATAAACAGTTCCTTCGAATTCAATGTACACAGACTGCAAATAGATCCTGAGCAGGTCCAAGAAAGAGGGAACACTAACACACGTTTCATTCTGGAACTTGACTGCTCCATAAGCGAGTATGCAGTCCTCTACTTCCAGTAAAAGACGTTCTTGCGGAACACTGTAAAACAGGTCTTTCACATCTACTGAAACACAAGACACATTGCGCCTCACCTTGTCTGTTTTTGTGGTATTAACCCTGTCCTACGTTTCGTGTCAGGCAGCGCACCTCTCCACTTCAAGATGTTAAAATGGACTTCGTTACGGAGTTGGGTTCCGGCTTAAGAAGCACATGCAGACGTTCAGTTTAGCTCACGCTATCGAACTGCGTGAAGTAGTTCAGTTAAGCCTGAAATATTCAGCGAACGAAGGCGAGCACTGTTTGCCTTTCGGGTGGGTGAGCAACATCACGAGACAGCAGGACTGATTTGGGCATTGTGAGATAGCAGATGATGAGGACGACGACGACGATGATGGGAATGAATCGGTTGGTTGTGACGCTTGCGAGGGTTGGATAAAGCAGGGTGAAACAGGGAGATGAAAGAGGGCCGCGGCACAACAGGCAATTAAGTAACGAAGACTGAAGCATAACAGAATTCCTGATTGAGAAGTTTATATAGGAAAGATTTTTTCCAAACCCATAAGTCTGGAAACAAGCATTTGAGGTAAAACCTCATCACATAATTGGTTTTGGCAGTCTTCGTTTAACAGAAAACAGTTGCGTTCATGATATATACAAAAGAATGTTAGAAGTGTGCGCGATGAAAACAATGTCCATGTTTTGTCCCACAAAACAAATGGACGTGTCACCAACGCTGGACCTTGTGGCTGAATTCCAAGTTCAACCGTAACGCAAGGTTCCAATAAATGGCGCGCAATCAGAAGAACAAGAAAAAATTAAATTGACTTGAAGGAACATTCAGCATGTTTACTATGGCCGACCGAAACGGGAGAGGGACAGCGTGAGAGGTGGGCGGGGAAAGAAGAGTGGCATTCTCGGGGCGGGGGTGCCACAAGGCTGTCGTCTGTCGACATCTTAAGCGAAGTGAGCAAATATGCGGCCATTTTTTTTTCTTTCTCTATGTCCCGATGTGCACGGTATAAGCAAGCGGTAATGTCGGTGTTAGGGATGACTGCTGTAAACGCGCAAAAAATAAAACCTTTGTCTTGTGCCACATACATGTCGCGCGGCCAAACGTTGAGCCCGTCATCAACACTTCACAAAGTACAATGACTTGTGATTTTGTTAGAGCTCTCAGCGGCCTTCAGTTGATATCTTTTCATTCAACTACAGCTTTCCTAAGGATCAGTACCTTGGGGAAGACATGGAGTCTGGTAGCGAACACTGCGTGCCCAGACCGCGGACCACTCTTGAAGTTTGGTGAATAAAGCGATGATTTGAAGCAAAAACTCGTCATGCTTCTCGTTCTCTTGGATGCTGATTGATGACCCTTTTCCCCACTCCACCTGCTATTGGTCTCCATTGATTCAACCAGAAACTGAATGAGCACAAGACTGTACCGAATGCGCACTGTGTGTCCGCATTGTTCCGCCTGACGCTGACGTTGTCGCCGCCCTAACGACGAAAGCCCTTTCTTGCGGGGCAGCACGTGGATATCAGCCATAAGGAAAACACAAAGAAAGAGGTCGTGCTTTCAGGGTTGTGTAGGGGTGACTCTGATATTAGCTATGTTCGCGATGGGCATCCAAACTTGGACATCGTCAAAGCATGCCCATGCATGGATGCCCATCACGAGCATAGTTCCTGTGAAGAGCGGTGGGAGGAGGTGGTGGGGAGCTCGTACATAGAGGTACGAACCACACTAGTCTGCAGATATTCCTCTGTGGACTCCAAGATATTATTTTGAGGCCACTCAGCCACGTAGCCCACGAAACGCCCAATAATGTATTTCTCTCTCTCTCTGTCTTTGTGTGTGTGTGTGTGTGTGTGTGTGCGTGTGCGTGTGCGTGTGCGTGTGCGTGTGCGTGCGTGCGTGCGTGCGTGTGTGTGTGTGTGCGCGTGCGCGCGTGCGTGCGTGCGTGTGTGCGTGTGTGCGTGTGCGTGCGTGCGTGCGTGCGTGCGTAAGTACGTGCGTGTGCGTGTGCGTGTGCGTGCGTGTGCGTGTGCGTGCATGTGTGTGTGTGTGGGTGCGTGTGTGTGTGTGGGTGCGTGTGTGTGTGTGGGTGCGTGGGTGCGTGCGCGCGCAACGGAATAAAAAGAACCATATGCAGCCCTCCGTCTAACGACGACAATGGTTGAGAGCGAAGCTTTCTCGTGATGGACTTGTTGGTTGGCCAATTCTACGCTACGAGTAGTGCGACTATGGGGCCATGCACCACTTTCCACAGCACTCACGGGTGTTCACTCAGTAGGCCTAACGTTTCGGTTTGGGGTGCACGGTGCAAATCGGTACCGGATGCTTGACGTTCAGTCAGCAATTTTTGAGTGGTGCTGGTTCGAGGTGTTAAACGCTCAAGATGTGACGTTAGGCCTAACTTCGTAAACCTCAAAACAGGAAGTTAGGCCTAACGTATGTGTGGCTAACAGCCTTACAGAACGCAGAGAAACGCCATTGATCTCGTGACGGATTCTTAGGTTGTCGGCTGAGTTTTCCAAACCGCTTCAACCATGTCGAAATGGCGAAATCGGATAGACGCTGGCTGCATAACGCGTGGTACCCAGACTCGATTCCAAACACGGGAAGCGTTGTTTTTCTTGAACTTCACCCACGATCAATTATCATCTTCGTAAGGGAAAGTTGGCTTTCCTGCATGGCGTATTGGTGTTCAACGGCTTCGGTGACGACACTCTATGTTCGCTTTAAAACATAGTTGATGAAATATTCCTCAAACCAATAAACACTAAGCAAAATAAAAACCGTAATCGCATCGAACTGCAGCTTCCGTCTATAGGGATCGGGAGGCCAGGACAACTGCTGCACCATTATGACATTTATTATAAAGCGCTAAACCGCAAGCTGAAAGTTACAAATGCTGCCCGACGGCCCTTTTGTTATGGCTGCAGCGCTGAGGTACAGCGACGTAGGACGGCACTACAGACCCAGTGCTGGGGTAGGAGCTTAACGAACCCGGCAGAAGACGCGATTGGTGCCGCAACGCTTAGCAAGGAAAGCACTAGATTTCCATAGTACATTACTCAATCCGGGGAATATAAAACGCACCTTGCTTTGGGTTTGCAACGGCATGACTAGAAAAAACAAAGCGGGTGGAGACGACGTCACAGCAAGTTGTTTTTGTGTTGCCATATCAGTGTTAATTAAAACTAGTCCAACCAGTTTCGTAATCGTTCGCTTATCGTTACTTGAAGGTAGGACAAACTACCTTTATCATTCTAGTGCCGTAAAAAAGAAATTGTTTCCTAAGAACAATAATACCCAATTTTTTTTCTATTTTTCCGCACAGCTCTCAGAATTCATTCGGCAGAGTCCAGCAATCCCACAGGACAGTAACCTCGCTGATAAAGTACAATACCACTGAATTCTTGTATTGGTGTGGGACCATCTTTTTCTTCGGCGAAAAAAGGCAAATAGTTACCCTCGGCAAGCTCGATATACTAAAAACGATGTCGGTGTAACACTATGAAACCGCAGTGTTGCACCAGTGTCATAGTATTTTTACAGTGCTACGATTGTTCCCGTTTTCTGTTCCAACCTATATTTAAAAGTACCACTCGTCGGTGATATCACTGGATTTACTACTGGAACAGCCGCTTTTATAGCTGGATCACCGATACACTGGCAGAAAAACTGAAAAGAGAGAAGCATAAATGTGAAGATGAAGTTGGCGAAAAAGCGGGTTCTTGTTGAAGCCTCGGAAATTAAGCTTCTGTACAAGGTCGCAGCGCTGTTCCAGAAAACACGTCGGCATAGTGGCATAGTAATGCCGTGTAAAGAACTAAAATGAAGAAAGGATGAGTAGTGCTCACTGGAAGAGTGAAAAAAAAAGAAGTAGAGCATTGGAAAAGAAAACACGCAAGAAAAAGAAAAAAGAAGAGGGAAGAAAAGGAATAATAACTAAAGAAGCTTTGAGAGAAAATTGCGATTTTTGCTTGAACTTTCTGGGGCGGCTAATGTCGTTTTCGCGCTAAGCTGGCTTTGTAACTCAAAGGAGCGGAAGAAACGGCCTTAACGAACTGCACTCGCCTTCAGGACATAACGCTTACGATGGCTGTTCGGGGGCGCTGAGACTAGCTGCGTGCCCTGTGACGTCGTTGCTATTTTGAGAGTCTTATTTTTGTTTGGTTCTGCAGGTTTCGTCATCATTTGACTCGTGTTTTAGCGTATGGCGTTTTTCTATACACAGCCAACATTTAAGCCTATACATTCTGATGTAGGCTGCTAGAAAGGGCTTCGTAGTAACGGCAAGGAAAACCAGAATAGCACCAGAAATTCTGGTAGGGAATTAGGTAGCTACTCATCAACCGAAAATACGTCTACTTGTTTCAAGAGGATAAAAGATCTCCAACCTACAGGATCAAGTAATCTACTTCTTGATATATGCGAACATAAAATTCTAATACTCTGCGCTGCCCCTTGCATTCACCTTGATTGATGCAAAACGCGATAATCTCACCACAGGAATTGCTTGAGGTAAAAATAGACGCGGTAAAGTTCTTTACCGCTTAATGACATTCTTTCCGTCATATCTCCTTTCCTTTTCCGGCTATTAAAGACCCATCCTACCACCTTGTTTTTCTTATCCTTTAAAGTGAATATGAAAACGTGCATTTGTGAAAGACCTGGGAATGTTCTGCTACAACCACTACTGCTAGGTTTCAAGACAACGTTGAGAGCACTCTCATGATTGCAGAAGGACGTGGATGTGGTATCCCTTAAAACGTAACGTCGTAATCGCAGGAACTGACGAGACACAGTCGGAAATAAAGGAGGCTATGACACAATGTACTAGGGACGGGCGAAAACGTCGTGGTGCGGACTTCTGAAGCTTACGCAAGGCCTGCGTGTCGGACTGATCTTCAAGTTCATGAGGGATAGGGACGAGTTGCTCACGCATTCTGGAGATCCACCCATTGATTTTCAATTAATTTGCACTCGCTATTACGGCCATCAGTGGTTTGTGCAGAAGAGCGCCGGTAGCACATCGTTGCCATCGCGTAACCTTGTACATCACGCAAGGACGAACGTCATCAAAGAGAACTTAGATACAACCAGAAGAATGCCTTGACTTTGAATGAAGGTGTTGTACATGGCTTTTCTAGAGGTGCATTGTTGCCTCGGTGTCGGCAGCGTCCTGCATGAAGAGCCATTAGTTTTTTCACCCAAAATTCAATTTTATTTTTACGCCGTGCAGCAGGATGACACCCTGTAGGCATCCCGTTCATCACCAAAATGACAAATTCTCATTCTTTGAAGTACCAGGCTACATCGATCCCCGGCACGCGGAAATGATAAACGTTATGAATGCGGTTTCAGAATCGGGTATCGCGTGACACTTGAAACAAGAATATGCGAAGAATTCCTAATTTTGGCAGCTCTTGTAGGGCGCTTGAATGAAGGATATAATACTTGAGGTTCAAAATCAGAAAGCAGGTAGTTCCACGTAGCGTCAATCCGAAGTTCAAGCTCAGCCAGCCAAGGTCAACCAGCGCCTTGTGCGCTTGCTCGGTGAAAGCACGTAATGTTTATTTTTGCCCAAGGGAAAGATTTGCATACTAATATATAATAGAGGGAAATCTGACCCTTCAATTAAAGGCCGTCGTGGGCGCCGTCATTGCAGCTAGCGACGTTCCGCGCCTACTTGGCCTCGCTCATGGCTTATCTAGCCACATCGCTTCTTTTCTGTCTCGAAGCCAAAACCATCAAAAAGTGGTAACATTTTTTTTCTCGTTCATCTTGCATGAAGCTTGTAAATCATCTCTGACAAATCTTCTTGTACATTGATTTTTATAATAAGAAAACAAATTTTATTAAACTGCTACAGTATTGTTGTTACTTTTTTGCAGCCAAAAGCAACTTTCCAGCATGTGTATGAGCCATGCCAAAGACAAGAGGAACGTCGTTGCTCGGTACATGACGGAACGGTCTCGGAAGCGTGGCTCGCCTAGGCAGTGGCGCCAGATCTCCCTCTTGTATATATTAGTATGAAACTGTACGGTACAAAAGGGGGTGTGGAGAGGGGGGTAGGGAAAAATGTAAGAAAACCTGGCATAAGAAAAAACATAGAAGGAGGCTTTGGCTGCATCTAATTTTACTGCGCCTTAGCGTCTACTGCACCAACTGCACCAAGAAGTATCAGTGTTTTTTATTTGGGTTTTATAAAAAGCTAAGCCTAACGTTGTATGTTTCTACCAATGTTTTGTTTGTGTCGTCCAGGAGAGCTGCCTCCCGGACCTTTCTGTTTGCTTTAGCCAGCTTCCCACATGAATAGCTACGTCTTCATCTGAAGGAGTCAAGGCTGGTCACGTTCGCAATCAGTTATAAAAGGCTTCTCCTGTATCAATTTCGACAGCAGTGTTTCTTTTTCCTGACATTCAATCTTAGAAACTTGCGGGGAAACGAAACAGAAACTGAAGGACGATGCCAGCGAAAGTTTTCTAAACGCGCAGAGACATAAATCCAACTTGGACCTCCTTAATATCCCTGGCAACGTCCGTTTTTTTTTCTGGAAATGACCGCGCCATTTCTCACGCGGCTGCCCTCGTCCTGTTGACCGCCTTTTTTCGGTGACAACTTTGAAGTCGGAGTTTTCTGTTCATTTGGCCATCTAGCTTCAAAATGAGAAATAGCTTTCAACGAGGCGCCTCCGGAACATAAGGAAAAAGATGAGTTTGAAGTGTACTTCTAGAAAAAACACGGTTTCTTTGCGGGTGCTGAGTTTTCTGGATGTCACAATGTACATGAGTTGTAGTACGTCGTGCAGATGAGCTGTCTAGCTTCGCCTTTTGTGCCTCTTACTGGTTAAGGTTTTCTTTTGTATATTTGTGGTTTTATTTGTGTGTTAAAGACGAACGCCCCACACGTTTTGATGGGTATTGAATTACAAATGTGTTACCCGGAAATACTACGGATGATATTTTCAACCTGGTGTAAAACCACAACAGGAATACCGCGAAAACCTAACAAGAATTCCTTTTGTGCGACAACAAATTTGTTATGATGACAGAAGTCATGTTGTTACAACAAAACTAGTTGTTTTTACGACACGCATTTCTGTCGTAACGACAAAGTAAATTTTCTCAACGACAAACATTTCTGTGGTCACAACAGAAATGACATTTATGCTACTCTTCACAATGGACAAAACAATCAAACCATGTGCAACTACTGACGGAACATCAGGATCACGGCAAGACAGGAATTCGGCACGACGTAATCAAAATCGGGACAGCAACACGAAACACGACAGAGAACCTGAATCCCGACACGACAAGAATACGACAAGACAACTATACGACACGCGAAAATAGGACAAAACTACAGATAATTTTTCAGTCGTGTTTTTTGACTGGGAATAGTATCCATGAAGGTTTGCAAGGCGAGGAAAGCTTTCTGTGTAACCTAAAACGTAGAGGAAGGAACCGGAATAAGTAATTATTTTCGCTTCTATGCAAACACACCGAAAAAAGTGCGGTCACAAGGAAATACGATAAAGTAGAGCGTTACAATACTAATGGGTGGCAGAAGAAATACTTCGCCTAATACATGTATAACTTTGTTCTCACTTTCCAGGATTTCAAGTTGTGTCTTATTTCGGGAGCAAAAGTTGTGGCCCCATTATGTCCTACAAAAGTGGATGGCCTGCGAAGCTGTTGGGAACAACACCATTTGGTAACTATACACCAAGTACAAATCAACAATGTTAAACAGCATGCAAGAGTGTTGCAACTAACCCAGCGAGCTAGGCTGAAAGCGTCCTAGTAATTTATCTGGCACGGCAAATTCCTTGAAAGGAACAGTGCAGGTGGTTCTATACAGTTCTTATTACATGAAACTTCCTGCTACGTCTTGCCAGCCGAAAATGATTGGCGGCTGGTTGTGCACGTGCCCGTGGCACTACCTTGATGGCTTATATTTCAACTGTTCACATTGTGTTCGCCCGCCAGCGCAGTGAGGTCGCTTCCCTTCTGCAATGAGCGGCGCGTGAACTTGTATGTCTAGTCCATTCTATTTGAGCGGCCTCCGAGATGGATCCACTTCCACGGTGCTTCCATCTCGTTTTTGCACACGGACGACACGAAAAACCCCGACCAAGAAAAGTTTAATAGCTACGCTGTAAATCTTCTAAAGTGTACAAGGGACCTGTGCGTGTTTAAGCATCACAACTTTGAGACAATGGTCTTCTATGCATCTTAGAAAGACTGGAAGCTTTCGGGAACGATTTTTAGCCGTAGCTTCCAGAAATGGGTGACGCTTTTTGCCATCTATTCGGATGTTTGAACGTACCGATACATGTTTGGGCATACGTCGGCGGGCTCACTCATGAGCGCACTCAAACATACCCCACTCACCAGACACGAGTGAGTGGTGAGTGAGCCTCACTGTCATTTTGGACTGGCCAGTGCGTGTGCGAGTGAGTGAGAGCCCACTTGCAGTGAGCCCCACTCACCACTCGAAAGTGCGAGCGCTACTCGCGGCGAGCCGCATTCATCCCTCGCGAGTGCGAGGGCCACTCGCGGGGAGCCCCGCTCAGCACCGCCAGTGCAAACTCACCGCTCACGGGTGGTAAGCCCCACTGGCCACTCGCGAGTGCTGAGCCCCCGCCCCCCACTCACGAGTGCACTGGCACTATTGGTGCATTTTGCGGGGTGCATTGGTGCATTTTGCTCTGCGTACACACTTTTTATAAGCCCAGAAAGGGAGTAATTAAAAATGCGTGTGAAATTCCCAAGTCCCTATTATTTTGTTTATATCTACATATATCAGATGAGTTTGAAACCACTATTGCTTCGTGGATGAAGTAGTTATGCCGTCGATCTCTGTGTACGAGTACAGCCTCCGAGCTTAATATGGCCTCATTATTGGTATCCTGCTCAATTTCTCACGTTTTGCTCAATAAGCCTTCATACTGGTGCGAACCCTAGCACAAAACCAGCAGGCGCCTTGCACGCAGTAGGTTATTTGAAATTCAACCTACATTTTTTTGTCGCTCATAGTGCATATCGGCATACTTTCGTATCATGACAACAAAGAGTCATCTGATACAATACTCTCGAGCATTCGGCAAGGTTACAAAAACGGTTTTGCCATCCCCTTACATACAATTACCTGTAATCGTGATAGCTTCGGCGAAAGCCGACAACTCCGAAGTCCTGAAATTTTTTTTTCGTCTTGCATTTTTGCTGTTGTTTCAAAAATTTCTTGATACAGATTCTGACACCTAGCTCCCACTCTTCGCGCTCCGCACAGGACCGGCTTTGCGAGGAATAGAGCGGCGCCGGCAATGTTTCTTCCGGAGCGACATCAAAAACTGTATTTAGAGCACACCTTGAGGTAGTGTATGCGATTTTTTTATTCTGATGTTAAGTTACGCACATGCAACACCTCGTGCAAACAAGCATCAAAAGTCAACGGTGCGCAAATAAACACCTGGGAGAGCGAGCCCGAGTTAAGCAGAAGACATGGGAAAATCATTACGCAGACGTCAAGGAGACGCGCTTCGCAGCGCCACCCGTGGTCACACTCACCGCCAATAGGCTTTATTATTGCCACATTGTGTTCGGAGATACGTACAAGCTAAGCATGTCCGGTGCGACGTACAATGTTGTTTAAACATGTTCATAGGCTACGCCAGCGGCTAAGCTCACTTGAAGACGCCAACCCACCCTCTACAAAAACGATGCGCAGGATTATTCTGAGAGAGAAATTGCGGAGCCATTTTGCCCTCGATATTTTAGCGAATTTGTTGAGAATAGCAGCATGAAGTTACAGTAGACTATGTAGAAATAACAAGGTTAAACACCACTCAAAGGTTTTAAGACGGAGGCACTTAGTGCCACACGTAAAAAGCCAAAATTTTGAAACGAGACGAAGAACAATGGCACCAAAAAGTGCTTTTCCTGGTCGTCCACTTTCGCCTCCCGTCTAAATGTCTCTTTATAGGGCTCTAATAAATGAAATATCGTTGTTGTTCATGTCCGGTCAAGGAAGTGGCCGCCGCCGCTAAAAAATAATTAAAACCCATGCGTGCTCGCAAGAGACTTAAACCCGGGTTTCAAGAGTAGCAGGCGATGGCGCTACCACGACTCTATATCTGCACTTTTTTTCTTTATGGCCTTGCTTTAACAAAAACATGCAGCAACAAACAGAACCAAAAACAAACACTACAATGATAAAGCTGCTAGCAAACAGCTTGCTAGCAGAAAGACGGTTAAAATTGCTTCAAGTTTGTGAGCGTCTCCATCACGGGAAGCCAATCAGGCTGGTCGGGCTGAGATCCCCATGCTTCAATTAACATAATCATAGACTCGGCGAAGTATTCTCTAGCACGCTTCGCATCAACGTCACTATGGCGTGTGGCCATACGCGATTTCCATTGTGCAGAGCCAGAACCATTACGAGGTCGTAAGGTACACCATTGCCGCTCCCGATTGATAAAAACCTGATTCTGTGAGCGTCCAGTGGAAAATCTTTGTTTAGGGTTCGCTGCATCACGTCCTAGAAAAAGACGCCGTCCCAACATTCCAAAAACACATGTTCGACCGTCTCGGGCTTTTTACAGGGGTAGCAGACGACCCCCCATGGCAAGTACAAACCTTTCTCTTTCTGCCACGTTTTTACAGGCAAGACTCCAGCGTGAAATTTGAAGAAGGTCTTGACCCATGGTGGCACAGCCATTCTTTTCACACGCTTTAGGACATCCTGTCCTGGCCCTGCTCGATACATTACTCTATACAGTGAAATAGGTAGTACTGTATCAACCAGATCATTATACAATCTCTTCCGTGTCACACTAGATAGATACTCTAAATTGAAGCGGGTACATCGAAACTTAGTGCCCTGTACCACTTCGCTGAAGTAACATCTAGTTCCGCCAACAGAAAAATACACAGACGTGACAACGATGTTGGGTAGCGCACTAGACAGCTTCAATTGACATACAGTGCGCAGAAAAGGGTCCCTCATATCTCGAAGGAATAAAAAACGATTAACAACTTGTCGCAAAAACAAATGTAATAAGGGAAGGCACCCCAGACGCAGGCGCCGAAACAGCATCGTGCGGCTCGTTCGCTCCCATGCTGACTCCA
Organism: Haemaphysalis longicornis; assembly: GCF_048455015.1. Taxonomy (NCBI): domain Eukaryota; kingdom Metazoa; phylum Arthropoda; class Arachnida; order Ixodida; family Ixodidae; genus Haemaphysalis; species Haemaphysalis longicornis. Next base: position 55,216,674 of record NW_027526385.1, on the reverse strand, counting down.
AGATCAACATTGGAAGAACGCGGTGCAAGGCCTGTACATTCGTTCGTGAAATGTGCAGTACTTGGAGAACATACCACCACTTGCAGATAAAACTCAAGTCACACAAAGATGCCCTCGCAAACATCGACAGCCCACTCCCTTTCCATTTTTCAGCTTTTTCGCGCAATTTGACAGCCTGCCTGCGCCAGTATTCATCACTGTCCCCATAATTTTCCAAAGGCACTCTAAGTATTTTGCTGGCGTAGTGTGCCAGTTGATGCAATCAAACACACTCAGCGCTCAGTCCCAGTGGCCGTGCTAAAAACCTAAACATTTTTACCAGTTCACTCCACTGGCCCGGTACTTACGGCTCTATATCTGCACCTTTCTTTCTCACACGGTAGTAATGCGTAGTCTAAAACAGTCACAGTGTTCCTCGGAGACAACCTAGAGTGCACTTTAAAGAAAAACATAGACATCACCACCTACGTTATTCGACTTCTGTCGGTTGAGTGACAGCTTTGTTTCATGTGTTCTCTTTCTTTTTACGGAGCTGTGCAGTTTCAGGAGACGCCACACGATCTCCTCCAACTGCACAGCCCCGTAATGATGCGAGCCCTGCTTTTTCAACAACATCTCTCTTTCGAGAGCAATATGCGTGGGTACGAGGCGTGTATGCTGTCCAATGTGATCCCCCACAATGGCTCCACTTTCTTGATGCTTGTGTGTGCCATCCAGACTTTTAACAGCGGAACTGTTGTACAAGCCACAGGTTCGCCGTTGCTGGAAAAAATGTCAAGAAAATGCGAAGCGCTCGTGAGCGCGTGCCTCACGGCGACCGCTGAGCGTTCTCGGCACGCGCAGGGGCTTTAGCAAAAAAAAAATGGTGACACCACGGGGAGCGAGGAAATCCGAAGCGCTTGCGAGCTCCTGCCCCGCGACGTCCACCCAGTCCCCAACTCGCGTAGCTGGTTTAGCAAAAACAAAAAAGAAAGCTCGAAGCGTTGTCGTCACGCGCTACAGCGCATGTAATGCTTGGCATGAGGAACACGATGATATCGACGCATATAATGATGACTACTACAAGCACGCAGAAAGCACCGACGGAATATGTAAATAAACAATTTCGAACAAGCACAAATGCGCCGTGATGTGTCCTTCAGTGCCCACTTATAAAGAAATCCTGCCGCTTCTCAAGGGTTCACGCCCTGCGTGACTTAGGGGAAACTTCGCCAGTTGAGCACCTGGAAGTATATAACGCTGAGGACTTTACATCCACCACTCGCAGCGAAGAAGACGAAGACCTCTTCGATGCATGTGGCAGCGACTACTAGCCCCACAACCGTGCCAATAAACAATGATACGGAAACTTGACTACGTGTTTAGCAATGCGCACCTGCAACATTTTCGCCATTCAAATCTTGCGCGTAAGTGCGAGCATCCATGAATTTTTTAGCTAGAACTTTTGACTTGTTTCCTTTCTTACATTGCGCTTCGTGGGCGCGCTTTCAGCGGTGAAACAAACTTTTTCTATGGTACCACATATCCACTCTAGGAATGGGCAAGGAATTGGGAACTTTGAGTGGGTAATGTGTCGGCTTCACAGAATTAACCAAACTGCAATTGTTAACAAAAGGCAGAAGTGTTGGAATAGATCGTGCCGCATGATAGCTGAACGTGAAGGACGTGAGTAGAATAGGTGCGCACAGGTGCGCACAGGTGTTACACTTGTGCAGCTGCAGCGATTGTGTCAATTTGCTTGGGAATACAATTGGATACTTAAGACTAAAAAGCTAATGCGAAGAGAGACGCGTAGATGTCATAGCAGAAATGAAGTCTGTCGCAGTATTTCTTGCAAAAACAAACGGAAGAGCAAAAGGCGAAGCAACTACAATGTAGTAAATAAAAAAAGTGGTTAAAAACGATTGCCACGATTTTGCCTTTAAAGCACGTGAGCCGGCTTAACTGCATCGAGGGATTTCCTGATCAGAAATGCGGGGAATTTTTTGGGCCCGGTGGACGCAGACTTCAAATAGCTGGCACCATTTTTTTCTTCAAGTAGAAAATCTAGCGGTTTCCAAACGGACGTGTTTTAGGCAGTCAGTGGTAACTTATGGGGTTGGTTGGGCGCGAAGGAGTTCCCGCTTGCCTAGCTACAGGCGAAGTAACACGAAATGGTTTCGAACTCCAGTGTGAAGGACACTAGCACCACAATCAAGGTTGTGGAGTTTTTAAGACTTCCGCAGGCAGCACAGATGTTGGGGTTTCGATAGGATGTCTGTAATATTCACGGCAATTCAGAGTGCACACCCGGCTATGGTGTATTGTCACCTCATTAGAGGACCAGGAAACGGGTCAACGGTCGTCCTTGAGGGCTTTACAGTACATATTGAAGGTTCACAGCCCTTCTGCCTACGATGCGTATTTGCGGGAGCTAACCCACAAAAAATCGATGACAAAAAGCATAAAAGTACCCGAAGAGCTCCTATCTCAAATTACATGAGAGCTTGCGAGCAAAGAGGTTCTAACCTGGGAGCGCGCGAAACAATAATTGTTTAACTTGACTGAATTTAGGAAACCTTCGTTCGCTTACGGGTATGAGTTACGCGCAGGGCACTAGGGTGCGGTATGTTGGCACGACAAAGTGAAAGTGATAATGATCCCGATTCGTGGCCGTTCCAGGGCTCACGCCTGAGTGATTGCTTTCTGGGTTCAGCCACTCCGTCTGCATTTTTCACCAGCATCTTGTATTCTTATTTACCTCAAACTTCTCTGCCTAATTTACGCAGCATGCGATTTTAAAGTACAAGAATTACGTACTATGGGACAAAAAAAAATTGGAGGAACCCATGCGTGAATCCACGTCAAGTGAAGCGGGGGTGAGTGCGACGAGAAATACGAGACGTAAAGAGAAACGCTCAACGACTCAATCCCCCTGCCGAACACATGGTAAATCGCCACACTAGTTCTTGATATGGAGAGTTATATACAACCGCTAAGAAGGCATTCGCCGTAGACATCTTTTATGACTGCCGGCCGCCACCGGTTAGCCGGTTTTCGAAGGTTGACCCTTCCGGTTAAAACCGACGGCGTCGTATTGTCGTGGCTGCTGTCGTAACGAGGAACTCAGGACCCACATGTAAACTTAACCCATTTGTACACTGAATTTAATATCCAGGTCTTGTACGAAGAGCGAGGAAGTCTTTAATTTGCGTTTTCGCTGCTTCCGGCCTGTTGTAAAGTGCAAAAAAGCGATGTACACCCAACTACACTGGCCTCCCGCATCGCATGCGCTGCTCACGCAGTCAGTAAGAATTTGCTCGGCCTCATTGTTGTTGGACAGTTGCCGGGCTCCTGCAAAATGCGACGTCGCCCTGGCGCTGCCGCGGAGGCGAGTAGCCGTGATGCGCGTAAGCGGCGTCATTTGGGGGCGTAAGATACCCATCAGCGTGCCAGGCCAGACCACAGCAGCAGCAGCAGCAGCATTGGGAAAATACTGAATGTGAAGCAAATAAAGCCTCAGTTGATACAATAACCCACTGCCCTGGCTTAGTGATAAGAATTTGTGCGATTGAGCCTGAGAACGCGAGTTTGAACACTACCACGATGGATGTATTTATGACGCACACGAGGAGCAAGAGGAGCAAAAACAGCCGTTTTTAAACACTGAAACATTCTAAATCGTAAGCTGATTGTGAATCCTGAAAATGATTCTCCGCGTCGCCTCTAGAGCATGATTATCTGAAAAAAAAAATGGAATGTGCGATTGAGGAGACGACGTACCGGATGAGGAAATGTGATGAGAAAACTAGTAATGAAGTATTCGTATACTTAAAAGAACGTAAGAGGGGAACCTGGATCTTCGAGAATACCCATAATAAAACGCCCCAATCGGTACACGCGGACATTTCAACTGCATAGTATGTGAAACCGGCATGGAGTCACTTATATGAACTGAATTTGATGTAAATGTGCACGCGATGCCATATTCCTCCTTGCTTTATGATGCACACATCACCCTGGTGTCGCACTCAAAGTCAACTACTTGGAAACATTCAGCAAGTAATTTAAAGGGGCATCAGCACAAGATTGCCCCCTGACAGGCTGCTGGATAATCCTATGTAATAAAATCGCGTAATATTTTAGGGATGTTTCGATGCAATAGGCAAGGCGTTGCAAAGGTTGCTGCAAGCCCAGATGCATCCGAATTACTGATGCGAAATTAGGGTCTTTTTCTCAACACTAGCCGGAATTTTTCAAAACATTTTCAGCCGTGAACGTCGCTTATAGATTTTATTTGCCTTGTTCCTTTCTATCTTACCGAGAATCTATATGTTGTACCAACAAAAATACTTACGCTAAAGAAAAACTGCAGTTAAGCCAGACCACAGTTTATTCCGGTGTCCCCGATTACACTATGATAGTCGGCCATCATTTTACTTTGTTTTGGAAGGTTGCCTTCTCTGCCGTTTCTTGATGAGCCCATAGTTTTTTCTCCATTGCTACGTCCTTAATCCGATTACATGAAAGCCAGGTCGGCGATGGAGTAAACTAACCAACCAGATGTAACAAGGCACACAGGACCGTAACGTTTTAATCCGATTCGGCGCCGCTTAAAGAGAAAAGCCGTCGGTGCTAACTGCTGAGTCGAAGCGCTTATCTCTTAAAATATGCAGGCAGTGATGAGGTCGCCCTGATCACCATGTTCGTTAAAAGCCTTGTTTCGATAATCGCCTTTGGTCTACCTGCTCAAGTAAGCAATGTGCGCAATTTCTTTGATGTGATAAAACAAACATTTGAACAAAGTACCCTCGTAACTATGGTAACCATTTGTTTCCACCAATGGGTAATGAGTGCATGGCAGCTTACATTTTATAGATCTGATTGCCCATTACCTCTCCCTTAGCGTGGGTGTACTGGGCCCACTCAAGTCACACACGCTGGGGGGAGGTAAGGGGTAATCAAATCTATGATCAGATCAGATGAGATAAGGCGGTGCACCTAATTAAAGGTCTCGGATGACATGAGGAAAATATAAACTAAGCAAACGAAACACACAGCCACAGTTTCCCTTTCAGCATCACTTTGTGTATCTTTCACGCCAAGATGTCCTGCTGTAGTATTGCTGGATTTCTACGCAACTTTCGAAGAACACAAAACCAAAAGACGAAGGGTGCCTATGGGGGCTGTGCGCTGGAAAGCGAGCTCTCACGTAACTTTATTCGAGAAAGGCGTTAGGAAATGGAGAGCAGAACGTGTAACCGAGGGACTGACAAAGACAAACGGTTTTATACCGCTCCTGTGCCGAGGTTATTCCCATCGGGTTCATTACTCCGGAAAAGGGAGCTTATCGTTGTGTGTGTACGAGAACACTGTTACAGGACGAGTGGCTGGGAGAGGACGAAATTAGAGATGAACAATGGAAAAAGGGAGACAAATCACAAAAATTGAGCGCGAAATGAAATAAAGAAACGATGGCCGATCTCTTGCTTCCTCTCTGCTACGGGCAGAAAAAAAGGTGTTTTCTTTTGTTTAATTTATCTGGCAGCTCGCATCGGCGCCCGAAGCTGCAGTAACGATCACTACGATCCCGCTGGGTACATGATTTTACGACCGCGCTCTTCCGCCGAACAACGCAAAAAGGTAGCGCTTCTAGTCTGGCAATCCAGTGTCAACTAGCGTAAACGCAGTTTCTCCAGTTCATGTTGCCGTATCATGCGCTTTTACTGCATGAGTTCCGCTTTTTAACGATGGTTGTTTAGGAGGCCCTTTTGCAAGACGACCCTTTAACTTGTGGGAGAGGCGATAGCAGAAGGCGAAAAAAAGAATCTGCCGATAATGTTCGGCGTGCAACTAATTCACTTATATATCTCGCTGGCAATAATGGAAAAGAGGTGCACTTTTCGTCTGACTGCTTGCGCTGTTAAATAAAAGTGCCTCATTTGAATTCTTTGCTCCGCATTGAGAAGTAGGACGTGGCATCTTTGTTTTGTGAATTTGAGTGCGACCCACAAAATCGTCAACAAATTTTGACACACAAACATCGCATTCTGCGGTATAGAATGTAAGCAAGAAACCAAAGGTGACAAAATTTACGGGGTGTGCTTACAACTTTCTAAGAGTACAAGAGCGAAGGCTTAGTTGTTGTTTCTGTTGATCTGCTGTATGAGTTTCCGTCGAAACGTTCGGACGCAGCCCTCACCTTTGACGAGACCCCTGGACAATGAACACGCCTTCAGGCTCGTGGCGTTCGCTTGCGAGCGCAACCGCCCGGAGCAACCTGTTTGCCTCGTAGGAACCCTCACCTGCAATGGTGGCTCGTGCTAAAGACAAGTGTTAGCGGCGCACCCTCACCCGCAGTGCCTTTGCTTCGTCAGCATGCCGCAATATTTTAACAGGGAAGCTGCTTTGAAAATCGTTAGTTTCGTGTCCGCAGTTTAAAATACCAAAGAACATGACGAGCGCGGCGACCCTCCGCCAGATAAAAAAAAACAAGAAAATGCCGACCGCTAATGTGTGCGTGCTACGCGACTACCGCCCAGAGTCCCCGCCACATGTTTGACAAGAAAACATACTAACTCAGAGAGATTGGCCAAGATTGGCCAAAAAAAAAAATCTCCAGCATTCGCTGTAATCGTGGCAACACTTGCTCGAAACGAGAAAGACTCCAGCATTTGCCGTAATCGTGGCAACACTTGCTCGGAACCTGAAAGGAACGTCATAGCGTGCGCCCTTCCAAGGTGATGTCGAATGGTTATCCTTCGCAAAAAAATGAAGGAAGGTCACTCTTAAAGAAAGAATGCTGGAGTGAAGGTCGTTGCGGCAGCGAAGACGAAGCAAAGCGGCTGAAATAGTGGACGTAAACCGTCGTGATGGTCATGCATGTTGCGTAAAGCTTCACTACCTTCAAGTCTTACGTTTTGGTGTGAGCTTCTTTCGTTTTTTTATTTACTGCACTTAGCAACGCCTGTGCTTGAAACATAGAGGTATAAAGATTTCACCTTTAAATCGCAACATTTAACGGTGTTTTACCCAACCAACATACAAGGACAAGTTCTAGTAGTGTGGCGCAGCCGAGTGGAACACTCTGCAGCAGAGACTCACTTGAAAAGATGTGCTTGCATTGCCCCGAAGGAGTGAGAGAAAAAGGAAGCCACTGTGGAGGCACTGTTTAGTTTTCTCGAAAGCACTTCTAAACTAGTTTTGGACGTATGTTCTCCACACTTGTATTTGTATGTTTTAGTGTAAAGTCTTCCTGCTCCGCTACAAAATGGCGCTTCGATAAATCCTATCATTTGCCCTGATTTTCTGGAAGTTCACGTGGGGTGGTAGGAAGACGTTTGTCTTGTTTGGTAATCTTTTTATTTCCTAAGTTCTCCTCATTCTTCTCCAACTGGTTTCGAGGCGCAGTGCGCGAGTTTCTTTTATTTATTCCACCACCTGAAAAATCTCGCTTTAATCCAGTTTAAAAACTGTCATCCAAAACTAGTTTCCCGAATCTGAGCCGAAGAAAGCCTATGTGCTCCAAGCGTTTTGCTATATGGAAGACCCGCAGTGTTCGGCACTCGCTTATACAACTGTGAGGCCACCTCCACACCGTGGAATGACTGAGCTGACCTTAGCGAAAGCTATTTGTAGAGTTTATTTTACTTCAAACGGAAGAAATTTACAGGGCGGCTGATAGAAAAATGGTTCCCATGAGTGACGTTACTTAGTTGGCCAGGAACCGCAGTTTGGTGGGTTAGCAGAGCCGCACAGGTGCTGCGGCGTATGATAAAAATAGACGTATACGTCACGAAGCATACTGTGGCTCCCCACAAAACTGCCGCCTTAGTTTAAAATGTTCGATGCAACATTTGGCGTTTTTTTTTTATTCCTTTTAATGTATTTTGGGCTGAAAATACACTGAAGTTTTAGCACGTCCATCTGTCCGTCCATCCGTTTGCCCCTCTGTCTGTCTGCCTGTCTGTCTTTCTGTCTGTCACATCTTCAGTGAATATGGAAACACACCGTAAACGTGCAGCGTATATGTAAACTCTAAATAAGCTATATATATATATATATATATATATATATATATAAAGATAGGTCGGCAGTCTACAACGCCAAAGGAGGCATAGGGGTGTGGCTAGGCTCTTTTTTTAGTATGGTTAATGAAGTTAACATTTTTTCAATATACGGAAGAAAGAAAGAAAGAAAAACAAGCGCCCAGAGTGGGGACCGAACCCACGCCTTTCGATTAGATCTCGAATGCCTTACCAACTCGGCTATCTGGGCGACTGTGTTCTCCTTCACTTTCTGGGCTATTTATATTTACTAGAAGTGTATCTGACGCTTGAGGGTGGTAGCCAGCGCCACGTTGTAGACTGCCGACCTATCTTTCTGTATTTCCTCAACGAGCCCCTCATTTCATTACTATATTGTTCTGCGAAAGCCTAGCGAGGGTCTCGGTTCTGGCAGCCTTGATGCCTAGGTAGCATAAGTGGGCTTCTCGCCAGTTACCCGCTCATGACAGGCTATAGCCGTTCGAGGCACGCCCCGGGGGCTGAAAAGAAGGTCCCCTTCTCCACGTGTAGTCAGAGTGGCGCTGGCTGCCACCCTCAACCGTCAGATACACTTCTAGTAAATATAAATCGCCCAGAAAGTGAAGGAGAACACAGTCGCCCAGATAGCCGAGTTGGTAAGGCATTCGAGATCTAATCGAAAGGCATGGGTTCGGATATTATTATGCGGTACTTGATGTGATTGCTTGTTGGTTTTAATGCGCCGACGCAAAGCAGGCGATTCGCCTCGTCGTAGTGGAGGCCTCCAGATTAATTTTGACCACTTGGGGATCTTTAACGTGCGCCGAGATCTCGTACGCACATGCGTTTTTGCTGTTCGCCTCCATCAGAAAAGGGCCGCCGCGGCCTGAAGTACGTGTCGTAGATGGAGCAAAGTTTAATTTCTCAAAATGTAGACTAGAGCTCTCAAGGCGCTCTCGCGCGTGAGAAATAAAAGAAGAGAATCCTTATCGCTAAGGATTTGATTACAGCGCTGTCTAACTTCTCTGGGAACACGATAATACACCACTCAAATAATGTAGTTTTCCCGACCGAAAAATATCTCCCCGGAGAGAGGTTTTTGGTTCCATTATTTTCCTTTTAACAAAATGATCTCTAACCAAGAACGCAACGGCTGTTTGCAGCGATAGAGCATACAAACATGTATGGGAACATTAGTGCAGCCCTCCCTGTTCCCTCTCCAAAAAACCCAACAAAGACACGCCGCAAAGCTTTGATAAGAGCACGAAAGCTGCCTGCTGACCTAAAGCAGCCAAGGCGAACCATCCATCTTTTCGCGTGGTATCAAGGTGTGCTTTCATGTTTACTTGCGCAGTGATGCGAATGGCGCCCAACGTTCCATTGGAAATAAAGAAAAAAAAATGCTGAACTTCAAGAGGTGAAAGAGAATCTCGACGCCTCACAAAAAAAAGGGGAGAGAGAGAGAGAGAGAGAGAGAGAGAGAGAGAGAGAGAGAGAGAGAGAGAGAGAGAGAGAGAGAGAGAGAGAGACTTTATTTATGGCCAGCAGGGAGTGGGAGGTCGGGATGCGCAGAGCCTCCACATCCCACCCAGGTTCACGACGTCTTCGGGACTAGGATCCTTTCACTGGGACAAACGATGCAAAGCCTCGGCGCGGCGTTGGTACCATCTTTCTTGCGGCTGTTAAAAATTTGAATCTTTTTCTTCCTTTCGGTACTGCCCTGCCTATCGCATTTACGTTTTATGAAAGAACACAAAAATGGCGCCAGAGTTGAAAATAATACAAGGGAAACTTTTTGAGACGCGTCTGGTGTGTGGCGGCCTCTTTTTCATCGACAAAGAGGACCTTGGTGCTCTACAGATGACGACCACTCAAGGCAGATTAGTAGGGAGAAACTGCGTGCGGAATTTTACGGCTCATACACATAAGAGTTTTCTGCTTACAATTTACTCAGAATTACCCCCACCCAAATCCCTGGGATGCCAGAATTTCCGAACTGATGAAGCACAAACATTCTTGAGCTCGTTAAATACAGATGAACTATATCAGTTGCCCTCCGAAGGACCCTGTAAAATGTTCATAAAAGGATGTGTACCAAAAAATTATATCATGTCATGTATGTCCAGAAAAATCAGCCATTTTTTTCTGGTAAAATGTCGCCACAATTTCTATAGTCTGTATCTAAAGATAACGCGGGCGCACCGAATATAAATACAGCGTATGCTCGATAAAGAAAACCACAGGAAAGAAAGTTGAACAAAGACTTCTCGGGGCAATCATATTTCAAAATAGTGGGACAGACTAGTTCTTGCTCCGAGTTCTATATGACACTGTCGGCTGAGGTGATGGGTTTTTTGTAGGAGTCGATTCTTCGCTTTCTCTTGAAGAGGAATGAACCTATGAATGGCACTGGGTTTAGCTATGTAAAGTCGAAAACAGGATAGTCGTATGGTCATCAGTAAACATCCCCACTGAGCCAGCAGGGGTGTTTTTCCTGTCTGTTTTCTTTAACCCTTGGATATTTAAATTAAAAGTTATCTAATGGACATTACATCTCAGAAGGTTCGCAGTTTCAGTCGACAGGCTTTTGGTGAGATGCAATCGTCCAGCTTTGAGTGAAAAGCCTAACCAAGGAGGCTCAACCTGTCACTAACCAATACCAGTAAAAAACTGTCTTGTTTTCTGGTGTTCTAGTATGATACTTCCGCGAAATAAACCACCTTTCACAAACCAAGAGAGACCTACAGTGTCATCGAAAGACAAAAAATGTAGCCAGACTTTAATGAAAACTAGGCTACACGGAATCGTCACTTATGTGGTTGGAGTTCATGTGGAGATTAACAATCGGATGTCAGTCACTGTAAAAAAGGGAGAACTTCCCGTATATATTTGCTAAAGAAGCTGCAGGGGAGACAGAGAAAGTAAAATAAATTCCGCGCAAACAAAAAAATTTGAGACGTCTAAAAGACATGTATGTAATGCATTCGGAGGCTTATTTAAAAGAAAGATGAAGACAACGCAAATGATCTATTTCACTAGTGTATTCAGTTGAGCGAATAAGTACGTGTTCATTTTAAACACCGGAATCATCGTGTGTCATCCTTCGGCCCTTGTACGTCATATGCGCTGAGATTAAAAAGGAAATCTTGCTGTATTGAAAAAAAAGCTGCCATTTTAATCTGCTCCTCACAGACCCCGAAGATTGTTGTCGTCACGGAAGAGGTCACGTGTATTCCAAAAACTTACAAATGTCGCGCCTCATAACGGGGAAAGTGACGGGACTCCTACGAAAAGCATAGTAACTCGTCCGTAGTCCAAATGTGAGCATTCCATCTTTGTTATCAAGAAAACTTGAGCCGCAGCTAGAATCCTGCATTCATGCTTAATGACGGTAACTTGCCTCGGCGGTGCTACTGTAACCAATAAGTTCCTGTTACGTCACAGAGGCAGTACGAGAAAGCGGTCTGTGAGTCTCCATTGCGTCTTCTGTTTTTCGTATTTTAAAGGTTGTTCAACTTGAAGTTTCTACTAAAACTGTCATAATTATTGGTCTGGCATAGCGACTTTCGGATGAACCGATGTTGTCTTTTTGTTTCTGGGTTTTTTAACGTCTTTTCAGGGAGTCCGTAACCATGAAGCGCTGGATGCACGTGCAGTCGGGTGAAATTGCTATGGCTTGTGAACAAAGTTCGCACTTCGTGCGCATATGATTACAGGTAGGAAATGTAAAGGTCCAAGGAGTTGTTGACTGCTCAGAAATTTTAGGTCGTTGGTTAAAGGGGTGATGGTTCTTTTGATCTCAGGCGGCAAGTTAACACCTTTGGATATATAGAGAAAGTTTGGTTTCCTAAGGCATGTGTGCGCATGCGCATGCGTATATAATAAATTATCTCAGACTTCCTCCGTGGGACTCATCTCTGCAGCCCACGTGAGAGGAGGAATAAATAAATGCAAGAACATGAAAGTGTCAAGTACGGTGGATCAGATTACATTAGCCAAGCCGTGAAAACTGATTAACAAACATCAAACCAAAGACATTCATGCACATAACATGCAGAGATCGTGGAAACGCTGCAAATAAGCGGAAGCTTGAAAGCAACTAAGAGAAAGCTAGCCATCATCACACACTGGATATACGCAGTCAGTGATGGTCAGAGAAACATTAAGCACCACTTTGAAGAGATTATTAAGGTAGCAGAACGATTATACACCATTCTGTAGGCCAGTGACGTCAGACAAGTGGAAACTACTGAGAATACAAGCTCAATCTGCGATGGCCCAGTATTAAATAAAGAGGAACTTTTAAAAGGTCTCGAAGGCATGAAAATATGAACATTTGCAGGTAACAATGGTATAACCATAAATGTTTTGAAGGAAGGAGGAGATATTGTGCTGGAAAAGCATGCTCTACTATTTTCCGAATGCTTGAATACATAAAAAAGTGCCCATAGCCTGGAAACCCCAACATTATTCTGATAGGACATCACAAATTACAGACCCATCAGCCTACTAGTCGTCAAACAAGTGATAGAGAATTCCTGAGACTACGCTAAACTCCTTTGCAGGGCACTCACGAACTGCAAGAAAGCATTTGATCCCGTACCTACCACAGCCGTTTTAGAAGCACTAAAAGACCAGGGTATAGAGGAACCCTATATAAAATTTTCACAAGACATATACATGCAAAGCGGTAAATTTCTGATCCGAAAGGGAGTAAGACAGGGCGATACCATGTCTCCAAAACTACTCACAGCATGTCTAGAGGAGGTATTAAGAAATATTGAGTGGGAAGACATAGGTTTAAGGATAAACGGGGAATACTTGAGCCGTTTGACATTTTCGATCAACATATTCTTCCTGAGTGAGACTGAAGAACACATGCAAACAATGCTTGAGTAACTACAATAAAAATCATGGCCGTGCGGCTAAAATAAAGGTGTGTATATCTATAGTAATCAGGAACAAGCATGCCAAGAACGTGTTCTTCAGCTTAGGAAATGAAACGCTAGAAGAAGTAACAGATTATAACTACGTCGAACATATGTTTATTGCTGACCCCAACCCCGATAGATCCGATGGAGATAAGGTATGGGCTGGGTAGCACTAGGCAAGCACTCCCAAATAACAAAAAATATGCTACCTCTGTCACTCAAAAGAAAAATGCACAACCAGCTCATACTGCCGGTGATGAAGTTGGAAGGGAGTCACTACTCAGCGTTCAAGACACGTGCACTCGCAAACTATCAAGTTCCATCGATTTCACGGATGGCTACAGCCCCCAATCCCGCTACTCACTACAAGCAGCTCCATAGAGGACGCGTCCGCTAGCGGAAAAGCACCACGAAGTACAAGGAATGTAGCTAAATTGCTGGATGTGTGCAAACTGGCGGCGAGTACGCAGATGTCTCTTCGTCATAAATGACGTTGCACAACTTTGGTAACTTCATGCACGAAGCAACGGAGTGAAAGCGATGTTGTCAAGGCCCTGGCGGTATCCAAGGTTCAGATGAGCTTTGCCGCGGTTGTGAACGAACTTAAGACGCCTGCACTCTCGCAGGTGTTACAGCAGTACGGTAAAATCAAGCGCTGTGTGAGCTCATTCGCTGAGCTCTTACAAGAAATGCTGGTTTACACGCATGCCGCTTGTGCCTGCGAGCCATCTTCCTTCGGGCAGTCGTTAGTGAAGCCACGTGAAGTCTAGGACGCAGAAAAATTCGGAGTTCTGTGGGCAGATGACCTTTCACTCGAATGTCTACGCGTGGCGCCACCAACTTTATTTCGCGGCTTTTTGGGCCGCTGTGTCCACACTTAAAAGTAGATCTCACACCGTGGTCTTCTTATTCATCTATGTAAAGGCGGCTCTGCTCACAGTAATTCCAGCCGAAATATAGTAGTAAATGGCTACAAAACAGAAAGCAAAGGCAACGAAGCAGGAAACAGCCAAGCTTCTTCGCAAAATCTGGGCGCTTTCGTTTCTCCACATAGAAGTCAAGGGTCGAGAAAAAAATTCATTGATCAGCAATCGGCCAAAAATATCCGAGAGCAATATTCCAGTCGTCCGCCCATCTTGCAAAAAACAAAATCCGGTTCCAGCTGCATCACCACTACAGAAAAAGAGGAAATTTCTTTTCGTTCTGCTTTTTCTCCTCCGCTACACAGCGCAAGACTGAGGACTGCACCAGAGCATGACGCATGCTAATAAATGCAACCACAACCAACCAGCGTCCGATGGGCGCTGCTTCAGATGAACGGCAAAATGTCACCTCGTGCCGGTCGTGGTAGTTTGCAGTTGGCAACGTAAAATGCTTGTGTGAATTCTGGGTGTCTTATTCTGTGAGAATCTCGGGGTAACTAATGGCTGGACTGCACGAAACAGCCGATCTTCGTTAGCCAAATACAAATAGCGCCGACGATAAGGCAACCTTCGAGCGTCGAGAGTAAGCACGACAAAACAAACTAATGCTGACAGAGCAAACAATTCGAATGAGTGGGTAACCGTCTTACCGAATAACGATTTCTTCACCTACAAAAGCGCAACAAGCGGGCCCACGGGATCTCTATCTGCCCGCCAAAGCACTCGCGCAGAAGATACAGGAAGACACAGAAGACACAGGTGAGGAAGTGAAGAAACAGAGAAAGGAAGGTGGCGACGCCTTGTTTGCGGAGTCCTTAGGCGAAACGAGCAGGGGTGGTAAATAGGCCTACACTTACCAGGGGACCGAGCTCGCGTTAACACCCGACACACCTATAGGCACCGAAGGGATGCACCAAGCGAATGAAGCCAGGCTGGAAGAGCCTTAGTGCGACAGGAAAGAACTCACAAGAAACGAGAACGAATGGCGTCGATAAACGCCAATAAAAGCTAAAAAAAGAGCAAATCAGTAACAAAAGTCCGTTTAGGCAAATGCGCAAGAGGAGCATGGGACAGTTTTTTTTTTCAAGAAAGAAAGAAGACTGCAGCGCGGACAATACAAAACACTTGCGAATGGTGCTACAAAAGTGAAGTGAAGGACAGCTAGCACTCGAGATTTCATGCCACGGGCGCTGTGCAGAGTGTTCTCGAAAGTCTAGCTTTCCGACGCGGGGCGCTTCTCACCAGGCGCGTGGTCACGTGGGCTGGGTATTTTTTCTCGTTATTTTTGGCGGGCTCCTCACGCGGCGCCAGTCCACACATAAGTCTCTATGACGTTGGGCGCTCCTCACAAAGCACGCTCCCACGTGTTCTCGGTATGTTTTTGGTATTTTTTCCGGTAACGCTGGTTGGGTGGTCTAAAAGCTGGAACATTTCTGGTGTTAAAATAATACTAATGAAATCTTCCATGACAGTGTGGTATAAGCGTGGCTGTGATCGTCAGGATGATTTTAATGAGCACTCTGGCGTGTCCTTCAGCTAGGGCTTAGAGTTAAGTGTCCATGTGAATTCTACAGAGTAACACAGTGGGGTTGGCTTTCCTTTCTTGGTTTTAGTCGTGATTGCTTTAGACATTGAAAGTAGTGATTCATATTGATTTCTTTTAAGTGGCGGGATAATGAGATGTCGCGTATATAAAGGAAATGCGACTCGTTGTACAAAGTGGATATCTCGGTAACGTTGCGTGTGGTAATCGCAATAGACGTTCTGTTGTGTTGTGTCAAATAATCAACATATTTATTTATTTATTCGCAAATAATTCAAGGCTTACTGCATGAATTTTCATGCCAGGGCTCATAATCCATCGTCAAGAAGAGCATCTTGAAGGGGACTACTCATAGTTAAAATTACGCATTCGGACGGGACAAGGAACAGAAGAGACAGGACGGGCGCAGACTCACAACTAGTTAAATTGAAACATGGAGCATGCTAATATAACCACACCAGCACATGTGCACACACATGACCACCTTTTTCACATAATATAAAGGTTTAAAATTCATACTCATTTATCATACAAACATATGGCTGGTTCATTCACTTACTGTTCACCATGTTTTCGAATGAAGAAGGCCTCAATCAGTTCCCTGGCCACCTTTTCTCGACTTTTGCTCAGCACCTTCGTCTGAGTCAAAACTGCATCGCATGCCTTGCTTTCACACGCCACGCAATGGTGAGCTTGTTGGGAACCCCTTTTATAACGTATATTCAGCTGGTGTTCCCTTAAACGGTCGTTTAGACAGCGGCCCGTTTGACCAATGTACACCCGCACTCATGTGAGCCAGATCATATACACCACACTGGTTGTGCACTTCACGTGTGGCGTCGCACGTTGTTTTCGGCCACTGTTCCATTCCTTTCTGTTCTGCCTGTTCCATTTATTTCAGTATGTTGGGGCACAGGCTGGCCAACTTGTTAGGCGCAAAAAAACAACCCCCACTTTGTGCCTGTTAGCAACATTTTTGAGGTTGTGTGCCACTCGATGGATGTAGGGAACAACCACCGGCTGCTTGCGCCTAAGGCTGTCTATCCTTTGGGGTGTGCTTTCTTTAAACTTCTGTAGCAAGGACCCGGCCACCGCTGTCACAACTATTAAGGCAAACCCAGCTGCAATCAATCGGGCAACCTGAGCATCGAAACCTTCCTGAATCTTGTGATGGCAAGATTTTGTTAGTGCTCCGTGAAAGCAAGAAGAAGCAACTGCCATTTATGCTGTCTTTGAGTGCGTAGACATGTAAGGCAACAGCCCTTTTCCCACCTTTGGTTTATAAACCCAACACATGTGGTATAATAAAGGCGTGATGTTAACGTCTAAAAACTGCAAGCAGTCATTGTTAGGCACCTCACGGGTGAAAGAGAGGCCTTTCCCTAATCGTCGGAACTTGTCTAAAATCTCGTTAACAGCGTCAGGGTAAGTTAAAACAGGCAACACGTTCATAAAAAATAAGAAATCATCAAGACATCCAGAAACTTTAACTGCCGGCCCGTCGTCCAGGTCACAGCAATGGCTCAGAGGCAGAGCACTCGCCTCGTATGCGGGAGATACCGGGTTCGAATCCTGGTGCCGCCGCGCACCCGCCGGTTTCTTTAATGGGTACAGGCGTCCATGGTCGAGTGCGGACCCTTGAAGGGGGAGTTCAGGTCTGGAAGGCAGCGTTTACACTTGTGAGGGGTCCCTGACCGTTCTCCATCTGGCGGGGCCCCCGGAAATCATGCCGCGTTGCGCCATTGCCGGGGGTGAAAAAGTGGCGGCATGTCCTGACACAGGCGGTTGCGAGTTGAGCGTCTACCATGGCTGTGGAAGGCACCATGTGCATTCGTATGCCTTGGTGGCACCGGGAGCCTACCGATAAAAAAGGTACAATCGACTCCGCTGCCTGGCGCTCGGCCCTTGTGTCGGACTACAGCGCTTGGGAAGTTCACCCGGCTTGCACGGGAAATCGCCCCTATGGAAAGGGGACTAGTTTTTGAACTCAGTTGTGTGTTCGCAACTTGATACGCTATTCGCGTTGACATATCGCCGTTATATTCATGACTACATCGCAACCATAGGTATGCTAGCGGTGAGAGTCAACACGAGGAAGCACCTTACTCAAAAGAATATAAATTCTGTAGATGCAAAAATGGCCAGAGAACTATAATAATGACAGCGTCCCAAATAAGTATGATCTTGCCGGCAAAACCCTGTGTCTTCTGTTGTGAGCAATATAAATTTGGTAAGCATTACCATCTCCTTGAGAATACTTGTGGCACAGCCCTGGCTTCTGTGACAAAGAAAACAGCAGGGTGATTTACACAGGGCTTCACTGAACAATGCAACAAAGAGAAAAGAAGGGCATTAAAAATGACAGGGTTTTTTTATGGTGAACATATGGGCTGCGCTGTGGCGTGCTGTCGTTTTCATCTGTCCAGCCCGACTGCTGGGGTGTGTATTTTGGTATTTTTCGTTTTCGTTTCCCAGCATTCAAAGAAACCGAGAAGAAGGACGCTGACCTTGAAATAAATGGAAGCGCGCCGTCTGCGATTTGAGGCTCACACGGACTGGCGAAATCCATCAAGGTTTTTGTGGGGTTTTGTTTTTCTCAGCAGGGTTTTGTTTTTCTATGCAATGTGTGTGGGCGAGTAAGCTCGCGAAATTGTTAAAGCGACGGGCAGTATAAAGGAAATATTGGGAATGGGCCTTTCGCAATAATTCCCGATGCTTTGCTTAGAAAAGGCATCCTTGTTGCTACAGTGTATGCAACGCTTTTCTAAAATTTATATATGGAAGACTGGCAGCACACTCGTGTCTATTGCAGCCTGTTCTATTCTTTATTAAATGCAATATTATTTATTGAGTAAGCGCACGCTCTGTTAGAGTTTTCTGCCGCCAAGATGTTGCAGACTACAACAAAACGCGTCTCCCAAGCAGCACACTCGTGTCTCTTGCATCCTGTTCTATTCTTTATTGATAATAATGCAAACAAAAAAACTGGAAATATGTTTGTTCGTGCGTGGTATTCCATGATTTCTGCCGGTGGAAATTAGGATAGATACGTCATTTGCTTCGTCGAAATAATCCTTATGCAGAACCTTTGTGTTCCCGGTTCAATTTTATTTTCATGAGAGTACGGCTACCTGCCAAACTCTCTCGTTCTAGGAGAAACCTTGCAGCTTTGTTCTAGAATTTTCGCAATACATGTGTAGATTTGCCGGCATAGGGTAGCATAGAATGCATTCAGGTTCAAATATTGGTCTAGCGCATCCTAATTGGCCAGTATTTTTAAATTTTGGACTACCAATCTAATGGTAATATTTGCGACAAAAAAAGAATCACGGTTGCTTTTCAACCCCCCTACGCGAAGAAAATGTGGTCGGTAAGTACTAACTTTAGAATTTGCCCAATCCTGGAGACGGAAGGCGCGAGATGAGGTTCACGGCTTGAATAGTCGGCAAATATCCTGGAAAGGGTGCTTTGGCCGGAGATAATAGAAAATAATCTTGCTAATATAAAAACTGCTAATATGTAACCTACTGTAAGCTTCATTACATGACAGTTTTGTGTTATGAATGCCATTTTTTATTGTAATTCTAAATGTATTGCTGTACTAAATGCTGTAATAAATCTAATTGTGCACGGACGCCACCCGGGAGTTTAAAACTTTGGAACCTCTTCTGTACTGTGATATCTTTTAGCAATCTTTTTGTATTCATTCGAAAAATTAGGATGGCTTGACTAAAACTGCTCAAATAGCTTATGGTTTTTCCTCTACGCCATGTTCAAATACTCCTTGAACACAAATCATGGTTAGTCCACAAACGTCAGCACATCGTCTGCAAACCAGTGGCCAGAGCCAAGGCACTAAGGGGAAAATAATTAACCTCAGGCGTCGAACGTTTTTGAGCTGGAAGTGACAGGGATGGACGATGTTTTCATCCACCCGATGGCTAACGTTTTCTGAGGCGCACCAGAGGGCTCACGAGCACAGGAAGTTTTATGAGGAATGTCACCTCCTAAGCTTACGATCTACACTCGCGTCAAGCGGGAATTGCTCATTGTGATAGGATCGCAGTATATAAGAAGCCCCGATGTGTCCCGTGAGGCTAAATTTCACAACATTACGACATGAACCGCGCCATCCACTTGTCCTTTCGCATTACTGAAATTGCGCTTGCAGCAGTGTTCTTGGCTTTGTTCGTAATACTGACGTCCACAATGACGTATTGATCAGAGAAATCTTGTTTTAGTGGCCTATGTACCTGTATACAGCTTGAAGATGACGAAGAAGAGTTCCTAATAGGTTTGGGCCTTTTAGCCTGTATATAAGTATGTGCGCGTACTTGCATTTAGCAGTGGCTGCTGCTGTAAGAAAAAAAGCTCACTGGGGCCAAAGCTCCAAGTTTCCCATTCTGCGAAAATATGCCGTCCTTGTGTCAAGAAAATGGCTGCCGCAGGAAAGAGTACATAAACAACACATGTGTGATTCAATAAGATTTGAAACTGTTTCGAGAGTACCAGCCTGATACGCTCCCACTGCGCTATGCCCAACCGTTGCCAGCGGTAGGACAAATGTTATTGTTCTTTTCTTCGGTTCGGCTTCGTTACTTCGGGATTGTTCAGGAGTCGTGAGCTTGGAGGGGATAACGCGAACGCTTCCTAGAATTCCCAAAACTATCAATGGGAAACGTCAATGTCGTAGAAAAGTGTGTGCCACGCGACACCTCAACGTGATGGCACGGAAGTAGATGACAGGAAGTTGGTCGCAATATTTCGGGCCAAAAGACAAAAATAATTCAGTGCCTTTCAATCTGTAGCGATGGATGTCCAGCAAAGCTGGGTGCAGTATAATCAGTGGACGAAATGAAACGCATTTGTTTGGTAATTTCACAACGTTTACAACTTCAGCGCCAACTGCGTAATCACGAAAATTAGCTGAAACAGCGTACTGCTAGAGTCGTCCAAGTGGCAAAATGTTTAAAATGGTTTTGAGGTACTTTTATATACACAAGTTACAGCTGTTTTTCGTGACCATAATCCCTGCGTTGAAGGCCACGTATTCACAGCAGAAGGTAATTCGGTAACGTTTACGACTTAACTGCGAACTAACTAATAATGGTAAGAAAACGAAACTCCGCGTAATGATCAAGTCGACCTTGGTTCGAATTCATCATTACGCGGATGTCGATAGTCGAGTCCATTGTGCAAAAATTAAGGCAACCAGGCATTTTAGTCTTTTTTATTACCCCGTGTAAATGTTGCAGTTCCATATAAACGTGTATGCACCCCTCCAGCGTATTTCTTAAATTACAACTTGACGTTTTATGCCCCTCTCAACACTTTTCGCAGTCACTATTGCTGTCCTTTTGTCGTCTTAGAAAGCTACGACCACTTTCAGAAGGACCATTTCCCCGCATGCACTTTAGCCTTTGCACTAATAGAAAGTGTGAACAGCAAAGCAGTCCGCGTGTGGATAGGCCATAATAGTTTCTTGAGATAGGCGTACAGTTGCGGTACCAAACAACTTCCTTTGAGCAGCTAAGGAACCCCATTGGGCAAGAGCGTGGCGCAGAATTCGAAACAGGTAACAAGTATACGCAGGTCGTGGTCGTTGATGTATGGCACAAGACCGGGGACATTTAAGCGTGGTTTCTTACTACTCCTCCGCACGGCACAATACAGTTACACTGATAAAATCTAAAAGCTTCTCAGCCCACTTCCTCCCCGCTCGTTCCAAAATTGATCGGGTGAATATATTTTTTTCAATAATTATGTAACTACAGCCCTCCGTTACATCCATCCTTACAAGTGCTTATGGTTTCCCAGCACTGGTTGTTACGAGAATGCCAAAGAGTGAGGGTGGCAGAATTGCGGTACATAATGACAACTGTCACGGTTCTAGTGAAACAGCCCGCATCCATCAGCCTGCGTCTAAGATAGCAACTGGTATGGAGCAATAACCAACCGGTTTCTCGGAACCCGCTTCCGGCACAAAATTTATCGTTCGGATACAATAAAACACCGTGGGCATAGGTCTAACCAGGTTGCGTTCTTTGCGATCCTTTCCGTCGAAAGAATCTCAAGAGTCAAGGGAATCGGGCCTTTGGCGCATTTTTCGCTTATTGTTCGTCAAACAAGGTGTGTAACTCCGATACAACCGCTTGAGCGTTGCTCGCTTGCATGCTATCTGGTGTGCTCTACCGGCCGCCGAAATACCAGCTGGCAAGCTTTTCGTCCCGTTTACTCACTTCACACTGTTCAACTCGGATTATGAGAATCACGCATGCAGCAATGCCCTCCGCGCCCCCTGCTCGTGCTTCACTAGCTGCAGTGGTGCAAAAAATGTCTGTGCTACTGGCACAAGCTGGAGGAAAACAAACACATAGGTGCGGCGAAGCTGCACCTTTGGAAATACGTTCCTGACAAGGAAGCTGCACCCCCTAAAATCGGCGTGAAGGCCCCGCTTGCGACATGCAGCAGAGAGATTTTTTCCCATTCTGTAGCCTTCCCGAAAGTGTGGCGGTGAATCTCTCACCCATTTGTTTGCCCCCGCTTCACATCCTATCTTTCCCATTTTTTTAGAAGCGCACCTACCTTCCCTCAGTTTTTTTTTATCCCGTCTTGCTTTCTTTTTCTGTCGCCTTCAGGACACCATTAATCTCCCACTCTCTCTCCATCGTTCCTGCTCTTTTTTCTTGCTTCCTAGCACTTCAGCACGTTTTTCAAGAAGAGTGGAACCAAGCTCGGGAATTCCTCAGTTCCTGCCTGTGTTTTCAACCAGTCCACTTTACATTTTCGGGGTTATCGTTTTTATATTTGTGTTGGTGTTTGTCGTCCGGTACAAGTACTCCGAAAATGTGAACTTTTACACCGCCGTGCCTGCCCTCAGGTTGCGCAAAAAAGTTTGTAAGGCTTATAAAAACAAACAAAAGCTCAAATTCCGGCATAAAAAAGACAATGCCATCTGACACCTGTGGTTCCTTGTGCGATGTGCGAATTAATGAGCATCTCTTTAATCGCCAAATTGTATTACCAAGTTACGGCGCTGTTTTCAATTGCGATGATTCTTTGTTTTTCCAGAAGCTTTTACAAAAAAAGTCAAACAGTATCGATTCACACCTTAGCATGCTCCCGTAAGTCAATGCTCATGTCACAGTCACAGTATCCATAAATGGTTACCCTCTCAGAAGCACTGTCTCTTTTTCGTGAACATGCCGGTAAAATTTAACTGTGCTTGCATGGTGCCCCCATGCTTTCTACCATTGCTTCTGGCCTGTAACTCTAGATTCGGGATCTCTTTTTTTGCTTATTCACAATGCCACTTTGAATACACCCTCCTCTTTTATTAGCCAATGCTCTCGAGCGCTTTAGTGTTCATGAGTTAAGGAAATAATGAATAAAAGACAACGATGGCTGACTTGACGCAAACACTAGTATTTATGTCTGCTCCACAGTCAGAAGCTGACAACGCCTCTCGGTCGTTTTCCTGGTGACCGGGTTTATAATTCCTCTAATCAAACACGAATAATGGTCTCAACAGTCTCCTACATTGATTACTCGTCCACTGATGTCACTAATAGGTACAGGGATCACGATCGCCTTGCTCCTCTTTTTCACCGCGTTCAATGGTAACATTTAAACAAAACGATGGCCACCATTATCAACAGAAAGTTACGACAAATGTTTGCGTAAGAAAGTATCGCCCGAAAACCTCTCGAGGCCCTTCTGGGGAGGCAGTAGGTACGTTTATATATTTTTTTACTTGAGGCTCTTCCCTGACGCGATCAGATCTAGCGCTTTGCAATGTATTTCCGAGGGAAACGGAAGAGAGCTCAAATCGTGCAAGAAATATCTACTGCCTTTGCCGATTTTTTACCCCGAGAGTTGGTGAAGTTCGAAACGAAAGCGTACGAGAACACTTGAGTTTTATCGTGTTTCTTTTGCTGCATTTCTGGGCCGTCGTACCTCGCAAACAGGAAAGGCCGGTTGCGTGTTGAAAGCAGACTACTTCTAGAAAGCAAAGAAGGGGAAGATGTTGGCAGAGATTTAGACTGACAGATGGAGATTGAGTAGAAAGCACTTATCCAGGCGCCCAGCCACTAGCTGTCGCCTCTGATTCTTTTCAACTCGTGCCTCGCTCCGCTGCTGGGTGCCAACCTATTGTTCTTTACCAACTCGCCCACGCACGCCTCGAGTCTGCGCGATCTCTGCCAGCCATTTTTGCGAATTTGGAGAGAACGTTTTGCGGTTATTTTTGAAAATGTTTGTGAGTAAATTTTGAATGCATAAGGGTTGGGGAAGCTCTGAGTGCACTTTCTTGTTTCTTATGGCGGTCGAGATTCGACTAAAGCTGATGCTGAAGAAAGTGGCTCTGCTTTCTAGACATAATAGAAATACTGTACTCTAGCGGTGGTGCATTTGACATTTACATTTAACGCCTGCCTTGAGCCACTAAATGCGACTGATAGTTCTTGGAGCGGGACATATAGTTATACGGCAGCGTGCGTGACCAGCAGCGCATTCAGGAACACGCCGTTCTCAGAATTAGGTTGCGTCGCACTGACTTCCTCAAATATTATCATGCAAGGAACCGTGCAGCTCATTTCATTTTCCAGCCAAGTGCCGACATTCCCACTCTAAAAGTTGACCGGTTATGAATCGAGGCGATCTAGACGTCTGCTCAAGACAGACTGTCTATTGCAGAAAGATTAACATTTGCCAGTCCTGAAGTCTCCAGCCAGATGTAGCAATCTCTCATTGAAACTTAACATACTGATGAGACAGCCGTGGTATAGGGGTCAGAAACAGTGATTGCAAGTTAACAGGGACTTAGTCTCCTAGAAAAGGCTGAGGAAACTACTGTCGCCATGTTATTTCTGACAAATCGTATGTCTTCAAAAGTTCACAGAAAAAAAGTGATGTCTGAAATTTCAGCTAATCCCACAGGTGGAAGTATACAAAGCCATATAAATTGTTAGGCACCAAGAATGCAGCATGAAAATCAATGATGCTTTCTTTCTGCCTACGTAGATCTAATAAATGCTCTTCGTGTCAGTTTAGCGTTGTTTTTGGGCGAATTATCAAAGCACTGGGAGTGCTTCAACGCTGCAGTGTTCTTTATGTTTCGCCTAAACTAGCTGATATAACGTGGCCGAACGAGGCATCAAGGTTGGGCAAACTGTACGAACACGACAAAATTAAAACTACTAGGTGTATATCACAAAGACGATGCATTGAGCACGTCCCTGAAGACTGTGGCTGCGAGCTGCCCGCAAATGGTATTGCCGTGTAGAAGTTCAACATCTGTCCCGTTGTTTTGTCTCGAGGTGACCATGGATAAAACTTTGCCTTTGAAAAACACAAACCTAAGAAAAACGAAACATTTCTTTGAAATCAACTTCATTTATTTTTGAAGCAAAGGCAGTATTAGAAACCGTACTGGTCAACACTACTTTTTTGCTTGCTTGGTAACACCCTGTCACAACAAATTGCCTCAAGGAGCATTTTAGAACTAGAAAAAAATGGAATCTGCCCAGGTGAAAAACGAGGAGAGGGCACGTACCCTTTACAGGATGATAGACTAAATGGGAGCGGGAGTGGGAAATGGGCGGGAGTCCAGGAAGAGAAGGACCCGAGAAAGCCAGAAAATTCTTGTTTGCCATGTCTGGCAGACACTTGGACCGATGACATTGGGGGTTGGTTTGAGCAAAGTGCGGTTGTTCGGTATTGTAATGAGTAGAAATTCCTTTGGTTGAAAGGAAAGGAAATGAAATTACGGAACTTGAGGTCGGTGATATGTGTATTTAGGGCTGAAGCGATGTCGGGTACGCAACACCGGGATCCCAAGAACGTTGTGACGATTCATCGGTCGAAAAGAAGAATAGTGTAAAGGCAGTTAATGATATGATTAGAAAGGACGTTCTCGAAGGGACAGTTAACTGTAAAGAGAAAATTTAACAGTGATACAACAGGGGTGAAGGAGAAGGCCAGAAGAATGGCGTAGCAACATACATGGTATAGTGATACATGCAGAGCAAGCAGTTAATGATCTCGCTTAGAGCATGATACTATATACCTGATTATTTCAATCGGCGTTACAATAACACAATGCAAACTCTAAATTTGTGTAGGGATGCCCTAGGGGCAGGCGTTATTAACAACGACTAAGAATGTTTCGCCGAATATTGATGAAAGTTGTTTTTGAGGGGTGTATATGACTGCGGAATTTCTATTGTGTTCCATGGTTCATATAAAATCACGCTTATTTGTGGCTTACATTGGTAAATCAAAACGCAAACACTAAGTCAGTAAATACAAAACACAAACATGTCAATTTTAGTTTATAAAGTTTCAATTTCAGTGGAATCCCGCTAATAGATCCCCCGGACTTACGACGACCCGCTTCTTACGACGGATCACCACGGTCCCGGCAAACTTCTCATAGAAATAATGCATTAGAAACTCTGATGATATGACGCTCGGGTGCACGCGTTCCGCTTCATACGACGGACCCTGGCGTGGATAAAACTGCGTTCTTCCCATATTTTACACCGCTTCGCCTCCTCGTCCCGACCTTTCTTTCGTCTGAACCTCCGTTTGACGCTGCTTGATGTGCAAAGGTCCGCATGCGCGCCAGACCACTTTCTGAATGAACGCAAGCAAGCCGAGGGTACTAGAGAGGGAAAGCTAACCTACAGCGGCCCCACGTGGCAGCAGTACGCCAACGCGCCAACCGCGAGAAGTCGAAGTTTAGGTGGCAGGCGGACCATGAATTTCAAGCTCCCATGCGAAAACATTTCAGGCGACCCCATGGCGATGACCGAACACCAGCTTTCCCGGCAGCTCTATCTAAGTTTCTTCTTTTCACGACGCTTTCTGTCCCTACATCTCTGTTCTCCGCTTATCAGTGTCTTTCAAAGCCGCGTTGTCACTCCGCTCCTTTCTTTGCTAGGTGCCTTGAATCACGCATGTCCGTTGCGAGGGTGGAGACAAGTATACCGCATACGTTGGTGCCGCCATTTTATGTCACTCGCTTCCCGCCGCAGTAAGTCACTGCAGCAAGACCACGCGATAATTTTCGCCGCTACACGGTTTACTAGCAAAGTTTGAATAATCATCTATTTAACGTTGCTGGGTCTTGTGGCAAACGAAAACAGCTATGTCGAGACTTTGACGCAAAAGCGACAGCACGGGACCGTTCAAAGGGTGTCTCCACCCTGTACGAGTATGCGTTTTATGTCATCTACGTCTTAACTGTGCTTCGTTTCGCTGACCTTGGCAGTTTCACACTCGCGTTTTAGATGCGACGCTGAGAGGAAAATCTCTTGCCGGCGGCCCTGTCCTGCGTCCATCGTCGTTGTCCGCGTCCGCACAGCTGCGGCTCTCCTCCACTCACCCCCTCTCCTCTCTCCGATAGCGAACACTCTCGCCCAACATCTGCGGGCGCGTGGCGCAGCGCACTCTCACTCCGCCGGTGGGCGGCGCTGCGCGCGGCGCAAGCGCGCTGTGCGCATGTGCAGCGCCCTCTCTCTCCGCGGTGTCCTCTCCTTCGGCCGCGCTGCGCATATAAGCGGAGTGCCGCGCTCCGGCCGGTCTCTCAGTCGACGGTCGTCCACGCTACGCTTGCTCTCTCTCTCTCTCTCTCATTCTCGCATTACCCGACGATTGCTCACGCAATTCGAAAAATCGACCCAATGGAAACGCACAATGGAACCCCCTTCAGCGTCGCATCACACCAGGGTTCCCGCGAGGGGAGGTGGGCGTAATTTTTCCTCTCTCAATTTTCTCGACGACGTCGGTATTATCTCGCTCGCGCAAGGCGCAGGGCTCGCGGCCTGTAAATAGCGCCGGACGCACTCGCGTTGCGTAGCACGCGGAATTTGGCTGGTCGGCTAGCTCGGACGCCGTAGAAGCGAGGGGTGTACAACATAGGCGTTTCTTTAATTAAAGACAATTGTCTTTCTTGGGCTACCTAAACCCAGAAATTTTGATCTGTCTGTATGTTTGTATGTCTGTCTGTCTGTGACTCGATTCAGCCACCCGACCAAATTAAAATAGATATGGCGCAATAGTCTTATATACTCACCGCCAAGTGTAATCGTCTAAGCCCGGTTTATAGGTTCATACTTGTCAACTTTGTTGAACAAGAACAAGACATTACGCAAATATAAGACAGGAATTTAGTACACAAGAGATATTTACACTGTTCCTTTGTTTTAAAAAATCATGAATGCTTGGTTTTTCGATAGTAAATGATATTCTACATCTACTGCAGAATCATGCCGCCTGCTGTTGCCCGTGCCACCTCCTGGCGGTGTATGAAAAAATTTCCCCGCATTTCCCCGAGGGGAAGAATGTGAAAGTGCGAATGCACGAGTTGAATTTGCGCGGTTCGGTAATGTTCGCGAAAGAGAGATCACACACACACACACAACTACAAAGAAAGAAAGGTGCATTTATTCACAGACACCTATTTGTGTTGTCGTTGTACTTGATTGCTAGAGCGGATCTCAGTTTTGAAATTTCGTGTCAGTACTCCTTTAAGCGGGTGCATTAGCCCTTCTCACGCCCGATTCCTGGCCAATCCCCCACGTGGGTATGTGCCATGCACAGACACCTATTTGTGTTGTCGTTGTACTTGATTGCTAGAGCGGATCTCAGCTTTGAAATTTCGTGTCAGTACTCCTTTAAGCGGGTGCATTAGCCCTTCTCACGCCCGATTCCTGGCCAATCCCCCACGTGGGTATGTGCCATGTCAGCGGCCAGGCAGCGCGTGCCCATCTCCCCACGTTGCCAAGGAAGACGAGGAGATTCCTGGCCAATCCCCCACGTGGGTACGTGCCATGTCAGCGGCCAGGCAGCGCGCGCCCATCTCCCCCCGTTGCCAAGGAAGACGAGGAGCGCGCGCACCCGCAGCTGTTGCTATGTGGACGGACGGCGGTCGCCGGAATTCAGGGTCGCTTATAAAGTGCATTCGCACTTAAAATCACGCGGCAACAGCAACACAAGGTTCCACTAGCTCACTTCCACGTTCTGCTTGGAACGCACGTGGAGCACGGCCACGCGGTTCTATAAATATTGAAGTCGGCCGCCTCGATTCACGCGCGTCTCCGCCGTACGGCAGCGCTGGCATTGGGGAACCTGGCCTGCAGCAGTGGAGCGCGGAAAATTCAAATCGCCTTGAGCAAACCTTTAGTGTGTTTACCTCGGCATGGGCGCGACGGTACCGGAACAGTATGAGAGGTGGGCGGGAAAACAAAGAGGGGCATTTCCTTGGCGAATCCCTACAAAGACTATCTTCTTTTAACGACATTTGCAAGGAAATGAGCAGATACGCGGCCAATTTTCAAAATTGTATTTCAGCTAAATGTTCGAAAATCACGCGGGAACGCGCTAATTACCTGTCGCGTGAGACTGCCTTCATGGCCGGCATTGACCCGCACCCCGGTCATACAACACCCCGGTGTTACGACGCTTCCTCGAGGTCCCTTGAAAGTCGTATTATCGGGGTTCCACTGTATATGAGTTAGACCGGTTCGGTGAAACAGTATTACAACACTTCATCAGCACCACTTAGTCTTACAATTGTTTTGCACGTATCGAAGCGAATTACCTAATCTGACCTTCCGGCTACATGTTTTTTCTCTTTGCGTTTCAGTTTCTATGATGGTACGTCTAATAGCATATGGCATAAAATCCAGAAGTGGGAGAATTTATATGTCTTCATTTCGAGAGTAAATACTTTCAGCCCTCTTAGGTTTGAAAAGCTCTACCGAGAGAAGACTCGTTTAGAATTCTCGTTTAAAACTTGTTTTGGAACACAAATTCTTTATTTCTTCTCTCAGCTTTCCTGTCCACCAAATTTTCTCTAAAAGAATCTCAACTAACGACGATTGCAAGAGTAACCTGAAGGAACGACAATTTTTGAATTGTCGTTCCTTTTTTTTCGGGACGAATTGCAAAACATGCTTTCCGCACTGTACAAACACAGAAAAACTGTGGGACTGAAAATTAATATCCAGAAAACCAAAGTAATGATCAATAGCGTCGGCACAGCACAGCGGTTCCTCGGAACAGCACAGCATAGGTGGCGAGGCCGTGGAAGTGGTAAGCGAATATTTCTAATTAGGCCAAGTTGTGACCCCGGATTCCAACCATAAGGCAGAGATAATTAGAAGGATAAGAATTGGGTGGAGTGCATACGGTAGAGATTCCCAGATAATGAATGGCACCCTACCATTGTCCCTGAAGAAGAAAGTGTATGACAGCTGCATTTTACCGGTACTCACCTACGGGGCGGAAACTTGGAGGCTCACTAAGAGGGTTCAACTTAAATTGAGAACGACTCAGCGGGCAATCGAGCGGAAGTGATAGGCGTAACATTAAGGGACAAGAAGAGAGCGGAGTGGGTCAGGGAACAAACTCGTATTAAGGACATATTAGTAGAAATACGAAGTAATGGACGTGGGCTGGACATGTAATGCGAAGGCACGATAACCGTTGTTCATTAAGGGTAATAGAGTGGATCCCTAGAGAAGGCAAGCTTTGCCGGGCGCGGCAGAAAGTTAGATGGGCATATGAGATCAAGAAGTTTGCGGGGGAAAATTGGTCGCAGTTAGCACAGGACCGGGGTAATTGGAGATTAGTGGGAGAGGCCTTTGCCCTGCAGTGGGCGTAGATAAGCTGTTGATGATGATGGTGATAACCATATTGTGTGATCAGCCTTTTGCCTTTCTGTTTCGCTATCAGGTGACCTCACGTCGGCAACATGTCTTCGGTGTGTGACACTTGTAGATGCTCCTACAGCGACGTTTTTCTCATCTCCCGCATCCCTCTTCCTTGCTAGTACGTCAAAAACCACTCTGCTAAGCCTTTCCTCGTTGGCACCGCGGCCGAGATAAACCCAAGTATCCTGCGACCTCAACCCTCGCGCTAGCGAGCACCGAAACACACGCAAAAGCATCCCACTCTTTTCAGATACTGAAAGTACGGATGGGGAGCTTCAGAAACTCGTCGAAAGGATCTGGCTCTTATTTTAACACGCTAGTGGACTCCCAGACAACGGCAGCGGCTAAGCTTCCTTTGACCTGCTTTTTTGCTATGGAAGGACATAAGTGGGTCGGCAGTTTGAAGCGGCCGCTTTTGTTTTCGTTTGCTTTCGGCCTAGTTACAAGGTAGCATCAGTTTCCTAGACCAAACTTGCGTGGACAAATTATTTCGCGAAAATTTTAATTCTCTTACTTTAGTTTATTGTTTCTTGAGTAATAGACAAAATTTGTGTCGCCGTTTGGTATACCCTCCACACCGCTGTTCTGTTACTCTTTAATTTCAAATCCCTTTCCCCATAGCTATTCCTGTTCTTCTTATCAAGAGCGATGGGGTACACCAGCAACGCGTCTTCGTCACTGAAAAAAAAATCGAAATAACTTCTGTCGGCATGGAAAGCACAAGAACATGTGTCCCTGCTCACATCTCACGGGTTATATTAATAAACCTGTAACGCAGCTCCGGGTAAGTCGTGTCATTTATAGTGGAACATTTCTGTTCATTAACAGCGATGGAACAAATTCTGAGAAACAAAGTGTTTCGTTTTGAGTGTCTCTTCCTAGTCATGAACGGTTTCCAAAACTGGGTGTAGTTTTTTCTCAAGTAGTTGAGTAGGCAATGAGAAAAGTTTGAATAAAAACGCCTGCTCGCCTCTGCTCGCTTCAAATCTCTTTGCGGTCGCGGGATTCACAAGTTTCGGACCCATCCAGGTTTATTGCACTACCATACACGGTTCGGTTGTGCAGCATAGGAAGTGCTGGAACGGCAAGTGACATCGCCCCCCGCAACAACCCCACTAACGACGTCACTTTCGGTTATGACGTCACGCATACCAATACATTTCGCACCTACTCCTTTGCCCGTACATACACAAGCCAGCGACCTCTCCAGGGAGCTTCCGGTGGACCAACCTGGGCAATTTATGGACGCAGGGGTAAAGACGTGAAGATAACATCATAATTTTCAACATTGGGCACCATCGGCTATCATAAATTTGAGATTTTAACTATGAAGTATTTTTTTGCCGCAAGAGTGGTTTGTACATGGTGGACTCTGGGAAGATTTTTGCCAGCTTGGCAGCTCCTTTGTGTGAGGTGCATTCTTCTTGCTGTTTCCGAGCTACTAAACTCTTGCATTGGCTCATACTGTCCGCAACAAAATTTTACAGAATAAATACTCACTAATAAAAAAGAAATAAACAAATAAGTAGTAAATATTTAAACAAGAAACGTAAATCGATAAAGGGTTCCGGCTCCCTCCGCTACAGTTGTCGAGAAACCAACTAATTTCCAGCCCCTTCCAATAAATTTAATTTTACCGCGCTCAAACGTTTCATCTACTGGAACTTTTGATAGCGTGGGACTTCCTGGAACGCCGCGACAAAGTACGAGCAACGTGATCTAGCTCTTTTTATATTTCTGGACAAAAACTATGTTTCCGCGTGTATTTCCTTATTTTCTGTCGCTGGAGTCAAGCAGCCACGCATATTTACTTAAAAGAACACTGCAAGTACCACTTATGTTTGTTGTCTTGACTTCAATTTGTCTAATTCCTTTTCCTGAACAATGTTGATAAGTATGAAGTGTCGTTCAAGATTTAGTGCTTCCAAAA
Organism: Haemaphysalis longicornis; assembly: GCF_048455015.1. Classification (NCBI taxonomy): domain Eukaryota; kingdom Metazoa; phylum Arthropoda; class Arachnida; order Ixodida; family Ixodidae; genus Haemaphysalis; species Haemaphysalis longicornis. The sequence continues at coordinate 55,184,627 of NW_027526385.1, read as the reverse complement.
AGTTTTAGAGATGTAAACCTCTCCTTCACATATTTTTTTACCTTTACTCCAGTGTGCTGAGCCTACGGACAGACAGACAGGCAGACAGACAGATACACACACTTACCAATATTTCTGGGTTTATATAGTCCAAGAAAGACTGTCTTAATAAATAAAAAAACTACCAACCTTTCCCAAAGAAAGTAAACAGAAGAGCGAAAGCTACAATTGAGCCTAACTTTCGCTGGAAGTGCGTGAAATCGATCGTAAAGCCTTCAAAAGCCCAAATCGTCAACGCTGAACGAACCCATGCGACGATTTTTTACGTACTACATACACACATCTATCAACGATCAAAATATACACCAACAGGTGGTTTATAAGTTGAAGATCGAATTTCCTACTCCTTCTTTATGATTGATGCCTGTATTGTCGCATCTAGAACCGTTCTTTTTTCGGGATTTTCAAGCAACCATTTTTACAAATGGGAGCCCCGTTTTACGCACACGCCGTGTGTTCAGATATTTTAAGAGAGCTTTTCGGTCGACCAACCCTTCTATGGGAAATGCATTACTTTTGTGGCAGAACGCGCGGTCCCACTATGGAAGCTTTCGCTTTAAAAGGGGAGGAGGCGAAGTCAAGGTTGCAGATGGGGAGTGGCGTAGCGGGAAGACCTGGGCATTATATGTATAGCGTCAGCCTTTACTGCTTCCTAACCGCGTCATTTCATTACACACAAGGAATATTTTCTAATGATAATACGCTCCACATTATTTTGGGAGTGCGTCCTCCAGTGCTGTTCGCCTATGTGTTCTCGTGGTGCATCTTTCTGGGATCATAAATTCCCCCCCTAAAATTCGAACACCTTCGCAACTCATATGCCAAGACTCAGAAAAGATTGGAGCTGGTAAACATCACTAACTTTACTTGGCTTTTCTTACGCCTTCCCATCTTATCTGCTGAGGGACACTGCTGCCGCCGGGAGCAGGCCGTCTATCACGACTAGAATAACGCCTGCACATCCGGGCTAGCCGCAGCCAATTCCCGGCGTGCGCCTCCCCGCCCGGACGTCTGCGCCACGAAGCGCACTCCCAACACCCGCTCGTCGTCTCTTTGCCTCCTCGCCACTTCTTGGTCTAGCATTTTCCTCCTCTCCACTTTCATGGCCCGAGTTTTGAGCGATGCCAGGCATAGATGGAACTCAGCTCGGCTGCCAAAAATCCGTCGCTACCATTGCAAATTTCCCGACACAAGTAGTGTGCTTCTGCAAAATGACTTTTTACTTCCATGCAAAAGGATGGTCGTGGTGCGTTTTTCGACTACCAAAGACTGTTTTCTTTCGTTTAGATGTGGAGCAGCTAATGGTCGCGCCTTTTCCCTCCACCGTTGTGCGGCGTCCACACCCCCCTCTGCGCATGCGCATCCTCCTACCTCTCCTCTCCTCTATCCTTCTCTCATCTCCTTTCCTCTCCGGCATTCCTCCTCTCTTCTTCGACACTCCTCTCCTCTCCGGGAGTGCGCAACGAATGGCGACACCTGCGGCACCGCGCGCGATAATGCGAAGCAGCTTAGGGTTTGGGGTGCACCAGTAGTCGCTGCATACTCCACTGGGGGCGCCACTGTAGCTCCGCTGTATAAATAACGCGCGCTCGCACTCCGCTCCCCTTATTCTCATCCCACCCCGCCCCTCATTCTCCTCGACCCCATGGCTGCTTCGGATACTACTCAGGGTTGCCCTACGGGAAGATGGTGACTTTTTAAAGCAAAGCTTTTTACCTCTACCCCCCAAGCGTTCTTTCGCGACCGTTGGTGTCACCAGAAAACTCCAGCGAACAAATAAAAGAATTTACTGGCACCGCCGGGAATCGAACCTGAAGCTAATAGACTAACAAAGCGAGAGCCCGTGGTCCTACCGATTTAGCTACGAGCCCACGTGAAGACTGGGAAGACAGGTGGTGTACTCACCAAGCACATCCACGGGTTTACCCCCTGCGTTCTCGCTGAATGGACGTGAAAGCGTCAAGCGACCACTCACGCCCGTCTAGCGGCCCTGTGCGCACCTTGCTCATGTGCTAAGAGTTACAAATATTAAAGGAAGCTCACACCAATGCATGGAATCTCACTTCTAGTACGCCAATGTGCTAAAGCCTGTGGCCTCCAGTGTTCACGTAAACAATCACAGCTCCTTGTCGTCCGCCCTCACGCCAAACCAAGGAATACATTCAAATACTCCTTGATGGCCAGGCCATCACTCCAAGCCCAAGCATCACGATCCTGGGCCTACATCTCGAGGCTAACACCAAGAGTGATGTCTCCTTGCAGCGAGTCAAAAACAGCATTAATAAAATCATACACATGATCAGGAGAGTTGCCACCAAGAAGCGAGGCCTAAAGGAATCCGGTACCTTTCGATTAATTGAAGCTTTTGTCCTATCGAGAGTTACTTACGTCAACCCCCTGTCTTCTCGACAAGGAAGACATAGAGATGCTTTATATAATGATTAGAAAGGCGGTCGAGCAGGCCATTGGTCTTCTCATGAGTGCGTCCACACAGAGGCTTCTTAGCACGGGGCTCGACAACACGGCGGAAGAGCTGATTGAAGGACATCTTTCTAACCAGAAGGTCCGACTCAGAACTGCGATGGGTAACCGCATGCTTCACGAGATTGGCTGGGCAGCCCAGAATGTCACTCCGCTTGACGTACTCCCAGACTCTTGGCGACTAAAACTAAAGATGATCCCTTTGCTTAGAAATATGAACCCCTCACATGACGAGGGTCACCGAAAAGCACGGGCTCAAGCGCTAAACACCACCCTCGGTGGGAATCATGCAGTTATCTACACAGACACCCCCAAACATCGAGGGCAGCAATACGCCATCATCGTGGCTACCTCCAGAACCAACCTCCTTGCGTGTACCTCGCTTAGGACCCAAGAAATGACGGCAGCAGAAGGGGCAGCCATCACCTTGGATCTCGCTCAACCAGGGGTTCGGAATGTAGTCATCGATTCCCAGCAAGCCTACTGGAATTACCAGTAGGGTTGGGTGTCCTGACTTGCACTGCGCGTGCTAAAAACTACTCCCCAAACAGTTCCATTCAGCTCATCTGGACACCCCCTCACGCTTCAATGGAGGGCAACAAATACGCCCACCCAACAAGCCTGCGCTTTTACCTCCCGTGCTATGGAGCTGCACGAGGACAGTCGCCGGCTTGTCACGTTCAGGGAGATAACCCAGCATTATCGCTTTCTGAGACAGACCGTACCTTCGCCTTACGCTGACCTTTCCAGAAAACAACAAACTACCCTACGGCTCATACAATCCGGGCTCCTTCCCACAGCCTACGCGTCTTCACTTAATGTATCCGAATCGCTACGACGCTGAATGTAAATTTTGCTCAGAAGTAGGAACACTTCGCCCCGTAATCGGGGTGTGCGACTTTAGCCCTGAGCATCCTCCTCTCTTTCGTCAACTACCCAACAAGAGCAATGGGAGATGCTGCTGTCCAGGCCCTCTCCACCTACCCAGCTTCAGCGGGTGGACAGAACACAGATCGCGCGGACTGCATAAGGGCCCCACAGAAGAAGGAATCACTCCCCAGGGCTGCACTCTGGGCCGTTCAGAAATCTGAACAGAAACATTTATTCATCCTCCTCCTTCTTGCCGCAAATCTTGTCGCCTCCGCCCGCGGCGCAGAGACGGAGAAGACAGATCGTCTAACACCGGGTTGGAGCTTACTTTAATTTTATAAAAAAAGTTTCCACTCTTGTGCTACACCAATATAGCTCAACCAAAAACCGTTAATGCTTCACGCATTGATTTCACCTTAACAATAATATCTATTTGAAGTAATAAACGGTGTGGTTAAGCGCATTTCACTTCTCACTGGTTTTGCTATTTGTAGAGTGATGTGAGTGAATTTAAGTGACGTCGCATGGGTAATCTGTATGGGTGCCGTTTACAGCTTTGCTTTCCAACCACATTCACGGGGTGGATTGGCGCGATTTTTTTTCCCACCCTCTCACCTTTGTAATGTTTCTTGTTTTTGAAGAATAGCTTTGAGTGTGTATGTTGTTCCGTGATGGTTAGGGCAGTTTCATTAACAAAAGTATCAGTGTAACTAATCGAACAGTGCAACAGGGAGGGCACGTTGGTAAGTCTCTTTCAATACTTTTTAGGCCACATCTAAGGCACAAACGCCACAAAACATTCAATGTACCAAATAGCCTCTTGAGTTGGGCTGAAACCTTCTATGTCAGAAAGGCAGACAAAACACCTTTCTTTGTTACTGGCATAAATAATTTAGTCAGATTCAAATCTGAAGCTTTCGGTTTCTATTTTTTGTAGCCATAAGACGTTTGGCGTGGCCTATAAAATATTGACAAAGACTGTAGATGATGTTTGGAAACTTCAACTGTGATTTCTTCCAAGAACAAAGTGACAAAACCTGAGAGATGGCGTTGATGGGAAACTTAAGAATTTGCTGCCCGTATCTTAAGAAAAGGTTGGGAGGGGTTGGGGAGAGAGTGAGTGAAAGGGTTCTGTGGTAAAAAAAGCAGAAGTAAACATTTTTCAAGCATTACCAGGGAAGTATTTAATATCGATCTTGGAGTGGTAAATACTGCATGTAATTAATCTTTCTTCGAGCAAATCCATTGACGGAACACTCACGCAATGCTGTCTTTTCTGATGGATGATGAAAGTCTCGTAAATATCGCGTGTAGGTTGATATTTCGCATTCTATTAAAACTTTTCATTTGTTTCAGTAGGTGAAAGGAGCCGCACTCCTCGCAATGTAATTCCAGATCCAAAAAAAAAACAAAAAATCAACGCACCCGCGAGACTTAGCAGGCTCCGGTATAGCTAAGAAAGTGGAGGATTGCGTGAGTGTTCTGTTTATTTACCTATTCGTTGAAGAGATTTACTATCCGGCGCCTTTATCGCACTAAAATTGATTTTGGGGCCTCTCCCGTCAAAATTGAAACATATTTCTCTTGTGTCCTGTATATCTATCATAGCGCTTGCCCTCAGCGGGCTTTCTCGCCCGGGCAGAAGGAATGTTTGCAATAAACTCTCGATGAGGTCAGCGCCGCATCTTGTATTTTCTCACTTCGTCATGCATGAAGAGTTTTTTTTAATTCCCCAGTCTCGACACAGTAGTTCCAAATCTCTATCCGAAAACTTTAACAAATGGGCCTCAAAGACATTAAAGGTAGCGTAAACCTGCCAGGATCACGTATTATGCTGGGGCTAAAACTCTTTTATCGTGCCATCAGCAGTGATACGAGATGAAGTGAATGTAGCGCGAAGAAGTATTAAAGTTACTAATAACGGTCGCGGAAAAATACCAGTAGTTCTATGCCAATTGTTCTGAAAAGTGATTGATTGGTTAATTGATTGATTGATTGATTGATTGATTGATTGATTGATTGATTGATTGATTGATTGATTGATTGATTGATTGATTGATTGATTGTTCATTCATTCATTGATCCCCCGGTCGCGGGAAACTGAACCCTTGTAACATAAATTGCTTAGAAGGACCCGCTCTTTTATGGCAAGGTATAAATACTTCTGCATACTTTCTCTAAAGGGGATGATTTCGACGTGAGTTAGATTCTCCCATTGCTATGCCGTCGCGGAGACCCAGTGGCTAAGGCATTGCTTAACTAAATACAATTACACGCATTCATTTGCTGGCTAGGGCCACTGCTTTGCGATGTATGCGCAAACAAATAAAACACTATGAAAATTAGCGGGAAACTAAAGATTCTTATGCAGTCTACGTTCGCATAGCTTACAAGGGAGTGGATCATAGTTCAAATGTAGCATCTGCGTCTTCTCTGTGAGCTCCAAGCATTCGCATTTGTTTGCTTGTGTTCAGTGAGGAATCAAACTTTAATGAACCGAAATCAAAGGCTGGGTTGTTACAGCCAGCTCAGAAAAATAGAAACTGTTAAAAAAAACATGCTGTGTGCTTTGCCTTGGCTCATTAAAGGTCGCGTTTTCGGTGCCGTAGTTGAGAAGCTGCGGTAAACAAAAACAGGGCGACAGCGGTTTAGAGAGAACGTGAGAAGGAGAGAGAGAGAAAGAACCATTCGTGCGTCAACAAGACTGGGGTCGTCACCCGGCATTTTTCTTTTCAGCGGGGTTTTGCATCAGCACCGGCAAACAATGCGGGCTTTCATTGTTTACCCAACTCTACATGGGTACCTGCCTCAACAACGACAAAAACCCAGCCGCGCCAGGCCGGCTTTGTGGTCGGCTGGTCGGTAGATACGAAAACAAGGCATAGTGCAAACAGAGGGGGAAGTCAGAGGATCTTGTTAGCTGTTTTGAGGTGGGCCGCCATCGTCGCTTCCGAATGGCTGACCACACAAAAGTTCACGCCTGTTTTCTCCTATAGGGGCACTGAAAAAACGGATTCCAACAGAAGGGTTGCCATGAAAGGTCACTGGAAGACTTTATGCCTGTGCGAAGTAGTATTTCAATGGACGCTACCTTTTTATGTTCACTCCATTAGGCACCACATCATAATACGCCGTCGAAAAAGACGCTGCTCAGGGTGCAGTCTGGAGTCTCCTGTTCACCAAAGCGATTACAGCGAACCCTACCACGAGGGGTTTGTATGCAGATTGATGGACGTGGTAAATGCATCTGCTATGCATTTATTTTACGACACCCACATCAGAAGCAATTGCGGAATGTCCTTTTTAAAGGGAAACTTGCTTTGGCGGTTTTCCCAGATGTTGTGGTGGCTGCTGGTGCGGGCTGCTGTTGCTTCTTTCTGACAGTGCGCACCGCTGTGGTTCATCTTAAAATACCATAACACAATCTTCGCAACCCGAAACCACAGGGCTGGAGGAGGCGACCAGAAAAGGGCAGCAGGGGGGGGGGGGGGGGGGCAAGCGGTTGTGGCCTGAATGTCCAAAGAGACCGAAAATCCACCAAGTAGGGAGATCCAATCAGTCACGTGATCAGCAAGGTGAAAGATCCACCCATAAGGAACATCCAGTCGATCTGAATGTCCATCGAGATGAGAGATCCACCGAGCTGTAAGGTCCAACAATAAGACAGGTCTAGTGCCTCATTCCGATAAAGCAGATAACGGTGGGTTTGATTCAGTTGCATGAAATGTTACGCCACCAACCCTAAGTGGCCGTCTTCACAATTTTGTTAGTCGCATGCAGGACTTAGTTTTGCATCAATGTAACCAGCTGCAAGTCAGCGTATTGTACCGTAATATTCCGGTTATTTCTAACAAAATAAATAAATAAATAAATTTGGCTTTGAGTACGGCAATCCGTCAGGCTCTGATCCGTTGGGCTTCTGACACATCGTTGTCGCATCACTAAATACACGAGAACATTGGCGTCAGAAAATCCCAACGTTTTCATAGTTATCCATAGGGTAGAAAAACTAAGTTCTCGAACTGGTATTTTGCGTTGAAAAAAGAACGCATGAGCTATCTTAACGAGTTGCACGGCGCACTAATAATACTTCCTTCAGGATAAGCTTGAACGGACTAAGCTTGACGAGTATAAACATGCTGGCCAAAGGAGCTGAACAGATAGCGGAGTCAATATTTGAATTTGTGCATGATCGGCAACCAGCCCCATCAATATTTCGCTCCGTCGTTTCAAGTAAAGCTGTCTATCTTTGCACAGTTGCAGTCTATTGCATTGGCGGGAGGGTGGGAGGGATCCGGGAGTGTAAGCATTTTGAAAGTGTTCAAATGCAATTGAAACATAGACATTCCTCAAAAAGGATACTCTGATGCTTTGCGGACAGCCGTGAAAGGGAGCAGAGGGGCTACAGGCTAATTTATGATGCCTAATTTATATTGAATGTGAGCTACGTTCGAGATGCATAGACGTTCATGCTTGTGGGGATTTATCATAATGCTGCCTTGATTTTACTTGATGTAAAAAGCGACTGTCATTGCCAGCAATCAAGCAGAAACTTCGTGCTCCGTAGCGCAGAGTCTTATTCATGCACTGAGCTGCCATATTCTAGATGTAGAATAGTTTTCAATGAGATTGCTCACAAATTCATTCCTATAATAGTAACGTTGGAACAGGCGACAATACCGTTGCAGTAACCTGACGTACGGGTACAAGGGTTACTCCAATATGTCACTTTTTTCATTTTTGGATAATCATTGAACGGCTTGGTAAACGGGGAAACGTGAACCTTGGAATTATAAGAACACTGCACAGCCCCCCTGTTAATGGATTGCTAAGTCCTAACAAACCGCCTTCTTGAATTTGTCGAACTTCTGTTTGCGTTTGCATTGCATAGACGGGCTTAAGGTTTCGTCTTTATGCAGTTGCTAACGGAGTATTTAAGTTTTAAAGGCAGGAAGAATAAAAATATCATGCTACGTCTGCGGCGGCCGCAATAACTGCAGTACTGATGCGAAATGACGCAAATTCATTTTGCGATATCATGAATGATGATCAAGATTGGTCAGGTCATGCATGGACAGCGTGTTTGTGCAAATTATATTTTTTTTTGGAAAAACGCTAGTGCAAATGGCACAACCATAAGTGTCGTAATGTAGTTCTTCTTGTTTATTTCTAGAGAGTTCGAACTAGATTAGGTTTCGGATTTTCCGTGCAACACGCCCATGGCTTACAACGTGATCTGTGATCGCGCAAAAGCCATACTCCAATAATCACCGTGACCCACTGGTTGCATGTTGTTGACTGCAGAAATGAACTGGATAAACCTCCTAGCGCCGTTTCTAGTAGAACAAGTATAGTTTCATTGAATTCACTACCGAAGCTTCGCTGTAGGATGCTAATGGCGTAAACCGTAAGCTGCATACGCCTGTGTGACTCGTACGCTTATAGAAAATGTAAAACCAACTACAAGCGAAGCTAATTTCCGGTATAAAAAATGCGATCAACTGACGCTTTTATAGTAAACCATAAAACTTTATCGCAGAGTGAAATTGCAGACACGTGCTGATCCCGTAAACACATTTTGATTGATAATGCTGCCTGCGAAAACCCAGTAGCTGCTCGTATGATATTTGTGTGGGCTCGGGGAAGCTTACTGCACAAGAATTATTCAAGCAATGCTCAGGGTAGAAGCTCGAAATGCTGCAATCCAACAAGTAAACAGCAATGTCTGACATGAAGGGGTGTGCCTGGACATATATACTTATTGTTTGTAAGGCTCGTTTTAGTTTTCCTAGGCTAATCCGATGAAGCACAACGGGAGTGGTATAGTAATGTGTGGGTTCAAACCCAAGGCGGAGGCCTTGTTTTATTATTTAGCGGACTGTGTGTCTTGTTTCAACGCGCCTTTTACGATGTGGTGGGTACTACGGAGAAAAGACCGGTAGGTGGGTTTTGAAGGTGCGGGAGAGAGAGAGAGAGAGAGAGAGAGAGAATAAACTTTATTTCGAGGAATATCAGCCATTATGCATCATGAAAGCGATGCTGGTGGTTAGATCGCGTTGATGGCTGTCAGCGTGAACCGATCAGCGACCTCGGCAGCCCTGGGGACCAAGCGGGCCCGTAGGTCCGGGTCCGAGCTGCACAGCGGGGCCTCCCACCGTTCCTCGGAGGGTACTTCGGGAAAGGGGTTTTTCGGGCAAACCCAGATGACGTGGGATAGTGTGGCATGACCGCCGCATAGGAAGCAGGCCGAAGTAGGGTACAGAGTTGGGTGGATGTGGGTCAGGACGGCGGGATTTGCAAAGGTGCCTGTCTGAAGAAGTCGCCACGTGTGAGCCTTAGAATTGTCTAAAGTTTTAGATGCGACTGCATCTCATTCTCTCGCCTTGTCCCTGCATCCGGCGTCGGCGTTGTTGTCGGCGTCCGCCCTTCCCCCCTTCTCCTCGCCGCGTGAGCTGCTCACTTCGCCGCTCACCCCCTCTCCTCTCCCATAGCGAACACTCTCTCGCGAGGGGCATTGGATTCGATTCGAATGGATTGGCTTGGCTTGGCTTGGCTTGGCTTGGCTTGGCTTGGCTTGGATTGAATTGGATTGGATTTGGATTAAAGTGGATTGTGTTGGATTGTGTTGCGTCATAGCCGCGGCAGACGCGCTGGCGCCAGCGCGTCCCCTCACCGTTATGCGCGCTATAAAACGCGGTGCCTGCACCGCTCCGCTCCATCGTTTCAGCGCCGTTTCTCCTCTGTCCAACGCTGCAACGTGAACCCCCTATACGTCGCATCTACACGGGAGTTCCCGCGAGGGGAGGTGGGAGATTTTTTTGTCCGCCGGAGGATAGGTCAAGCGGGAGAGGCGGTAGTGCATAGTGATGTCGTGGAAAGAGACAAGGCGATCCCGCGCAGATCGCGCCCCGTGGTAGGGATAGAGGCTGGGCCCAGCAAGGATCGTGAGTCCTCGGGCGTGTTCGTGGGCCGCTTCGTTCCCTTCGAGGCCCGAATGCGCGGGCGTCCAGGTCAGAAGAACTGGTTGTTTTAGGGGTCGGGCAGAGTTTCCTGTCAAAAGTTTGAGTTCCGGCTCTGAGATGAGTCCAGTGGAAAAATTTTAAATTGCAGTTTTAGAATAAAAAATGATCGTGCTTGGAGGGGGGGTTGAGTGTTAGATCTAGGGCTATGGCCGCCTCTTCCGCCGTCTCTGGGCGGGTGGACCGAACGGTGGCCGAATTGAGAAGTTCCTTGCCGTTGTTCATGGCTGCAATCGTGTATACGTCGTGGAATCTATTCTGCTGCGTCAACATACACAACCTGAGGATTGTTGCCGTACATCTTGTGGAGTGCTTCCGCTCACTTTAATCTCCTAGTGACTTGGTGCTCAGGGTGCATATTGCGGGCAACGGTTTGATTATTAGTTAGGCGTGTATTGACACGGAGATGGGATGTAGTTGCGCGAAGTTTGTATGGTGACCGATACCCAGTTCTAGAAGGATGTGCCTCCCCGTACTGGTTCGGGCCAGTCGCTCATACTGCCTCGTTAAGTGGGCTTTTATCAGCTCTTGAGCGGTATTGTGGAGACCCACACCGTTCAATCGGGCAGTGGAAGTGCACGGAATGAGTCGAAGCGCTAATTTATAGGTTCGCTTAATTAGCACGTCTATTTTATCGAGGTCGGCTTTAGTTAGATAAGGGAGGGCGTAAACTAGCCGGCTTATGACAAAGGCTTGGAGAATGCTAACTTTTTCGCTTTCGGTAAGACCTTTATGGTGGTTGGTGACCCTGCGGACAACTCGGACCGTCTGGTTCGCGGTTCGGTTCATTAGGCTTATGAAGCTGTCACTTTTGCTTTTGCTTTGTATACTTAGCTCTAAGATTCGGATTATCGGGACCTCTGGAATCGGTTTGCCGTTTATGTGGAGCTCGATGTTCGGTTTCCGAGGTGGTCTTTGAGCCGGCGATGGAAGTAAAAGCAGCTGGGATTTAGATGGAGAGCAAGAGAGCCCCGCTCTGCCAGCTTCCTCTATGACGATGTCAATGCCTATCTGCAGGATGTCCTCAATTTGGGCATCGCTACATTTGTTGGCCCACAGAGTGATGTCATCCGCGTGGAGGTTATGATGGAGACCCGGAATTTTTTCTCGTCTCTTCGGGATTTTTAGGATGGCCAGATTAAACTAGAGTGGGGAAAGAACGGCTCCTTGAGGAGTACCCCTTCCTCCAAGTGAGAAAATGGGGGTTATAAGGTCACCCACGTGTATGACAGTCGTCCTGTCTGAGAGAAAGTATTTGATGTAGTTAAAGGTACGTACTCCAGGATTGAGCGATTGCAGGCTTTTGAGAATGGCCTCGTGGCCAACGTGGAGACACGTTCCGCAGAAACCGATACCAGTTTGAAAAACTCTCCAAAAATAAACCACAATAACCACTTTCTGATAATTACAAATTTTCTGATAACATTGAAGTTTTGCTTAAAAAAAAATCATCATTGACAAAATTGCAAGAGCGATGCGTGAACTTTAAAATGTTAAACATCGTCTAATGGCATTGCAAGATGAGTTGGCCTCATAGAAAATGTAAAATGGAAAGAAGCATGCAGGAAGGACAACACTTTGGAGTTGATTTTTCTACTAAAAAAGTCCCCATAAACGCATCCATAGTATTCGGAACATGGCCTATAGGGCTCGAGGGTTTCTGTAATATGAATCTCACAATGTTTACCAATTACTTCAGTGTGCCTTTAAGGTAATTGGATTTCCATATACAAGGTGATGTGTATGGCACATTACAGGTGGTGTGCATATGTTAATGGTCATCCCGGTTATTAACGGTGCATATTCCTGCTCTTGACCACAAAAGCCCGTTCGTTGTCAAATCAGGGAGCTTGGAGAATTTGGCGGGCATTTCGCACCCTCGGCCAACACCATGGTTAATACTTTTCACTCAGGTAGCGCCGACCACTAACCATCGAATGCGTGCTTTGAAGCCTCACAGACAGGGTAAAACGTATCCGGCGCAATTATGCAACAAATATGTGCCTTTGTTTTTTAGGCGCACAGGACAAAAATCAATCACGACGCATCCTCTTGAAGCTGCAACAAAGAACGAGATTGGCTTTCACCGACCCGACATCCTAACAACGTATTGGTGTATGGTATGGCGACTGAGGCCCGAGAGCAACACATTTGTCGAAGGGTGGCATAATTTTATTGCACTGTCGCCTTTGAGTTAAAATCCCGCGCTTATTTGACTCACTCCGTTTCCTAAAATAGCTGAACCGTCATCAAAATCCCAAACTCAGAGTTTGAGGCTTTATCGATTCATTTTGGTTAGACCGGTATTGTGCAGTCTTTCACAGGATTGAAAGGCGGCACAGTAACATGGGACACTTGCTGATGGTTATGAATAGTTACACTCCACCCACAAAGTGTGAAATTACTTCAACAGAGTAAAGGTGAACTGTGCACTCCTGCAAGGTCACCCAAATTATAAAAAATAAAAAAACACAGTACCTAATTGAGCGTTTGTGTTCCGAGTTTTCACTTGTTCTTGCTTAATGTGCACCACGTGTGCGTGCGGCGGGAATGAACTTGAGTTCTTTGGAACATATTATTTTGATATAGGTGATTGCCGCACTTTGCTAAGGGGAAGGGAACAAACCTCGCCCGCACACAAAGGCACACACCCACGCACAGATATTGATAAAGGAGAACTCACCGCACCTGCAAAAACGTTTGTTGTGGGTTTTCTTTAGTGGGTAGTAGAGTGGTCATCTATATCTCGTAAGCTAGTGCATAAATATTCGCAAAGCTGCTTTTCGGAAATAGCCTCTCTTACCACGTGGAACGGCTAATGCCGGGAGTACATTTTCATCTAAGCTATAGTTTATGTAGCCCACCATAAAAGCACACGTTCTCGCTAGTATTTTGCTGAATTTGGCATTGAAGGTGATTGTGGAGTGCTTCCACGTTCATACAATACGAAGAGCCTCAATATCTAACCAGATGAAAGATCCATCGCCATGCAAGATCCAATCTAGCGTGAATATCCGGCGAGCCGAAAGATCCACCGAGTCAAAAGATGCATTCGAGCCTGAATGTCCACCGAGACGAAAGACCCACGGAGACAAAAGATCCAATCGTACCTGAATGCCCAACGAGATGAAAGGTTCACTGAGACAGAAGATCCACTGTTGGACCGTGCATCTCGGTGGATCTTTTGTCTCTGTGGATCTTTCGCCTCGGTCAGCATCAGCCGTGATTTCCGCCCCACGTGGATGCAGCGCCTTTAATGCTTCATCAAAAAAAAAAAAAAAACTGGACACTTCTCACTGACTCCGCTGCTGCTGTTCAATTTTTGTTGCGCTGCAGTAGCTGACATTCCGAGCTGTGAAAATATTTACCAGTAAATACTTAGTTCGCATCGTCTGCGTGTATGAAGCCTTGAGACACTAAATGTATTTATGGAAGGTATGACCTGCGTAATATTTATTTATTTAAATATTTTATGCTCATTGATGTTTATAGATTTACTTATTAATATTTTATTTTTAATATTCATTCATTCATTCATTCATTCATTCATTCATTCATTCATTCATTCATTCATTCATTTATTTATTATTTATTTCATACGGATGGCCACAAATGGGCCCAAGCCGGAGTGTGGGCCTTAAAGTTAGGTTAGCCAAGTTACACATTTTATCGCCAGGCAAAACAGCCGAACCAGGCAATAAACTATATTTTGAAACATGTTTGACGAAGAAAAAATAAAGTCAAACATTTCATTAGTGCACCTTGCCGCACAATCTGATGAAAGGACTTCATGAAGAGGCTTTCCCAGTCGGTATTATATTCCGAGGAATCAATTAATACTTTAAATTCTTAGTGCGCGTTGAGACAGGTATGGATTTAGCCGAATAATACTGCCTCGTGGGAAGCAATGATGACAGCGCAAATTTAAGCCTAAATTAGGCCCGAAGTAGCGCCTTGTAGAACAAGACAACTCAATAAATAATTAAATAATTCCCGTAACTCAGGTTCTTGGTCATTTGCTGTTTGAAAATTTGAGGAAAGAAGCACCATAGATAAGCGTCAGTTATAACGCTTCTTATCGTCATGTCATTTATAAAGAATTGTACCCGAATTACGACGTCAACTGCCGATTAGTTACCGCTTTCTCCAGTTTAGTTCCGGCTTTCATTTTGTTTCCACCTAGTAGGAAATGCTTATTACGCAAGTTATGCTAAAAAATGATTTGTCGTAGCCGTTGAGATTTGCTTGTGACACGTACGTTAAATAGCGCATAAGCAATGCAAACAAAACACTGCAAATTTTCTGTTATTCCGCTAAAAATGTATGCACAGAAAGCTCTCGTTATAACAAAATCACTTGATTCAAACTGTAGTTTAATTAAACGATTTTTTAGAGTCCCAATTTTATTTTGAGGAGCAGAAGTCATCCTTTATTTAAACGAACAACTGCTTATAACAAAGCCCTCACGACTTCCTGATAACGATTGTTTAACTTAAATACAGCGGGTTACCTTTTAAATTTCAGAAACTTCGTATTTTTTTTTTTGGCATGCCAACAGTGTGGTTGTCTAGTGTTGAAGCAATGTGTCAAACCCACACATGCCAGTCGAATCAACGAGAATGGCATCTGGGAAACACGTTCTCGGCTCCGGGGCAGGCCGCAAGGCAAGAGAAATATTACGAAGCATCTTGTGTTGTCCGCACCCTCCAATACAACCGAACCGACGTGCTTCGTAATGCGTAGCGACAAATAGTCTCGACATCCGTGGAAGACAGATTTCAAACTGAATGGCAAGAAGTTGTACCGAGGCAGCAGAACAGAACAGAATAAATACTTCTGATCAAGCAAAAGAGGACAATAAAAGTAGCGGTAGGCATTGACGAAGCACGGAGGCAATCGTGTCAGCAGAACGCAGCCGATAACTCCCAAGGCGACAAGGACGCACAATTGGTTCTGGTAATGAACCGTCTTCTACTTTATTCTGGGTGCTGATTTCATTTTAGTTTGACAAAAATCTCACAGTGCTCTCCTGGGGCTTTCTGTGGAAACGTGCTTTGGAAGTTAACGTCAAGGAACTACAATGGATCGCATCTTTTTATGTGGTTGCAATAAGAAAGTTGAAAGAAATGCCGAACTCTTGATAAAAAACAGACTTTAGAAAAGAATCGTACTTCGAGAGTGCTAGGTGCCTGGCATTGGGAGCAAACTTGTTCAAGTTAAGTTGGAGCAAAGAGAATGCTGACAAAAGGAACCAAAGAAAAACTTCTTAATTCAGAGCAGCACAAAAAAAACTGCTTGAAATCTCAATCAAGTAAAGCACGTAGTGACAATGTCAGTATGATGTCGGATGCATCTGACCTGGGCTCCAAATGACTCTCTAACCACATAGCCCGATTGTGCCGCTTTTTATTTCTGCACGGGCTTGATATGGTTAGGAATAGGTTGGGCACAAGATCAACATCAAGTTCCGGGAAGCTAAATTTTACATAAAAATCATTCATAATACCATTCGTTATAAACCCTCTTAGCCTTCGCCGCTGACCCACCACACAAAGCAAGCATTTTAATTAAATTGTGTTCTTGCGATGCTTAAGTAGCAGTTTCCTTGTGTATTTTCTTTTTATTTATTTTATTTATTCAGGTACCTTTTAAGGCCCTCCGTACGAGGGTATTACATAGGGGGGAGCATGCGCATACATCGAACATAACATGAATGGGTGCTAACAGTATGATAAATTACAAACGTAGAAAAAAAATACAAGCAATAAGAATTTTAAAACACATAACTAACAAAACATAACTACAAGGCAAGCACAGCAAAAAATAAAAAAGGTCAATATATGCAAGCAAGAACAGAATTAGGTCACTTCATTTTTTAAAAAGTCTTGAAATTTTGTTAGGTTAGCTTCTGTGGCAATGTGCTGTGGTAGGTTATTCCAGTCTATTATTGTGCGCGGAATGAATGAGTTTGCGAACGTAAATGAATGGCAAGTGATGCGCTTAACTTTACAAGAATGATCGCGCCTTGTAAATGTAACAGTGGGTGAGTGAAAAAAATCGTCACGAAGGCGCTCATGATGATACAGTTTATGAAAAAGTGTTAGGCGAGCATGCCGGCGGCGAAGTGATAATGAAGCCAACTCGGCGCGATTTTTCAGCGCTGTGACGCTTGCGTATGGGGAATAATAAAAAAAAATAAAACGAACAGCACGGTTTTGCAGGGATTCAATATCACGCATAATGTATTCTTGACTTGGATCCCAGATGGCAGATGCGTATTCAATTTTAGGGCGAATGAGAGTGAGGTATGCAAGTTTTCTAATGTGTGATGGTGCCTGCTTTAGGTTATGTTTTATTACGCCTAGTGTACGATTGGCAGATGCGAGCGTTTGATTAATATGGTTATGCCATTTTAAATTTGATTGAAAATGCACTCCGAGGTATTTGTAAGTAGAAACCAGTTCAAGTGTATTGTTATTCAGAAAATATGTAGTTGGAATTCTAGTTGAGGAACGGGTGAATGACATGCACTTTGTTTTAGAAAGGTTAAGAGTCATTAGCCAATCAGAACACCATGCGTTTAATGTGTCAAGATCAGCCTGAAGAGCCTGGCGGTCAGTGTCACTTGAAATGTTACGATATATTACGCAGTCATCGGCAAAGAGCCTTACTCTAGATGTTAGGCCGTTAGGTAAGTCATTATTATAAACTAGAAAGAGCAAAGGGCCAAGAACACTGCCCTGGGGCACCCCAGACGTTACCTGTACGAAGGACACATTTGAGCTGTTAACGGATGTAAACTGAGTTCGGGAGGATAGAAAATCTGTTATCCATGAAAGAACATTACTATGAATATTAAGACGTCTTAGTTTGAGTAGAAGTCGGTGGTGAGGAACACGGTCGAAGGCTTTAGAAAAATCCAGAAAAATTGCGTCAACCTGATTACTAGCGTCAAGAGATGAGTGTAAGTCGTGAGTAAAACTGGCGAGCTGTGTGTCACATGAGTAACCCCTGCGAAAACCGTGCTGTTATTTGTAAATAATGTTGTTTTTTTCAAGGTATTGGATGATTTGGGAGTGTATGATGTGTTCTAACTGTTTACAGATCGTATTAGTCAATGAAATGGGTCGGTAGTTTAACGGTGATGTGCGGTCGCCTGATTTGAAAAATGGGACAACTTTGGCAATACGCCAGTCATCAGGAATTGAACCATGTGATTGTAGGTGAAACTACCATGTGATTGTAGGTGAAACTATGTGATTGTAGGTGATTGTAGGTGAAACTAAAAGTTACGCACGATGTTTTAATATATATCTGGACTCGATTATCATAACATACCCCTTTAGAGGTTTTATATTTCCACATACACATCAAAAGGGGACTTTATTAACTTTCCCTCCGCCGGTGTACACTTATTGCGGAAAGTTCCTAGCCCATGCGAAAAGTTCAAGGGCCACAAAGAAATCCATAATGGAAGCTTGCCTCCCAGTAAAGGGGAAATATCTCATGTCAGAAAGCCGGCGAGAACAGTTTTATTTCCTATGGTTTTAAAGTAGACTGCCCACACTCGCACGTTCATCATCTGCGTTAAATATTTTGTTCCCTAGAAAGCTGTGGCGTGACTTCGAAATTTTCAGAAATTGCACACTGCACTAATAAGGTCAGATTAAACTTCTTCTCTGCAGACTGTTTAACACGAAAGTGTTTTATGCCGGGGGTACACAAACCACACTGACGCCATATCCGTCACGAAAATGGCATCACCGAAAAAAGTTCCATTGGCGCGGTGGAGCTACGATTAGAGCCCATGATCAGTCTGGCCACAACAGGAGGTGTCAAACGCTCTGCCGACTGAGCCATAAAGTAATGCCTTGGTAGTTCTACGAACGGGTCTTATGTCCTTCCCAGTAACTTTTCCGTTCAGATGGTGCTGCCATCTAGGAGAGGTGAAGCGAAGTGGTGCGTCATGATGCCAGTGAGCGTCGATAGTTGGCGCCTTGATAGGGCAGCGTATAGCAGCCGAAGCTGGTGTGGTTATCCACCCGCCGCCTATATGGTACGTCGATCAGCTTGTGGAACGCCGCCTACGCGTTTCACAAGCTGAGCTCGACGCAACGCAAGCGTCTGCGTGCACGCCACGGAGGTCTATGGTGGCCGCACGTTTGCCGAATCGACCTGCCAGCAGGACGTCGCTGGCCAAGCAGACTCACAAGACTGCTGCCCACCCGCAAATTACGCTCCGTTCGCTGTAGCGGACTGTAACTTCAGCAAATGATTCGCCGGCAACCCGTTCGGTTCCGTTCGAACGGTTTGCGAGCGCCTGGGGCTTCGATCGGATTTACGCAATGCTCCGGCGCGTGCAATGTAGTGTGTAATGTTGCTGCGTCTAACGGTGCCATACCCACTAAATAGAAATAGTGATGTGCAGGTTCATATCGATGCACAATAAACATTTAAATTATACCGTGAAGGCACATTTCACTTTCGTGGTTTACCGATTCCTATGAAGGAAGGATGAACCAAATTTCCCACCTCATAGTTCTTCATGTAGAGCCGTGTGCTATAGTCTGTCTTATTCCAAAGTTTACATCCCGAAGTCTCGGTGGTTCCGGTATATGCACTTACAAACTTTGCTTACTGTTCCTAGTTGCCGCCCAGTGAAATGACATTTATCATGATGTACTCCTTCGAGGGCGTAGTCAGCGGCAGGATTTTATTCAATTGCAGTTTCTCATGAAGACAACCTCTGTTAAACACACCGCTTAAGCAACTGTGAACACGACACTCGAATTTCAGCACTCTGAACTGGCTAGTTCGCGAATTTTACGCTTCCTTATTCATATCACCGCCCCTCTTACATGGATATTGTCCTACTATGTATGCATTTTCTTCCTTGTTGTTGTGCCGGCAGCTGGAAAACTTGATCATTTTACGTGGGACTTCCTGCTTTGCTTCCACTCAATACATTTTGGCATACCTTTTTATTTCTTGCTGAATTCATATTTCTTGAAAGAAATAAGCTTAAAGTCTCGCTATCGAAGCTAAAGAAAAACTACAGAAAAAGAAACCATTTCACTGCCGGAATCCCGCCAAAAACGAGGCTTCCAATGACGGTTCATGAGATCGCTCGTGAATAATTTTACACCAACGCGGATAGAAACTGCGAAGGCTTCAAGCTATCACTCATCTTTTTTCCCCCTTGCGGCTGAGAGTTACCCACACTGGTGAAAAATAGTTCGAATATTTTTTTTTTGTCTTTTCACTGTCAGGTGGTGGAAAACTAGAGCAGAAGAGAGAAAAAGTATAAGAAAAGAAATTTTGCAATCAAATGACCACATCTGCGGTTATTAACTTTGACAATAGCTTTTTTTTTTTGAAGAACGGGATTCTCGGGCACTTCACGGCGTACTTGAAAAGCAGCGGAAGTTATTCAAAAGATCAGAACCGATAGACTCACGGGGAAAAAATTACCTTTTCCTTTCCCTGAGGCGATGCAAGAGAGTCTTGGCGGTCAAAAGCGTTTATAGAAACGAGAATCAAAGAAAAAAGTGAGCGGCATCCTTTTCCCCCAGTAAGCCGTGGTCTAGCGCGCCTTCTTGGTCCGCTTGGACTGCCTTGAGCAGGTCCTCCAGCCCTCAAAATATTTTTGGGAAGGAGATGGTTGAAGTTTCAATAAGGGGAAGGGGTTTATTTCCCTATAAAGTGATAGGTAGCTTCCGTAACTAGGTATGAACATACCTAGTTACGGAAGCTACCCTGGGCCCGTTCCATCGCCAGTGGAACGGGCCCAGGCGGACCCTCCGTGTCCCCCCTAGGAAATAGCCGGATGGGGTGGGTTGTCGGGAACGGGAAATGGGCATTGGGATGGGTTATGGGAAAAGGATGAGATTGGGGTAGCAATTTTGCTCTGATCCAGATGTCTGACTCCTTTTCAGGACTGATCTCACAGCGACGGCATCAGACAGTGCCAGTTGCCGAATGTGCGGGCCCTGCCACGGCTTTCCGCTCACCCATAGGGTCCGATAACTGGGCCCCAACAGTCTGAGACAGGAAGTACCCTATCTGAGGTGATGGTCCAGCCCCCCCCCCCCCCCGACCCTTAGCTCTGCGGCCGATGCGTGTGAACGTTCTCAATCGACAGACCCGCACCGGTACAAACGAATCACCAGTGAAGCTTTCCACGATACACGGATACTTGCAACACTTGCTTTTCATGGTCTCCGGACACCCGAAGTTTGTATGTGAACGTTAACTGAACTGCACTTTCGCAAGGTCCCCACAGACAGAATAAGGGCCTTTTGCTTAAGTCCTCCTTTTTGCCTACTTTGTCACTCAAAGGAACAAGACTCTTCGGGCATTGCCGCTGGGAACGGCAGAGGAGATTGGTCCGGGCCTACTAGCCGTTACTAAGCCAGGAGTGTTTCCCCGGTCGTTGTACTAACCTCCCCTTTCCTCGCTTTCCCTGTGCGGGACACGAAGTAGCTCGTGGTAGCAGGTCCCTGTGACAGTGGGTGACGAGGCTCGCCTACTTCCTCAGCTAGAGAGAATCAGTCTATAGGCACCTCGCAGTAAGGTTACGGGAAGGTGACACCCCCCCCCCCTCCTGGCCCCATACAGACTGTACTACATCTAGCACCCAATGACGTCAGGTTACAGGGGTGTGTCACTCCCCCCGACACTCTGTCGATCAGGCCGCTGGCCCCGCCAAGCTTGCGGTTACAGGGGTTCGCTAGTCCCCCGGCCTCGTAGTGGTATCCCGAATATTGCAATCGGTACTGCCAACTACAAACGTCTGTACGACTGGCATCCCTCGCTACTTCGCAACTTGACTCACCGGCCTCCTCTCACGCTGGATTACAAGGGTTCGTTACTTCCTCCGGCCAAAGAAAGTCATAGTTGATCGATCTAGACACGTGTTCCAACTTCCGCCGCATCGCCCAGTGCCGGGTTGACACCCTACCACTCGAACTCCGCGTAGGACCTGATTCCAAATGACCAAGAACCTCCGCAGTGGCGGCCGTTTGTACGTTCCCCGGGCAGGGGAGTGCGGTCTTCTCGAGCAGGTCCTGTGGAACTCCCTGTACCTCCACGCTCTGGCCCCGATGACATTAGGTTACAAGGGTTTGCCACGACCCCCGGCCCGAAGACCAGCTCGCAAGTTCAACCGAAGAAGCCCCAAGCTGTTTACAGGGGTGTGCACGCCCCCGGCTGAACCGCTTGAGCGCAGTACTGTAGCTTGAGCGACCTGTACCGCTTGAGCGCAGTAGTTCCTTCGCAACATTGACCCGCTACGAGCCCCAAGCTATGGTTACAGGGGTGTGCACGCCCCCGGCTCGGTAGTGGTCTACCCATTGCTTCAGTAATGGTACACCAACACTACGTGCGAACTGTACCGCTTGAGCGCAGTGATTACGGCGCAACATTGACCCGCTGGCTTCCTCTCACGCTGGATTACAGGGGCGCGTTACCACCCCAGCCTTTGGCCTCCTCCCACACTGGATTACAGGGGCTCGCTACTTCCCCTAGCCAAGAGAGTCATAGTTGCTCCACAATAACCATCTTTTGAAATACAATGGATCCTCTGAGGAACTCCCAGTAACTCCGCACTCTCGCCCCCTAGACTAAAGGTTACAAGGGCTCATCAAGTTCCCTCGGTCAGCAGACCAGCTAGCCTTAAAGGCCCCTTCCATGCTCTGGTTACAGGGGTTCGCTACACCCCCGGCCTCATTGTGTGTACCCATGCTCAGCATGGCACGATAAAACGAACTCGACCGCATATACCCCAATGACTTGGGTTGCATAGGCTCGTCACCTCCCTCTGCGAGTAAATCGGTTCATGTTTATAGGCCCCTTCCAAGCTGTGGTTACAGGGTTTCGCAGTTCCCCTGGCCTCATAGTATCGCTCACATTGCTTCAACAACCATGCGCCACTGTAACACAAACTGTACCGCATGCATGACTGCAGTTACACTTCGCAACATTGATCCCCCGGCCTCCACCCAGACTGGATTACAGGAGCGCGTTACCGGCCTTGGCCAAAGAGAATCATAGTTGATCCACAGAAATTTGCGACAGCAAATTTTGATCGAATTACCATTCCAAGCACCAACCTCGGTAGCCACCCAGGCTGTCCGGGCCTGCCTCCGCATTACGCATCGGTGGTCTTGGAAGACACTTGCCCTCAAAGTACTTCAGGAGTTGCTCAAGCTCCCCTGGGCGTTGAATACCCAATAAAGTGGGCCTGGCGCACCACTGACTCCTGTGTTTGCGATGGACAAAAGCAGGACAGCCGAAACCGACCGACACAGCCAAGTTCGCCGCCAGGGGCTGTCGCGTGCCGGCAGACAGTAAGAGTTCCCCCACCTCGACGAAACATGAATATGGATATTGTGAGGCAAGTTAAAAAGAACATAAAATATTTAGGAAGAAATCAGTTATAACGGTTGTTATCGCCACTATAAAAAATAACGCGTGGTTATAAACGTCGTGACCAAACGCTGAGAATCGGCCTCCCGTTTTTCACGCATCAAACAAGCTGTTTCCTAAAAAAAGGCGGGTGTGCCTTCTTTTGCCAGTAGTGGTATAAAGATTCCAAAATTCTCATCAAAGTATTTCCGCAGTGATACAAATTACAAAACACCACTACAAGAAAGACCATACACCCCTTGAGGGAAGTATTCTAGACGCGTTCATGCAAGTCTGACGGGAAGGAGAGCACGGGCAATCCACATTGTTTCATTTGTGGTCGCCATGAAGTTATCTCGTAGCTTTGTCTGTCTCATTCGATGTATTACACGCAATCTCTCCCTGAATAGAAGGAATAAAAAACAAGAAGCAGGATTCCCGCAACGCTGGGCTTTGTTTCTGGGCGATCCCAAGAGAAAAACGTGGAACAGTATAAAAATTGCACTGGGATATAGTATAGATGAAAAAGACAGACTTCAAAGCCCTCGGAATTTGGCGAGCAGTGAGTGCCACTTGGTTTTTTTTTTTCATTGGTTGCGTTGACTTGTCATTTTATGTATACTGTGCCTTTCAAGCAGACCCAAAGGAACAAACGGCTTTTGCCTCTACTGAACAGAAAACGATACAAATTTGTGAAGTCATGCTCGCGAACGTGAAGGTACTTCGTCAATTAAAAGCGGTGCGTTGAAGTTGGTTCACAATAAAGGGGGAGGGAGAAAAAGGAGGAGTGTGGCTGCGAACATACATTTGAATGTTGAACGAACTCAAAAACCACAAGAACGCACGAAGTGGAGGAATTTTTCTTGTCCGGTTTTTTTTTATTCTCCAGTGTGTTTTGTGTATACTCCAGTCGGTCCAGTTTTCCTTACCAATGGCTGCCGAACAGCTTTTCGGGAACAGCTATCAAAAAAATGCTGAACACTAGTAACCGCGTGCCTCGTGGCGACCGCCCAGTGACCCCGGCACGCGCGTCCCAGTATAAAATGACAAGAGGTATACAACAGAAACCTAACAATGATTCCTGTCGTCCGACAAAAAACTTTGTTGTGACGACAGAAGCCCTGTTGTTACGACACACATTAATGCCGTAACGACAAAGTCAATTTTCTCAACGACGAACAACTGTAGTGTAACGGAACTGCCTGTCGCTACGACAGACACTGACGGGACATAGCCAGCTACCAGAATCATGACCGACCCAAGAGTACGACAAGAAGACAGTACGACACGAAAAAATACGGCAATCTACAAAAATTTTTATTGTCATTTTCGACTGACAATAAAAATTTTTGTAGATTGCCGTATTTTTTCGTGTCGTACTGTCTTCTTGTCGTACTCTTGGGTCGGTCATGATTCTGGTAGCTGGCTATGTCCCGTCAGTGTCTGTCGGCATCCCGATCACTGCTCCGACCGAACGTTTCGAGGCGCTGGGGCTTCACAATACCCTTAGCGAACTAATAGAGGCTCAACGGCTGGCTCAACGGGAACGGCTTAGCCACAGCCAGACGGGTCGACATATTCTCGGCTCCCTGGGCATCAACCACCTGCGAACAGGCACTCACAAGATACCCTTGGTTCCCGAAGTGCGCGATCAAATTCACATCCCACCGTTCCCTAAAAATATGCACCCGGTTCACAATCAGGAACGCAGGCAGGCAAGGGCGAAAGCCCTGCACAAACGATTCGGAAATTCGGAGGACGTGCTGTACGTGGACGCGGCCGACTATCCGGGTCGCAATGCTATGGCAATTGCAATAGTCAATCACCAGGGCAATTCCATCAGCTCCGGGTCGGTCCGCACGAGCGAGCCGGAGGTGGGCGAAGAGGCGGCCATTGCCCTGGCAATGACGGCATCCGCAAAAATAAAATACGTGGTGAGCGACTCAAAGTCTGCTATTATAAATTACGCAAGGGGGTGCATCTCCCCAGAGGCATCTGCAATTCTAAGGATTGGGCTCAACAACATTCAGCGTTCGGGCAAGATATGTCTAATATGGGCACCCGCACACTCTGGCCTGGCTGGGAATGAATGCGCGCACGACACCGCTCGAGGATTTTCTGACCGAGCTGGTGACGACAACAACGCTCATTCACTTCGCTGTTCGGGTAGGGATCGCCTTGTGTCCTACAGGGACATAACTAATCATTACAGGCTAGAGCGGACCCGCTTCCCCCCGGCTCATCCTACCCTCAGTAAATGGCAATCCGTGGCTTGGAGACTTCTACAGACCAACTCGTATCCCAACCCGGTTGCGTACAGTCACTGTTACCCTGGGCAATATTCTGACAAGTGCCACCGGTGTAAGGACAGGGCAGACTTAGCCCACATGCTGTGGGCTTGTCCACAGGCGACAACGTTAGGTCGCAACATCGCTACTGTAGAGCAATGGGAGACCGTATTGCTCAGCTCCGACCCAGCTGATCAAGTCTGGGCCATTCAGCTGGCCGAAGACGCTGCTAGAGCCCAAGGGCTCTTGGCCGACGTCTAGGACTACTGGCTGTTATGCAATAAAGTTTTCACTCACTCACTCATTTTCGACTGGGGTGGCATTAGAAGGAAAAGAATTTGTAGTGTTTTTGTCAAGCGCTATAACGAATGCAAAAAAATTCCATCCCTAAGGCGAAAGAGTAAAAGACGTCCTGTTTGGGAGAGCATACCGCGGCCGCCGCATTTGTCTAGAAGCCATTATTGATAATTGCAGACATGGATACGATTGTGCCAATCATTTCGGAGACGACTTGCAGATCCCGCAACCGCTGCTTCGAGTCGATGACGAAGATCTTGTGGAAGTCTACAACGCTGAGAATGATTTTGCCTCCAGTAACAGCCCTTAAAAGACGTCAACCTCTACGATGCTTGTGACTACTATCACAAGCAACGCAGCTATGCAAATAAACAATGATACTGAACCTTGAATATTTTCTCCGTGGTGCTCACCTACAACAGCTTCGCATTCAAGTCTGGCGCGTGACTGCAAACTTCTCTTACTTTTTTGAACCATCGATCGCACTTCGCAGAAAGAGTAACAATAATCATACGAGATTTTGAGCGCATGTTTTTGCGTAAATAAAAAGGGAAGCTTCAACTAAAAAGACTGTAAAACACAATTTTAGGCTATAACAACGACCCTAGCAATCCGTTACCTTCTGGCAGCCCGACCTTACGTGATCGCGTGAAAACAGACCGTCTGTAAGGATTAGCCAGTCTGATTTTCGATTACAATGCAGTCCACTTATAAATCAAAGATGAAATAAGTGAAACCTAAGCTCGTGCTTTTTTTCACTTATCCTTCGAAGCATGGGGACAAGATACGACATAGTTGACATTCCCATCGAAGCCCTGACGTCTTTCAGAGCATGGGCCTGTATTTTTACAGCAGACTACTTTTGAAAGCAGTTTCTGGTGTGCAGTTGATCCTGAGAGAAAAGAAAGAAATGACCCAAGGTGCTGACGCTAGCACATCGTGACCTTTGTCGGGTCGGCGGTATACGGTAAAAAAGAATCAGCGATACCCCAAGCCAAGCCTAAGAACAGCTTCATTCCGATGCCGTGCACTCGGCAGAAATATAGCCCTTCGATCGTTGTTTCCTGGCTTATAGCGATCCCTGGGGGAAACGACGATACGGCATAGGAATTCTAATCTTGGCGCCGAAACGACTGCCTCCTTCGTGAATCGAGGCCAGGACTTGCAATGACCCGATCCCTCCTTACTGAAACTCTGGGATGCAGCCTTAAAGCTATAATTGAAAATTATTCGTTCCCTAACAACCATGGTAGGTTGAGCGAAACTGTAACGGTGGAATGTGATATTGGTTTACAAACTCTCTCGAAATACGACGTGTTAAGACTTGATGGAGGATAATTTGAAGAAACCTATTTGAAGGTACACTTAAGTGGTTAGGGTCGGAACGACCGCACCTACAAGGGACGTCCAGGTGACATGATGGCTGGGGCTATATCCATTGCAAGAACACTTAAAGAAGAGTTGTGAGGATCGATGAATTTATGTTGGCTCTTTGCGTAAATTAAACGGAATCTCTTTTTTTGGCGGTAAAATGCCCGGTCGCTTAAAGCTGATACTTTCAATGCGAAAGCAATTGCCGTCCTATTGATCAAAAACTTGACCTCAGCCAAATGCGGCACCACTGTCCTCAAAATTTCGAACATAAATTCCATTTACCTTGGACGCGTTCTGCAGTGCGTACGCTAGAAATGATACCAAAGAAAAAACACGCGTTTTAATAGGAAACGATGGGCAAGCACAGAGGCTTTCAAGGCGTGTTCTGGACGTAATAGAAGAAAAATCAGAGCCATCTCAGGGATTATTTCTTGAGGAAGAGGAGTGAAACCGGGGGTGTAGACGGCGATCGCGTCGCCAGCACATTCACCACGATGATGTGAATAGTTTTGGCCGGAATGTTCAAATTATCCTGGGGGTGAACGTTGGCGTGAGCCTACGAAACTGCTAAATTTTTGTCCAAAAACACGGGACCAAGAAAACTTTCAGAATGATCCAGCATTTCAATTAAACGGACGTCGAATTACTGGCTATCCGTTGTACATACGAGCATAAGTCACTATCTCTTTTTTTTTGCCTATTTTGGGCCAGTTTAGCTTCTTACGTTCTTGAAAACCTAAGAATACTTTGCAGCATTCGAGTGAACTCATTTTCAAGCATTGTCGGATTATTTTTAATGCTCTTTGGTTCTGGTATGTAAACCTAAGCGAGCATTTTGCCGATGTCACGAAAGAGGTATAAGCGGCGGAGTTGTTTTAGGACGCCAATGGTCGGAACAAACTATGGTATGCAAAAATTAGGCCACCAAATTCCCACCTATCTAAAGAAGTACCCAGCAGTTCTAGAATTACTGCAACACACCACGTCTTGGCTCGCGCTAAAGAAAAAAAATTAAACATTACCTAATGTCGGGAATTCTGTAACGCTATTGCATTTAATTTGTATAGGGCTACTCTGTGTAGTTTGTTATAATTTTTGTTGTGCGCCTGTTGTGCTTCCTGCTTTTTTATAAATATACAATTGATAAATTCCCTTTTGATAAATGTACGATTTTGGCTTTTCCTGTATCCTGTATTTTATTGGAAATAAGTGTGGAATTGTGCTGCGTTACGCTGTGTAGTTGGCAATTATTTGTGTTGTGCGCCTATTGTAATTTCTACTATAATATTTCAAAAAAATCTCTAATCTTGTTTTTTCTACATCACCTTTGTATAGCTAGTTGTCATGTTTTGTTTCTACCGTTGCTCTGCAATGTTACGATGTTACATGTCCGGGGTTGATGGCCGCTCTCAGGCAGAGTTAATCTGCCTTTTGCCTCTCCTCCGGAGATATGGTTTGTTTGAATAAATGAAACGAAATGAAAGGAAAACAAGCTGGTCTGCTGGAACTTTTGTATACCAGAGCATATATTTTAAACGCGAATAAAATATCTCTCTGAAAAATGAAACGAAGACTGCCTGTGTTGTTGGGCTACAAAACAGGAGGTTGCTATCATGTCCTTTTCTGTTGGTTGCTTGACTGTTAGCTTAGCGACCTAGAATATACACCCTTTATTCTGCATGAGGTATCTCGAAAAATGTATGTGCGAAAAAATGAAAACCCGATTCTCCATAAAGTGATTTAGGGCAATGGAAATAATAAAACAGCCTAACGAAAGCAGACAAAGTTAAACAGCCTATACTCCAGAATATTAAGGTTGTTGACAAAGATAAAAAACTCTTCACTTCCTTCGCACATACACAACTCCATCAATCTGCCTTTTTGGAAAGAAATATTCTTCCAAGCTTTCTAAAATTCATGTGCTTAAACAACTTGAGCACGAAGAACAGTTCGTTTAGAGCGGATTTAGAACAAGCTCATCAGTCTTTCCACGTCGCAGATGGTTCTTTAATCCCTGCTATAAACCAATGTTGATCAAGGGGATGTTGTCGCCAGCTATAAATAACTGATGCCAGGCATGTCATGTTCTCACGAGAGCCAGTCCCGAGGGTGTCCCAGCGGGCTAACTGAATTGCATATATCTCCTACTTAACACTTCCCCCCCATCGATGAACGATGGCGAATTTGGCGGACGGCCAATTCGTCTTTTTGTTGTTCCCATCTTTTGCAGCTACTCGAGGTTGTATTCAAGGTTAAATATTGAATCGCTTCCTTGCGTAAGCAGACATTATGGATAGGGCAGTAGGGACCGAGTGTCCGTCACGCCGGGTCTTTGCCACTGCTGACATGATCCTTCCCACAGGCGACGTTGGCAAAGCCGTGATTGTTGCTTCGCTTGAGGTACACTCGTCGTAGTTACCATGCCACCTGAAACTGAAGCCGCGATTATGCTGTCTTTGGTACAAACGGCCCTGTTACTGTAACCGAGGGTTCAGCCTTAGAAGGCTGGGACTTTCTGGAGCTTTTCAACTACATTAAATGTTTGTGCGGTTGTCTGTGTCTTGTTTGTTTGAACGTATTATTACACATGCCTTATTTTCGGAGTTTGCATTAGAAGCGAAGATCGTAGTAAGAGTTCACTTGGTCGACCTCATCAGCTTATTCTAAAGTGTTTCTCTCCTTTTCCTCTCTTTGCTCTGTACATACATACATACATACATACATACATACATACATACATACATACATACATACATACATACATACATACATACATACATACATACATACATACATACATACATACATACATACATACATACATACATACATGCCAGGGTGTCAACCGGAACCGAACCGAACCGAAAACCGGAACCGAACCGGCATTTTTGCCGGAACTGAACCTGAACCCGAACCGTTATTTTTTGAGCACGCTGAATCCGAACCGGAACTGAACCGAGAAAAGAAATAACGGTTACCGGTTCATGCCGAAACGGTTCGACCCTCCGTTGTTTATATTGCGCAGTCAATGCAATTCAGGCCTTTTTTTCATTCACGTACTATCAACTTCGCACCCGCTCACGCACTTTCCCCTCCAGACAACTGTATACTATCACGCTCTATGTAACAACAGGGGAAATGAATGAGCACCAATGTAGCAATGGTCTGTTACTGCTGGAAGCGCGAGCGTAGTGCAAGCTAACCAAACGAAATGTCATTCTCGGCAGCTTGCAGTGGATATAAAATGACTTTGCCCTGCCCTAGCTGCGACTTTATTGAAGCAATCAGGCTGCAGGAGTGTCCACTGCGCAACAGCGAAAGCCCACACCCGATGTTTGCAAACTTTTTGCATTTCATAATTTGTTTCATTATTTGTTTCATAATTTGCATTTCAAACTTTTTGCATTTCATAACCTGCAAATTGTTAATACTTGACAAGTGTGACCGCATGAGCTGCTCAGTGGCTAAGCCGTTTGCTGCTGACCACAAATGGCTTCGATCGCCCTTCCCCACGAGCGTTTTTCTGAAATAGGTGGAAATGGAGAACGTCCGTGTATCGAGGTTTTGATCATGTATTCTTGAAAGGTATTCTTGAAAGGTTGCACTCATGGTCCCAATCCAACAGAATAAATTTAAACCCAGCAAAAACAAAGGTAGTTATATTTAGAGCAAAACACAAACCAGTGAAACTAAACCATATCATTAAATATTCAAACAGTACCATTGAAATAGTAAATAAAATCAAAATTCTTGGTGTCACCTTTTCAGCATGCCTCAGCTGGGATACCCACATCAGTAACATTTGTAAAAAACTTTCTTCAGCAACAGGGGCTTTGGCCCACACCCGGTCACTTCTACCTTCAAAAGTAAAACTGAAACTCTACTTTGCATCATTTGAATCCCACCTCAATTACTGCAGCCTAGTCTGGGCAACCACTACAAAAACAAATATAACAAAAATTGAAATATTGCAAAAAAAAATCATGCGACTCATTTCTGGTGTGCATTATTTATCACCAATGGCGGGTATATTTAACTCCTATAATATTATGGGTTTTCAGAATATGTATCATTTCCGCATCGTACGCTCCTTTTATTTTTCATCCGTCCCATTAAAAAACTTTTTATCGTCTACAGCACTGCTAACACATACAACAAACGTAGTAAACACGCGCAACACTGACATCAGGAACATACCCCGCTTTCGTACAAACTACAAGCTACAATCTCTTCGGCATAACCTTCCTGATATTCTTAACAGATTTAAAGCAGTACAACATTTTTCATTTAAGGCAACCCATGCATATTTTGTAGACTTGACACTACTTGATGAGAGTCTAATTATTTAAGGTGTTTTTCCTGTTTCAGTTGTTTTGCCAGTGTCTGCGCTTAAATTTTTAGTAGTTGTTTGTTATGTTGGAGGTAAAACTCGCCCTCTCTCTTTATATTTTCTCCGCTTATACGTTTACTTATTCAAACAATTATCCGCCACTGCTGCATTGTACTAAGTTACGTACATCTGCTTGTCCCCTTATTTCTTTTTCTTTTTGTTTGCTCCCAAACAGTGCTCTTTGCTAATGTTTCATTCAGTATCCTTCTTGTTATATGCTATGTTTTGTGATATCTACCGCAATTTTTATTGTTGTTGTTTATGTCATACACATCTTCAGAAAAAAAACATTGCACTTGTTCCTAATATTTTTTACTCTATGCAATGTCTTGTATGCCGCGCCATGAATCGCCTGGGTCCTAGCCAAGTTGTTTGTACAACTTTCAGCCTAGGAATCCATGTATATTCATCTAGATCCCTTTTGGTGAATAAACGACCTGAACTGAACGGAACTGAACTGATCCACGTTTTACCAGCTGGGTAAAATAAGTCTGGCGGCCTGCAACATAAGCTGCGCCTCGGAGCAGAGATATAGCACGGGGCATCAAATGCACCAGTTTTTTATAAAAAAAAGTGTTAGCACGGAAAACAACAAAAAAAGGCGAATCACGTTGCTTTAAAATATTACGAAAAAAATAACTAAACCGAATAAGTAAAAAAAAGATCACCAAAACGTGAATATTGCTCTATACTTTTCTTTGCCCTTCCGTTCACACCAAACGTGTCGTCAATGCCAAGGAAGTGAGTTCCGTGGTAACTTTTTGCGGACAGTACAGTGGACAAGTTCCGTTTTTTACAGATACAAATAACAACAGCCATGTCAGAGGAAACTGTTAAGGTGGGAACTTAATCCCTTGGCAAGAAACTGCAGCCCTCGACCTTGACGTAGTAGCAGAAACAGTATTAAAGCAGACGACACATGCAAAAGGCAGGCCGGTACCTCATACTGTCCCATTCGCCTAGCGATCATCTCTTCTGTTTGCTGTGCAGTTTTGTCTCTTTCAGATCTGCTTTTTTTCGAAGGTGCACTTCTACTCACTTCCCAACTTGCTACATTACTTCTACTGCTACTCGTTCCAGAGGGGAGTACTGCTATGGACGAATTAAAGAGCGTCTACCCAAAAAAGTCCCATCTCATGTTCCGCGCGTCAAATTTCTCTTTCATTTTGTACCACCATAATTTCTTATAAGATTCCGCAATGTAGCACATGAAATGATGCGGGGGGTCAGGCGGCACGATGAGATACTGAATGTAATGACCACATCCGGTATTGCTCTCGCAAAAGATATTGCAGTTGTCAGAGCAATAATGCAGTGACTGAGCGTTAACTAAAGCATACTTTTAACAAAAGTGTTGCTAACACATTCGATAACGTAACAGCTTACAGATTATTCAGGGTGACCAAATAATCTAATGAATTGGTAGTAATTTTATGTGCCTGTTGTAGGATTTTTCTGTTTTGTTACAAATATTAAAAAATGTCCACCATTGGTATTAAGCGCTGGTATTTGAACGCGCCAGTACGCAGGCCTAAATTTAAGGCTTCAAGGTTAGCGTGATGGGCGATTCCATAGCTACGATTGTGATTTCAACAAAAAAAGGAAAGGTCAGAAAATATATCCCACCGTCATATCTCTTGGCGGAGGCTTTATGAATAGTCGCTAGGACAACATAAAGTCTCGGCGAGAAAGTTGGTGGCAAATCGTCGCCACTCCAAATATCTTGTAATTGTTTAAAGTTCGTTTTGCAATTGCGCCACTGCCCTTGGGGAACTGCTGCATTTTGATTTTTTTTGTATTTTGATTTGAATGTCGTTTTAAACTACTTTTTTTCTAATTTCAGTGATAATTCAACCCATCGAACCGGTTCGGGAACCCGTTCAAGCTCGCGAAACGGTTCGCGAACCAGTTCGGTGCGTGATTTTGTCGAACTGGAACTGAACCAGTACGAAATGATTTCGCCTGAACCAGAACCGTAACCGAACCGGTATTTTTTTCAGTTCGACACACTGATACATACATACATACATACGTACACACATACATACATACATACATACATACATACATACATACATACATACATACATACATACATACATACATACATACATACATACATACATACATACATACATACATACATACATACATACATACATACATACATACATACATACATACATACATACATACATACATACATACAAACAAGGAAACGCTCGTACATTTGCTAACGACAAAGATACCGTTCCAGAGCGCGGCAAAATAAAATGCGAGAATAGCCAGGCTCCCGTCCAAAAAAATTGCGAGCGCAGCTAGGCACACTTTGTAAGGTAGTGAACGACAAAAACATAGATGTCGTTTTCCGAACTTGTAACCTGCCGAACGCATCCGCCAGTTCACTGGTAGGTACGTGAGTAAACCTCGTGGCTGTTGTTTTGACATGTGTCTCAACTATACTAATCATTGTGAAAGAAATACCCGGTTTCGGGAGTTTACTACGTGTATCGACGCCTGCTCAAAGGAACTCGGCAAGACTTCCGATAAAAAGCACTGTGATAGGTTTAGTTATCGCCTGCACATAGGGGTACTGTGTGATGTGTTCGTCGCATCACACCGCCTTCCGTTTCTGCTTCGATTTAGTGGCTATTTGTTGTGGCTGCCAAATCGTTTAGTGCTGTAACTGTAAGGATACGAGCTAACAGCCGCTACACCACTGTAATGTCGTAATTCAAGCTCACAAGGTGCGCCAGTACCTAAAAGGCGTGAAAAATGTTTTTAGCAATTTTTATGTTATGTGATGGGCACAGATCAGCGATACCCTTGTAATACGGCAAATCTGACTGCATTCAAAGTGAATGACATGAGCTAATAATGACATGCGGTTTGGCCATGCGGGCCAACATGCCGAAACAAATGTCATTGAATAGTGATTCCGGTGACGATCAGCAAGCTCGCAAATTTGTAAAATTTGTTTAAAGTGGGTGTGAAATGTTATACATGATAGTTTTTGAATGCAAAACATATATTTTTTTAGAATTGAAAAGAAGAAAATTCCACTTTTAGGGGACATAAGTAGACATTACAAGCAGAGATAAGTAGAAATCTGTATCAGGGTAGCGCGCGCATTGGGGGCGAGATTTTTTTTTGGGTAATTAATTTTTTGTATTTCTAAAATTTGAAAAAAAACAACATGAAGGGGTAAATATTGGCTTGCTGACAGTTTCTGGAACCAGTATTCTGTGGTTGATTACGAAACTTTCTTGTCTAGTGGCGTGCCACTGCTGTCGAGGTTACTCATTTGGCCGCATAGTGAGCTTCCCAACCTCATTTAGTCTCTGAATGCCGTCCGCCACGAATGTCATTCGGTATTCTCGTGTAGAGCCAAAGTTCCGACATTTAGTCCAAATGATATTTGCTCTAAATGTCATTAAATCTGCCATGTGACAGGGGTACTGTTTTAGGCGGATGTGTTCTATGACCCCTTATTATAAGCACTGCTTGTGGTTGTTGACTATATTAGGATTTAGGGAAAAGCTGAGGAAAGTGTTGCAAGGTCTCTGTAAGTGCCGGGAAGCCCTATACTCGCACAGAATTAAACTCGAGGCGAAGCTTGCGTCTTGGGAAATAAATATCAGGCACAAGACGAAATTGCTGGGTGGCACTGCGACATATCTGATAGCGGTTGTGCGAGGAATTAGCGCAACTTTTTTATGCATATACATATATATATATATATCTATATATATATATATATATATATATATATATATATATATATATATATATATATATATATATATATATATATATATATCAAAGTTGCAGTCCTTATTGCCAGTGCTGTTTGGCGGTGTGTTTTATAGGGCCGAATCAGGTATGATTGCTTTTTTTTTTTTTTTTTTTTTTTTTTTTTTTTTTTTTTTTTGCAGGGATAAATAATTGAAAATTCAAGTCGAGAAAAAATGCGCCGTTTTTTCCGGAAGCGGAAAAAACGGCGCTTCCGGAAAAAACGGCGCATTTTTTCTCGACTTGAATTTTCAATTATTTATCCCTGCAAAAAAAAAAAAAGCAATCATACCTGATTCGGCCCTATAAAACACACCGCCAAACAGCACTGGCAATAAGGACTGCAACTTTGATATGTGTCCTTACAGAATCCCTCGTCCCGTACGTCTCTGTTCTATATATATATATATATATATATATATATATATATATATATATATATATATATATATAAGGTAAGAGAGAGAGAGAGCACATCTGAAGGTTGGGTCAAACTAAATGTCTTCAGGAAAGCAACTGACGAGAGAGCGTGGTGAAATCCGCACTAGAGCTGACGGGTCGCGGCCTGAAACCTTGCAACGTAAAAGTGGTGAAGGGAGCAGCAACGCCTCTTTCGACCCAACCTTTATGGTTTCAACCATCTGGTTGGAACCCTAAAACTCGGTGGAAAGAGGCATATAATCCCGTAGCCCTGGCTTTCATTCCACCAATATGGGGCACAATTAGGCCGGACATTACAGTAGGGTTATTTTCATTGAATTCAGAGTAAACAGGGCTACCGAGAAAGGCAGCATGCTCAACGAATTTACTTTGCATCTACATGTCTTAAACTCAACGCATGTCCAAGAACAGCAGAAAAGATATCCGATGCATTTATTGGTCAAAGCTTTGCGTTCTGAGCACCGGTAGAAGGTCCATTTAAGAACTGCCTTATGCCCTGGGCAGCTGATTAATATTGTGTAGACACGGGACCCAAAAATGTAAAAAAGCCATTGTGCCCGCACTTCACCAGCCTCTTGTTGATATTCTGATTTAATTAATGAAGTGGTAGAAGCAGCGACGCACGGTGCAAAATTGCGGCAAGAAATAAAAATTTACGGAGACACTTACGACTGCTTACGCGAGAAAATTCGAAAGCATTTCACCGATATCACTGAAGTAGACGATGTAGCAATCATTACACACATCGCTAGTGCGCTGAAAGCGTATTGAGAAGGCGGCAAACCGTTCGCGCTTACCTAATGTGAGCACTACTTCCCCAGAATCGGCGTTCTCTATTGCTGGGGTGTATTTGTTCGCTTCACGGGCCGTCACGCTCACCTATCACCCAATATGACGCCAGGGTCACCCGCCCTAGGCTCCTCGTTGCAGCCAGTGTGCTGATATGGCGTCGTGGTAACGCACCCAGCTTTTTCTCTGGACATGCACCCGTATCCAATTTGCACAAAAACTCCAATGCCCAACATTCCTTTGAAAATATTTACGTGTAATTTTTACTTTTAACAATGCGGCGACCGAGAAATTGCAACCCCGGTTTTTCCAACCAAATGTGAAATTTAATGCCAATTGGAAACAAACCCGATTTTTCCAACCAAATGTGAAATTTAATGCTTTCACAATATTACGGGGGACAGGATGAGTTCACTTTTAATTCCCCTTTCGCTGCAGCTACTCACGTTCCACAGCAGTGCCTGGGATTCAACTTGTTGTGCCTTACCCTTGGATTTTGTAACGGCACGGCTTAGACGCTGTGGAGTCACCGGGAAACGGGAAAGTTAGCTGCCCAGCGCCGGTCGCCAATGCATGGCCGAGAGCGATAACCGGCTTACTTTCTGCGGTGCCGCGGTGGCCGGTTCATGACGTTAACGCTGCAGTACTGTCTCTCCCGCCTTGTTTACGAAGCAGTTATTTTCCAGTGAATTGTTGCAAGTGTGCTTTTCATGCCATTTAGGCGCATTTTGTTTTGTATGCAAGTATACTGTATCTAAAGGCAAGGGGTCAATCTATAAAGTTTCTTTCACCCGAATAAAAAATATGTGAGTGTAACTTGCGGCCTTACAAAAGCGGATTCCGAACGAAGCTGTCAGAAATCACTAGAACGGCTTCCGGGAGCAAGTAAAGATCTCTAACATTACAGTAATGGTTATGACAGGGACACTGTTGTCAATTCGGTAGACCTTGGTTGGTTCTGCGCCGGCTTTGGCTACTTTTCTAGCCATGAGAAAACCCAAACACAATGTGTATGGCGTGATTGGCTGATGAGTGTCGTTTTAACAAGCTAGTTTGCCGATGTTTCTGATAGAGGAAAACTAATCGTTATCCGTGTCGTGTATTGCTGTCAACGATAAAGGCGCTAACAATACCATTGGCGTATCACACCATGCGTGTTCCTGGGTATGAAGTTCGCAATGTCTGATTTGAGATATAGATGACATTGCGCGAGTTTCGCAGCTCGGACGGAGGGAAAAATTCCTAGGAAGATATTAAGCAATCGTCGTCTGTGCCCTGTACCGGCCGGTAGCTGTTTGCTTCAAGAAGAGAGCTCGCGAAAGAGAAGGAGCGCTTGCGAGTGTGCCAGGCCACATTTATTAGGTCAACGCTAGTTTCGCACCAGATACAGAACGCAACACGCAAGCGCCCATCTTTTGTGTTTAATTGTCGGTCATTTCTTCGCTACAAAACCCTACGGAGGATTCTAAAACAAAACGGCAATAAGGGATCGTTGATACGTTTCTAATTCGACACGGGAATGACAATCCAAGGAAATGACAAGGTCGAAGGAAATGACAATCAGACGACAGCGCTGCGTCCCGCTGTCCTACCCTCATTTGTCCTGTCCGTGCGCAGTTTTCGAAAGCCACGAGTATCCTCGAACGGCTAGCCCAACGATGTTTATAGAATATTTGTTGCGAAGGCGATAAACCATATAGGCCTCATTGTAGCGTGACCTTCAGTGACCCTGGCGTCAACACGAAAGGCTCGAAAACCAAGAAAAGGCAAAAGTGAACCAAACATGCCAAATGAGTGTGAACAGGTTAAGGATTACCAAAGTAATTTATTTGCTAAAGAGGAATTGAAAGTAACGATTGGCAAGCGGGGATTCAGGTTGAATAAGTTGGATTAAGGCTGACCATGATGAACATAGATTGGCTACTGGTACTATTGGGATTTAAAGAATAAAGTTGATGAGTATGGATTGTGTTGGATAAACGTCGAATAAGATTGATTGAAGATGGTAAGATGGTTTGGCTGCTGTGTCGACGGGTGTACGTGTACATAAAAGGTACCCATCGCAGTGGTACACCAGGCTTTTGCGTTAAAAGCTCATAAGAATATTTAAATGCCGCGGGAAATTGTGCCACTACATTTACAAACTTTATGTGCACCACTTCTCGCAGGGCCAAATTCGTCGGCTGTGCCTTCCCGAACCTGAAAAGGGCAGTACAATCAATATAAAAGCCTTGCTTTGCTGCTGGTAAAGCAGCACAAGGATAAAAACAGGGTGGTCTTTTTTTAGAAGCAGCACAGCTGGCCACAAAAACATATTGTTTCGAGTTATCAAGATCAGCAAATTTTCTTCCTCAAAATCAGCTGCTGGTTTCATTAGTGCATCACCGCCGCTTGTCCGGCGTGTTTCTAGGGCTCAGTTCTGTTACAATAAAGCAGAAACGCTACAAAGATCACTTAGCAGCACTCAACGATACCGCGTCTTCGCAACGACAGCCGCCTTTCGTAATTAATTATCTCTACAGCTTCCAGCCTCCCCTCTTCGCATTCTCTTCTGCCTTAAAGTTTCGCGCCAAATACTTCAGCGAAACCAGATCGACTTATCGTGTTCGACAGGAAGAAGCACTGCCAGAAAAAGGGTCGCTTCCCGCGAACATGGCTTGCGCCATAGATCTCATCCAATGGATAATTATCTTGAAGTGCGTGTATTTCGGGATGCCATTCCCTTGCATCAACATTAGTCGTACTACGTATCCGAAAGCGTCAAGTAAAACATAAGCAAGAGAATAAAAACTTTATGCCATCTTGGACTCACAGTGTGACAGAGAGCCAGATGAGCTCAAGCACACACACACACAAAAAAAATCCGGCGCCCTATAACAAACCCCGACGGAACGCAATCTTCACGCTCTCAGACGAAAACACGACTTGGGCAGTCCGGGTTTTGTGACCAATTTCGGGTGCTTGTATGCCCTGTAGCTCTATTTCCAGCGTGACAATGGCGGTGATAAATGTCGCTGCCCTGACTTGGTACTTTTTCTCAAACGCCCTCAGCAAAGCCCAATCTTCTGCCATAAGTACAGTGCTGGGAGACGTTTCCTTAACGTGCGCGGGGTTCTTTGTAGTCAGAGAAAAGGTCGCCAATACTGAAGTTTTGTAATTTTCCGTCAGCTCCCCAGGCAACAGCCTAGCACAAAACTGCGTTAAAATTAGATGCAGTTTTTAAATTTGTGTAAGGATTTATACACTTGTATTTCAGAGGGCCTCGCGTAACTGGGCCCAGTTGGCGGCAGATATAAGATCCGCGCAATCTAAAAGCGTGACAAAAGTCTGCCTGGTCGTTCATTCAAAATGTAAGTCATAGATCAGTCAAAGAAGTTCTTAGGGCCTTGATATTTTGATTTAAATCTGCTTACACTAATTTTAGAAAAGTCTTCTAACCAAATCATCTGTTTTAAATATTGAAACACACATAGAAGCGCTCAATTTGAAGCCTTGGTGTCCCTAAAGCTGGCTCTTCTGAAAAAAGAAAATTGTAAGTGAAGCCTACCTGTAAGTAATTGAGTTTTTGCTGTTTTCGCAACCGCATACACTCAGCAACACTACGCTCAACAGAATAAAACTCAGCGACATATATCTCACCGGGAGTTAAGGTAAGTCATTCTCACATCATAAATAGACATATTCGTAGTAACAGCGCTAACAACACGAGACAAAGAGAAGAGGGCACAAACACAACGTGACTAACAACTCAGTTTTATTGCTTAGGCAAGTGGTTTTTATACACACATGGGCAGAAACAACAAAAAGGAAAAAAGAAGCTTCATAATTAGACGTTTAATCTGTCCATGAGTTATTAGAATGCTATTTGTGCCTGTTTATCAAAAGTGCCACCTAAAAAGGGGAAGAGGACCGAGGACGATCTCCAACCTCTTCCTTTTCCTACCGGGCACACAACAAAGTTGTTTTCTCTCTCTCTTTAAAGCAGGCTTTTTTAGGTCATGTATGGCACGCAAGCTCTTGTGTTCTCGTTCTCTTGTCGTCCTGTGTTGTTGTAGTTAGAGCCAGCGCAATTCCATGTGAACGGCACAAAGTAGCCCATTTTGTTGTCCTTTTGAGCTTCATAAATTATTCCTTTGAATTGAGTGCTTTCAAAAACTCAGAAGCTTGCAGCTTTGTGTACAATTCCCAATTTACGTAGGCTCAATTCTGCGTTTTTTCGGAAATAACAGTCGTAATAAGTATGCTCGTTGAATAGATTTGTTTACTCAAAGTAAAAACTCGGTGAATTGTTTTGCGTTCACAGTTTCGTAAGCCTTTAAAATGCGCTGAATTTACCCCGATATACACTGCGCCGGACGTTATGGTGTTAGCTGAGTTTTATGTGGTAGCTACCCGCATTGTAGAATATAGCAAACCTTACCAACATAAATTGGACAATAAGAAGGTCAACCGAGGTACCCATCGTTATTATGACAGCAAGAACGAATTTTAAAGCGCAAGTTTTCTTAGTGAGACCGATGGCGTACATACTTTCAAAAAACTAAAGCATTTCCCCATAGACCAGTTGGTCAGCCGAGAAGCTGTTATAAAATCTGTGTAGAGACGGGGCGTCCGTGAACCGCAGCTTCCACAGTGTCAAAATGGTTAATGAAAAATCGTAAAAAAAGGAACCGATCTAGATAAGACAGTACATGCGTAGGTAATGAACAAGGAGTACACTGGTATACCTTTATCCCATAAACCACGCATCGGAACAGAATTACGTCGTCCGTAGACGAATTTACTTAGCGCGCGAGAAATCGTCGCATAGGTTCGTTCTTAATTTGCATTTGGGTCTTTGAACATTTGACGATCAATTGGACGTACATTCAGTGAAGGTTGGACCCACTTTCAGTGAAGGTTTTCTCGCACTTTGAAGTGGTTTTGACGTCAAAAAGCTTTCGCGCTTCCTTTAACCTTTCCAAGGAACTAATGGTAAAGTTTATTCTATCTGAAGACACACACAAACAAATATGGCAACACAGATATGCCTACTTCACCACAGCTGCATGGCTGTAGAGTTATTAGTGGTCCCTGAAGAATAGCGTGATTAGATGGTTTTCTTGGTTAAGAATAATTTCGAATGCATCTGATGAACCGGTTTAGAAACATTTGAAAAGAAACGTAATGAGAGCTTCGAAAATATATTTTAACGTGTCTGCTCAGCGAAATTGCTTATTTACATTGCTTACAACGTAATGCCGTCTCAATCACTCAGAATGTTTAGTGCTGCAGGCCATCGTCTTTAAAATAGACATGCACATCTGAATGTATTTAGTTCAAGAATTGCGAGCTGTTTACATGACTCTAACGCAACTATCGAGGAGTGGCTTACATTGTATGACTTAAAATATCATAAATTGTCATTATAATTGTCACAAAAATATAGCTATAGGTATTATGAAATGAAATGCTGTCGTTTTCATAAATTACTATTGTAATTATCAGATAACCCTGTACTAATATCTCATCGCTTGTAACCCTGTTTTTCTGTCTTCATAACAGCGTCAGTGTAATTGCTCTGCAGCACCCTTTAAAGGCAACCATTAGGCAGATTTGAACAGCGACACTCGTGCCTCAGCTACAACATTGTACTCTGAAATAAATTCAAATCATAAAAGTATGCTTGTTCTAGTCTTCAATCAGCGCTAGGGAGCTCTAACGCACCAAGTTTTACGCGGCGAGGAAAACATTTATCTGACTACAACGAGTTGGATTGTGATTTTCTTTAGAAAAAGTGCACAAACGGGTTAAAAGCGAAGCTAAACTTGCCTCGGTGGCC
Organism: Haemaphysalis longicornis; assembly: GCF_048455015.1. Lineage (NCBI taxonomy): Eukaryota > Metazoa > Arthropoda > Arachnida > Ixodida > Ixodidae > Haemaphysalis > Haemaphysalis longicornis. The sequence continues at coordinate 55,142,621 of NW_027526385.1, read as the reverse complement.
ATGAATACTTCTTGTAGTTTACGTAGGCGCTCCTGTAGATGTTTTAGGCTTAAAAACACAGAATCGCTGGCGTGCTTTGTTTTCATAGGTTGATACGATGAATTCCTTGTACAACACAAATTTAGAAAAACGAATGAAGAACAGATAATACGCTAGGCATGGTCATTTCTAGGGGAGCTGGGAGACCTACACTATTAGGGCGTACCCCGAACGCCTCATCAATTTAAAGGAGAGCGCATGAGCGTACGTCCTAACGAGGTCAAGCGGGAACGGCAATGCAGCGCTTGTGATTCGCCCTATACGTATGAGCTCATTAGATGAGTAAAGCGCAGAAATTACGCAAAAGACGAGGGAGAACAACATGGACAAGCACTCACCGGGCAAGCACTTCTCCATGTTTTCCCCCCTTGTCCTTTGTGTAATTTTTGCGCTCTACTCATCTGCCATCTAATACCAACTTCCCCAGATGTCCGCCTTATTCAGTTATGAACCTTATTTTGTTTCGAATGGGTGGTCTTTCGTGTATAGTTTTTACGCGATAAACAATAATGATAGATCGTAACACAGGCGCACATGTTCTACTAGCGCAGTAACTGCACGGTATAACTGGCTATGTGCATTCAGCTGGGCGGAAACACTAGACCAGGAGGCTGCTGTAATGTGATGCTTTGCGCAAAAGTGGGCCCCGACGTGTTAGCATTTTTTTTATTTCACAACGAATAAACGTTTGCGAGCTGAAGCGAGCGTAAATGGTGCATACAGTTTTCACAGAGAAAGGCATCAATACATCGTTCAGCTTAACTTACCCATGGCAGTTATGAATCGAAAATGTGTTCCAGCAATAAAGCCTGCTTACGTGTTTTCAAGGCAAAATCCTGGCGTGCTATTGTGACGGGTACCCTTTATTTACACGTCCACCCGTCGACACAGCCGTCGCGCCATTTTTCTGTCTTCAGCCTTTCCGTTCCAATAATCATTACCGTGAATTACAAATAAGGCGCAAATTAACTTGTAACAGCTGCAATAACCAGTATTATTGTGTAATAACCGAACAAAGTTTTTGGCTGCTTTCTACTGCAACCCTCTCTCTTAGTCTTTTAGTAAACCCAGTCTTGACAACAGCAGTTCTGATTACTAGTTAGCCATAGGATAAATACAGATATCATAAACAAAGGAAGGACAAATGACGAACATTTACGTCAAACTAGAAAAAAAATGCTTCGCCGCCAAATCACCGTGTACAAGTCGGCAGCCCACGTCCTCACCACATGTCGCTGGCCCCACCCCAATATCATAAAACGCACAAAGAGCCCCTTACGGCCTTTTGTGGCGCTGAAAGCTGAGAATACGGCCAATTTAGCTCGAGAAAGACACCGTCCACCCTAGAAAGAGAAAAACTTCCATTGCAAATATCCAAACCCACAATACAAAATCAAAAGAGCCTGTCTCCTTCTCCTCTCTTTCTCTCCTATGACACTCTGCCTTTCGTTTGTGTGGTATCCTCCGCTAGCATTTTTTACTCTTTGCCAACTTTTCCCTTGGGTGACCAGTAATGTATAACGCTCCAGTGGCCGCGTTTTGTCCGCTCTTAAGGACAACCGATTACTGAACAGCCCTTACGAAACAAGCAAGCTCACTAACCCTATTTTCTGCAGCTGCTAGAAGTGCCCTCGCCCTTGCTGCCATGTCGCATTGAAAGTTTGAACCGGAGGTAATTACTTGCTTGCTACTTTACGCGATTTTTGCGTCACGTGGTTTTTAGATCTCTGGCAAAGTTTGCTTCAAAGGTGTTAGAAGCAAAGAAAGTATTAGCGATCGTTGGAGTGCTGATAACTATATATGCCGAGCCGTTTGAGAAATACACGACACAATGTGCCAAAATTTTGATAAGACCGTCCGGTATTGCAAAGTTTGAGACTTTTAAAATAACAGTTTCCGTCCAGCCTTCCGATAATGTGTCTCCACAATGCATAAAACACTAAATCTTGCCGAATAGGTTGCTCGAAACGCTTAGGTGCCCTGTGTCGCCAATGTGCGCGTTGACGTGTAGTAGAAAATTGAGTGTTAAGGGATTACAGGATCTAGTAGATTGCAAATGAGGATAGAGTGTAAACGAGAACGGTGAAATACCGAGACTTTTGGACCCCGAAAGCAGCGAATGGCTCGAAATGTCCAGTAAGGTGACTTAACATGGCCGCCACGATAGGAGAAATACAAAACACGGTTGGCATGGTGCTTGGACGTCGTTATAAAAAGGCGTGCGAGATACCACTATTCAAGGAATTTGGAATCAAGAACTGAAACGTGGCATCGGGCCGACCCCTAAACTCGTAATGGGGAGGAATGCGATGCATGCCTAGTGAACCACGAAGGAATCTTTCGTTATTTCTAGAATACTTTTTGGGTCATATAAGGCATGCAGAGGGTGAAATCAAAGCAGATAGAGTAAGAATGTGGCTCAACGTTGTTCACAACTAAGACAAATTGTATGTTTCTACGGTAAGAATGGCACGGAATAGTTATTGTGTACGTTTTGTGTTTGGGCTCCGTAATAGTTTCATTTGGGCTCTATGGGCGTAAAAAGAATAAACAGGGCCAAACATTACTCGAAAACTTTAGGCTTATCGTAAGTAGCTCGAACGGGTCCTGTTACAGGGACTCGTTTAAACGAACACAAGGGATCATTCCCGGCAAGTACTTTTTTGCCACTGGGAAAATGCGTGTTTTTAAACACCCGACTCACTGATCGATGCAGCGTCGCATCTTTTCTATAATCATCAAGGTTTCTCAGTCAAGCTGCGCACACGCAGCGAAGCTATAGGCACGCCTTCATGGTTCTTGCTTTGTGCTTAAAAATAAATAAATAAATAAATATTAAATAAAATATTAAATAAATAAATAAATAAATAAATAAATAAATAAATAAATAAATAAATAAATCATCTGTCTGCCTTACTGAGTCGGTTGCTATTGCCGGCGTAAGCTGATCACACAGCCTATCCGGGCAATGATACTTCATGGAGTGTAACCACACAAATATATTTTTCTCTACATGCAACAAATTTTGGTTAAAATGTTTGCTCTATATTCCGTACTATTTGGAGCAACACCTCAAATGCAAAAAAAACCTTCATCCTAAAGAAACCGAAGCATACTTAACAAGGAGGGTTTGATTCCTCCGTGAGGAAGAGTTCTTTTTTAAAATCCCCTGCATTAATCGTCCCCAAAAGCACATATTCTGAGTGACTTTTAAATAGAAAGTACTTACAGCGTCCACGCAAGACTCAGTCTCAAAACTAACCACAAGGAAATTCTCCATCGGTTAGAGTAATCGCGAGTGGGGCTCGATGGTTTAGGTGTAAGATTGAGGAACCGCTGAAAACACTAAAACTAGAGCTTTGTTTTGTGATCTTTCTACTATTAGCCCCTGAAGCCCCTTGATACACTCGCTTGTTCAAAATTTTCACACAGGCTGAAGACAGCATACCAGGCAATGGCCCAGCTTCATTAATTTTCTAGTAGATCGAGGAAACGTTTCCGCACTATCGTCCAGATAATCGGAAGCTCAGGTAATTTGCCACGCCTGGAGGAGGAGTAACAGGCGGGGGGGGGGGGGGGGATTTGATTGAACGAGCTTTGTCGTAATCGTTATGGCAACCACCCGGTGAGGATCGTCGCCAGTCCGGGATGCTTAGTGTTCCTTTGTATTGCTCCCGTACATTCCCGTTGCGAGCTTATACAGCAACTGCAGGGATGACTTGGCCTTCGAAGGCACGCCAGGTCTTCTTTACCAGGATGCGCGGGGTTCCATGTTCCGGGACTGTCAGGAGCCGCTGCTTGTACGATGGTGCAGGCGGGCTCACGCTGGGGTCTTTTTGTTTTGGCGGCGCGACGTATTTCATTTGTCACTGCTGTCGACCAAGAAAATTGCTCTCTGGCGTAGATTGGACACGTCTATCATAGAGGCGGTGGTCGGGTCTACGGATTGACCCCCGGTGTTTTCGTTGGTTCAACATCGCTGAAGTGGCCAATGTGTCTCCGTGTCGAGCGTCGCGAAAGGTAAACACGCCCCCAACAACGCGAAGTAGGCGTAAAAAATTGGATTTCGCAAGAAAGTCTCTGTCGTGCCGGCTATTCGGTGGCTCTTAGCGGTGGAGAGAAGATGCGTTTGGAAATGGTTGGAATATTGGCAGACTGTCACGTCTCTCGGTAGGCGTCAAGCCCGAGTGAGTTCTGTTTCAGAGCGTGGTTCAGGAACAACTAACGAGCGGTGTCACTGAAAGTGGGGAAAAGTTTAGTTTTTGCGGGAGCTGAGTTTATTAGGTGTGCCGGAATTTGTTGACGGCCTTAGGACCCGCGCGTTGAATCACCCTAACCTAACATGCACCTAACCTCCTAGCAGCGACACCTAACCTAGCATCGACCCCTGACATGCACCTCTTTTGTGCTGCAATGCAAAAGCTTTGCATTTATTTGAATAAATGCAATGTGTCAGCTAGGACGTGTAATTGGGAGGCCATCATAGCAGACAGAGAGCACATGAAAATATTGTCACTTTATACAAGCGTAACATGGAGCCGAAAGTACGTATCAGTGGACACAGCACCGATGGTGGTATTGTGTTCTAGCTATTATGTTCTCTATGATCATGAAACGTATTTCTGCGCGTAGTTTTCTTCTTGTATCTGATAAATCAATCAGGAGTATGGCCTGTCACCTGATTTAGTTAGCCCTACACTTACGCTGATGTTGTAAACGTGATCTTAACCTGTGTAAGTAGCAAGCGCAGATTAATGAAGGCGATAGTCGGTCTTGGGTTTTTTACGGACAACCCCATTCATGTGTGTGCCCAGTTAAAATGAAAGCGGCTGTCAGAGGTACCGTATTTACCCATTCTAACGCACACTTTTTTTCCGAAAAAAATAGACCGAAAAATCGCATGCGCGTTAGAATTGGATACAAAACCGAAACTGCCGAAACAGCGGACATTTCGTCCCACCCATTGCCATCGCCATCTTACGATGCCGCCAAAGCTTTTAGCAACAATTTTTCGGACGAAGCAAGCCTAGGCGCCTAGGCTTTTCTTTCGGAGTTCACACAAATCGTCAAATCGTTTCACTTGCGCGCTTGATAACAACAATGGCAGCAGCGGCTCCCACGCGTTCAAAACGAGCGGTCGGCTGAAGCGTGCACCTCTGGAGAAGCTCTCGGGATGGGCGTGCGAGGCATGGGCCACGATCCCATAGACCATGGTTGAACGTTCGTTCAGAAGTGCGGCATCGTGAACGCGCTTGAAGGCACCGAGGCCGATATGTTGTGGTCAGCGGAGAGCGACGAGGAGTGAGATGAGTGAGATTACTTCAGGAAATAAATCGCCCATTTCTCTCACATTCGTTTGTCTGGGTCACAAAGTCCCGTGCGCGTTACAATCGGAGGTGTAAGTTTTTTTGTTTTTTTTTGCCAGGAAAATCGGGTGCGCGTTAGAACCGGGGGCGCGTTAGAATCGGGTAAATACGGTACTCGCCCCTTCTTCGATTACTGTTTGACTTTGACGCCAGCTTTGGCACCCATGATTCTCACGCACCCAATCAAACAGTGACGATTATGATGACACCTGCCGTCGGAAACTCACGCTCAATTCTTCACCTTTCGTTGGCTAACGTGCAGCATGTCTACTCAGAATACCTACTAAAGGGAAGACGAGAGCAACGAATAAAACTGCCCTCCGAATCGCGACATTCTGTTCCAATATAGCTACATGCCTTGCCCTTCTGGCGAGATCTAGAACGTTAATTAAATGTGGCGATACCCTGCACAATTACCCCAATCAATCTACAAAATACCAAGCCACCATTATTTTCATAAAAAGAAAGTAAAAATTTTTGAAATAAGCAGCTTTAGAAAAGAAATTGCGAAAATTGTTGGAACCGCTTGGGCTCGTACTCGGGCCTCTATCAAAACAAACAACTGTATTACAAGGCCACGGACGCCAAACAGCGGACTGTATTTACCCTAAACCGGACCGTTTAGATTAAGCACTACATGATGCTAGGTTACAAGGCACCTTTGCCGAAGCGACCCGCCGGGAGGACGTCGCTCGCCAAGTACACCCGCAAGACAACCACCGACACGCAAATCATGCTCAGCTTCAGATGTCCCTGCACATTTCAGTTTCGTGTTTTACCGATTGCAATCACAGAAGAATCAACCACAGTTCTTGTTTACTTTTCTAACATAAGTCTCCGTTGTGTTTTACTGTAGGTTTGGCGGGTGAAGCTCGTGGAGCAATCTAACAGGGGTTCGTGTCAGAGTACTCATAAGACCAAACGCCTCATTGTGCAACCCAACCCACAAAAACATCTGAAAAATAACGCAATCAACTGCAGCACACCCGCCCTCTTTCTCTGACAATTCGCAGAGAAACGAAAAAAAAAACGGTGTCCGTATCATAGCCATTGTTGGAGGAAGCGGTAAGCACTTGCAGCGGAAGTAGCTTCGGTAAAGAAGCGCAAGAACGCACGCTTCTCGTTTAGTCTTCTTTCATAGCTCGCCCGTTGTTATGTTTACTGCTGTTCCTCGCTTTCTCCGTGCCCTTTCTCGCTTCGTTCAATTTCGCCCGATATGGGGCTGTCCACTTTGCATGAGAGGCACAGACAGAACGTGTATTCTTCGCAAGAAGACGATGTCTCTGGCGCCGACAGCGCAAAGCTCTGCTTATGAAAGAACGCAGCCTGGTACTTCGAGAAGTGACGCTAATCGGTGAGGTGATGTTATTAAACGCGGTGGTATGATCTTTGAGGTTGTCGGTTAGCCCAGAAACCTTATCTATGTCCTTGTTTCTTTTTTTTTTGCTTGTCCGCGTGTGTGCGATCACAGAGACGGTGTAAGAGCTGTTTACTTCAACGTGGCTCAGCGTCTTGCTGATTGGCTTTTGGTGAAAAACTAAAAAAAAATAGTTGAAGAAAAATGCGCGCAATGAGAGTACTCTCTGATTTTTTGGGGAAAATTTTCTTAAAGGCAAACTGGTCCTTTTTTTAGTTCCGTCTCGTAGAAAAAACAAGCAAGAACAGCGAGATATTACCCGCTGTAAGACGTCCAGCGTGAAGTGCGTAGGAGACACCGGGATGGATCTTGATGAAAAATTTATGAAGTTATGGTCTGCGAACCCCGATGGAGCGTCTTGTGGGTGCTCGGCGAACATTTTTTTCCTGATCAAGTCAGGTAGAACACCTGCAAGTGTTTGGTTTGCTAGAAAACATCACCCCGTACGTAGTAAATAATGGTTTGAAATTTTCCAAAAGTTTATAACTTGAACAGTTATTAAGTAGGACGCCTTAGGCGCCTCATCAATCGCCAAAAGTGGCCGTAGTTAAAGTCGTTCTCGTCGTCGGTGTCACCGATGTAAAGACTTTAATCAGGGTGGGCGAAACAGCGGCCACGTGCGCTAACCAAAAAAATACATTTTTCAGCGCCAACTTTGTCGAAACCAACCCCACTTAAATAGACGTGGCTGCCGATCTCCAA